>NC_139536.1:10732019-11347417 GCF_965153285.1 Podarcis tiliguerta | reverse complement strand
TCAGAAAAACTCTTCACAAAGTTCAAGAGTTCAAGACACGAAGGCTTTAGCAACTAATCCACACCTAATGACCCACCTAAGTGGGATTCAGGAAATCACTCAAGAAATCACCCAAGATATCCCTCAAGTAATTAAGGAACAAAAGAAGAAAAGGCACACTAGCCTGGGAACCTCCTCTCTGCCCAGAACATTGGAGGCTATACACCACACCTCCTCAACAGTATTTATAGGAACTCAAACACTGAGATCCTGCTCTGTTCCAGTAACAAGAAGCCGAAAGCACCAGCCTGAAGATGACGAGTGAGACCTCGTCGAAACGTCGCCTAGACACCCCAACTTTTACACGGGAAGACACCCGAGGACACCAAAACCTGCATTCCTGTACCCGTGAAAATCTACGAAAGCAAATATTCTAATATCTATATCTATATCAATATTCTATTTTTTTCTGGGGTGTGTGCATGTATGTGTATATATGTGTATGTATGTGTATATACATATATATATATATATATATATATATCCACATATATATATGTGTGTGCGTGTGTGTATTATATATATATATATATATATATATATGAATGAATATATATATATATATATATATATATCTTATATGACATGCCATCTGGTCAATAATTGGATGTGCATGTAATTCAACTGAGGTTGAATTGCCTGTTAATGCTTGTGAATGGGGGAGGTGTTTAAATATTATACTCCCCCTCCCCATTTCATGCATTCGCTTGCAGGCCAAAGATCCCTGTGAATCATTACCACTGGCACGAGAGAACACCCATGTGGTGGGGGAGGGAAGTGGTCTTGAGAATTTCCCCCTTGTGGCAAGAACTGGGAGAGAGGGAGAAGATTGTCTTTTTCTCTAGCTAATTCCCACTCCACCCCTGCAATAATTTTCTTGGAAAGGATTAGTTCCATTTGTGAACGCTTCCCCCCCCCCCCACGTCCCCGCCCCAAGAAGGAACATGAATTTGTTTCAAGATAACACCGAAAAATAATCAAGGTCAGAGACCCTCCCCAAATACATAAACTTTAACCTTCCCTGGACACAACATGCTATAGCGTTCTTGGAAGACCCGGAAATATGGACCTGTTGAGTGGGGCATGGTTTCTACACTTCAATTATAGGTGCTCATCTTGTTTTAAGTACAGACCCAGAAGATTGATATATCTCGCATTCCAGGTAAAATATATATTGTGTGCATTTCACATCAAGAAAAAGCAGGCAGGGGGGTGGATGTAGCTCTCATTCAAGGTTATATATATATATATATATATATATATATATATATGGTGTGTTTCACATCAAGAAACAGCAGCTATGCAGATGAAGGGGTGGGGCAATGCAGATGAGCTCTGGCTCTCTTCTCATTGTTTCCATTGAATTCTATGGAGCAGAGTGAAATGGGCTGCATGCATAAGACATGGTTGAAAGAGAATGCAAAGATTGAGGTCACAGCCATGGGTGTAGCCAGGATTTTTTTTTTGGGGGGGGGGGGAGCAGGCTTTATGGGGGGGGGCAGAACTGAGTTATCTGCAGTGCAATTTGTCAGTCAGTTAAGTATTTTTGGATATTTACTTGATTGGGCGGGGACAGCTGCTTTTCATCTGGAGATAATAGCACCTTAGGAAAAGAAGAAAAGGGTTAGACCTTTTGTGTTGTGGTATCCCCAGAATTAAGGGTCATGCACATGCTGCTTAAAAACCCCCAGATGTGTTGACTAATTATGTTTAGTTTAGCCTTGAGCTTCTGGACCTGCTACATTTACATCTGAATGGCAGCCCTCACCAAAGTTCAGATTTTCATTACAGCTTAGACATTTCTGCATCTGTATTCCTGTCACAACTTAACTTTTGCATAAAAAGTACAGAGGAGAAACAAGGTTGCTGCAGAAAAGTAAAGGAAATCAAGTGAATTGATTGCCTGCGTGTTTGGCATTATTAAACTCCCAAGCGCTGCATTAACCCAGGGGATTTAATGTACTTAATAGTCACGAGTGCTTATATGCTGTATTGATAAAGAAGTTTAAAAAATCTCACATGAGAATAAAGCCCCAGTTCTTTCACAAATGAGAGGAGTGAAATTCTAACTTGGTAGTGTCCCCCCATTTTACTTTTATGTAGTGTTCTTCAAATTCAAGTAGCTTTAGAATTATGCAGTAGAAACTAATGGTTGGTTCAGAAGGAAACATTTGGGAGAGGGAAAATTCCAAGTAGGGTCAAATAGCTAAACAGATTATGCTTTTAACCCAAATATCTGGATGATGTATATGTCCTAATTCTTCGAGATTAGGTAGAAAAATCCCTTTCACCAACCTCTTCTGTTATCCACAAAACAAGAGAAAATCATTTTTGTGAAAGAGAAAAGAATAAATTACAGGTTGTAGGAAAACTAGCCTTTCAAATCAAATTTCAGAGAAATTAGAATTAGTGGCATCTAGATCATCATAAATATGATGGATTTGTCAGCAAAAATAAGATGTTATCTTTCCAGTTTTAATCAAATGTGGATCTTGCCCAAGACAGATCATCTTTCCTTCCTTCCCAGCAAATCAGATCTTTGTGGAAGGGTTTAATTACTGGTCTCCAGATGAAATTATGGCTGGGTGGGGGTAGAAGAGGAGCCTGGGTAATCTTGTACTAGAGCAAAGGTCTCATGACACATGAGTAAAACCACTGCCAATAAACTTCTAGCTCTTGAAGGCAACTACAAAAGCATTTTTTGTAAAAGCCTGAATATTTATCTGCTAAGCTTCTGTGTAGAATATAACCCTGTGAACAAATATTATCAAGCTTCTGTGGTTCATCAGCGTAGTCTTTCATCAAGTAGCAATGACCGCAGCATTGATCATTTCCTGGTTTTTAAAGATTTACCAGGGGTGGTTGTTGTTGTTTAGTCATTTAGTCGTGTTCGGCTCTTCATGACCCCATAGACCAGAGCACGCCAGGCACTCCTGTCTTCCATTACCTCCCGCAGTTTGGTCAAACTCATGCTGGTAGCTTCGAGAACACTGTCCAGCCATCTCGTTCTCTGTCGTCCCCTTCTCCTTGGGCCCTCCATCTTTCCCAACATCAGGGTCTTTTCCAGGGAGTCTTCTCTTCTCATGAGGTGGGGGTAAATCTTGCTAATAGGAACATCAGCTCACAGCCTATCAAAAAAGGAACTAGCACCTCAGAAATAGATCCTGCCAAAATCTGTTGAGATAATATTAGAAAGAGGCAGTTATAAGAAAATGTCCATATACAGGGCTTGTTTTCAGCTCTCAAAACCTCAAGATTATTGTGCATCTTTTCCCATTCTGTGATGTTTGTGAATACTGTATCTCTAATACATTCTCAGTGTGTGCTGATTGTAGAAATTGATGCTAATTGATAATTTAAGTCTAAGATTGCTAGAAGAAGTTATTGAAACTATTGTTTTGTATTTGGTTGCCATAACTGAGTCCAAAAGAAGGTGGAACTGTCCCATCCTTAAACTGAACCAGGCAAAATAGCCTGGCTGGGACACAGCTGAGAATGGGTTAAACATGCTCTTTCCTCCCCAAACTTGCAGTCATGCCCCTGAATATCTCTTTTCCTTTCTCCCATATATTATTGTAATGCACTCTGCATATCACTCTGGGACTGGCTAGCATGGCTATCTATTACTGGCAGCAATACTGCTGGGGCGGAATGTGTCTGTTGTGTGGAAGGAGTCCTTTCAACATCCATAGCAGGCATTTTTCTCACTGTTTAATAAAATCTCTTTGGAGACAAATAAAAGTGCAAGCCAAATCATTTGCTTTTGGCGATTTGCATTTCATGGCAAGATGCAATTGCAAGAGAACGCAGCTTGTACAGGACTCAGAATGGATTCTACCTAATTCGAATAAGAGAGTTGAATACCACAGGTCAATCAACGCAGTCTCCTCATATAAAGCAGGATTAAACAGTGCTGACTTTAATCTTTTTATTTGTTATCTTTTAATTGGGTGTTTTGTCGTGCTGACTTTGAATTGTCCTAGACATAGGGTGGGTCAGAAATCAAAGCCTGGGAGTTGAGAACCATGGAACTAGCTCCATGAGTCTAAGAGGGTTTTAGACTTGTTTTCTTCTTAAAGGAATTCCACACCCACTTGCCATATGGCAAGCTGCTTTTGAAACTGGAAGGAGATTGTGATGTGGAATCTGGATTAGCTGTTCAAAGAGAAATAAGTAAAAAAAAAAAGTTACTTGGCTAATGCAAGCCCTCAATGCAGGTCTTTGGCTACCAGCCAAAACTAATTAAAAAGCTTAAAACCTTCCCGAAAGATGCTTGTGTGTTTTTTCTCCCCAAAGAAAAGCAATAGGACTGTTTTCCTAAACTTTTCAGATATAATGTAGCAGCTTTTTGCAACTTTTATTTACCTGTACAGAGCCTCTCGTCTGCTCTCTGATAAACATGGGAAGATTTTCAATTAGGGAGGCATGTTTGCACACAAATATCTTTATAAGCTTGTAGATTTGGGATTGCACTTCATGCATCAAATAAAGAGTACTGTGGACCAGAATATTATTTATTATGAAATAATAAATTTCTGTGTTTGTAGGGTGCCGCAATAGCTACAATCATATACATCTGAGAATAAGCCTCATGAAGAACAACCAAACTCTATTCTGAGTAGACAGGCCTAGAACGGAGCTGTTTGTTGTTTTTACATCACCGTTTTACTGGGTGTGGAGGAAGTCCCATATTGTGCACACTGTAGGCTGTGTACTGTACTGGTTTTTGAGCTCTAAAATCCAGTATAGATAATGAAACCTTACGTTTAAACCGTTACACAATAGATAAGACATCAGCTGCCAAAATAAATAAATAAATTTATTACACGGTTGCAGACTATATTTTTTAGAGGGCTTAATCTCTACCTTCAAGATTGAGGATGAAACTGTAGCTCCAGATTGCATCAGCTAAAGTGAGGCAGTGAGAACTGTGCTTTGGATTGGGTAGGACCAAGCCATTTGGCTCCTTCCTAGAAATGTCTCCTTCAGCAGCCATTCCACTTAGTTGCAATGTAGGGAGAAAGAAGACAACAGTGAATTGTCTGGGACTACCATTTGGATCCTATGCTCTCAGGACAGGATTCATTAGCAATGAGTCCCATTGGCTTGGATGTCACCAAGTAACTTTTGGCTACTTTCTGTCCAGAACTGCCTCCATTAGTGATCATTCTACCTGGTTAAATAAAATGCATCAAATGTTTGTTTTTTTCTTTTAGCATTGTTATTCATTGTTTATTAGTCGTAAAGTTTTAAGTGTGTAAATTTGCAGGCAAAATATTTCTATTTGTTCAACTTGAGACATAATGTCAAACTCTGCTTGTACTTGGCATAGTTTAGAACTGAAGCCATGGTTTCAGTTTTCAAACGTACAGGCTAACTCTAGTCTCTAAATGTAATAACCTTCAGAGACATAAAGGCAGGTTGTCAATTCAAGACATCACACTAAACCATAGTTTGCAAAAACACTTTAAATTCCAACAATGGTTTCTTTTCTTTCCCCCCTATATATTTATTTGCGTAGAGACATCACCTTGCCAACAAAGGTCCGTATAGTAAAAGCTATGGTTTTCCCAGTAGTGATGTATGGAAGTGAAAGCTGGACCATAAAGAAGGCTGATCGCCGAAGAATTGATGCTTTTGAATTATGGTGCTGGAGGAGACTAGAGTCCCATGGACTGCAAGAAGATCAAACCTATCCATTCTTAAGGAAATCAGCCCCAAGTGCTCACTGGAAGGACAGATCCTGAAGCTGAGGCTCCAATATTTTGGCCACCTCATGAGAAGAGAAGACTCCCTGGAAAAGTCCCTGATGTTGGGAAAGATGGAGGGCACAAGGAGAAGGGGACGACAGAGGACGAGATGGTTGGATAGTGTTCTCGAAGCTACCAGCATGAGTTTGACCAAACTGCGGGAGGCAGTGGAAGACAGAAGTGCCTGGCGTGCTCTGGTCCATGGGGTCACGAATAGTCAGACATGACTAAACAACAACAAAGTTTTTGTCTGTATAATTCTAAACACCATATCATGGGTTCCCTGGTGGTCTCCATCTGGGCACCTCAGCAGACCCACCAAGTGTTGCTATTTTCAAGAGATAGCCCCAGATTTACAAAAGCCATTGTGACACCTCCCTCTGCTGGCTCACTGGTCACCAGAGTGCTAAAAGGTCTGGTGAGCTCTTATGGTTGGATCATTTTGCGTTTGTTACAGGAAGAAGATAGACACGTAAGGAGGATTTCTCTCAGCATCTGCATTCTGTGATGATAGTGAATTCATCTTGAGCATAGAGGCGTTAGAGAGTACTAACTGTGAGTCCCATTTCTCTTTCTTTTTTAGACTTTCAAGGCTGAGAAAAGTCTTCTCCCGTCTGGGAAGAAAAAATAAAATTTCTCTTCTCCCAGAGTCCTCCCCCTTGCCCACAGCCTTCGTCTCTGGACCCCTCTTTCAGAGGACTGCTGTTGTAAACAAAATCTGCCCTTTTCCCCTTATGAGATATCCAAGAGCCCGTATAGAGTCCTTACGTGGGTTCCCTATTGGTAGGAGAAAAGAACAGAGGCCAACCGGAGAATATCGAGAAGTAAAGCAGCTAGTAAGCCTGATCTTTATTAAAGCTGTTGCAACAGGATGCTCCCCTCACATGCAGGAGGATGGAGGAGGACCCAGAACAAAGGTGTGCCTGTCCTTATATAGACATTTTAAATTCCCTGCCCTGGAGCTCAAGACCACCCCTCCATACATCATACATACATCACAGAAGGGGAGTAACCCAAAACCACCCCCACAAACATCATAACTACATCATAGAAAAGGTGGTCTACAGCAGAAATTTGAATGTTGTTGTTTGTCCTGTCTGCCAGGTTATCTGATAATGCCTTATCTGATTGCCTTTACTGGTAGTCTGCCCATTCCTTTGAATTGGTTATTACCCAATTCCTGCCCTCTCTCCTTGCAGAGAAAACATTTGGTCAGTTTGGGAGTCAAAGTGGTTTTCCTGTGCTGCTCCAGATATGTGGTCCACGTATTCTATGTTTGTGCTTGGTTGGTACATTTATGAACATTTATTATATATATATAATACCTTAATTTTTTATTACACTGCAAAGGTAAAACACTTCAGCATATAGATGTTGCTTCCAGGTTAATATTAGTCCCTAAGGGTTCTTAAGAAAGGTCTCTCTGTAACTGTTTGAGGCCTGTTTGGAGGTTCAGAAAATAAACATATCCCATGTGGCTCTTTGTTTCCCTATAGGCTCTGCAGACCTCCTGCTATCCTGATCTGCAGGAAGATGACAGGAGGAAGAAATGCCAAGGAAAACATGAAGGTAACCTCTATTTCCAAGGATATGTTCAGGGTATATAAGAAAGTTCCTAAACAGTTATAATTGCTAGCCTTCTCTTCTTCTCCATTTGGATGACATAATATTTGAAGACCTGGATGGAGAGCAGGGGCAGGACAGCTTTTATACTGACACCATGAACCACAGAACCTGAGCACGGAGTTTGCCCTTGCTCTCTACCAGCACTGGGCAGAGCTCAACCATGGAACGAACCTCACCATTTCCCCAGTGAGTGTTTCTGTCTTTGGGGCTCAAGGGAGCACATTGGCCCAACTCTGGGATACAGCACTCATGGTAAGGCAACCTTCTGAGAAACAGCTTTTCGGTGAGCACTGTATGCTGTCGTGAAAGTCACCTTACAGCTTGGACTGTCCTTCCTCCGAGACAGCCGCCCTCCTGGGGCACCAGGGCTGCCCAGGTCACGGCTGGCTGCGGAGAGCAGGGGCGAGGGAAGAAGCACCAGCGCCGTCATGGGGGACCAAGGGGCAGAGAGAGCCGAACCCGAGTCTCTAACAATGGTTTCTGATTTGCCAGCTGGTTACAAACCATGGCTTGTTTATTCAGTCATTGTGTCAACCTATTGTTAAACTTCATTAACCATTGTTTGGTGTAGTATCTGAATTGAGTGATTAGCCAATGCTTCTTACCAGAAAAGAAAATCTGCATGTGAGAACAGCCTTTTGCACAAGGTTTAGTTCTACTAAGAGCAGAGATGGGAGGGAACAGCTAACAGCAACTGGTGCTTGTCTTTCTCCCCCTCACCATCCTATAGTTGGTCCTGCTAACCTCTGCATAGTATATGATTGTTACCTTGAAAAGATAGATATAAAGATGAAATCAGTTATCTTGCCCGTACGTAATTAACTGATATTTTCATTCATGAAATTTCATATGGTAGAGCATGAGAAGCAGAGCAGCCTGGGCACTGTTACTGTATTTTTCTGTGTATAAGACGAGCTTTTTTTGACCCAAAAATGAGGTTCAAAATTTAGGGTCATCTTATACATGGGTAGTGCTGAGGGGGATGGGCGAATGGTTTTTTGGCACGAGCTGGAGATTGTAAGCAGCGATTGGCCGCTTGATTGTTTGGGGGGGGGGGGAGAATGCAAAAAATCGCTCACCTGCCGGAATGAAGTGCGAGCCCAAGATCGGAAGCGGCAATTGTAAGCGACGTGAGTGGTTGTGTGCTGTGTTCTGGCGGGTGAGCAATTTTCGGCATTCCCCCCAAATAATCCTTCCCCAGAGCTCATTCCCTCCTGTGGCGATCACACAGGGTCCCCGGACATTTCACCGTCTATTGATTCCTGTGCCACCACTTTATTTCTCGCTGCCACCAACCAGGCCCTACCTGGTACAATACTGAGTCCAGTCAGGGTTATATTGAAACATAAAGTTTTGTTTATTTATTGCAGTTTAACAAGCGTGTGGTTTCATAAACAGTATCAGTCAATTACATTCAAAGGGTGCCTATCCAGACCTATAACTTTCGCTACCTGCTCTCACTCACTAAACCACCTCTCAGATATTTACTTGTCTGCCTAGCCCCTAACTGTTCCTGACTCAGCCTATTTTGTCACACTAACTCAACCTACCCACAACTCTAGCCCAATTCACTCCCACTCCAACCAACCACCCAACTCCCAACAAACTCCAAGAACTCCTAACAAACACCTCCTTTTTGCCCCTCCCAGAGCTGGTTTTATAGTCCCTCTAACTCCACCCCCCTGGGTTCTGATAGGGTAACCTGTTTAACTATGTTCTAGCAGGTGAGCAATTTTTGGCATTCCCTCCAAATAATCCTTCCCCAAAGCTCAATCCCCCATTTTCTAAATTTTGAGGCCCCCAAAATAGGGGGCGTCTTATACATTGGGGCGTCCTAAAGACTGAAAAGTACAGTATCTTTAATGAAACATAACACCTGAGCAAAACAAATTCAAGTTAGCTCAGGATTCCCTTTAAAAAAAAAGACCAATTATGTGATAAAAAGTTTAATTCTAAACCAGCCACTGTTTATCAAAAGTAATAATTTTCCTTTAGAAATTATGCAGGTAGTTTTTTTCTGTTGAGTTTGCTTGCCATCATCAATACTTTAAAGTTAGCCTTGGCAGGCATGCACCCTGCGATGTCACAGTGGAAAAAGTCTGTTGATCTCACCAGAAACATACAGAAAGAGGCTGTGTTTCTCCCTCCTAATGTTTCTACAGTAAATTGCCTCTGACATATGTTCCAGGGGAATACGAAATTTGTCTGCGGTGGAGGGACGTTCAGAGTTCTGCTAGCAGAGGACTGTTATCAAGAATAAAGAAAACTTCATTTCATTCCTCTCACCTCTCTGGTACAGTTGTTGAAGGATCAGAAAGTTTTTAAAAGACTAGCAGTCCATAAACCGGCCCTTTCTGGCAATATCAGAACTTTGGACACAGTTCTCATCTATTTTCTCTCTCTTTCGGCTATCCAAAACAAAGGAGGTTTAAAAAACCGTAGTTTTCCTTTCTGCAATCAAACAACCATGTACACACAGCAGGCAGGCAAGGCTGGAACTGCAGCTATTCCTAGGACAAAAAAGTAGAAGACGCAGAGTCCTTCATTGGGTTCAGGAAGAGAGGGTGTTCTCCTCTCCAGACATTATTTTTATTGAGCTTTCATGATGATATCACAGAGGTTATACACAACCCCACTTGATTATCCAGAATCTGTGCTACTTTATGATTCCATTTCAAGCCATCCGTCCACACACAAACACTGTTTTTCAGCATGATACATCATATTTATTGGTGGATATCAATTCACTTCATTTGTGCTCCACTTTTTATCCAAGTTGGGCTCCCAAAGTAAACTTACAATTAAAATCCACAAAAAGGTATGCATTATTAGGAAAAAGTGGAGGTCCTTATGGTCTCTATAACTGATGAAATAGACTGAGTTCCAGGATCTTCCTTCTAGGATAGCCTTCATGAACCTGGTAATTTCCAGATGTTTTGGGCTACAATTCCCATCGGCCTGCCTCAGCCAACACAGGTTGGCAAAGGCTACTATAGGAACCGAAAGAAGGAACTACAAACAGATGTAAGTGGGCTGGCTGAAAGTACAGATGCCAACCCACTGAAGCAGGATATGAGGTAGGGATGGAAATAATTGTATAGTGCTATTTTAGAGAGATTTTTTAAAAAATGCAATTTTGGGAGAAGAAAGTGCATATGTATAGAAAATGGGGAAGAAGAAATTAAATACCCAAATAATTTGAGAGAGCTGTTCTGAATGGATGCCGTGCTTGTCTGAAATGGTAAACCCCATATACATGGTGCCTGGGGGAAATTTATGCAGCCAAACGTAACTGTGCTTTATTGCGAGTAAGAAAAGGGTTAAGGACCACAGAATTATTAATAGCAAGAGAAGACTCAGTTTGGTCATGATAACCTCTAACCTTTAGGGAGGGAGAAGAGGAGGAGGAGGAGTTTGGATTTCATATCCCGCTTTATCACTACCCTAAGGAGTCTCAAAGCGGCTAACATTTTCCTTTCCCTTCCTCCCCCACAACAAACACTCTGTGAGGTGAGTGGGGCTGAGAGACTTCAGAGAAGTGTGACTGGCCCAAGGCAGCTGCATGTGGAGGAGTGGAGACATGAACCCGGTTCCCCAGATTATGAGTCTACTGCTCTTAACACTACACCACACTGGGTTGTTTCCTGTTCCTTCCTCCCAGTCTCTCTCTCTCTCTCCTTTTTGAACCATGTAATTGAGCAGACGTCTAAGGCTATAACCAAGAATACCTTGCCTGTGTTGTCTCTGCTGCTGCATAGAACAATGCATGAGTGAGATCTCTGACTATTGTAAGTAAAGCATTTAAACTTAAGGTTGTTATCTATTCACCCCAAGAGGGGTAGAGACAGGAGAGCACAAGTGTGAGTGCTTAATATGGGGACATTTAAAGGTATAACGCCCTGTATTTCCTGCACTTTGCAAACATTGCAAGCATTTTTGTTTTAAAATCTGCTAGGAGTTCTTTTGACTAGAGACTGAGTCAAGCCCCACACTTTTTTGTATTCAGGCAGTCAGCTGTTTCTTTTTCTTTTGTAGTCTCCCCCCACATGTGGGCATTCGCCAGTTATTTCCTAACAGTGCTATCCAGATGTTGTACTCTCAATTCCCATCAGCTTCACCAAGCATAGACCATTGTCTCAGGGATTATGGGAGTTGTAGTCCAACAACAGATGAAGGGCACCTTGTTGGCTGCGCCTCACTTAGAGCATCCTCCTCTAGCCAGGCATCTTCCAGATGTTTTGAACCACCACTCCCATCAGACCCAGCACAACACAGTTTGTGGCAGGGCAGCACTGCCAAAAATGCAATACAATATAAGATGCTGGGTGTAAGACCTGAAAAATATGTGTGGTTTCAAAGGCTAGAAAGTATATCACACAGTTTCCTTAGTGAAGCAGATGCCCTTATAGTAAGCATGGCCCAGATCTTTCATAAAGGATCACCTGTGCTTGCACATTGTGAAATTTGCATTGTGACATCTTTGAGAAGAAAAGGAATGGGCCATTGCCTTCTGCTGCCTTAGTAACTGATTTGCAGCACAGGGCTAACAAGGCAAGACGGTGACTCTAGATTTATTTGAATCTGCAGTTACTCTAAGGAGTTCTGTCTCTGTTTAAACCCTCATCCTAAAACACAAAAGCCTCAATTGCTGCTGAATGCTGCTCCTTTCTTGGCAGGGGCAGGCAGAAGAGATCTCATTACTCCATTGCTATCACAGCTACTCTGAGGCTGTGAGAAACTGGTAAAATGTGGGCTGGGTGACGTAACTGCTAGGTGGGTTTGTAGCTGATTGACAGACCCAACCCAAAGGATGCTTGCTAATGGTTCTTCATCAAAGTGGGGGGGGGGGGAGACTAATGGGGTGCTAGAGGGTTCTGTCCTAGGCCCATTGCTGTTCAATGAATGTCTTTTTAAACAGCTTGGATGAAGGAATCAAGGGGATGCTAAATTTCTGGTATGCATTTGAACCCCTTCAGCAAAATCCTCACAGTCTGCAGGTGGCCATAGGCTACCCAGATATGCAGAATGTGGACAAGTCTTTTCAGTTTATGGCTGATTTTAATCTTTTTGATTTTTTTATACCAGTGTTATTGTTTTACTTCTATTGTAAAACTTTAGAATTTTTTGTTTGTTTGTTTACAATCGAGCAATGTATATATAAACTAGAGATAAATTAAATATTCTGTACTTTCCTACCAATAGGACTATTAACGTTTTAATAAGGCGGCAGTCTGTAGTCAATAAGTCCAACTCCTTCCAGGCTGGTTGCTTTCCTGCTCCAAATTGCACCCCACCCCCAGCTCCCAGCTGCTTTTCCTGACACAAGGTTCTACTCTGGAGGTGAGAAATGTTAATTGAGTGTTTCACAACTGAAATAATAATACACAGGTCCCCGCTCCCTCCACTGTCTAAAGGTCTCCACTTTCCCTACTGTAAGACCATTAAGTCCAGGGTCTAAAATTACATAGCAGGGCAAAGAGAAGCTTTGAAAAATGTGGATTAAATTGGGATATGGCACAGGGGGGTGGGGGTGGAGAGAATTAAACCCCACCTTCCATAGCACCACAGTTCCCCTCCCCCAGCTGCTTTTAACTGGAACAGCAACGACCACAAGCAGCCCTGATGATGGACCTTCCGCATCTATGTCTAGATTAACAGAACACACTTTCATTAGTCAGACCAGAGAATTACTGGCAGGCCTAATAGCAAGGATTTTTCGTGCTCTGAAAATGCAGAAGGAAAAGAGGGCAAGACGAAAATGCCAGTAAAATCACTGCAGAACTCTGCTTTCCTCCCTGAGCTCAGAGTTTCAGAAAAACACGATGGGCGCTCCAGATAAAACATGTAATCCACTCTAATCACTGTGCAAATGTTTGCATTCAGCTATTTTTGTTCAGCCTCCTTTCCTCTTGCTGTATTAAGACTAGAGCAATGTTAAATTCAAGAATGCCGCATTTTAATTCCTTGGTTTCTTCAGACCATGACATTTATTGGTTTTGCATTCCCTTATTTTCTTCTTTTGCATCCAAACTCAGCAGTGCCCGAGATACTTACCGTTGCTGAATTTTCCCCTTCTTTTGCAACCTATTCAGAGATAACAGTACATTTTCCCTCGCTTGTAGATTTTCAGTATTTAATTTATGTCTGCTTTGTCAGTTTATGTCTCTGCCCCTATCATTTTAGTTGCCCGGTTTCTCCTTGGACTCCTTCCTGTGTGGTGTAACTGTTTTTTCCATCTTGTCATTCTGTGGCTTTTTTATGGCTTGCTTTTGTTGCACACTTTCTTTTAAAGGAAGGTTATGATTTTGCATGGCATTTCCAAAACCTTCCCTAACCTTTTTTATAATGATCTGTGGAAACTATTTGAGACAATGGTAATGATGAGAGGAACACAAGGATAGCCGAGGAATAATTTATTTTTCTTTTAATGTTGTGAATTTATTTTTAGACTCCTCTATTGTAAATCTATTCTCGGCCATTTCACACGCCACTGGTTTTTCTGTCCAACATTATAAAACTTACAAAGAGTTCTCTAAAAGAGGGCAAATGAGTTCACTTCTTCATCTGAGCATGATTAGACTGGATGTCTCCATGTAGTTTAATTCTGAATGGGAGCTGGCAATTTCTAAATAGTGGTGCACTGAAGGGGACTCACTTGTTTTTACTTCTTTTTAATCAAGTACAGTAGATTTACATCCTGAAGCAGCAGTTAATGGGTTCAACAAAATTTATTAGCACATGATTACATGCTTGTGAAGAGGGAGATGTGTGTGGCCTTTTCCTTTAGGCTCAGAATGGAAGTTACCTTAAATGTGTATTTGCTGCTGAAAACAGCCCCTGCAAATTTAGTTCCCAGTCTTCTCACTGTAACACCTACATAGGGAAAAAATATGTGACATGCCACCACCTTGTCATTTATCTCACCTCATTCTGTATTGTTGACTGTTCTGGAGCAGATGGGACATAGCAATGCTCAACGTGAGGATGTCATGTTACATTCTCTCCACATATGCTGAAGCGAAAGGACAAAGAATTAAAAAGAGGGCTATTTTTGGCAGCAAACATGATTTCATGTAGCATCTCCTCAACCAAATCATTCCTGAAACTAGTCATGAACCCAGAATGGAATTGATATATTCTAAGAGTGTTTGCAGTTGCCTTTCTGCCACCCTCTCGGGCATCTTCACGCTCAAGATACTGTGCAGTATTTGTGATCGGTTGTTAGCTGTCCTTAAACCATTGGATGCAGAATGGGCTTATTAGGGAATAGCTGTACCACTGCCTCTTTAAGGGCAGCAGGGACCTCTCCCTCACATTACAGCATGCCAACACAGCCTAGATCTAATTGGATAGGTTTAATTAGGATGGTTGCATGTTTAGTGTGACATGCACATGTGGCCACTGTCTCAGCCTCAGGGCCCTGATCTGCAATGTTTATTTTATGTATTTAACAGAACGCATATATGAATCTAAACAGAACCTCTAAGCAGTTTACAAAAAATAAAAAATTGTAAAAAAAAGACGAACTTAAAAACAGATATTTGAAAAATGCAAAATGTAATTAAAATTAGAAGCTAGTAAGGTGATGGACTATGCAGAAATGGCAAAGTTAACAGCTAAAAGAAGAGAACTCAATGATTATAGTTTTGTGGAGGAAGCCTTTTTTGGACTATTTAAAGAAATATAGTTTTATGAATTCGAGAGCAGGATTTGAAGTATGAGCAACAAAAGAATTAGGACTTACTGTAATATTGTTGTGATATAAGAGATTGAGGATAGGATGCAGCAAAGGGGGAGAAAACAAAATCACCATGGAAAATGGAATGGGAAGTTGACAAAACAAGAGACAAAATTATGTATTAGAGTGGAAATATGGACATTTTTCTTTATCCTGAAATAATAATAATAAAAATCAAAAGCTAAACAGTGAGTAAAACATGTCCAGATAGGCTTCCTTGAACAAAAATGTTTTTAGCAAGCAGCAGAAAAAGAACAGTGAAGGCACCTGCCTATTGTCAATAGGCAGGGAGTTCCAAAGTGTAGGTGCTGGCACACTGAAAGATAATAAAATCATAGAATTGTAGAGTTGGAAGGGATCCCGAGGCTTATGATGGCCCGTCGTTAACCCATCAGGGAAGCCATCAAGACAGCGAAGCAGTACCAAACAAGGGGCGGGGCAGCCCTTCCTCCAGCTGTGTGTTGGCGGGCAGAGACCAAAGGGGTTTAGGATTTCAGAGTCGATGGCGTAAGAGAACAGGAAAAAAGTGGCAAGCTAGAGGAAGTTGGTATGGAGCACTATGTAGGCTGACTGGGACAGGCTATAACAAAGAGACACAGAGAATATGTCTGATTTGTCTGCTCTGCCTATGAGAGAAGCAAAGGACCCTCTTGAGGAGTAATGCTGTGCAACCCTCCATCCTAGGCTCAGGTTGTACATATGTGTAAATAAACCATATATCATAAAGACCACCCAGTCTCCACTGTGCCTCGTTGTCCCAAAAGTTAAGCATGCCTGGTATTCCTGGAATCTCTAATTGCTTGTCAATACTGGGGTGGCGTGTAAGGTAGGTTACACCAGTAAGAGGGGGAAAGAAACTTGTTTTATTTCTTGGTTTCTCTTAATTCAGTTCTCAGTCCAGCATCCATCTTGAAACTACCCCTAAAAGCACATGCCTAGAGCATGCTCAGTTCCAATTCTTCAAAAGAAACAATTTTGCTTTTGGGCCACTAGGTGGCAACCACATAAACATGTCTTATGGGGGTGACCTAAGGACGATGTAGATATTTATGGGTAGGCTGCTACAGTCTAGTCTGTTTTATCTATCAGAAAAACTATTAAAATTCTCACAACTGGAAAGGGGAA
This sequence comes from Podarcis tiliguerta, assembly GCF_965153285.1. Taxonomy (NCBI): domain Eukaryota; kingdom Metazoa; phylum Chordata; class Lepidosauria; order Squamata; family Lacertidae; genus Podarcis; species Podarcis tiliguerta. Next base: position 11,331,139 of record NC_139536.1, on the reverse strand, counting down.
AAACTTACTCATGACCAGCTTAAACTATCTTTGCAGAATATATGACATGTTTAAAATGACTGGGCGCTGAAGGAAGGCATTGGGAAGATTATTTTTGAGCTCCAGTCAGATCATCAGTATACTGAAGTACTGTAAGACTTCTCTAATACCTGCAAGATGTGCTGCTCTGTTGCTGGAATTTTAAGTTAAAAATAGAATGCAATGAGGAGGAATCTCTTAATACTCAGAGCTAGCCCTCAACATTGTTGAAAATCCCTGGGGATAATTCAGAATAATCCAGCTGTGGACTTGTCTGCTTCTTTCTTCACTACAGGGAGTGGCATTTCTTTCCCACAGCCGACATTGACTGCTGATAGGGTTGCTATATACAATATTGTTACAGATCCGGGGTAACAGAGGTTGGGGGTGAAAATGTACCCATAACTGCCAGCATTAGCAAATGTTAGAAATTAATAAAAGGCGTAGCTTTTGGATAATATTTGGAGTATTGAAGGAAAGATGCCAGGCCAGTGGAAAAATACAGGCTGGGGCCTCACCTAAGATAGAAGCCGTTAATCATGACAGAAGATGTTGATGGCCCATCACAGAGAAATCCTTGGGTCTGTGTCAATAATGTAGGTTACAGGAAAATTGTTAACTTAAAACTAGGCTTTGAATAGCAGACAGAAGGGAAAGAGTTGCTTAGCTAGGGGTTTTCTGGGAAGGATAAGCAGGAAGTGGGGAGAACTGCATGCAGGGATGTGGAAAGGCAGATGCCCTGAGGGATGGCTGGAGACAATCTGAGGCAGAGGGAAGCTTCTCTGAATGCAATGCTGAGCTGTGCACAGGACAAGCCCCTCGCGACATGTGAATGCTGTAAATGCTACACTCTCTCCACCAGCATCCAGATTGTTGTTGTTGTTTAGTCATTTAGTCATGTCTGACTCTTCATGACCCCATGGACCAGAGCACACCAGGCACTCCTGTCTTCTACTGCCCCCCGCAGTTTGGTCAAACTCATGCTGGTAGCTTCGAGAACACTGTCCAACCATCTCGTCCTCTGTCGTCCCCTTCTCCTTGTGCCCTCAAGCTTTCCCAGCATCAGGGTCTTTTCCAGGGAGTCTTCTCTTCTCATTTGGTGGCCAAAGTATTGGAGCCTCAGCTTCAGGATCTGTCCTTCCAGTGAGCACTCAGGGCTGATTTCCTTAAGAATGGAGAGGTTTGATCTTCTTGCAGTCCACGGGACTCTCAAGAGTCTCCTCCAAATATGTGCTAATAAACCATATTGCTTAAAGACACAACAGTTTCCTCTGTGTCTTGATTCCCAATGGAAACCGGGTCCTAGAGGACCGTCTGGAACCTCCATGGAATCTTGCTACCACTCGGCAGAGACGGGGTGGCGTACAACCTTTGTAACAATATTTTTTCAGCTGGTAAATTTTGCTGCATAGTACAATACAGGGGTGCCATCTTGAATAAAAAAATGGGGGGGCAATTAAGCCCCTCCCGCATAATTGATCATAAGACACGTCACATGCACACCACGTGAAGGGCAATGCCCATCCATTTTGGGGAGCCCAGCCCCCTCAAATATTTTACGAAGGGATCTCGGCTCCTATGGTACAGTAGCATCATGCCTGGCTGTAAGTTGGTGCCAGACACTTAGTCATCAGAGGATAAAGCAGACACTCCACTCCACAGATCAAGGATTTGAGGAGCAGACAGGATCTCCTGGACCACAACTGGGGATCCCCTTGACACTGCATTAAAATACTGACAGTTTTATTTTCAATCCCTTTTGCAATGATCCCTAACATTGAATTTATCTTTTTCACAGCGGCCACATACCAGGTCAACATTTATATCATGCTATTTTCTATGACCTCAAGGTCTTGTTCCTGGTCCGTCGTGGCAGCTCAGACCTCATTAGCGCAACTTAAAGCTACTGATTCATGTTGTAGCATTGGTCATAAGGGAAAATCTCCATTGTTCTTCCCTTTTTATGGCAGGACTTTCTAAATCAGATTTTGTTATGGTACCTTGTTATGGTACCTCCTGTTAATTCCTACTATCTGGTTTCTTTTCAGCCTTGGTCCTGATAATAGATTATAGTCCTTTGTTAATGTCTTTTTATCTCCTCTAAACATGATGTCCCAGAATGCATACAATAGCCAAGATGTCTCCTTTGATAGCCGTACCTAAGGCATTTGAAGAAGCTGTGCTGCATTACTTAAGATTTTCTGCTAATGTAGTTCAAATGAGCATCCCCACACCCACGTGCTTTCTTTTTCATGAAGAGGACTTCTGGAAATCATCGGATTGATTGTTGTACCAGTGTCTGTACATCACATCCAACATGGCAGGGAGATCGCATCTGGGATTGTATTCAAAATTTGTGGTGTTGAGTAACATCTAAACACTTGCATTATTCATTATTGCCAGAACCTATTTGAATGGCTTTCCTGCCGACTGCTTGTTCCATAGCCTCCATATTAATTTGTATGCTTTGATTTTTCCTTTAACATAAAACACACTTTGAATGGATGGAAAGAATGTTTATTTGATATATTTTTTTTTGCTAAGTAAGCAAAACAAAAATGGGATACCAGAAACCTGGCAAATGTGCTTGGTAAAGTGTGCAGGAAAATATGATGAGTCAATGGTTTTGTCTTGAGTTTTCATACAACAGCATATACCAGCCACCTTGCCACCTCTTTTAATGACTACAGTAATTAGTTTGCATATTCTGATTCTTGACTGTCTCATGGAATTGTTCCATTCCACTGAGACTTAACACCCTATTATTAGCTGTCTTGCTTCTCTTTACTGTTAGTAATTATATGGATTTCCCTGTCAATGATCCTTCATTTTATTTTCATTAAGTATTCTTTATTTTAATGTTTATAGCTCAGTCATGGAACTTGTTTAAGATGCTAGGAAGCCTTCCTGACTGATGATTTCTTGCCACTATTCATCCTTTCGATGCTTGTAGCAATTGCAATTTATATGTTATACTATTCTCATCTTGTGATTTCATGTAAAACTGACATACTTTATATTCACCTCCTAAAATCTCATGTAGCTTTATTCTTATCCAATCTCCTTGTTCCCAATAATATATAGACAATATATTTTTAAAAGCTTAATATAAATATTTCATATTTCTCATTCAAAGTATTACAGTAATATCTTTCTAGTACAATGCTTCATTTCCCCTCTTACTACAGGACACAGATCTGTGCACATCTGTTCTTCAAGGATCAAAGAACTTGCTGGATTAACTTGGTTGCTTTAGCATAGTAGGAAAAATAGATTTTTTAAAAAAGGTGCCAGAAGTAAGTTCTCAGCAAAGCTGAGAACAAAGAGCTAGGTGGGAGGTGGGAAACCAAAGCAAAACAGACTAATTAAAAATAGGCCGCAGTAATATAAGTTTCCAAAGTCTCACATGAGCAAGTGCTGCAAAGATTGTGCCCTGAGGCTTCCTGCTCTTATAGCAATAGAAATCTAGACAATAACCATAACCTATAGAAAACTGCGTATGTCTCTGGTGATTAGAAATGTAATACATATGTAAATAGATTCTAACATATTCCTGTGTACACCAGTTGAGCAGGTATGGTTGTGCCTTCGAAAGGCATTTGCAGCCACTGGGAGATTGTCCTCAAAAACTCTACACTCCAAGGCATTGGTATCCCAATAAAGACAACATAAATTAACGGGTTAAACTGAATGCCTATCAGAATTAACATGTCCTTGATGTGATGACAAAAAGACAATTCTTTGTGTGCCCCCTCCACAAGAAGTTTGCCCACATCAGAACAGTCCTTCTCTGTGCTAGCTCCCCATTTCTGGAATGCTTTCCCCAGTGAGGCTCACCTGGCACCATGATTATATATATAGTTTTAGGCACCAGCTGAAAGCGTACTCTGTAACCAGGTTTTTGGCCTTTAACTACTGGGGCACGACTGCCTCCTGAATTTGGAAATTCAATTTATCCTGAGGCAGTTTGGTACCTCAAATGCCTTGCCCCTTCATGGTGAAAGCTTTTTTTCTTATTTTTTTTAAATTCAGCGTATAGGGGCCAACAAAGTATTCCAGCAACGGAAAAAGACAAAAACGTATTAAAAAGCAAATGAGCTCCAACTGCATCCTCACTCACCAAAACAACTCCTGATAGCTGTGTGTATAAGCTGTGGAAATACGACTGCATCGTTCTTGCTGAGTTCGTCCTAAATTAATAGACAAAATACATTAACTTGGATAGGCCCTTTGTGGCCATTAATACTGACAAGAGGGGGCAAAAAGCCCACTGGAGGAAAAGGGGAAATGGATGGAGAAAAGAGAAAAAACTCTTCTTCATATGGATAATGGCCCTAACCGGGTCTCTTGGCATTTTATAAAACCATTTTTTGTTGTTGCTGTTGCTGCAGCCCATTAACATTTCCCTCATGGGTGTCTTACGATACTATACAATACGATAATCTTTATTGTCATTGTCCCATACAGAACAACGAAATTGAAAAAATCTACATCAGACATTCAAAAACCGACAAGCCTGCTATCCCAACTATCCCAGCCTGGTTAGCCCCTAAAAACTCTGATACCCCATAATTGAATACAATATACTCACATAGAGACTACCTTACACTGTGTTTAAAACCAAAATTGCATTTGGGTAGAAACTGTTTCTCAGGCGACTAGTCCTAGTCTGTATAACCCTGTACCTTCTTCCAGAAGGCAGAAACTGAAAGAGATCATTTCCGAGGTGTGCACTATTCTGCACTATTCTCTCCAGCTTTCTTATGGCACCTGGAAGCATAGATTTGATCCAAGGTGGGAAAAGTGCACCCAATTATTTTCTCCGCAGTCTTTACAACCTTGGACAGCGTTGTTTCCCCCCTGACCATGCAGCTCCCAAACCACACACAGAGACCATAAGTTAATACACTCTCAACAGTACAATGGTAAAATGCCATCAACAGGTCCTTTGAGAGATTATTTTTTTCCGGAGGATTCTCAGAAAATATAACCTCTGCTGTGATCTCTTCATCAGGTCTTTGCTGTTTTCTCCCCAGGTTAGGTCATCTCTCAACTGCCTTTCTGTTATATATTAAGCAGAGTTGTGTGGCGTTTGAAAAGTCTATCAGGTTCATTGTGGCACAAAGCTCCCCTCAGGAAAATGCAGAGTTACCCACAAACGTATTGTGTCTGACATGTAATGTTTAAATACTGTCAATTTAAAAAACAAATTAAACATGTTTATTTTATTTTTTTTAATGCTATTTTCCCCTATGTTTTTAGCTGTCCTTATTTTTATCCATAAGACACTTGAGGGGAAAAGGCAGAGCATCATCATCATCTTCATCGTCCTTCCTCCAAGGATAACACAAATACCCTTTAGACAACATGAGCGCATGTCACTATAAAAAGGAGTCTTCCAGGTGCCACGCAAGACCCCCAGCAGCCCATTTTTCTAGAGTGATACCTCACTTGATCTTAGCCAAAAGGCCGAGAAGCGAACGTGTTTGCATTAGGGGATGTCCTGAAGTAGAGGACCTTAGGCTTTATATCTTGCGCTCCCCCTTATATAATGAAGCAAGAGAATGATTTTTAGCACCTATAATGACAAGGTCCCCTGGCCAGAACCCCTCTGACATGATTTTATACCTCCTCGCAGACAGAGATAAGTATGTGACCTGGAGTGTAGCACCCTTTGCAACTGCTGCTAAGAAAATTAGAGCAAATTATATAGCCAAGATAGCCACCAACTGTAAAGGAGATGAATTTATTTGACCTTATCTACATCGCTATATTCTATCTTTATCACCAAATTCCGAATATAATTGCACATTGTATTAATTAACATTCTCTTTTAATGTATTAGTGGCCATGTGATGATTTTAGCCTCTAAAATTTTTTGTTTAATGTCTTAACCTGTCTATTAAGGTACTTTTAGAGCTCTGTTTAGCGTAGGTAATGTCTTGATAATTTAAATGTTTTATGTTTTTTGTATTAATCCAGCATGTTTTCTTTTAATTGCTGAATGATTCTGTATACATTGCGGCAGCCTTTAGCTATGTGCAATAAAACTGACTGACTGATTTCCCTAATTCAGCCATGCCCTGTCTGATGTACTGTACTCACATAATTTGAGGGGTGTGGTTTTTGTGTGTGCTAATGAGTTCCATAAACCAATATTTGCCGCGTAAAGTCATTGCGAGGATGGGAAGGTACCGCTTAGGGGGCTTTATTTCCTAATTTCCTTTATCAGCAACACACATATATATACACGAAGCAATAGGGGCAAGCTCCCCCCCCCCCCAATGTTTGCCGCCGAACCTCGCGCGCCCCGCAGCGGGCGGTTGGACACTGACGTTTTTCGATTTACACATAACGGGAACACGAAGCCCCACTTCGAACGCGACGCGCATGCGCCTTCGCGTCACCGCGGCCGGAGAAAGCGAGCGAGCGCGAGAGCGCGTGACTGGATTGCTCCTTAGGAGGGCGGGGTAGCGTCGCCGCAACCGCGCGCACGCGCGTGCGTAACAATACGTGCGCTCGCGCTTCCTTTCCCTCCTCCCCGCTGCCCGTTCCGTGACGGCGGTTGCCATAGTGACGGGAACCGAACCCCCCGCCCGCCCAACCGCCGCCTTGCGTGAGGCCCTTGCGGTTCTTTCTTTCTTCTTCCCCCCGCCCGCCTTTCCCCCTTCGCCTTCTTTTCCCGCCCGCCCCTCGAAGGCCGCGCGCGCGGGCGCGCACCCGTGTTTCGTGAGGGAGCCTGTGAGGGAGAGAGGGGAGGGGAGATGAGATGGCGGCCGAGGGGGAGGCGGAGGCGGAGGTGGAGTGGGTGGTAGACAGCATCGCCGGCTTCCTCCGCAGCCCCGCCTGGTCCATCCCCATCCTGGAGTTCGTGGAGCACAAGTGCGAGGGTGAGAAGCGACCGGGGCGGGGGGCGGCTCTGGGGGCGGGCGGGTAGAGAACCACCTCCCATTAATATATGGGAGGAAAGGCAGGATATAAGGAAATAAGAAAATAAGCGTATCCTTCCCTCACAGCCTTTATCCCCTCATTCCCCTGAGGGGAATCTCCCTGCAGTCTTCGTCCTCCCCGGTTTTAAAAATCTGTTTTTGTGTCGTCGTCGTCTCGTCCCCTCAGAAATGTATGTAAAGAGGCCCAGTGGCCCTTAGGGACCAGGGGAGGCTGCGGGAATGTTCGTCGTTATTATTATTTAATTGGGGCTGATTCCGTTCTCAAGGGCGCTTAGAAACGAAATCCCTTCAAAGCGCGTAAAAGTGAAATCCTTTCCGGATAGTGCAAGTGCCAAACCCTCCAGGGATGCTGACCAGAAGGGATGTTTTTTTAAATAAAATTCTGGACATTGTAGATTTCCCCCCTCTGGCCTGATGCAGGTAACAATCTTTCGCTTTGCAGTTGTGTGATTCGTGCTCATACTCCATTGGGATGCCCATTGGCTATATACTGAGACGTAAAAATAAAATTCCCATCGTTGTAGCACGCTTGCGGTTGTACCCCCTCCAAAAGCAAAATTAAGTGCACGTGTCAAACCCGTTGGAACAAAAAACCCCAAGTGACGTTTCTGTTGGGATGTAAAAAAGGGGGGTGCGCCTTTATTTTGGACTGGATTGTGCACATATTGGTTATTTTGTAGATTTCTGGTGTATGCGTAGGAGGTCCTAAAATCCCTTAAGTAGAGAATCACACAGAATTCAGTGAAGTTGCTATGAAGATATGACATCAGAATTACAGAGCTGTCAAATCTCCCAGAACCTTTTCATGTTGAGCTTCTCTATCCATGCACCTTACAGGCTTTAATAGCTTTTGCACTGAGTCACTATTGCATTTTGCTGAGGCAGCTACTTTTTATGACTCTTAATTCTTTTGGTGGGAGATAGCTTACTGTTGTTAGCTCTGTTCTGGTTGGAACATTCCTAGAAAAGCTGGAGGCAGGTACTAGCTAGACTAGAGGATATGAATTTTGTGAAGTGGGCAAGAAAGGGAATGTTTGGAATCCAGGATTATATTAGTTTTATTTACAAATCTGGATGAAGAAGTGTTTATGCAGCCCTTTAAAAGTTTCCTGAAGTATTTTGTTTGAAGAGCAAATTTAAACAGACTTTGACAAATCCAGTTTAAGACATCTGCATATGTAAACAGGTTGTCCATGTGTTTATTGCTTTGCTGGATCAAGGAGTATGGGTATTAACTGAACATGAGTTTGGAATGTGCATGTATGTCTGCTGTTTCTTGCTTTCCGTAGAGTAGGCATTTCCATTGTTCTGAAGCTGTTCATGGCATTTTTAAGCATGCGTGGCTACAGCAGGATTGGGCTGATTTATTTTGTAAAATAAAGGTTTTTAAGATTGTTCATCCTTGTTAAAATGTGAGTTGCTGGCTCTTAATTTCAGAGAGGTCTCCCTATTAAAAAAATTCTGCAGCTACATTGTTTAATCTTGAGCCTGTAGTGGGGTCAATCACCTACATACAATGAGATGCAATTTGATAGATAATTTAGTTATTTTTAAAATGTTTAAATTGCTTCCCAAGAAATGTTTCTGAAGTTGTGTATTTCAGAAAACATAATATATTAGCAATAAATATATACATAGCAATTTAAAAGCAGATCTTAAAACACATCAAAATATACAAATTGCGTATACAGTGTAAAATAGCTGCATCAAACTTCAGAGAAAGCCCTCTTAAAGTAAGTTTTCAGCCTTGTCTAAGTTCATTAGGGACCAGCTGATTCCAAATATATAGCATGCAGTTAGTAGACACCCTTCCGAAATCTAGTCAGTCAGCTTATTTTTGTTGGATTCTTAGGGGGGAAAGGGGAGCTCTATAACCTCACAATTCTTTAGCAGATGGCTCACTGAAGATCAATGGGGAACAGAAGGAAGCATTTACTTCTTTTAGGCTTTCTTTTTTGTTAGCTGGAAACATTTTGAACTGCCTCAAAATACTTCTCAGTTATTCCATTTGAAGTACAGCCGTACCTTGGATCCCAAACGCCCTGGAACTCGGATGTTTTGGGTCCCGGTTTGCGAATGTTCTTTTGGATCCCGAATGTCCAGTGAGGCTACCACGGCTTCTGATTGGCTGCAGGAGTTTCCTGCAGCCAATCAGATGCCACGATTTTGTTTTTGAACGTTTTGGAAGTCGAACGGACTTCTGGAACAGATTCCGTTCGACTTCCAAGGTACGACTGTATGTCTTTCCTGCGGGCAACATGAAACTGAATCTTTGTTAGGCCTCCGTTAACAACCACTTTGTTTTGGGAATGATTTGCTTATTCTGAGTGTCGTAGAAGTTAGCTGAATTTTCATCAGAGCACTTCTGGCTTTTTTGTAGACTATTATATTGTTACTGTATTACTCTATTATCCATACAGACAGCTATCCTTACATCAGGTGTTGTTAAACTGAAGTATATTGTTGCCTAGGGCTGCTGATTGAAACAGTGTTCTAGTTTCTTTGTGTAAATTTTGAGTGAAATTTATGATTTGGGATTTTCCAAACTGTGCATCAAGATCCTACCTGGATTGCTGAAAAGAAGGGTAGACTTATGGATTTCATTGCTGAGGATGCTCGGAATAGATATAATTTGCTGGAAGTAGAGGGGTTAATAGTAGGGGTGTCCAGATTCAGCTGACTCCCAAGGCAAAGTTGTTACTGTGGAGGGATTTTGGGCTTGTCAGAAACAAAGTAGGATCTGTACAAGGTAGAGATGGGGTGCCCTGAAATGCTGTGTGATGCATAAGCAATCCAGACATTCAAAAAATGTTGTAGATAAGCATTTGCTGAAAGCGACAGTAATGTCTCTAAGCTTATCATAATGCCAGGGTGGATTGGAAGAGGGAGATCAAACATCAGAGTGGGAAGAGGGAAAGTTCCACTTTGACTGACAGGTCAAGCTTGTAATCAGAAGGAATAATTGTACTTGGAAATCAAATCTCTTCTAGTTCTTCCCACCTGAAAATCAGTTTTAAAGAAACCTAGCACAAAGGCTCTTGGACCTGTCTGTCCACAATTTGGTCTGTTTCTTACTCTCAGTTTGCAGAACATCTGGACACAAAACACCAGGAGAAATTATGCATTTCCTCTTGTTACTTACACTAAAACTGTGCTGGTTGCCCTTGCAGGAAAACCACTGCAGGCTTTCCTCACTGTGGAGGGGGTGAGAATGCTTGCAAGTTCCATCCAGGTCTGTTAAGGGGGGGGGGGGAGTTATGGCCTTAAAAAAAATCCCAATCACAAATGGAAAGATGGGGGATGTGGAAGGCTTAGGTGGACCCTGAGCTGAATTGGCAGCCCATGAAGCACCTTGGACTGAGTTGGAATGTGTTTAGAAATGCTGAACTTGGGCCCAAAGGGAATCTTGTGGTTAATACATACCGCTAGTAGGTATAAGTAAGAATAAGGCAGAAAAAGTAGCTTGAGGAGCTGAGTGGGCAGAGGTGTTATATGCCAGTAGAAGAGAAGAAAGCAGAGGGGTGGGTGTGTCATGGAGGATGTAATTAATCTGGAAGTGAGACACAATTGCCTGTTGGATTGGCCATCTAATGTTATGGATGGTCTTACCTTTTTATTTAGATAAATTTCATTATACAGTGGTACCTCGGGTTAAGTACTTAATTTGTTCCGGAGGTCCGTTCTTAACCTGAAACTGTTCTTAACCTGAAGCACCACTTTAGCTAATGGGGCCTCCTGCTGCTGCCGGGCCGCCGGAGTACGATTTCTGTTCTCATCCTGAAGCAAAGTTCTTAACCTGAAGCACTATTTCTGGGTTAGCAGAGTCTGTAACATGAAGTGTATGTAACCTGAGGTACCACTGTACTAGGAATGTCATTTGGAAAGTTGCAGATTATTCTAGTTGCAGATTATTTTGGAAACTTTATTTGAGAATTCACATTTTAAAGAAAAGTAAAACTTGTCTCCTTAGTTTTTGATGAAGAAGAAGAAAGCAAGCTGTCTTACACTGAGATTCATCAGGAATATAAAGCTCTGGTGAGTAGTGGTTGTTTCACTTTCACTTTTTAAGAAAAATGTGCTATTGAAACAGGAATGGTTTGTGCACCACTTCTGACAACTTATATATTCCTATGAGTATTACATTTTTTGAAAATTAGCTGAGTAATGGTTTAATGTAAAAGAGCTATTGTTCTGCCATCTTTGAGTCTTTGCATTGTGCTTAGTTATCATTGCCCTAGTTTGTTGCAGGTGCTCTAGATTGAAGAAACTGTATCCTTTTATTTTGTGCTGAGCCTTTATAGCCAGAACTTGATATTGCTGTGGTTGTATGACTGCAATCAAAAGCAATTGGCTGCATCTTTTTTCCTGCTTTCATCCCATTCAGCCAATCATTTCTATAGCCATTCTTTTCTTTCTAAAGATTAAAACTATGGCTCATTGCTCCTGTGAGTCTGAAAATAAGAAGTTAGGAGTGAGCTCCTGTTGTGCTTTGTTTTGAATTATGTCATAACCTGGCACATCCAAGTCCTGCTGTTTCAGACCATTTAGAATTATTTATATTTGTTGTGTTCCCATCACAGCAAGAATATTAGCAGCAGTTGTACCTAAACTGGAAAAAAGTAGTGGAGGGTTGGAGAGGAGTGACAGGGGGGAGCAACAAGAAAAAGACAGCACAAGAGAACATTCCGCCAAGCTCACTAGTGGGTGGCAAATGGCTGAATAGCAACTAAAGTCTGTAACTGAAAAAATGGAATGTGGGAAAACTAGTAAGCCAATTACGCAGACATAAACCATGATATGAACAGCCTGTTTGTGATATTAAGTCCTCATCTGGAAGCATCCATAGTATCTTAGTAATGCACAGTGATAACTATATACCTGAGCACTTTTTTGGCCTTGTCCCCCTTTTCTCCACTTACATCCCAATACATTACTGCCTATGATTGCTTACACAGCACCACCACCCCTTAACTGTCTGGGTATTCTCCAAAGGCCTTCATTATTTCTGCATTATTGATCCCTGGGCCTTGAACTGCCCCCTCTGCATTTCCATATCTCTTCATTCAGATTCCTCCTCAAAATCCACTTTTTCATTAAACCTTTGGGACAACCCCCATAATTCCTATTCTGTATTGTAGATAAGCCTAAGCAAGTGCAACTGAAATCATCACATATTATTTCCCTTATTCCTTCCACTTTCTTTCTCTCCTCTTCCACTGTTGTTTTCCCTTTATTGATTGCAAATCTCAAATTCCAGGGATGTACCCCTGTATTTTGTAAAACATCACGCACATATATTCTGCTATATAAATTAAGAGAAATAGGGAAACTTGGCAGCAGCAAACCATGTAAACTAACTTATGTACAATGACTTACATTATTTATTATAAATAAATAAATATTTATAGCCCAGTTTAAAGGAAGGGGGTAAGGTTCAAGGCTATAGAGAATTGTGGAATAATCTTTTCCGCCATCCATTTTTTGCAGGTTGAAAAGTTGTTAGACAGTTACCTTAAAGAAGTTGGTATCAATGAAGACAAATTCCAGGAAGCTTGTATGTCTCCTCTTGCCAAGACTCGTACCTCACAGGTAAATTTTCTTTTAGCAAAGTTAAAAAACAATCCTGGAGATAGGTGATTGTGTTCCCTTTGTATATATTTTCATTTGTATTTAAAAAAAACAACCCTCCTGTGTCAAGCACACACAGTGATGTTTCAGTTTAACAGAATGCATGCTTTCTATATATAAAACCTCACAAATTACAAGTCAACGGGCTAAAAAGAATGAGCATTGAAGGTAACAGAGCTCATGTTTAACAGTATGTTTAAGATTGCAGCCCTTGTCATTCAACTTTCATCCAGAAGCTGAGAAAAAAGTTAACTAGTGGAATACTAATGATGAAAGTGTCTTAGCAAGTTACCTGTGGTTTGGTTCCAGGGCAGTGGTGAAAAAGCACATAGGATCAGGTGCAAGGGGTGCTGGCGTGTTATTGCCAGTTTCTGGTTTTGTAGTTGCACTACCTGCTTACTCAGGATGCACTCATTACTCAGTGTTGCACATTATTATGATATTAACATGCAGCACAATTAAACAATATACTAATTAAAAATACTTCTTACTATCCAGGACAGTTGCAAACACTAAGTGTTTCTGCAGGCACATATGAGCACATACAGTAAGTATTGATGCAGTAAGAGCAAGCTATGGCTGTGCCTTAGGCTGCCAGTTGGAGGGAGGCTGAATAGAGAGGCCTGGAGGGCCAGAGATTCCCTAGTTCTGGTTCATTATTGTAACCTCCTGGAAACAGGTATTTGCATACCTTCCCATGAGAGAGACCAGATGATTTCCCATATTTCAATATTATATATACAGTGGACGCTCGGGTTGCGAACGTGATCTGTGTGGGATGCACGTTCGCAACACGCAGCGCTCCCAACCCGCGTCTGCGATTCAGTGCTTCTGCGCATGCACAAAGTGCGATTTAGCGCTTCTGCGTATGTGCGACTGCCGAAACCCGGAAGTAACCCATTCCGGTACTTCCGGGTTTTGGCAGTCCGCAACCCAAAAAAATGCAACCTGAAGCGGACGCAACATGAGGTATGACTGTAGTCTTGATTTGTAGGAATACTTGGGTAAAGGACAATGCAGTCCTGTCTTAATATCTTATCAGAAGTAACTTTCATCGATTCTGTGGGGTTTACTACTATGTAAGGTGGTATAGGAGGAAAGCTATAAAGCCGTGTAGGTGGTGGTACAATAACTTTTACAGAACTTTCCTCCCTAAATTTAGACTATTGCAGTAATGTAGGACTTGAGCCTTTTAAAACAATTGATCAGATTGCAAATTTGTTTGCTCTGTAAGATTTAAACAAATGAGCGGGGTATAAATAATAAATTATTATTATTATTATTAAATTATTATAAAACATCTTTCATCACACAGGCCATCTTGCAGCCAGTATTGGCAGCTGAAGATTTCAGGTTGTTTAAAGAGATGATGGTCCAGAAAAATATTGAAATGCAATTGCAAGCCATAAGAATAATTCAGGAAAGAAATGGTGAGTAGCGGCCAATGAGAAACTTGTCTTCCCATTTCATCTCTTCATTTGCTGAGACCAGGGGTGGCTTCAGGTTTTTCTGAGCCAGGGGGCTTCAGCGGGCTCAATAAGGCATGGGTAAGTGGTCAAAAGGGGCATGAGACACAACAGCAAGGGAGTTGAAAGAATGGCATTAAAGGGGCAAAATACTGAAGGCTAAGAGGGCAAAAAGAAAAAAATATTTTGAAAAGGCAATGAGGAGCAGAGAAGGGAAAGTGTGAAGGCAGGAAGATAATCAGAGGAAGAAGATAGGCTAGAAGGATCTGTCATTTACTCCCCAGTGAAGGGACTAAGGTGAGCTCTTTCTGGGTTTTTCTTGTTCTCCTCCTTCCTGTTGCTGCAGTCGATGCTCAAATGAGCAGCCCAAAATGAGAGGGGCGCTGAATTACATACTCTGCTTTTTCCAAGTTATTTGTACCTTGGTTATCCCACAGGGCAGCTGGGGATAGTTGAAAAGCATCTACTGTACATAATTCCCTTTCTCCTCCATTCTTGAAGGAGCTGGGTTTCAGTCATTTGGAAAAGAGGGGCAGGGAAGGACTTAAATGATGGATAGTTCTCTTACTTGACTGAGTTTGTATGAAGCAATATCTATTAATTGAAATGCCGTTTTTCTGTTATCTGTTTCATATTTCTTTTAAGCCAACCGTAAAATTGTCTGTTAGGTTTGTTATGTGGGATTCAAACAGAGTTCAAGATGTTGCTACAGATGCTTGAGTTTCCAATCTCTTTCTTTAATAATCTTCCAAGTTTTCTGTAAAAAATGTCTTTTTTATTTTACACATATGGAGATAATTCCTGTGGAAATCACCTAAAAATAATCACTTCTAAAAGTTCAAGTTTCTGTGCACATTTTGACAATCGGATAACAGCTTGTACTTCATTTGTGGAAAACTGAATGTCATCCTCCTTTACTCCTCTTTCTTTGTTTCTTTTTTAAACAGGTGTGCTACCTGATTGTTTGACAGATGGGTCTGATGCATATACTGAAATTGAAGAAGAGGAAATGAAAATATTAAGGGAGGTTCTCAGGTAAAAATAACCTTTTTGTTTTGTTTCTCTAACAAATTGTGCCCCCCAAGTGCCTGTTCTGAGAATTGGGAGAAGCTCCTGAATTTCATGGGCTGGGACATAAGTGGTTGAGGGGAAAAGGAGGGATCCCCAAAATTGGGCACATTTTGACTGTCAGGAGAGGCTGCTCGTTGTTCTTGCATTGTGAGTGAGCAGATAAATAACTGAACTGTTGAACTGCATGTTCCCTCCTATTCTGTTTTGCAGAAAGTCAAAGGAAGAATATGATCTGGAGCAAGAAAGGAAAAGAACCAATGAGGTATGCTGAGGTTCAATTGAATTAATCTACTCTGTGAATGTAGTGATGTTATTATTTAATTATAGCTCTATAAATCCAGCCTTCCATCAAATACACATGCTTCCCATCAAGCTTTGGTGGCTTAATAAAATTACCAGCATATCCCTGCTACATATGCTTTCTTTGCAACTCTCATTTCTTTTCCCTTTTTTCTTTTGTGAACTTGATGACATGGATATGATGAGTGTCCCTTTATCACGCTACTGAGCAAATCGTTCAGGAAGCTGACTGATGATGGTGTGAGAAAATATTCTGAAGTAAAGACTATTTTTAATGAATCACAAAGTAGGTGATAGATGGTGCTGCAGTGGAAAAATATATAGCTAATCATCTACAGGCCCTGATGATGAAGGTAGACAACATTTGGGGGTGGCAGGAGAGATTCCATATGGAAGACACGCAGCATTCTGAGATCAATTTGTCAGGATGTCTGTTAAGAGCCATGAGAACAGCCTTGTCCTATTGGGTGGGAAAGTTAGTGTCTCATTCAAGGGTGTTTATCTGGAGTGGAATTAATGCCTGTCTTGTATGTGCCTCACTTTGAATGCGCTTTAGAGGTTGCAACAGCAACTAATAGAGTATTGCTGTTTTCTCCATTCATATTTTTTAGCGTGTTCCTGGTGCTTATATGCCAGCAATACATATGCATGAATATGAGCGCCTCCTCCCAGAAAGCACAGAGGAAGTGGTAGTTATTTTGGCTTAACGGTAGCAATAGTGCCTTATGTGGTGGCATCTAGAGGGCCCCTCACTCTCTGAGAGGTCTTTTGGATATGTGTAATGGGGAGACTGAAGCGGGGAGCTTATAATAATAATAATTTAATAATAATTTATTCTTTATACCCTCCCATCTGGCTGGGTTTCCCCAGCCTCTCTGAGCAGCTTCCAACAAAAAACTAAAATACAATAACCTGTTAAGCATTAAAAGCTTCCCTAAGCAGGGCTGCCTTCAGATATCTTCTAATAGTTTGGTAGTTATTTTTCTCTTTGACATCTGGTGGGAGGGCGTTCCACAGGGCGGATGCCACTACCAAGAAGGCCCTCTGCCTTGTTCCCTGTAGCTTGGCTTCTCTCAGTGAGGGAACCGCCAGAAGGCCCTCGATGCTGGACCTCAGTGTCCGGGCAGAACGATAGAGGTGGAGATGCTCCTTCAGGTATACTGGACCGAGGCTGTTTAGGGCTTTAAAGGTCAGCACCAACACTTTGAATTGTGCTCGGAAACGGACTAGGAGCCAGTGTAGGTTTTTCAAGACCGGTGTTGTATGGTCTTGGCGGCCACTCCCAGTCACCAGTCTAGCTGCCGCATTCTGGATTAGTTGTAGTTTCCGGGTCACCTTCAAAGGTAGCCCCACATAGAGCGCATTGCAGTAGTCCAAGCAAGAGATAACCAGAGCATGCACCACTCTGGTGAGACAGTCTGCGGGCAAGTAGGGTCTCAGCCTGTGTACCAGATGGAGCTGATAAACAGCTGCCCTGGACACAGAATTGACCTGTGCCTCCATGGATAGCTGTGAGTCCAGAATGACTCCCAGGCTGTGCACCTGTTCCTTCAGGGGCACAGTTACACCATTCAGGACCAGGGAGTCCTCCACAACCGCCCGCCTCCTGTCCCGCAAAAACAGTACTTCTGTCTTGTCAAGATTCAACCTCAATCTGTTAGCCGCCATCCATTTCCCATACATGAGTGGAGAAGATCATAAGGATGATTTTAAAGTTGGGTTAAAGTATAGCAATAGCAGAACACACACAACTTCTCATGTTTTAATTGAGATCAAGCACACTTACCTAATTAATTTGTGAGAGCATAATTTTGTTAAATAAATAGCATTTGTCAAAAACCATGTTTTAGTAGCTCTAAGAATGTGAAAAGCTATATGTGGTTTTTACTGTACTTGTTTTTAGTGTCTTGAGTGCAGTAGTTGATACTGTTCTATTATCTCTCCCCCCCCCCCCCCCCCTAAATATATAGTCACATGAGAAACAGAAATCATCTGATGGTGCACACAAATCTCCAGGACATCTGAGTGAAAGTGCAGGAACTAAAGAGCCTGCTGACCATACTACAAAACATTCATCAGGTATGATTATCTGCAAGTATCTAAAATACAGAGATGAAAAAATATACAGCATAACTTGGTGTGAACCACTCACGACTTTGGATTGGGTGGTCATAAAATATTATAAATAAATGGGAATTGACATTTAAATGGGAATGCTGGGAGGGAAGAATTTTGATGCTTCAGTTGGACTTTGTGTTGTATGTTTGAAAAATGAAAAGCAGAGGCTCTTTGGAAACCTGCTATAGCAATTGTTCAAACTCTAAGCATGAGCAAAACCCAGCTGTCAGTTCATCCCAAGAGCAATAGCACCTGACATGCTCCAGAGGAAATTGGGATGGGGAGAAGAAACAGTTATTCTTACTGTAAATGGTATTGCTTCAAGGATGTCAAGAGGTCTTCAAGCAGGCCATGCAGCTCTCCCTGCAGCTCAGACAGGAAATGTCTAAGTCTCAACAGAAGACCTTGCTCTTGCTTTCCTCTTAAGGCTCAGTCCCACTTGATGTAATAAACCAGAGAACAGACCTCAAACATTCAGAACTGAAGATGAAAAACACAGTGAACACTGAATAAAACCTGGTATTTTGTTTTTGATGGGTAAAGCACTTCACAGTGTTTATTTTGTATGTTCTTTCTGCTCAGAAGACCTAGTGAAGTTAATGGAAATGGTTAAGTTAGAGTAGTCTCATTTAATGTAGTGGACTTAGTTGGAATACAAACCATAAAATATTAGTATTTGGGAAGCCATTAGGAAATGAAGAACTGTTTTTAAAATTCTTGCTCTTTGGTTAAAATCCATCAAGGGACAAAGATCCCTTACCTTTGATTTGTATTAGTATGATGAACGTATGATGGATTATTTCCTTTCAATGTAAATTTAGGTCGAGAGGCAAAACACAAACACTTACCTACCCGGGAACTGCCCTCTGCCAAACTGAAGGAAGAGAGTCGGAAGAAAACCATAGGGAATGGCTCTGAATGTGTAGCAAAGCAAGTGGGGACTGAAGGACGTGTAAGCTGAATGCTCACTTCATTTAAGATAACTATTATTATTTAGTAGCTAGTATGTACTTTTTGTATGGTATAGTTGTGTATAAATATTTAGAAAGTGTGATCTAGGGTTCCCCAGCTTGGTGCCTAGTGTTCAGGCATGATGGGAGTTGTAGTTCAAATCATCTGGGGGTGCACCCTGTTGAGAAATGCTGGCTTGAACCATTGGAATATCATTTACTGAACATCACAAGAACTAGGTGCCGTATATAAAATGAAAACAAGAAAAATATCTAACTTCAGAGTTACAATCTTAGGAAGATAGAAGGTAAGGAGAGTGGAATCGATGTGCAAAATCAGTTAGAATGTCAGAGTGAAGAGTTTTGTCAGGAGTTTAAATGTGCTAATGGGAGAAGCCAGATGCCAGGAAGTCAGTAGAATACGAGAAGGAAAAGGAACTCTGCGTAGAAAGCAAAAATGAATAGCACAATCACAAGGAATGAGTAGGATGGGTAACTAGACTTTTATGGAGGAGGAGGATGATTTTAGTTTTTTAGATATAGATATTTGACTTTCGACACATTTCAGCAATATTCAGACATTCTAAGGAAATTTGATTTACTATGAAACACAACTCCATACACAACAAAGTATGTGTCAGCATAAATGTTAATGAGACACTGTCTGCCCCAACACTTTTAAAAGGGCACATGCTACAAACTGACCTTAAATTTTGTAGGAAAAAAATATGTAGTTGTAACTAGATTTAGAATAAATGTACTCAGAGATTGAATTTAAATTCCATTGTTCATTCTCTTTTTAAGAGAGTAAGAAGCGTGTTGATGATGTGGTCTGTTGTTGGTCACGTGGCAGGATAGGGCAGACCTAATTAAACAGTTCAGCTGAGTTGAATTAAGAAGCCATCTGTTGTTCATATGTCAGTTTTATATCTTTTAAAAGAGAATGTAACTTCTGGAAATCTGAGTCCAGCAATCATGCATTCCTGTGTTTATGGCATCTTTGCAGAAGGTCTTGAAAATGTAATATATCCTGCAGTCTCCCTGCTCCTTTCACACATAGTATATTCAGTAGTATATTCTGACTAAAGATAGGTCTGTCAGTGTATCTGTATGCAGACGATTAGGGACTATTTGGTATATACATTTTCCCTCTTGTATTAATTTGAAAGAAGCTCATTATGAAATCCCTTCCAGGTGAGCCTTTATATGCCTTGGAGAATTTAGAAAAGAAAGTACTACTTTTTCTTTTTAGGTGTACATTAAACATGTAAAGTGTAAGTGTGTCAAGCATGCTTACTCATCAGATACACTTATCAGGCAGCAAGGACCAACTGTGACTCCCAATTGACTGTACACCTGGTAGCAAGCCTTAGTCTGCTCTGCATAATGTACAAAACCGGTGAACGTGTGCACTGCAAAAAATATTGTGGCTTGCATGTCACTAGTGATGCTACCATAGTTCATAACAATGTTCCACATTAGAAAATGAATGGTACCTGCTCCCTCAATTCTTCTCTAAGATAAAGGGACCCCTGACCATTAGGTCCAGTTGTGGACGACTCTGGGGTTGCAGCGCTCATCTCGCTTTACTGGCCGAGGGAGCTGGCGTACAGCTTCTGGGTCATGTGGCCAGCATGACTTAGCTGCTTCTGGAGAACCCCAGAGTAGCGCACGGAAACGCCGTTTACCTTCCCACCGGTGCGGTACCTATTTATCTACTTGCACTTCGTGCTTTTGAACTGCTAGGTTGGCAGGAGCAGGGACCGAGCAACGGGAGCTCACCCTGTCGCAGAGATTTGAACCACTGACCTTCTGATTGGCAAGCCCTAGGCTCTGTGGTTTCACCCACAGCGCCACCTGCGTCAATTCTTCTCTAGCTTAGACTAAATCAATCCAGAGTGCTTGATGTTCTCTTTCTGCCTGTGGCTTGCTCCAGACCTCCCTTTCTACTTGCTTAAAGGCTACTGAAACACAGCAGCAATTAAAGTGCAAGGCCCCTGGTGGAATCCTTTTTTTGGAGCGGGGTAGCATCAAATTACTACTTGTGATAAACACCATATTTTTCGCTCCATAAGACACACCTAATTTTTGGAGGAGGAAAACAAGAAAAAAAATACTCTGTTCTGGCTTCAGTGAAAGCAACGCAAAGCCTCTTCAGGGCAGCAGGAGGAACACTCCCCCTGCCCTGAAGAAGCTTCGCATGGCTATCCCAAAAGCCAGAACAGCAAGAGGGATTGCTGCACAGCAATCCCTCTTGCTGTTCTGGCTTCTGGGATAGCTGCGCAGCCTGCATTCGCTCCTTAAGCGAATTTCCCCTTCCTTTTTAGGAGGCAAAAAGTGCGTCTTAGAGAGTAAAAAATACGGTACATTGTAAACAAACATGCTTGTCCTTCATCTCTTTTGTTTTTCTATTTTGTTGGGACTATATATAGTTTTATTCACAAATATCTAATTGGATAAAAAATACATTACAGAAACTATGCAATAAATCTGCCTTTTATATTCTACTTACCAGAAACTATCAGAACTTGGAGCACAAGAGCTCAGGGAGCGTGAAGACTATCTAAAGCAGAAACGAGATGCATTGATGGCTTTGAAGAAGGAGTCCAAAACTAATATGCCGCCGCCGCCACCACCACAAAGTACAGAGCAGAAAGAAGAGCTGTTACCTTCTAAGGAGGTAAGAGAGGAGAGAATATTCTAACCAGCCAGTCTGCATTGGAGAAATGCAGGGCTATGTGCAGTTCCAAACTGATGCTTTGAATAGCACTGTTTAGTAGTGGAGTGGGCAGAGGGCAGGGCTGCATCCTAGCACAACTGCTCAGTATTCAGAGTATAAGTAGGTCTGTGCTTAGTTCCTCATCTAGTTAAGGCAACAAGCCTGTTTCCACAATTCCTAACAGAGTTGAAATGGGAGCTAAGAAAGCAACGACGGTAAACAGACATGCTAAACATCCTTACAGTAATACTTGCATAGTAGAGAGTTGATGCACGAAAAGGGAAAAAGAGCTGGGCCACTTGCTTTTAATATGCCACTAAACCTAGAGTGTACACTCTAGGGTCAGTGAGCTGATTCACACCTGCCTGTGTGAATAGCCCAACACATGCACGCATGTAATAGCATGAACTTTTAATTTGCCTATAAAAGTGCCATTGACTATGCTACACTCCTTTATGCAGTTACTTGAGAGTAAGCCCTATTGAACTTAGTGAGACTTACTTTAGAGTAGACATACTCAGGACTGCATTGTAAACTGTGGGAAGTGAGATAACATTCATGTGTTCAGACCATAGCTGTCAAGCGTCCCTTATTTGGAGGGATAGTCCTTTATCCCAGCGCCATGTCCCACTGCTGTCCCTTATTGATGGATGTCCCATAAATTTCCTGGGTTTCAAAGGAAGCAGCTCCTCTCCCTCCCTCCCTGCCGGCCAGGGAGGCTCCAACTGTGTTGCTTGGCTGCCCGGCCCGTCCCCCTCTGGCCTCCTCACCAGCCTCGGCCCTGGGAGCCCCTCCCCGTCAGGACTGGCAGGAGCCTCGGGCCCTTCTGCTGCCATCTTCCTCGGGGCCGCCGAACTGAGCGTCTCTGCCTGGGGTCTCCCCTCTGCCCGTCGCCGCCGCTCCTGCTAGGATGTACTGCGGCTGTGCCGCCGAAGGACCCGGATGAGATGGGCAGCCTGGAATGGCCTATGAATTGCTGA
Source organism: Podarcis tiliguerta (assembly GCF_965153285.1). Taxonomy (NCBI): domain Eukaryota; kingdom Metazoa; phylum Chordata; class Lepidosauria; order Squamata; family Lacertidae; genus Podarcis; species Podarcis tiliguerta. Next base: position 11,308,939 of record NC_139536.1, on the reverse strand, counting down.
GGAGCCTTGAGAGGAGAGTGAGGGCAACCATAGAGAAAGCAGTTCAGAGAAAGGAGGAAGAGGAGGAGGCGCGGGCAGGTGTTCCAATGGCTACAAGGGAAGGACCACAAGCGCTTCTCCCGTAGATTTGTAGTGGTAGACTAGCATAGATGGTTTGATCTGCGGGTTTACTTTGGGCGCTATTTCCCCCCCCCTTCCTCCCACCCCACCTGATGGAATTGAGAGCTGCAGATGGAGCACAAGAGAAAAGATACAGAACTCCAGCAGCATCTTCGTAGCTTGGACTTCGTTTTGCACGAAAAGTGGTTGCTGCTTGTAGTTATTTAATTGCAGTGTTTCATCGGCTGGTGTCTTGAGCAGCAACCTCTGGAAACGAAGGGCTAAAAACCGGCGCTGTTCTCCAAAATCATCTGGTCCCTTTTAACTTCGCATTTCAGCTGGCTGTCTAAAATCCCTTATTTTGGCTCCTGGTCCCTTATTTTCAAGGCTGCTGGCCCCTTATTTTCAAATCTGTAAGTTGACAGCTATGGTTCAGACTGCTTCACATTCTTGCCGCAATCCTGATGACAACTATTAGCTAGGGCAGTACTATCCCACACATGGCATGTGTCCCTGTTGGTTCTGCTGGACCTCTCAGCGGCTTTTGATACCATTGACCATGGCATCCGTCTGGGCTGCCTTGCTGGAATGGGACTTGAGGCACTGTTTTACATGGACTCTTGCTCCTTTTCGGAGAGCCAAATCCAGAATGTGGTTGAAGGGGACTCCTGTTTGATGCCTTGGGGGTCCCTCAGGGTTCTCTTCTGTCCCACGTGCTGTTTAACATTTACTTGAAATCTTTGGGAGAGGCTGTTGTGCGTTCTGGGGTTACGTGTCAACAGTATACTGACAACACCCAGGCATTTCTTTCCACCAACACCCAAGGTTCTAAGCCCATGTCTGTCCTCTGTAACAGGCTGGATGAAGGTGAACACATTGAAACTTAATCTAGGCAAGAGAGATGTGCTCTTGGTCAGTCAGAAGGCAGAACAGGGAATAGCTATTCAGAAGATACAGGGTCAGTTTGGGTGTGCTCCTAGACTCAGCCCCCAGCATGGATGTCCAGGTCTCTGCGTTGGTCAGGAGTGCAGGTTTCTCTCTCTTAAATGTCACACTGAAAAGAGCTCCGTAACACGTTTGCCTTACAAACTGCTGAACCTACAATGTGTTATACAAAATTATTCTTCCATACTTGATGGGCTAAAATCTTATGCACACTTTAACCGAGACGAAGTTACATTAAATTGGAAGTATGTCTATATAGAAATGCATAGTACTGTGTAACTTAGCAAAGGATATTGCAGTTTAAAATTTCCCATTTTTATTTTTAGGGAATGACAGAAGAGGAGGAGCAAAGGCTGTTAAAGAAAAGAATCCTTGCAGCAAAACTTAAAGAAGAAGTTATTAATAAGCGATAGTTCAGAGAAGCGGCTTCTAGGAGTTGGGGACAAGAATGACTGTTTAGTATATTTAACCATGAACTGAATTCTTTGCTCACAAACATTGTATGCATTAATTTGATTTTCTATATTAAACATTAACTTTTTTCTTGGTTTTTTTTTAAATAGACTTAAATTAGATAAAAGTAATGATTTATTTTACTTTTTTTTTTTAAAGGTAGGCTTGGTCGTTCCAAAGTATTAAGCATCCAGCAGTTTAGATTCTTACGATTCCAATATGTATTGCTGAATGTGAACACTGTAACTCCTTTGCTTGGTTTAATATTTGTCGGTTCTTTTGTCAAAAGTACATTGGTAGACTGACATTAAAATGTTTAAACTTGTTTTGATTTTATATACAGATGAATGTAGAAGTGTCAAGTTTAAAATCAACTGCATAGAGCTCCAAGTGTTCCTTCCTTCTCACAAGATTGCCTTGTGAGACGGAAGTTTGGCAACCTTGCAAATTACAGGGCAGAAGTAGGCACACTGTAAATTTGCCTACGTATAAATATGCTGTGTAATGTTTGAAGCAGGCTGAAGAAACAGAATAAGCTAATATATTTTCATATATTTTAAGTGAACCCATTCATTATTATTTGTGCTTTATTCAGAACAATCACTCTCCCAGCGCTTCCGGCACCAGAAGGCTACCGTCTACCAATTTCCAACACAGTAAGAAACACAGCTCATCCACATTTCATGTAACTTTTTATTAAAATAGTATTTAACTGAGACATGTTGGCAGATGTAATCTTTTTCTTGGAAAAAAAATCAGTTGAAGGGCCCCAGGCATTTGAAATGTGGGCTGTCCTGTGGCAAAAAGCGACCCACCATAACAAGCGGGGAGGGAGGTGGAAGGGGGGAAGAAAGCACCTGAGGCAGATTGTGTAACTCGAAAGGGAGGAGCTTCATCTTGCACAGTACTTGTCAGCCAATATTTGAACGCTCCTAACTTTCCATGTCATTAAACTATTAAAAAAAACACTGATTGTTGCTACAGAAGTGACTTGTGGGGCAGGGCCTGCATGTGTTCTTAAAGCTCTCAAGTGTCTTTGAAAATGGATGGAAGATGAGAGACCAAATGCGTTGGGTCCTTTTGCAATAAAAGCTTGGAGACAGGCCAGATGTCCCCACCTCATATAGAGCTTAAGAAGAAAATTGTTAGGGGGTTTGGGGGCAGGGGGAGAAGAAGAGAGAGACTTGCCAGGAATACAAAGTGAGCATATCAAGCCTACATAGTAACACTGCTGAACCAGCCCAAATGTTTTGCCACCCACTTCCCTTCAAACAAAGGAGTCTTCAGCTGAAGTGAGAAGGAAGCCCCTATTTTTAGTTGCCTGGAGCCCCCAGATGGCAGAGATATGTCCTTCAGGCCATATTAACTGTCAGTCATTGCAACACACCAAATCAAATCTGGGAACATTCATTTTCCCCCCGCTAGATTTGGTTTGGTGGCATATAATGATTAATTTGTACAAATAACTATCTCATTAAAATCCTCTAAAATGGCCACATTTCAAAATCTGAATTAACTTACCATTTACAACAAACCAAACAAAACCAATAATTATGGAATTACAGGGTCACATTTTAATTCCTGAATTTTACAGTTCAGCATTAATATCACCACATGTATACAAATGGTGTAAAACAAGTACAGTGGTTTTCTTTTTCAATACAAAATAAACTTCTGTTTCATGGAAAAACTATACTTCATATCTACACAGTCAGCCCATCTTTTGCAAACAATAGCTAAAATTAAAATTAACTACAAAATCTCCAAAACAGGGAAACTGTGTCAGTAACTGTTCCAGGAGAAATGGACCCTAACACATTGCAAGAGTGATCTCTATATGGTGAATTGCTGCTGGTTTCATAAGTTCATTATCACTCTTAATGCAATTTGTAGTTTGGGGAATTCTTTCTTCTGCATGATCTCAGATCATATATGGCCAAACTAACATTAAAATATTTACAGTTCACTTGCTCTCAAAATAAAAAAGGTCTCAAAATGGTTGCCTCAATCAATTTACCTAATGTACTTTTTTTTGTTGTTGAAATTTGCTTAAATACATGGAATGTGTTAAGAAGCAGCCTTTGTACTATCCCCCCACTCCCAGGTTCAAGGTGCTGCGTGTTGACTCCACCTCCCAATCATTCTTGGTTAAAAATGACCATGCCCCCAAACCTTCTGGCATTTCACAGTACTCTCTCTTTTACTCTTGCAAATGTGAAATGCAGATTTCTCAAGGGGGGAAAATGCTGAAGCTAGCAGGGAGCAACTCCATCCGACCTGGCTTCCCGTAAGATGCTACTGGTAGTTGCGACTCAGATGCTGCTTCCAAGCACTAGGGCTTATTGATGTTTTCTATATATTTTAGCTGATGAGCCTTGGGTACCAGCCTTCCTGAACAGCTTCTTGTAGTCATCTTCAATTTTGAACCAAGCTTCTTTTTTCCTCCCAAAAACTAGAGGTGGGGGAGGGGGAAGAAACCAAATTGCCACTCAACATGCACTACGTAGCAGGGTGGTGATACCCTCTGTGGTTTGGCTGACTGTGCAAGTAGTGGTCCCCAACTTTTGAATTCTTTTTTTTTTAATGGAAAGAGAATCATTTAAAAGAGGCAACTGCTTAAAAAAACCCACAATGGACAGCACCGTTACAAAGTCATGTTACTAGGTTTGCAACTGAAGCCTTACAATTTTCTTCTAGCTTGGGGAAACCCTGCAATATCAAAAAAGTTACTTGTCCCATCCCCTCACAGAGCCCGAGATGTTCTTTTTGCTGGCAACCTGTCATCCAGGCGCTGATTAGTAACCCACCATTTCAGTTTAATTTTTAACAGCCCGAATGGCAGACTCACTGACTAGAAAGAGATTAGGTTCTTTGGAAGCCTGGTGTTCTCAGAACTAAACCCTTCTAGTCGAGTTTCTTTTGCTACTCCTTGCATTCTCGTGTATTTTCCAGGGAGAAAGCTTTCTTGTCAGACTATTTAGTTCAGTCACAGCATTTGAGCACCCTCAATAAGAGTTTGTTTCAGTATTCTTAAGAGCCAAGACGAGGTCTTTTCCTTGGGGATGTTTCCTCCTCTTCATCTTCTTCCTCATCATCTGGATAATCCACAAGGCCGACTAAACTTCCCTGTTGAAGGCAAAGAAAAGGCTCAGATTGAAAAGAATTCTGGAGAACAATCTTGTTGCAAAATGACTCCCCCACTAGCTGCCAGCATATGCAGGGAAAACTAAGAGAATCACTTTGGGGTTGCCTGATGTAGCCACTGGCTCTGACAAGAGCAAAGATTACATTTCATATGAAGACATGTATACCCCATGTATATATCTGCCATAATTTCAGAGAGTGAGGATTAGGTATTACTCCGCATGCAGATAGGGGGAAAGTCCTTAAAGACAACAATAGTATGTTTCTATCTTATGGAATATGCTGCTGCAAGATGAGACCTTATCAATGGCTATTAACTATGATAGTTAAATGGCATCTCCATGCTGAGGTGATGACTCTCTCACAACCAGATGGTTTGGGCAAACATCAAGGAAGGACTACTGCTGCATTTGGCTTTTGGGCAGCATCTGACTGACTACTGTGGTAAACAAGAGGCTAAGCTACATGGACCTTTGGCTCTTTTCATGTGTTATGGAGCCTGACCGCAGATGCAGCCACCGATTGTCATGAGTAATAATCAGAAACCATTATTAAACGGCAAAAAGATAAACTGATGCCTTTTGCAATTCAGATCTGCTGTGCTCAAAGCCTGCCTTAAGTAGGAAGAGTTCAAATAAGCATCAAGCCCTGCAAACAAAAGCCATTGGGCTGGCTGCTCAAATGTCCCACGTAACCTGGGAAACAGCATTATGAGATGCAGTCCCTAGTCAAGACATTCAAACTTGTGGAAATGATCCACTTAAGTGCATATGAAGAGCCCTGTGGGACCATCTAGTCCCGCATCCCATTTTCCACAACATCTCGCTTCTGCAAGCACACTCTCCCCTCCTGTGGTTTCCAGCAGATTTTCATATATTTTTGACACAAGCCAGAATTTCTGTGGCCTCTATGGAACAATCTGAGCCCTAAAAATGCCACTGGAGTTCCTTAACATGACATGGATAATTCTGTCGCTGGATTAATACTATATTTTAAATGTATTACCCTGGCTGACTACCAGACATTCCAACTGACTAACATTCAAAAGCAGTATTAAAAGTACCACCCCCACACTGAAGAGCCATAAGCTTATGAATCCCAATGTCAGCTCTCAGCAAAATGCCCATCCTAATCAGCAAAGTTTGTCACATTTATACTCCTGCCAGAGTCAAGCTGTAGCGAACTGCAGACCAAAACAATGCTGTGTTGTAAGAGACTTGACACCGGAGAAGCCCACTATGTCCCACCAGCTTTACCTGGTAGGTAAGTACAGTGAGGAAGGTCTGGGCTTTAAGAACAGGTTTATACATTTGAAGAGGCTTTCTCACCATCATCAATGATACCAGCTGGCTCACCTTTGTGGCTGTGACTGCTGCAGTCAAATTGGCATTCTTAGAAGAAGAACCATTTGAACTTGCTGGCGACGTCTGAGCTGCTACAGATTTACTGTTTGTACTATTTGCTCCATTAGTTGCACTGGCGGAGTGGGAAAATGTGAATTTGAAACCACCTGCTGAAGTTCTTTTGGGGAGATTCTCTTTGTCTTCGCTCTCTTTTGCTATTGGGGGAAAAAATATTTTGTTTAGCATTGTCATTAAGATAAATGATCTATATAAGCCGAGATGCATACAGCAGCTCAACTGAACTACTTCTTCAAATGGCACTTCCAACTGGGGGAAGCATGGCAAAAATGGGGGAATACCTTTTTTTGTTTCCATGAACTTCTCATAACTATCTGGAAAATCGTCCTCTGACTTCGATTTTTCTACAGGGGGTACAACTGCTTCACCCTCCTCCTCTTCATCTTCATTGAACCACATTTCCTCATCATCCTCCAAGGTCCTAGCATCTCTACGGAACCTGTTGCTACGCAGTATAGATGGGACACTGTAAAATACACACACAAAAACGCTCAGACACGCGCGGAGCAGGGGGGTCCCCTATATAAGGTGACAAAGCTAGACCACGCTTGGTTGCTACAGTATGGAGAAGTTAGCAGAAAACAACCTTTAGAGTAGTTAGTTAATGCCAGCATCCTGGTCCTCCTCTAAGGAGCTGAGGGCAGCCTTTTATAGGATTGTGGGCCACCTGAACTTCCACAGCAGCCAACTAGTATTTCAGGGTCTTCTAACACCTTCAGGAATTATGGGCTGCTCTGCACCAGCCTACTTGTTGGCTCAACCAATCTCTGTTCCTCTCACCATGACAAAATCCCAGCATGAGAACTTCCCTAAAGGGGGAGATTCCCCCTCACCCCTGGATATATTGTATTAATGCATTAAAACAATCTATTTGCTGCCCTTCAGCTTTCAGGATGCCTTTCCAAGTCAGAGTCTCAGAGATCCAAGCAACATAAAATTTCCTTCCAGATACCTGTGGCCTAATTCTAGTTTCCTCACCTCTGTTTTGAAATTAAGCAGCATGCTTTTCAAAGCAAACCAAGAAACAAAATGCTGAGATCCAGGAGTCTCAAAGTTGTAAAGCGGAGAGAGAAATGTACTAAATACAAAAAGTCCTGACCAAGTAAAACACTCCATTGTTATATACTGTGCATTCTTTGTAAGAAAGGCTGGCACATTTGACAGTATCATTAACTGGACAAGCAAGGCAGGAACAGTTCATGAAACCTTCTAGAAAGGCCATGCAAAGATGCTTTCAGTTTGACATTTAGGATCAAGAGGGATACCTGTTCAGTTTCTGGCTTTGTCTGTCTTTCTCTTGCTCATATTTTGTCTTCAGTCCTTTGAACGTCTGAACATATTCAATGGATTCAAGTGCCTTATAAAAGTTTTCAACTATATGTGCAGTAAGTGATTTGATATCTTCCTGCATTAACACAAAACAAAGGCAAGCATTACCATGCTGGATAAGAAAACATATCAATCTCAGCCCATCACTGCAGTTAAATGCTAACTTTTCCCTTCACAGCAAAAGGGTAAAAGTGATTTAAGCTTGAAACTTGGTTTTCGTGATCAAGCGGCCTGTCTCAGGAATATTTTACTGAAGTAATACCCTCTGACAAAGTACACAAGGAGGAATTCCAGACGATTCACTCATATGCTTGTGTGCTTCCTGAGCTAACAGGCCAAAGATACGCAAAGAACTCTGTAGCCACGAACACTATGGCTGTATGAAAGGTAAAGGTAAAGGTACCCCTGCCCGTATGGGCCAGTCGTGTATGACTCTAGGGTTGTGCGCCCATCTCACTTAAGAGGCCGGGGGCCAGCGCTGTCCGGAGACACTTCCGGGTCACGTGGCCAGCGTGACGAAGCTGCTCTGGCAAGCCAGCACCAGCGCAGCACACGGAAATGCCGTTTACCTTCCCGCTATAAAGCGGTACCTATTTATCTACTTGCACTTAGGGGTGCTTTTGAACTGCTAGGTGGGCAGGAGCTGGGACCGGAAGACCGGAAGCTTACCCCGCCACGGGGATTCGAACCGCCGACCATGCGATCGGCAAGTCCTAGGCACTGAGGTTTTACCCACAGCGCCACCCGCGTCCCTCTTATGGCTGTATACACAAATACAATTCTGAAATGGGGTGGTAGTGGTGGTAAGAGTTAGAGTCAAAACACCTGCCCCCTTCCCAATTTTTTCCTCTACGAATTCACACAAGCCTTTGGTGCAGCACTTACAAAAATGGAATCAAACTAAAGGGGCTACTGTATTCATGTGACATCCAGTTTGCTTCCTGCCAAACAGGGATAAGATTGTGGCAGAACTCTTAGTGTAAGTGGTGCTCTTCCAGGCTTGAAAGCTGTACTGTGTGTTTTATAGACCCTAGGGATATCCCTTCTAGGCTGAAGAAAAAAGAAGCAGCCTCATGGCTTTCTGTAAGATGGACAGCTCCCTCAATTTCCCAAAAATTTGAAGAGAAGCAAGTAATGGGTTAAAAGACTTTTTAAAAAGTCAATACACCTATGAGAGAAGAGTGAGATTTAAATTCAAATAAGCAATACTATTTCTTTTATTTTCATTGGTACACCTGTCAGGCTATTAATCATTCTGAGTGCTCACAGGTTGCAGAACACTGAGCGTAGACATAGCCTGTTCCTCTCTGCCGCCTATTGACACAACCGTGGCACATCAGTCACGGCTGCAACGCCTGTAGGGGCAGAAGCCATACTATTTCTAACACAGATTTTTCAAATCAGTTCTATTTGGATCTCTGTGGGTGTGAAGAATGATTTTGAATTAGCCACCCTACTGCCTCAAGCTGCCCCTTTTTCCTGTTTGTGATGTTTGCATAACAGGCTGGAAAAAAATAAAGGGTGAACATTATGATCATTGCTGACACTCAGAAACAGCAACACTCAACTACGTTTACCCAGAGCAATTTAATTTCAATGGGTCTGATCTATGCAAACCACAGTTGAACACCACCTTTTAGCTTGAAATTACTAACATACTCTGGGGGGGAAATCACTGACTCAAAATCACTAAATGAAACTAGCTTTACAAGCCCGGTTAACATCCTTTTGCATTTAAACGGGTGAAGTGTTTTGTATACAAATTCCTGGAAAATCACTGTGGAGATCAAGATGCACAGCAGGGAAGGAAGGAGAGCGTTCTAGTCATAGAGCGCACTAGAAACCTGGCTTCCATTATGGGAATTTTGAGTCAACTACCCTGTTCAGCTGCTCCTTTCTTTTGGCAGCTGGTGGTAGGTGTAGAAGTCAAAACGTTCTGAGCAACAGCACACACTTGAGAGTTTCTCTGCAGCTAACGCAGAGTTTTTCTAGCAGAAGGGTGCCCCATACTCTTGTTCTGAATAGCACAGCCAGTAAAGCTCTAGGTCAGCCTTCCCCAACTTGGTGCCCTTCCAAATTTCTGGATTACACTAGCACCAGCCAGCACGGCCAATAGTCAGGGGGTGATGGAAGCTGGGAATCCAAAACATCTGGAAAGTGTCATGCTGAGGAAGGCTTCTCCAAGGCATTTATGCAGGCCTGTCAAGACACTTTTAAAGAGTCTGAACAAAATATGAGAACAAGTCTGTGGCTCGCATGCAGGGTTTAACAAACCCACTTGCCATGCTCCCCATGCAGAGTGTTGCATCAATCTCTAGTGAGTGGCAAGTCACACATGGCCAAACCAGGAAAACCCTCTGGAACAGGAAAGGCTGGACACAGCTGCTCAAGAGGCATCGTTGGGAAAGGCCAGCAGGGGAGGGAGAGAGAATAGGGAATGGACTCAAGATTCAGTCTTTTCCATGCCATACTCTAGTAGTAATGGTCCATCCCCCTATATTGCTGTGACTCAGGGTGTGGTTTTTTTGTTTTTTACACTTAATGCTTCCTTGAAGATGGCAGGATCCCCAAGGTCCTGGTCTACAGGGAGCTGACTTCAGGCACCAGGCCCATAGGCAGATCAACTCTATGTTACAAGATGTCTGCAAACATGACATGAAGGCTGGTGACATGAACCCTCCTGTGTGGGAATCCCTTGCAGAAGACCACAGCACCTGGAGACAGGCCATCTGGTCATGTATCCATAGCAGTGACCAAAGGAGGAATGACCGCTGGGAAGAGCGTAGAGAGAAGAAAAACCATGGTCCACCTGTAACAGTACAACCAGCCGCCGTCATCTGTCCCAGGTGCTGTGTCAGCCTCTACAGCCAGAGCACGCCCTGCAAGCTGCCAACAGTTTGACCTCACCCCCAAAGGCTCACTCCTCCACAGTCTCCCAAGACAGATGGATGCCCACAACACATAAAAAGTTATTTCCAGCCTTCAGCAGCAAGATCTAAAGCTCACACATGCCTAAAAGGTTTCTTGGAATTGAAAGCACAACTTACCACTCTGATGAATTCAAAAAGCTCAATGACTGCTGAATTCAGCAGATTGTACCTAGTTCCATTATCCAAAAGAGCATTTATGACGGGCTCAAACAGGTTTCCTTTGGTGATATAACGGTTATAAAACTCATCCTTTAGGCCGATTATCCTCCTCATGAAACGAAGAGCACCTGCAATGTTAACAAGCATTTTAAGAGGGTCCTTTCTGGTTCTCACACTACCAGCATCTGTTTACACAAGCTGAAAGGAGTAGTCCAGTTTACTGACCAGCAGCAAACTATGATGTCTAGGACAGCCTTCCCAAACCTGGTGTTCTATAGATGATATTGGACTACAGCTCCCACCAACGCCAACCATGCTGACTGGAGCTGATGGGAATCCAAGAGTCCAACAACTGGTGTGCACCAAGTTGAGGAAAGCTGGTCTAGGAGCCAGCTTAGAAAATGAAAATTGACCTGCTACTTACACAGTGCCAAAAAGGTGTGTTTTGAATTCATCAAGACCAACACTCTTCTCAGCAAATCCTTGTTCATAATATAGTTCTTGATGTGATATGTGTGGTGTTCCACACAAAAGGTGAGCAGCTCCAAAATTAAGGCAAGCAGCTGTGCTGTTTGGTAGTTGTCTGCCAAAGGAACAAAACCCAGTCAGATACAATGAACCCTGCAAATGCCAAAGTCACGACAAAAATAGTGTTCGCCTAGGAGTAAGACTTTCCCCAAGCCAGCTTGAGATCCAAAACCTTTGCCATGGAGCAGAGTTCTCTAAGCACAAGCTGGGATCCTAGGTCTAGCATTGTTTTTATTTAAAATCTTTTGTACCCAGCCTCTCTGATTCTTAAGGAGGGTCAGATTTACTAAAGTTAATAAAAATGTAATAACAAACAAACAAACTTGCGGAAAAAATCCTCAGTAACTGTATCAAATCAGTCAGCTGTTGCTACAGAAGATGCATGTACCTCCTTAAACATGGGTAGGCAAACTAAGGCCCGGGGGCCAGATACAGCCCAATCGCCTTCTCAATCTGGCCCGCGGACGGTCCAGGAATCGGTGTGTTTTCACATGAGTAGAATGTGTCCTTTTATTTAAAATGCATCTCTGGGTTATTTGGGGGCATAGGAATTTGTTCTCTTCCCCTTTCCCCCCAAAATATAGTCTGGCCCCCACAAGGTCTGAGGGACAGTAGACCAGTCCCCTGCTGAAAAAGTTTGCTGACCCCTGTCCTTAAATGTCCAGGAGTGTTTCTGAAAGTTCTCTAAAATCCCTTGGTAGCTGGTCTTGCCTGTGGCCACGGCACACCAAAAGCTTAGAGATTTGTGAAAAGCCTGTGCGCAGAGTGGCTGTATTCACAAAGTGGATGATTTCACACAACCATTCACGCAACGCATTTGTATGTCACATCCTTTAACCCTCCACATCGTGGAGGATTGGAAGGAGCCAAGGACACCTTTGCAATCCTGGTTTCCCAGTTCAGACATAAACGTATAAAAGAATAGCCTTGTTGGATCAGATCAAAGTCTCGTCTAGTCCAGTATCCTGTTTTCACAATGGCCAACCAGATGCCTGTGTGAAACATACAACAGCACCCGCTCATGATCCCCAGCTGCTGAAATTCCAAAGCATGCTACCTCTAATACTGAAGATAATACAGCCACCGTGGCTAGTTGCTAATCCCATTTTAAGACATCCATATCACCAGCCATTGCTACAGTTTGTGGTAGTAAACTCCACAGTTGAGTTATTTGCTGTGTGAATAGGTACTTCCTTTTGTGTGTCCTGTATCTCTCAGCTTCATTAAAGCACTTTAGTTCTAGTATTATGAGAGAAATAGAAAAACCTCTCTCTATCCGCACCGCACTGCAGTTTGACAAAACAAGATGTCTGCTATTCTGCTAGAGGCATGAAAGAACCACACAAGCGCATGGCTCATTCCAGATCCTTCATGCTTTGGCAGACCAGTGGCAGTGAGGGCTGAATGCAGCCTTCTTGCTGTCAATTGGGAACACGATTTCCCCATTTTTTAGGGTGATGTCTCTAGAATGCCCCATTCCCCCAGGAGGAAGAAAAAGTTGTCAATCTAAGATTCCTAGGAAAGGATCTTTCCATATTGGGGGGGGGGGGGGGTTAAGAGGAAAAAATCACAAATGCTTCCACCTACCTGGGCAAATTGTATTACTCTTGTTGCTTCCAACTACCACATCTAAAAGTGAAAAGATTTAGCACTGTTAAGTTGCCTGCTTAATGACTGTGGAAAACAGAAAATATTTCAAGACAAGAGGTATACATTTTATTTCAAGGTCGGACAACTTCTGACTCGCCTGTGCAGCACAAGAAGCCCACCCAAACTCTTTTTGGAGGGGGTTGCCAGGCATCAGAACCCACCTAGTTTTGTCTGTAACACCATTGGAGTTGCACACATGTACTCCATCTGCGGATAGTACTGCGTTAGCCACTAAAAGTCGGTGGTAAAAGATAGGAGACATGCAAGTCAGCATGGAGAGGTTTGCAAAAAGCTACAAAAACAAGTTATGGATCCCATTCTACTCTGCCTTCATTGCAGCAACCTTTGAATCTCAGAACTGCTTAAGTGACTTTTAAAGATATGGGTTTATTTTTGTAAAAAACCACTGTGCCTGAAAAATCAGCAGCCTGGTTCACACACAACAGGAAACTGTGGTTTCCCACTGTGTGACCAAGCCTGCATGAGCCTTGGGTTTGTGTGTTTCCTCTCTTCTCCTTCCGAGCCTATGAAGAGAAGCTTCCAGTTTTAAACTAAACACAGTTCCCTTTGCCATCCCAATGCTGGAAACAAAGATTTGTTTAAACTACAGCAAGTAAGAACAAGTCTATCTTGCTCTCAGATCACAACTCCTCATGTATGGATACCAAGGGAAACAGTGGTTGCTTTAAAACTGGAAGCTTCTCTTCCTCATGGGCTTGAGAGAGGAAGGAGGAAGCTACACCTGAGTCAGTGTGCTAGGCAGAAACGATGAGACAATTTTTCAAGAGATCCCTTGATTTCTGAAATTATTTTAGAGTAACGCAAAAAGGAAGCAGTGTACATCATAATGCAGGACTTTTTTTGTCTAAAAATTTACAAAATGCAGTCAATATCACCAGCTAATATCCAATGACAGAAGGCTGTTTGTAGAACTGAAGCCCCTGAAGACCAGAATTTTCAGTTCTCAGCAGTGGGTGAAAACAAGAACCCATAGAAACCTGGAATTTTACAACAGTACAGTCGTATCTTGGTTCCTGAACAGAATCCGTTCCAGAAATCCATTCGACTTCAGAAAACTTTCGAAAACCAAGGCGCAGCTTCCGATTGGCTGAAGGAGGTTCCTGCACTCATTTGGAAGTCGCAGAAGCTGCAGAGGACGATCGGCTTCCAAAAAATGTTTGCAAGCCAGAACACTCACTTCCGGGCTTGCGGCATTCGGGAGCCAAAACATTTGAGTCACAAGGCATTTGAGAACCAAGATACGACTACATGTGGACTAACCACAAACACAGCATTCAGATGTTAATGCTAAACCAGCTTAGCAAAAGGGGTGCAAGCCTGGGTGAGCTTTGCTTGCTCCTCTGGCACAGCCTTGAAGACACTAGAAGTGTTAGCTTTAGTTTCCAACTACAGTGGTACCTTGGTTTAAGAACAGCTTAGTTTATGAACAACTTGGATTAAGAACGCTGCAAACCTGGAAGTAGATGTTTTGGTTTGTGAACTTTGCCTTGGACATGTTCCATTTGTAAACAGAGTCTCCCGCTGCTATGGGAAAGCACGCCTTGGTTGAACAATGCTTTGGTTTAAGAAGGGACTTCCAGTACGGATTAAGTTCGTAAACCAAGGTACCACTGTATTTATTTCACCTGAATGGAGAACTGTGACTAGGGCTATGTTTAGGAACAGCCTCCCCCAACCCTGTGTCCTCAAGTTGTTTTGGACTACCGGCCATGCTGACGGTAGTTGACACATGTGAAGGACACAAGGTTGGGGAAGGCTGGCTTAGGGAAACAAGCCAAAGACCTAAACCTCAGTTTGAAGCTGGCTTTCTTCCCCAGCGACAATTGGTTTAGGTTTGCCCATAATGAGGAAATGTGGTTAGTGCAAAGAGGAAGCTAAAGGTCCAATCTCCTCCTTGTAACTGTGCTAGAGGAGAATGGCAGCATGCAAGCTCACGCATGCAACACTAATCCATGTGAAGCAGGCACACTCTCCTTCCACCAGCCTTCTGCAAACCTCGGACAGCTCAATACAACCAGGGCATAAAAGTATGCAAGTCTCGGTTTGAGTGAATTAATCCGCACAACAAAAACACAGTTTGTCCTGCAAACAGCTGCAGGAGTCTGAAGTACGAAAATGTGGATAGAAGAAGGCAGAAAAGACAATCAAAACATCTGATCTTACCTTTGTCGCTTTTGTCCTCTGATGTGTTTGCCAGAAGTGGAGCAGTGAGGACATGCATACAATGGTTGTAGAAAAAATTGAGAAACTCACTTTTCTCGGTTTTCTGAAACAGAAAATACTAACTAGATTAGCAAATATGCTAACAGCATGTAAAGTCATGCAGCTGAGAAGAAACAAACAACCAAACAAACAAAGAGAAATCAATGATGCTGAATTCAGCGCCTTCAAGGTATCTTGTACCCAGAAGAGATGCAAGCCAGCACATTCCCACTATTATTATTTGAATGTTTTAAATAGCTTTGAGGGGTGTTTTTTTGGCAATCAAGCGGTATATAAATTGTATGAATACAATAAATTAATCTGTAAAATTAGGGTGGCCTCACCCTAATGAGGTGGAGCAGGGCCCTTCTTTGCCCTGGTACCTAAGTTATGCAACTGCTTTTCTTCACCAATTAACATAGAATCCAAACTGTTGCTTTTCAAGCACCAGATAATTCCCCCCCCCCCTTTTAAAAAAAGACACATTCCCATATGTTTAACATTCCTGAGTTTTAGCGGCTTGATGACTTTAAATGGCTCTGGAGGATGCGGCTGTTGTGAAATTAAACTCTGTGTTTTATTTCCTCTTTAAACTGTTTTATAAGCAGCAGTTTTAAGATATGCTGTAAGATTCCTTGAGACTCATATAATGAAAGGCAAGACTGAGATGCTTTAAACGACAATACGGCACGCACCAGCATAAACATTCACACAGCTACAGAGCACTGGGATTTCTATCATTCCATTGTGCAGTCACAATGGAAAAGAAAACCGCAACACATTTTGTGTTTTACCTCAAAGCCACCATGGCAGCTTACCTAGCTAGTAACCTTCAGATTGAGAGCGTGAACTTGGTCCTTCTAAATTAAAACCCCCAACTCTTCCCATTGCACCAGACTGAAATAATTTTTCTACTATATAAACACTTGCTCCCAGCCCAGATTATATAAGACCTTAGTTTGCAGGCAATGGTATTAACCATGCCCCACCTGCCATGGGGAGCTCAAAGGTCACCCAGTCCATATATGGTGTTGATGCCTTTCAATCCCCTGGGCAGCAGACATGACAGGAGAACTCATCATTCAACCCAAGAGTGGACAAAGTTTGAACTGAACACAAAACGGTGTACAAGTACTGGAATCTCCACGCATATGAAAAGTCAGGCACATGGTCTAAAATAAAACGTTCTGACATCATGCTGTGGGGACGACGTCTGAGATGAAGTAAAATTACCATTCCAGTTTTGTGGTGGAAACATATACGTACATATATTTTAAAGAAAAAACATGCTTCCAAGTATATTTTCGAGAAATGCAAAGCTAATGCACATTTTTGCAAATAGTTACAAAGTGTGCCGAAAGACAAGTAGATTTTAGTCAACGTGTTTCTTAGACAGTAAAGTTTCTTTACCCCTTTCCATTTTCTTACATTAGCTGTGGCCAACATGTTCTCAGGATCAATTAGGGTACGCAAGAGCCCCATTAACTGAACAGCGCCCCCAAGCTCGGGGTCAGTGTCACAGATCATTTGCTCAATGACTACGTTTATGAGGAGAATGTCCTGAAACAAACAGAGACAAATTAGACACGCTTTCAGAAATTCAACAAAGGTAAATAGTATTTTTTTTCCTTTTGCGGGGGAAGGGTAATAATAGGAATCTATGACAGTTTTTGATTTTGGCTACCATCTCTCAGGGTACCAATTACTGAGCTTTGTGTAATTTCCCACCTTTATTGATGAGGATGTTTATTTCCTCTTGATTAAAAAAAGGAACTCATGGAGAGTTCACTTGTGATGTATATTTTTAGGCTCCGCCTTATTTTTGTAATTTTTAGTTGTTTTAAACAGTTTATAATATTATGTAATATTGCATTTCAATATTAACATTGTGTTCTGATTGTTGTAGCCTGTCCTGGAGCCTTAAATTGAAGAAAGGGTAATAAATTGTAATAAAATAAAATTGTAATATGGTGGTTCTTAGGTATTTTTTCACCCATATGAAGTCATTTTTATTGCTATGTAGCCTATTGAACATTTTAACCGTTTGATATGTTTCTGCCATGCAGTGTTTTTGGAGACTGTGTGTTACAAGACAACAGATTTTCACAATGAACCCTTTGCAAATTTAAGTTAATAGGCAGGGTTAATTGCCTAGTGGCCATTTGCTATCTCAGATATCTACAGTGGTGCCCCGCAAGACGAATGCCTCGCAAGACGGAAAACCCGCTAGACGAAAGGGTTTTCCGTTTTGGAGGTGCTTCGCAGGACGAATTTGCTATGGGCTTGCTTCGCAAGACGAAAATGCCTTGCGATTCCTGGGGTTTTTCCCCCCCTCCCAGCCTTTTCCCCAAGCCCCTAAGCCGCTTAACAGCTGTTCGCTAAGCCGCTTATCAGCTGTTCGCTAAGCCACTTATCAGCTGTTCGCTAAGCCGCTTATCAGCTGTTCGCTAAGCCGCTTATCTGCTGATCTAAGCTGCTAATAGCCTTTTAGCAGCTAATCCGCTAATCCCTTAAGCCTTTAATAGCCGCTAAACCGCTAATAGCGCTAATCCGCTAATGGGCTTGCTTCTCTAGACGAAATAAACCGCAAGACGAAGAGACTCGCGGAACGGATTCTTTTCGTCTTGCGAGGCACCACTGTATTGCCTTCAGGGACTGCCACACTATTTTTGCTCAACAATTCACACACGTTTGCTTACATGTGGTTTCTTCCAGCAGCCCGTGTATAAGAAGATAGTGAGGAGATGGGAAAGAAACCTAATTATGGAGGCCCAATATGACCTGCCTAGATTCTGATACACCAAAAGCCTTCAAACTACCTGGTGACTCTTCTAGAGCTTCCATAAGAGAGCTTTATAAAAGCTAAGTGTAAGAGTACCAGGACCCACCTTCTCTAGCAGCTGCCTCTGTTATGAGATTTGCAGCCAGATTACTACTTCTGATTATTATTTGAGTTTTGTGGTTGCTCACAATTTAGAGAGAGAGAAACATTCAAACTCCAAAGCAGAGTATCCACCCCCAGATACAAACTCTGGGTGTGTAATTAAAAAATAAATAAATCTGGGACACTTATGAGACAAAAGATGACAAGGAGTAACACTGCCTTGCCATGAGCAACCAACAGTGGAGTAGTAAATGGGAACCCAGTGGCCCAGGACTGATGCATCCCTTGTTGGAGAACACACTTTCAGAGCGAACCTGTGTTTGCTAAATGAATCAAACACGTCAGGTGTAACAGGTCAGGAAGCTCTCATGCCAGCCCAAATTATAGTTCAGAATACAGTGGTACCTTGTGTTACGGACGGGATCCGTTCCGGAGGCCCGTCCGTAATGTGAAATGCCCGCAACTTGAAGTGCTGGATCTACGCAGTGCGATTTGCTGCTTCTGCACATGCGCAAAGCACAATTTAGCGCTTCTGTGCATGCGCGAGCAGCAAAACCCGGAAGTAACCCATTCCGGTACTTCAGGGTTGCCGTGGGACGTAACGTGAAAAGACGCAACATGAAGCGGATGCAACACGAGGTATGACTATACAAGTCTGTGATCTTAGACTGGGTGTGTGTGTGTGTGTTTACTTAATAAAAGGAACATAGTGGTAGGACTGGCCATTGCCAGCCGTATCATATAAGCATACTGCATCTTTCTTACATCGTCACTCTGCTGGGCTTCCTGCATTACAAATTCCCGCACCATGGATGGACTGAATTCTACCAGGTAAGAAAATATATCTGTAGCAGCAGATCTAACTTGCAGATCGTCCATGCCCTGAAATGAAAATCATATTAACAGTGAAAAAGAGGTATTATGGAGTTTGTAATGCTATACAAAGCTATTACAATACAGTAAAACTCCGACTTCAAATATACAAGAGGATAGTAATTCTATTTCTACAAGCCACGGGGTACAAAAGCTTTCTTTATCATCCTCAAGAGTCTATGGCTGCGAATCTAAGGGTGTAGATTTGGACATTTCACTTACAAAAAAAAAAAGAAGTCCAACTTTGTTGCCTTGAAATTCAGGTAGTTAAACTATATGCAGGATTAGTGGCTATTTGTGAAGATGATGTGCTGATCCAGAGTTCCTGTGAGTGGATCTTTGCTCAAAGGACACTCCCACCAGAAAAAGGGGTGTGTGTGATTTTTCAGGAATCTTCCTTCCCCCTGCAGCCTCCAGAGAAATTGCTCCAGAGGGTTGGAGAACTCTCTGGAACAGCATAGCAGGTGTCACCAGGGCCTTCTGCTGGATCTTCCACAAATGGAAGAGCCCTTCGGTTGGTAGAAGAGCAACTCTGAGTGGAACCCAAGGTGATTTAAAGGATACAAATTTGAAAAAACCCCTTTCCCTCTGTCTGTTGGATACCTAAACATGACCACTGAATCTTAGTGCTCTGTTTTTTATACACACGTATTTGTCACTTCAGTGATCACTGTATATTTAAATAAGTCAGTAATCATTTAAATATCTATGAACTGTATCTTTCTCAAAGGCTCTGCATACATCTGAGACTGGTATTAGAATCAGTCAACCTATGAACAATTTGAAAGAGTGCAATAGCTCAAAAATGTAAAGACAAACCAACCAGACACCTCAAATCTTGCCTGCACTTTATCATTCAACTCACCATTACTATTTCAAGAGCAGGAAGAATTCCTAACTTTGCCAAAGTTTTGAAAAACGTGTCTCTGTTCTGGGGCTGCAATGTCTGGGAAAATGCACAAAACTCCTTGAAGAAGTTAACCTGCAGGAGGTGAAAGAAACATTTCAATATAGAAAGTGCCAGTACACAGCCAATAAGTAAACATTTATACAGTTTCAGATATTAACAGAATCTGAGTTTTAACTCAACACAAAGAACACATATTTCAAGTAAAAGAGGCAGTAGCATTAGCACACTATTTCCCAAGGTAAAAGCATCCAAACCGGACTTACCAGTTCACGCCTTTTGTCATCATCTGTAGCTTCGTCAGTTAATTGTGCAAAAACTTCAGACAAAAACTTTTCATCTTCCTGTACAATACAGCAATTTTTACATAGTTATGACACAAAGTTCTATATTTTAGAGTTGCAATGCAAAATCAGGTTTTGTACTGTTGCAAGTTACTCTCTTATTTCATGTACCACTAAACTAATGCGTCCACCTGTGCTATACTGCCTATGCTTTCACAGCTAGTAAGGCAGATTCCACAGATTTACAAGTCACTTTTTGCCTCCAGAGAGTCCCACTGCAGTAAGCAGTATTATGTATGAACAGCATTGTTTCAATTTACCAAAGGCAAGTCTATCAGTCATAATGGTCAACTTGTGCCCAATCAGTATAGGAACCTAGCTTAAGATTCTTTTAAGCATCCATACAATGAATTCAAAATACAGATCAGAGTTAGTAAGAAGAAATTGATGAATGAATGAAAGCAGACTTTTCCTGTCCCTGATAAACCTCTGCATCTCCTTTTCCATCCAGCTTCTTCAGGGGGAAGAGGATTCCTCCTCTCACTCAGGTCTCTTTCCTCCCTCCAAGCTTCTTTGGGAAACAATGGAGGGAAGTAAAGCCAACGAGACCAATTACACCCACATTATTGCCCACCCCTATAACTAGGTGTATGATCTGAATGTACGAGGCTACAATCAAATCTGTATAACCTCCAACTGAGGTGCAAAAAAGTGCACCAGGATCCCTACACATTTATATCTGCCCTGTGGATTGTCTGAGGTATCAAAGTGGCACTGCTAATTTGCTGCTCCACACCAAATTTAACAAGTTTTAGAAGTCAAGCACTTGTGACTTCAACAGAACAATCCAGCCAGTGTTTTTGTTCCAACAAGAAATTTAGGAAGAAGAAGAAGAAGAAGAGTTTGGATTTGATATCCCGCCTTTCACTCCCTTTAAGGAGTCTCAAAGCGGCTAACAGTCTCCTTTCCCTTCCTCCCCCACAACAAACACTCTGTGAGGTGAGTGGGGCTGAGAGACTTCAAGGAAGTGTGACTGGCCCAAGGTCACCCAGCAGCTGCATGTGGAGGAGCGGAGACGCGAACCCGGTTCCCCAGATTACGAGACTACCGCTCTTAACCACTACACCACACTGGACTGAGTTTTTACAATTTCTTAAGCCTTGCAAGTTTAGAAGTCAGTTGCAGACTCAACAGTGATGATGCTAGACTCATTCTCAATTGGTGTATCTGACCTAAAAAATGTAAAAACAAAAACAAAAACAGTGAGTCGTATTATTTTAACCCTCTTGATAGTTTTCTAGCATTAAGTGCTGCATGTGTTGAGCTTGACTGTGAAAAGATTATATAAAAGATTTAGTGAACTAGGAGAAGGAAGTGGCAGGCACAGTGCAAGGCAGGGGCAATCCAAGCCTTTAAATTAATGAGCTAAAAACATGTCATTAAAAAAAACACAGTACAGATTAATGCCTCCCCCCCCCCCCCCAATTCTCTCCTAATAATCTGGGAAGACACAGTAACAAGACAGATATATTAGTGTTTACAAGTTTCCACCCATCTGGAAATGGTTCAACTGCACATAAGTCAATGTAACTTTGCTAAGCCAAAACACAGATGTTACACACTTTTAGAACTGGAGGTGGGTGGGTAACACATAAATAGGTCATAGCCATTTTTTGCTTCCTACTGTCCTATTCCCAAAATGGCCCACCATCTCATTAAAGTCTTCTCTGACACTGGAGTTTGCATGCTATTTTTAGATATAGTCCAACTCTTAGAAACGCATCATTATATGAAACTGTCATAATGCACACAAAAAATCAGGACCCGTAAGCTAGTGAGCTGCTTCTTATGCAACCCTCCTCAACCAAAGGTTAATGACTGTGTCACAAATTGTCATTCTCATGACATATATGGGGACATATCCCTACATCAAATTGTCTCCTTCCCTTGGATATTTGGATACACAAGAATCCAATGATCAAAGCTTACGAAGTACTGAATGTCACTTTTACTTTAGGTAAAAAAAGGTAGAAGTATGTCAGTAATTAATTAGGCATATTTCTTCATTTGTGTAATGCATGGCTGCAGGGGCATTACTGTACTGGAACTGTACTGGACAGTCTCAAATATTAACTAGTCATTTCTCTGCAAGTTATAGCTTAAGTGTTTCTATTTGCTAAGTCTTTATAAGGACCCTGAAAAGAAACATAAAAAACACTAGTTAATAATGATTGCAGTCTATGGCAAGCAAAACTTCTCCCTACTCTGGACATGACCTGAGTTTCGTCTGTATTTGCTTGCCCCCAGAAAGTAGGGGGAAAGCTTTGAGGTTATGAGGACAACCTCCAAAATGGCTAACGGGCATAAGTGAAGATCCAAAAAGTCACACAAACTACACATACCGGTGTGTGCGCGCCTGTTTTTCAATCACGGCGTAAGAGAAATAACTGAAGCAGCTTTCAAGGTGTTTGCAACATGGCATGGAATGGTTATATATATGCCATGGTTGAAATATTCCTATTCCAACAAGGAAGTTAAAAATAATCCCACGGACATGCATAAAGACTTGGGCTGTCTTCTGAAGTAGCTCTTTGGACCTCAGTTATCAAGTAATTAAGATGCTACTCATGCTTATTATACAGGTCCCTTCTACCTACTACTGCTCATAACACTACCAATCAGAAGAGTCGTCCAACATCTATTCATTTGGAATGCTTAGAGCTATGCAGGCAGCAAGAAACCTCAAAAAGTACACCAATTCCATGTTGCCACAGCAGCAGCAGCCAAGGACCAAAATAAAAGAAACTGTTTCCAAAACACAGTTGTTGGCAAGTATTGAAAATATCTCCTCCATGTGTTCTGCTTTTGGAAGACAAGAGGGAGGCTGAAAGGGGGAAATACCAAGAAGTTGTATTGTTTATGACGTATTAGCAATTTAGGTGTTTATCCTACTCAATATCAAAGTACTCAAGTTCCAGAATATTTAAAATCAAGCTTGAAGCATCAAGAACAACGTAAATCTATTCAAAATCTTAGAAAAATCCCACCCATTAAAATCCCCATCCATTATTGGTTTGGCCTCTACCCATAAAAAGCCAACTCAAATAAAGGGCTTACGCCTGAGCAAAGGATGAACTTCCACAGTTGCAAAACCGAGCAAGGGCCAATCTACATGGACTTCCATTACAAGCAAGAGTGTGTTATTCAATGTAGTGCTAAGGCAAATATTTTGCCAGCCCAGTAATTTCTTCTTGCACAACAGAATGCTGCCCCTCTCTTCCATACCCCAAGCCCCCTAAATCTACTGCGGGAGTTCCCTCAACCCCCTGAAGCAGATCTGGGGTCAGTGCAGGTTGTGCATGGGTGGGGGGGAGTCCCACTGCAGAAGCAGAATTTCTTTTGCTTGTGCAATTTTTTTGCAGCTCGCCAGACAGAACAAATCCCCCTCTTCTCCCCCTGTGCACTGTTCCAGAGGTTCTCCCAACTGCCCCAGAGCCAACTGGGGGGTATGGGAGATGTGCAGTGGAAGGGGAAGGGGAAGGGGAAGATCCACTGTGCAAGTGGAAGTCCTTGCATGGGGCGTCTGCTGCCGGGGCTCATTAGCTGAATCCCACTCAGTGTCTCTAAACTAGGTCAAATGTTTTTAGGAGGAGGCATGCAGCACTTCACTATCTCACGAAGACAGTAACACTCACTATCTAGGTGCAGAAATACATCTTGATCTGACTATTGTTTATGTCTGCAATATATGAACTACCCCTCTAATGCTGAACCGCCTTGCATAAACTCTTTAAACCACACATTTTGAGTGACTGAAGTATTGTCTTTAAAAGGGGCATTTCCACTCCGTTCCACAGCTTTTTTAAAGTGTTCCCTAACACTTTATCATCTGAAAAACTGAAAGTTTTCCTCAACGTCTTCTAATCAAAGGTTTAAAAGATTTATCAGGGTACAGTATATTTTGTTGCACTCTAGGCTTGTGTTGCTGTTAGGTTATGCCCAAAGTGGGCATGAGTTCAACCACCTTGCTATCAACAAAAAATGACAATGACCCAAGTAATCATTTAGCGAAGATTTAGTCAACTTCTGTCTTTTCACTGGACAGGGTGAACTTGAAGATGAATTGAACCCAAGCAACTGCCTATGGATCGACACACTGCAGGTGGTATGGCAGCCAATAAAACATTGCAACTAACACATTATTTTAAGAACCACATCACATTATTTAAATCTACATTTGTTCTGGCCGTATCTTCCAAAAGTCTGTGAACTACCATATGCTGCCACTTAAGGGCTTAAGAGCAAAATGACAAGGTTTACAGCCTCCGAAGAGCTGGAATTCACTCGTTTTCATTTGGTTCCCACAATCTGACATATAAAAACTGCAAACTAAGACTATGTAGGAAGACAAGGTTCTATATTCTTAAATGCTGGCATGTGAAATGTTTTCTTCAATACATTATTTGTACTACAAAATTAGGAGTACCTAAAAATGAACTCGGAGCTCTCAAACAATAGTTCTGGCAGCTAGGGGGTTAAACAGAGGATTTGTCAGACATTCCCCGTTTTGTCAGACCATTTAACTCTATTTTTAAGCTATTATGCAAAAAGATTTCCTAAATCTAGGAGACTTCTAACAGCAAATTCTAAATAAGATTATGCCAACAACAAAAAATGTTAACTAGAAGGAGGATTGCTTTTTTATTCATGGGGAAGAGACTACAGAACAGATCAATGGGAAAGCCCATTATGTTCATGCAGCAGGTCCTGGGCTCAGTCCTTAGTATCTTCAATTAAGGTAGGTGGTGATACAAATATCTCTATGTGAAATGCTGGAGTTTCTTCCAATCACAATAGACAACCCTGTGCTAGGTGGACATAAGAAAGCTTCCTGCGTCCCCTACAGTCAAACCCTTGGTTTAGCTCTTTTTAAAAAGTTTCTTGGGATGAACAAGGTTATGCTCAGGAGATTCTTAATTTGTTTCCTGCGTATTTTTAAAATATTTTCTGTTAAGAGGATTCACAGAAACAAAAAACATTAATCACAAGCCAGCCAAGAGAAATTATCGAGTTTGTTTTCGATTTAGCTTCAGAACCTTATGATTGTTGCATAATTTTGTAGAGAGCTAAAACATTTACAGAATTAAAAAGCTGTGCCTTTCTCATGCAGCCTGTATAAAACTTTAATCAAATAATGTTACAATTCGAATATTACAGTTTGTAAGTGTAAGAAGGCTAATGATAGCATTTGTGAGAGTTGCTATTTATACTGCATTTCGTTTTTAATACAACACACAACACAGCTGCTTATAAGCAGGAAAAAAACTGTTAACCATCTGCCACGAATAAGGCCACTGCTGAAAGGCACCTACCTCTCACATAACAGAATGAGCTGAACGTAATGTATCTGCTTAGAAGGAATGCACTGTGCTTATGAAGACTGTGAAATACACAACCGAGACATTACAGCAAAGAACAAAGCTAGCCAAGGGGGGTGAGGAGGAAGCACCAGAACTACTAAATTAGGTTTAAAAGCATTTACCACAAACAGCACTGAATTAAAGGCATGCTACGGTTAACCTCACATTTGTATGTCAAATCTCCAAAATGCAAGCCTTCCAAACGTCTAGTTTCACTTACCTGCAGCATACTGACAATCTCGACTTTGTTAAAGAAAATGAAAGATGTGAGAGTAGAAAGAAAATTTTCTTCAAAAACTGATGGTGTTGGCAAGATGATGTCCTGGATGTACTGTACCCTGTAAGTCTGATGAATCTTTTGCCTAAGTTCAGAGTCTGTTATGGGTATGACCTCTTTAAACTTTGCTGTTTTGGTCAAGAATTCTCTGTGCCTTTTTGGCTGAGCTAATGCAGGGTCATACTCAAGGCATCCCACAACATCCATAATGCACTCGTCTGAAAACATCACCTCAAAAAGAGTTGCTTTATTGAGGAACAAAATTCCTCGGATAATTTCATACAAATGATGTAAGCCTTCAGTATTTTCTAGGTTTTCACAAAGCTGGAAAAGCTGCAATAATTTTTTAATGTAGCCTTCATTTTCCAAAGCCAAAGCTAGTTTTTCTCTACGGATGGGCGACGAGAGAACTGAGGTAACTAGGTCTGCAATCTCTTCGAGTTTGTTAAGTTCACAAGTAGGGAGATCAATCAAATGACTTGTTTCTGGCATTTCCTCAAAGCGCTCTTCTTCAGATTCATCAATGAGATCCTGTGTGACTTCCACTGAAGGGTCCTTACCTTGAACCTAAAAATGGAAACATGAACAATTGCTGACTCATTCTGAAACATACCGGTGACTGTCGGAGGCAGAGAAGAGGAAATAAATAATTTGGTCAAATCACATAACATTAATAGGCTTCTGCAAACTGACCAGGAATGAAATGTGGCTCTTGGGCTGCGCAAACTCAGGCTCTGTTCCTGCGGCAGATGCTGATAGTGCGAAAAGGGGAAAGAACTTTCTTGTGGCCCACCAGAGCTGTGCTTATGAGCAACTGTTCTGAACATGACTCACTGGCAAAGGATCAACAGTTCTATTCACATCCCAACCCAGTAGATGTCATACAGGAGAGTCACATGCAGTCTATGGTGGCTGTGATTCCAGGCACAGGAGAACTCTGCTAGGAGACAAGGCAGCCCAAGTAGTTGGTTTAAAGCTCAGTCCTAGGAATTGGATGAAACTTACATATTATAGTCCTATACAGATTCATATAAAGCATTTTACAGAACATGTAGACACACAGCAGCATGTTTTCAGTTACATGTTATTTCACACACATGTACATGTCATGGAGCTTAGAATTACTGTTTCTCCGAAGCATGAACCTGTAGCGCTGCAGGCACATTTGCTGCCATGTAAAATGCCAAGGAAGCCTAAAATATTACTATAAAAAGGGGCAATTGAAAAACACCCATGAAAGGAGCAAGCAGGTGAAACTGTAAAATAAGCCTGTGCCCTGATGCCATGAAGTTCTAATACTGTACTATGAAATTCTATGACTGTGTTACATGTAAGCAATAATAACATAACATGTTCAAAGTGGGATTTGTAAATAATATGATTGGAATAAAAATGTGGTAAGTTTTAAAAAGATTAACCTTACCTGGCAAATTTTCTCCCAGATTTCATCACAGCCAGCTTTTTCTTGAAAACTCAGGGCTAAATCATAATTCTCTGCTTCTGACCAAACAATCAAAGTATCCTATTTCAAAACGAAAGACTATACTGATTATTTGATTCCATACAAGTACAACAGTGGCATACAATTAGGTTGATATATCCAACAAAACAACTTGGTGAAACGGGATACTGGGGTTTTTTATTTAAAAAATGCTACCTTTTTAGAACTGCTCTTCATATGCCCTTTCACAATTTCCTATTAGGAAATTTTAATTAGAAATATTAACCCTCCAGTTTAAAGAAACAATAATATTTACAACTGATTTTATATTATACAGGCAGGATTATTTTTACAATATAATTTACCATATAAATCGCCAATGATCTACAATGAATGCAGTTGAATACTCTTCGGTTATGCATGTCTGGATAAAAGGCCAAGAGGCTAGCTATGTATTTAAGAACATCTCTGATTCAATCCCTAGCATCACCAGATACAGCTGAGACACTCCCTGCCTGAAACCCTGGAAAGCCACTGCCAATCATTGTAGACAATACCAAGCTAGACAGACCAATGGCCTCTCATGTTCCTATCAAAGGCATGTTCCTATGTTCCTATCAAAGGCATGCACAGAACCTAATAAAATTCACCCAGGAAGTATAACGATTTATCTTAATTGTCACAATATTCTTATTGTTTTAGAAAGAGAACAGCAATAGGTAGGGAACTGCAATGTCCTGAAATGGGGAAAAAAATAATCTCTGACATTATGAATATTTGTGATGATCCAGACAGAATTTTGCAATTCTTTGTTTATAGAAAATTGTATTATACTGTGAAGCCTTCAGCATTAAGACATACACAACACTAGCAATGAAGATCTAGTTGATCAGAGAAAATGGGAAGTCACCTCACCTCTCTTGATTTTGCTCTCTCAGAGATACAAGTTCTCAAGCAGGCAGAGACCATTGTTTATCATGTTCATGAGGATACAACAGGAGTTGAAAAGCTTGCATGATATACCACTTAACTAGTTCCTGAGACGCAACTCTTATTTTCAACACATACAGCTGATGTATTTAGGATCAGAAAGCCATATTGTAAAGGGACAGAATCTTAAAACCACCCTCTCACTGAAGCAGCGTTAATTCAAAGTCATTAAAAGATAGATTTCTATTTTTACGGAGAGATTTGCAAGTTAATTATTATCTTGCCATCTTTCATTCACAGGATCAGGATAGGTCAGGAAAGCTATGAAGAAAAACCCCTTTCCTAAAAAACATTTTAAAATTAGTGGGAAATGTTTAATTTTTATAACTTTTAAAGTGTACAAAAGCATGCCTAGCATACATTAAAAGACTGCTATTAAACAACCTTAAAGAAACGAGTACCAACTTTGAACCACATTTTTGAGAATGAAGTCTGCCCACTTGTACAAATAAAAATCATTTGTGCAACGGGACTTCTTGTTCTAATTCTGTCTCCTCCAGCCCCCCCCCCCCAAATCTGCTGTGGAGGGTCCCCCAACCAATGTAATTTAATCAAAACAAAAGACAAATGAAACTTAGTTAACAATATTGTTGCTTTTATTATTTCAGGCATTTTTGAAATGCAAACCCATGGCCAATATTAAAGTAATTTCTGTTAATGCTTGAACTGGCAACCCAGCTATGCTTCTATGAAGACGTTTATATAATCATCTACGATGATGCATCAAATCTCATCTTTGGGATTTTGGATCCTTTCCCAAAATGCATAAAACAATGAAATACCACCAATATTTCCCAAATGCTTCTTTTGGTGGGGTGGGTATTAAATTTGCTTCCTGTCTCCTGAATCAGACCTGTTTCTACTAGTTGAAAACCTTCGGAGGCAATTTGGATACAAAACTAATATTGCAACTGCATTGCATAAAACAGCCTCATATATACTGCCATAAGAGCCAGGACAGAGTGAAAAAGGAGAGGCTCTTTACTACAGTAAAAATAAACTATATGTATACTACTAAATTCTTCTTGTTCTTGGAAGTAAAATGTACGCAAGAGTTTCTATATATACATAGAATGATTGAAAAGGATAACAAGTGGCTGCAACCTGTGTATTTTTGAATTTGTGTTCAAGCCTTGCTAAACCTATTTATAGACAAGATTTACTTATTTCAGCCCTGAGCCTTCATTCTATTCCATGCAAAACGGTTCCTGTGCCAGCAGAGTTCTAATGAAGTCAAGTGAAATTTTCCAAAGGGACAGAAGTCGGGTCACCTTCTGTGGATCCAACTATAAATCTGAAACCTACAATTGTCTTCAGTGACACAAGCCTCATTGCTGGGCGTATAAAATTTTTCCTACACAGTTCCTTTCCAAAATCCTCATATTTCGTATCTCAACACTCAGTGCTGAACCTCTTGTAGCTTCCTGAAGATCCAAAGAAAGTGTTACATTATCTGAAATTCTGCACCAGCCAGTTTGAACCTTTCCCCTAACCTTATTTATTGAGGGACAGATCCAGCCATGGTAGCAGTGCCCTAAATGAGATTTGGAACATCTGCCTATCACGTCAGGCCACGTTCTCAAAAATATTTATCACTCATATTCTTTGTGACATTCTTACAGACGAGTCATTGTGAAAGGGTTTTTTTGTTTTAACATCATACTAATTCAAAATACACTTTTTATCCATGAACTCTTTGTTCTCTAGAAAGTTACTGAAGGAATAAGGCTCTTAGTCACCATGTGTAGGTTACTCTGTAAACCAAAGGAAAGTCTACTATGGGATTACACACACACACACACTATATATATATATACACACATACATAGTAAATAATATTACTATTAATAATAATTATAATAGAATTAGAAATCAGTTTTATGGCTGAGTTCAGACAATATTTCTTGGCGTCATGAAACATGGGCTGTGAAGCTGGGGACAAGTATCAAAACTGAGCACTTTGCCTTCGTCTCATGCAATGGCTTCAGTGCTTCATTCTTGCTTTGCATTAAACTTGAAGTTCCTAATACATCTCAGTTGGAAAACTCTTGTGTAAAGTCAGGTAGCTAACCAAAATAATAAGACAGGATGCAATCATACTTTTATGAAGATGGGGAAGATTATCCAAAACTGTTCTATGGCTGTAACTTTAATCAGTAAGCCTTTGCAAGGAATTAAAACTCAAAAGAGTAAACGTATCTGGGATATCCCCTCCTGCCCCCCCAAATTAATATACTAAACTTAATTTGCAATATGGGGGAAATGGTGCAGTACTTATAACAGACTAAGTACTCCTTAATCATTCCAACACTAGAATGGTCAAAGAAACATGTAATCTAGCTTTTAAAGTCCCGTCCCCCCAGGTTCCTTCCTTTCTGTCATAGAATGCACTCGCAATTAAGTAGTGTGCCAACTCTGTGCAAACAAGAGATTTCTGTACAATGGCAACACAGTAGATACTTATAGGAAAAAGCTAGTACGTGCCTGCTGTTTTTGATATGCAGTGTTTGGATTTATCTTCGATTCCAACAAAAGCGAACCTGAAAAAAAGAAGAATTACAGTTAGGAACCTATGTGAAGTAAAATGAGTTTTATAGAAATCAGTAATCTATGTTTCAGAGCACCACCCTCCAGTCTAACAGTTTCATACAAGCAATGATGAAAGACAGCAGAGATAAACACAAAATCAAAACACACATCTGCAAGTCCATTCTAATACCTTGAGAGACAACTAAAAGCAAATACAACTACGCCATATAATTTTTCTTACTCATGAAATAATGTATTCTTATCTTCTTGAGGTGGCTGACATATATTCTGTTCAATCTTACTCGACTAGGAGTGATCGCCAAAGAAGAAGAAGATATTCTGTTGCGGTATATTCATAACACTAAACTCTTTAACCCTAAACTTTGTATTATGTGTGTATCTAAGCAGTCATGTATCGTGGCAACCGCCCGAGTAATCTTTTCCAGCCCTCACAAGGTTTATTTAGCACATTAACACCTGTTCGTTAGCAACGTTGCCAATACATTTTCTAAAAACAGCTTTCCTGATCTTTAAAGAAAAAGAACCTATTACAACAAGAGTTTAAATCTTTGCTACAAATATATTGCAACAAGGAAACTTTTTTAAAAGAGGCCTTCATACCAAAACACACACACACACACACACACACACACACACACACACACACACATATATATATATATATATATATGGCTTATAAAGATTCCATCCTAAGGGGCAATGTTAAGGTAGTGCTTTGGATACTTATAACCCAGTTCTCAATACACTTCGAAATAAACATGTCGAATTCATAGCTACTAACTAGTAACTGAGCTATTCTAAAAGTTGAAGTATTAGCACACAAGAAACCTTTTGAAACTATGTTCCATATTATTTAGGCATCTGTCAGAGTAATGCGCCCGGTAGCCTTAAAAGAGGCAGGAATCGAGAGAAAAAAGAGGGGTCTCCTTCCCCATCCTAGGCACTAGTTTCACCTAAGGAAGTGTTTAGGGTTTTTTCCCTGTAAAACTGTCAGATGAACAAGGACCTGAAGAAGACTGTTCAACATAATAAATTTTGTTATCAAGTATGAAGTGCCTTTGAATGGGTCATCTCATTGGGATAAGCTTTTGAGCCAAGCTTTCTAGAACTGCAAGGAATTTCACGTCTGGACAGGAAGATGGAAGTGGAAAGACTAGTGGTATTTGGAAGAGTAACTCTGATACCACTGCAGGCCTGTAAACAGCCATGGCCTGGTCATCTACTAGTAAGAATCACCTGAACGAAGGTGACTAAGTAGAGAAGCTGCCTCACCTCCCCCCCCCCTTAACCTTTCAGCCCCTTTCTTCTTACGACAGAAAACAACTAATGTTTAACCTATGGGGGGGGGATGGGATTACTAATGACTTCTGCAACCTTATGGGGAGGGTACTAAAGAGAGGGGGGGGAGAGAAAAGAAGAGAACTGAGATCTGTAAAGGAGGGCAGGCTGCAAGAGACAAGAACTGAGGGAAGAGAGTGGCTAGAATCACAGATCTGTAGAGTTGGCAAAGGGACCCCAAGGGTCATCTAGCCCAACCCGCCTGCAATTATTGCAACTATTGATATTGTTGCAGGCACGTAATCAGCAGCGCCTGTCAGCCTTTATTCTCCCCCCCCCCTTAATATTTTGTGGGGTGGGGAAGAGAGAACAAAAACACGAATAACTTGCTCCCGAGACTTCAAGTGAGAGGGAAGGAGGATTGTGTTGTGAGAGACAAGAGGTGCTCCGCGGAACCCTTTGGGGGAGCCACCTGCCCCCTAAGCTATCAGCCTTAGGACGAAGGGGGGGGGGAAGCTCCTTAGGGTCCCGATGGGAAATGAGGAGGGGGGCCCCTCTCGGGGCCTGAGGACCACCTCGCCGCCTCCCCCCTCCTGCCGCTCTCCATTGTCCCAGGCAGCCCAGCCTCCGCCTCGCCCCATTATCCCTGCCCCTCCTCACCGTCCGACTCGGCCCGCACCAGCAGCGACATCCCCTTGAGCCGCTCCACGTAGGTGGACGAGACGTGCCCGGTGCCCCTGTCGTCCCATTGCCGCTCTTCGTTGAGCGTGTAGACCTTCACCCGCCGTCGGGTGTCCGACATGGTGCGCGGCCCGGCCCGGCCGGACTGCGAGGGACTGAGGAAGGGGCGGCAGAGGGAAGGAACAGAGGGCTCCGCCGCCGCTCAGGAGCCCTTTAACTCGCCGCTTCTCATGGCGCCCGGGCCTGCCGCCTCTGCCTCCGCCTCCGAGTCCCCCCCCCCCCCACTCAGCGTCACCAGGCGAGCAGCAGCAGCAGCGACTACCACCGCGGCGCGGCCGCCATCTTGTAATCCGACTCCTGTCCCGTCCCTGCCTTTCTCTTCCTCTCAGAGCCGGGGAGGGAGGGGGAGGAGCGGGGCGGAAGGCCTGCACGGGCTCCACTAGCAGGGGCTACGGCGGCCGAGAAGCGAAGGAAAGCGAACACGAGCGGGCGGACGCCTTCGAGCTCGCGTAGTTTGGAAGGGCGGAGGAGATGTGGTGCGAGGAGGTTGCGCCTGCGCGGTTGCGCCTGCTACTGCTGAGCGCGGGAAGGCGGCGTTCCTTCGCCTCTCTCGACCTCTCTGGCAGTTGACGGCACATAGACTCATGGGGAAAAAAGCGTACAGAGAGACGCATGTGGCGAGAGTCTGAGGCCCGCGCATATTAAAAAAAACACACACGTCCACAGCCCTTCCCAGGAATTATAATAAGTAACACACGCACCAATATTTTGAATACAGGAACAAACAATCTGAAGAAGTGTGCATGCACAGGAAAGCTTATACCCAGAACAAACTTTGTTGGTCTCTGTGGTGCTACTGAACAATTTTTAATTTTGTTTATTTCGACTGTGTCAGACCAACAAGGCTACCTACATGAAACAATCAGTTAATGTTCCCCACACACAACCACCCCCCCAACTTATGTCCAGATGTTTCTTATCTTGTGTTTTTATGAGCCACCCTGAGATCTATAGGTGAAGGGTGGCATACAAATTTAACAAAGATAAATAATAACAAAATAATACATTGATTTCATAGCTGCCGGTTTGAAAAGCAGTCATGCCACGGGTTTCACGCATGTTCTTTGTTGCAAATGAGACGAAAGTGGGCTGCGTTTTCTGAAAGCTTTGAAGGTTCTTGCGCCTGCCTTCTTTGTACCTTTTCCGTACCATTTTCCCATTTAAATGTTATTTGAAATGTATTAAAGAAGGGATGCAGGCATGGGCGGGTATCGCCTCCGAGGTGAAAGCACTTCCCTCAGTTATCACGGATATATGAATATCATTTATTTTTGTAGCCAAAGCCGATAACAACAGCAAATACATTAAACAGAATAAAATACACCACAAGGTAAAAAATAATAATTTTAAATTAAAACCAGGCATTCTGTCAGATGAGTTTGCTCCCCTGAATAATTTAGCTTTAAACCTCCCACAAACTTTTCTCCTTAAAATTGCTGCTCCAAAGGCCAAAACAGGCTACTTTTTCAGAGGTGTAGGGGACACTGCCCCCTAATAGAAAGTTAAATCAGATAATCAATCTATCAACTGGGATGTTTAAATCTTTGAACGAGGCTGCTCTTAAATCCTCCTAAATTGGGCAAACCAGTAAGTAGTGGGTAAGGCTTCAGCTCCATTGCCTCCACATGGGCAAACACTCAGTTCACGTGCTGTTTTCTCAAAGCTCAAGATTATAAAGAAAAACAACCCTCCTTAAACTCAACAACGTTGCAAAAAAGAGTAACTGGCTTGTCAACTATATCAATTGAACATGCCCAAGCACCAGTGCTTTTGACCTGAAGGAATTGGTGACAAAATATGCAAAGGAAAAGGCACGCAAAGCAAGACTTAAATTTTAACATCACAATTCGCAAGGTTGTGCGCTGAAACATTTTATTTTGCATTTGAGGAAGGTAATCAAAGGTTGCTGCATTACTACTTATTGCAATTTAAGTTAAATTCAGCGGTTTCAAGTTTTGCGCTTTTCGTTTTCCTGCAAGACACCCGCTTTTGAAATTTGAAGCTAGCGGTCAGGCTTGGCGGTTGTAAGTTGCTACCCTTGCCTAGGGCACTGGGACTAGTTCCAGAGAAATCTGGAATCAGTGTCCTTCAGCTATGGCACAGTGGGCAGGGGGACAAACAAAAAACTATTGCATAGTGCATAGACTGGAACTGCAGAGCCATAAAGGCGTTTATGCATTTGACATTTGTGGTGCTGGTTACATAGTGAGAGTAAGGAGTTTTCATGGGGAGTTGGGTATACCAAGGGGCTCCAGTATTAAGGGGGGGTGGCAGGAAAAGGGTCTTGCTAGTAAGGTGTAGTGGTTAGAGCATGGCCTTCGACGGGTGGGTCAGAGCCTGATCCAAGATGGGCTGCAACCAGGAGCACTACCACCATGCAAACGTATGATAAATGATGGGGATTTAGATTCCCCAAATGCATGTTTGGGTTAAAACTGGGTCTGAAAAGACTGAAGATACTTGGGTTAGAGTGTCAGGCTACAACCTGGGAGGCCAAGGGTTCAAGTCCTTCCCCCTCCACTCAGCCATGAAGCTCTGATACCTCTGTTCTGATACAACATTCACAAAAACATGAACAATCTCTTTAAAATAACAAACCTCTGGCTGTTGTCAATATCTATTGTGTCCCTGTGAGGACACAATACATGGCTGGCACCACCAACTCCAGCCCCCTGGCAATGGCTAATACCTGCCCTGGGACCTCTTTTATTTTTTGGATGAATTAAACATTTGGAAAAGCCATTATCTAACTGTACAATCCATAACCTTGTGAACACTTATGGAACCTTCATTTCCTTACTTTTATTCATAGCTATTCTGATCTGCTGTATACAGTTGTGTTTTATGATATGCTAAGCAGAGGACGAGATGGTTGGATAGTGTTCTTGAAGCTACCAGCATGAGTTTGATCAAACTGCGGGAGGCAGTGGAAGACAGGAGTGCCTGGCGTGCCCTGGTCCATGGGGTCACGAAGAGTCGGACACGACTAAATGACTACACAACAACAAAGCAGCATACACAGTGGTACCTCGGGTTAAGTACTTAATTCGTTCCGGAGGTCCGTTCTTAACCTGAAACTGTTCTTAACCTGAAGCACCGCTTTAGCTAATGGGGCCTCCTGCTGCTGCTGCGCCGCTGGAGCACAATTTCTGTTCTCATCCTGAAGCAAAGTTCTTAACCCGAGGTAATATTTCTGGGTTAGCGGAGTCTGTAACCTGAAGTGTATGTAACCTGAAGCGTATGTAACCCGAGGTACCACAGTAATTGATTAGGATACTATTTTCTAATTCATGCTAGTTGCTTATTTCACTTTAAAACTGGGTCTAAATCCTGGGCTGAAAATGAAGCTCAGGACAACAATAAATGATGGAATGCGGGAGATTTCAATCTGTGTAAGAACTGCTGAGCTTTTCCAAAGAGTATATAAGCTGAAGACTCTCCAATGTTTTGCACACCAAGCGGTAGCCTAGTTCGCTTCTGTGATTGGAGCAGTCTTGATCGCAACAGAATACTTATTTCCCCCAAAAAACTCTTTAAGTTAAAATTACTGAGTTAGCTAGAGACTCAGAGTCATAACAATATTTCCAAATCAATTGACAATAAATTAACCAAAGTGAGTCCGACTTTCTCTCATTGAAACCACAATTACTACCAAACATCAAACAAAACATTAAGAGTTGTGGGAACTCTAACCCAGTCCTCAGAATATCTGTTTTACAAAAGCCTAAAACTGTGAAGTTACAAACCACTAAGAACACTGTAGATAAGAAAACACTACTTGGATAGCAGTATTGGAGTTCTTTTCCTTTTCCCCTGGAACGATTAATGCACAAAATGATGTCACCTTCATTAAAGGATAGTCCATAACTCTTCATACTATGCCGGGTGTTAGACTAATTATATACTAAACAATTCAGAAGTTAATTCCACCTCAGCACCTTTATTGTTCCCCAAGGTGCTTACAACAAATTCCAGGATGAAGGACGTGTCTCAGTGGTTAAAACTGGAGCAGCTAATGGTTATGCAGAGACCAACAAACCAGTCACTGTTGTTTAGACTCGGGGCTTGTGGTGACACATATTTGCATATCTAATTATGCAAATAAAATGTGAGATCACCTTAACCTTAGGCTTCAAGAACAAGCTGCAACAGGGAGAGTTGTCCTACAACACTTATGAAAGACACACTCATTGGGGCAAGCCTCTGGCTGCTGAGAATACCCTCTGCATGACCTTGCCAGCTAAACTTAATGCACAGACGCAACAAGTAAGAGGTGCTTCTCAGGGCAGCCAAGGGTTTATAGTGCTAGGGAATCATGGTCCTGATGGCACGATAAACTCGCACAGGCTGCACTCCGAGTAAGTCCCACAGAACACTGTGGGATTTAGTTCCTAGTGTACATACAAACCCGAGGGGGGGGGGGGAATAACAGCCTTGATCAAACAGCAGAAAAGCAATATTCCATCCATATTTATTTTATTCATCATTAAACATATTTTTAGTTCCTTCTCCATCAAAGATCTCAGGGTTGGTCACAATACCATTACAAAGCAATCTCATCAGGAGACCCGTTCCGTGTGACCTAGGAATGGCGGCATTGAGTTTGACGGCACCTACCTTTGGGACGGGACGCGGGTGGCGCTGTGGGTTAAACCACAGAGCATAGGACTTGCCGATCAGAAGGTCGGCAGTTCGAATCCCCGCGATGGGGTGAGCTCCCGTTGCTCAGTCCCTGCTCCTGTCAACCTAGCAGTTCGAAAGCACGCCAAAGTGCAAGTAGATACCGTATTTCTCACTCTATAAGACGCACCTAGTTTTTGGAGGAGGAAAACTAGAAAAAAATATATTCTGAATCTCAGAAGCCAGAACAACAAGAGGGATCCCTCTTGCTGTTCTGGCTTCTGGGGTAGCTGTGCAGCCTGCATTCGCTCCATAAGACGTACACACATTTCCCCTTACTTTTTAGGAGGGAAAAAGTGAGTCTTATAGAGCAAAAAATACGGTAAATAGGTTCCGCTCCGGTGGGAAGGTAAACGGCGTTTCCGTGCGCTGCTCTGGTTTGCCAGAAGCGGCTTAGTCATGCTGGCCACATGACCCGGAAGCTGTACGCCGGCTCCCTCGGCCAGTAAAGCGAGATGAGCGTCGCAGCCCCAGAATCGGCCACGACTGGACCTAATGGTCAGGGGTCCCTTTACCTTTACCCTTTGGGATACCCTTCCATCACACACCTTTGCTCTGGGCCCCACTGCTGCCATAAGGGAATTGCTGTTGTGCTCATGTCCTGCTCCTGAGTACAGGATTTGATGAGGCTTTGGTCTGATCAAGCTGGGCTCTCCTTAACAGTCAACACTGGGCTAAGTGAAGAGGCTAAATAGACTTCTCTGGCAGCAGCAAACAAAAGATGCTTCATAGTGATTCCCTCTAGAATTTGCTCTCTGTCTGTGCCTGGATGTATTTGATAGGAAAAACATTCACCTTTGGTCCCCACCCTGCATTCAGCTCTCACTTGTGGCTCCTAGAAGCAGTCAGCATGTGACAGCGGCCACAGCCTGGGAATGGCTTTGACTAGCCAGCTAAACCAGGGGAGAGTAGTTGATGTGTCTCAAAACCTCAGTGAGATAGGGGCTCACCTAGACAGCATCTTAAAAAGCAGAGACATCACCTTGCCAACAAAGGTCTGTATAGTTAAAGCTATGGTTTTCCCAGTAGTGATGTATGGAAGTGAGAGCTGGACCATAAAGAAGGCTGATCGCTGAAGAATTGATGTTTTTGAATTATGGTGCTGGAGGAGACTCTTGAGAGCCCCATGGACTGCAAGAAGATCAAACCTCTCCATTCAGCCCTGAGTGCTCACTGGAAGGACAGATCGTGAAACTGAGGCTCCAATACTTTGGCCACCTCATGAGAAGAGAAGGCTCCCTGGAAAAGACCCTGATGTTGGGAAAGATGGAGGGCACAAGGAGAAGGGGACGACAGAGGACGAGATGGTGGGAAAGTGTTCTCGAAGCTACCAGCATGAGTTTGACCAAATTGCGGGAGGCAGTGGAAGACAGGAGTGCCTGGCGTCCACGGGGTCACGAAGAGTCGGACATGACTAAACAACTAAACAACAACAGCAGCATGTGAAAACATGCTCTCGTGGATGAGACCAAGAGTGGGTCCAGTGGTCAAGAAGGCAGTTTCTGCACGCTTGCCGTAGTGGGGAGTGAGGGGCAGATGGGGCTCATCAATCCGGAGAGGAGATCCGAAACACCTGGAAGGCACCTTGTACACCTTGCAACTCAGGCAGCCAAACTGGTGCCAAATTGATTGCTCTGCTTTCCTTTGGACTATATCCATGAGGCTGAAAGGGGGTCTTGTCATCTGGGCAGCCTCGCGCCCCAGGGAGGTCACAGCACTGCTGTTAGACCTCACCTAGAGTACTGTGTCCAGTTCTGGGCACCACAGTTCAAGAAGGACACTGACAAACTGGAACGTGTCCAGAGGAGGGCAACCAAAATGGTCAAAGGCCTGGAAACGATGCCTTATGAGGAACGGCTAAGGGAGCTGGGCATGTTTAGCCTGGAGAAGAGGAGGTTAAGGGGTGATATGATAGCCATGTTCAAATATATACAGTGGTGCCTCGCAAGACGAAAAGAATCCGTTCCGGGAGTCTTTTCGTCTTGCGGTTTTTTCGTCTTGCGAAGCAAGCCCATTGACGGAGTAGCGCTATTAGCGCTATTGGCTAAAAAAGGGCTAAAAACGGCTTTTCTTAGGGGGGGGATTAGCGGTTTTGCTGCTAAAATGCTTTTAGCAGCTTAGCGATTCAGAATAAGGGGTTTTGGAGCAAAAAAAATAATTGATTTTTTTCGTCATTTTTCGTCTTGCGAAGCAAGCCCATAGGGAAATTCGTCCTGCGAAGTGCCTCTGCAGACGGAAAACCCTTTCGTCTTGCGGGTTTTCCGTCTTGCGAGGCATTCGTCTTGCGGGGCACCACTGTAAAAGGATGTCATATAGAGGAGGGAGAAAGGTTGTTTTCTGCTGCTCCAGAGAAGCGGACACGGAGCAATGGATCCAAACTACAAGAAAGAAGATTCCACCTAAACATTAGGAAGAACTTCCTGACAGTAA
This sequence comes from Podarcis tiliguerta, assembly GCF_965153285.1. Classification (NCBI taxonomy): domain Eukaryota; kingdom Metazoa; phylum Chordata; class Lepidosauria; order Squamata; family Lacertidae; genus Podarcis; species Podarcis tiliguerta. The sequence continues at coordinate 11,269,303 of NC_139536.1, read as the reverse complement.
GAGCTGTTTGACAGTGGAATTTGCTGCCAAGGAGTGTGGTGGAGTTTCCTTCTTTGGAGGTCTTCAAGCAGAGGCTTGACAACCATATGTCAGGAGTGCTCTGATGGTGTTTCCTGCTTGGCAGGGGGTTGGACTCAATGGCCCTTGTGGTCTCTTCCAACTCTATGATTCTATGTTAATGCAACGGCTTTACTTCACCTCCAGAGGCACACTCCATTGTCTCTCAAGACAGACGGATGCCAACAGCTGCACTCTCAGTATGGTTTTAACACTGGAGAGCACCCAATATTTCTTCTGGCTGTTGGTTCATTTTGACATTTAGGTTATCGCTTCTACTGGGAAGTGCAGCTCTCAATATGCAACAATAATTTCAAAGTACAACACACTTGGGAGCTTAGCATTTTATGAAAATAACATAGTAAACCCATACATCTTGCAAGGTTCCTTTCTGGTTAGAGACAGTTTCGTTTTGCTCATCCTGTGTTGTTCTTCACACTTACATGTCCCCCCAGGAAGGTAGATTGTCACATTTAACAATGTGCATCCCTGTATGTACAATTAGTGTGTCTTTTTTATTCTGAGGCCAAGAGGAAAAGTATGTTCTGCCTACTTTTCCCTTTGTGCTATTGTACACAATGGCAGGCTCACCATTTCTAATATAACACCACAAGAGATTTGCAGCAATGCTTCCAGAGCTTCAATAAATTTATCAGATTTGCAATTTAAGGCATCCATTTCAGTTTCCATCTTGTTTTTCCTGAACAGACGTTGGCAGCCCACAGGCCACTCTCTCCCCACCAGTCTTTACACATCCCAAAGGTTTTTCCTGCCTAACCACCTGTATCTCTCAACTGGTAGCTTGAGCACCTGATTCCAGTGTGAAATATATGAATGTTACACATTCAGCATGACCAAAAGACAAAAAAGCCACCCTGTCTTGGATGAGCTCTCCTGAAAATGTCTTTTAAAAAATGTTCATGATGGGATCAGCCTGCCATTCTTCAAAGTCGAACTAATTTTGCCAGATTGCTCTTGTTCAGTTATAAATACGCATTTGCTAAAATGTTCGCCCGCAAAGTTGTGTTGCGCAGTTTGCTCCATTTTATAGCAGTCAGTCCCATCGTCGCTAGTTTCTAATGGGAAAGATGCACATAAAATTGTATTGAAAGGGTTTCAAAGCAAAGCCTACCGCAGAGTTAAATAGATCACGGAGGTCATTTTCTGTTATGCGAGAGAATGAGCTGTTTGGATTTTTTAAAGACATTCTTGCAAGCCGAACAATATACAGAAGAGAGTTGTGTGTGTGCGCACACACACACATGTATCTTCAACACACCTCTTGAGCAACAAAAGGTGTTAAGCAGAAGGCAGTTTTCTTTTCTTATTGTCTGGAAACAGTCCAGCTACTTGGAAGTGTTGTTTCAAGTTTTACATAATTTATAGAGGTGTTGCTATGGGCATGTTTTTCAAAAGGAAAAAAAGTCTACGAGGGGAAAAGAAAAAGAATCAAACGACAGAAAATGTGAACTGATATCCACTGATCTTTATACAAAATTTAAAATATTTCTCTGTGTGGTATACAAACCTGCATGATAAGAACCTGTCACTTCACAACAATTTAGTCTCTTGTCAGAGGGTCACAGCATTGATAAGTCCAGAATGATTTCTACACCTCCGAATAAAAGTTGCTACGATGTTGAACTAGCAGGCTCTGGAATGGCACCTCCCACGACTATATTGCTTTTGTCACTGAGTGTTTTAACAACTGATGTAGCCGGAGACTGAAGCACTTTCCTCGAAAGCCTCATTCTGCCGTCAGTAGGATCACGCCCAAAATATTTCACCTGTTCATTGGGAAGAAATGGGATTGATAGTCTGTAAGGGGATTTGACACTTCAGTATAAAAGTTAAAACACCTTAACTGTTTTGTTTTTTTTAAAAAAATCCTATTTTTAACTATTTGCTTTTACAATATAAAAAGGTAAAGGTACCCCTGCCCGTACGGGCCAGTCTTGACAGACTCTAAGGTTGTGCGCCCATCTCACTCAAAGAGGCCGGGGGCCAGCGCTGTCCGAAGACACTTCCGGGTCACGTGGCCAGCGTGGCATCGCTGCTCTGGCGAGCCAGAGCCGCACACGGAAACGCCGTTTACCTTCCCGCTAGTAAGCGGTCCCTATTTATCTACTTGCACCCGGGAGTGCTTTCGAACTGCTAGGTTGGCAGGTGCTGGGACCGAACGGGAGCGCACCCCGCTGCGAGGATTCGAACCGCCGACCTTTCGATCGGCAAGCCCTAGGCGCTGAGGCTTTAACCCACAGCGCCACCCGCGTCCCTTTTTTACAATATAGACAGGTAGTATTAATAATAACCCATAAGAGGTACTCAAGTGATTTTAGAAATAGGACATCTTGGGTATGACTAAAACCCTCAATAGTGAAAAAGCTTCCCTTTCTTTTCTACTAATAATATTTGAGGATTCCCTATTGCTGCACTAAGCAATTTCAGAAAACCAGAAATACCTTGCGTAGGAAGACTTTTGTGGGTTTACCATCACAAGTGCATAAAGGCCTTGTGGTCCCATTTTTGTTAATTTCTGTTTTGGACCATGGAGAGCGTTGACTTTGGCCTCGTTCACCCTGAGCTTTGAACCACATTACGAACCTTGGTTACAACCTTTGGTTTGTGTGGAAAGAGCCTGGATTCAGACAGCACATTAAGCCAAACCATGGCTTGCAGCAAAACCACCCGGAGGAGCTAAGTAGCTAGAGTCTCCAATCCAAGAGCCTACACCTTCGCTCATTCACACTATGCCACACTTTGGTTGAGCATGATGTCCAAACCGAGCCTTTGCGATGTACCGTAGATTCCGGCGTATTAGGCAACTGGGCATATAAGATGACCCCCAACTTTTGCTGCTCAATTTTAGAGTTTTAGAGTTATAGAGTTTGAGCGCTGCCAGGGGCAGAGCACGTACCTCTCCGCTGCCTCTGCCGTCACAGCAGCAGCAGCAGCAGCAGCAGCCCGAGGCGAGGTGTTTGGCGGGCGGGCGAGCACCGCGCTCAGAAGGACTTTCCGCGTCCCATTCTGTGGGAAGGGAGGAGGAGCGACTGCAGAAGGGGCGCCTCTGCTCACCGGCTCCCTCTCCTCCTTCCCAACGCGTATAAGGTAAAGGTAAAGGGACCCCTGACCATTAGGTCCAGTTGTGGCCGACTCTGGGGTTGTGGCGCTCATCTCGCTTTATTGGCCGAGCAAGCTGGCGTACAGCTTCCGGGTCATGCGGCCAGCATGACTAAGCCGCTTCTGGCGAACCAGAGCAGCACACAAAAACGCTGTTTACCTCCCCGCCGGAGTGGTACCTATTTATCTACTTGCACTTTGACATGCTTTCGAACTGCTAGGTTGGCAGGAGCAGGGACCGAGCAACGGGAGCTCACCCCATCGCAGGGATTCGAACCGCCAACCTTCTGTTTGGAAAGTCCTAGGCTTTGTGGTTTAACCCACAGCGCCACCCACATCCCTTCCCAATGCGTATACCCGGCGTATAAGATGACCCCCGACTTTTGGGGTGATTTTCCAGGGATAAAAAGTCGTCTTGTATGCCGGAACATACGGTATGTACATGGACCTGTGGGATTGTATGAGACAAGAATATATACCTATCAACCTCCCTTTTCCCATAGTCCTGCTTTCAAGTGGGGCTTCACCTAACAGGATGTTCCTACATACAAACACACTGAGCACAGTTCTAGCTTTTTGGGTTGGACCAGGTGATCCTCATGGTCCCTTCCAACTCTTTGATTCTCCCCCAACAGACCAGTTTTCGACGTGCGGAGGCTCATTTAATAAGAGCAAGGCCCTCTCGCAGTTGGAAAGGGTGCATCTCAGAAACAGGCCTGCCACCTCAGGCAGACCCTGTCCCAAATGGGAATGCAGAAGGACAGCCCTACTGTCAAGCCAGAGGAGTAAGAAAAATGAAAAGAGAAAATTCACCACAGGATTCCCCCCCCCCCCCAATATTGAGTCAGTTTACTAGCCAGCTACCATTTATAGTCACCAGTGACCCACTTCCATCCTCTAAATCCTCTGGCAAGCACAGAAGAGTTAGGAGAAAGGAAGGGAGGGGTCTTCTCTAATTTGCACTAATGTATGGAGAACAATGGCAGGATGCAGGTGGCGCTGTGGGTTAAACCACAGAGCCTAGGACTTGCCGATCAGAAGGTTGGCGGTTCGAATCCCCGTGATAGGGTGAGCTCCCGTTGCTCAATCCCTGCTCCTGCCAACCTAGCAGTTCGAAAGCACCTCAAAGTGAAAGTAGATAAATAGGTACCGCTCCAGCGGGAAGGTAAATGGCGTTTCCGTGCGCTGCTCTGGTTCGCCAGAAGTGGCTTCGTCATGCTGGCCACATGACCCGGAAGCTGTACGCTAGCTCCCTCGGCCAATAAAGCGAGATGAGCGCCGCAACCCCAGAGTCGGTCATGACTGGACCTAATGGTCAGGGGTCCCTTTACCTTTACGGAGAACAAGAACATTTGTCCCACTTCTGGGAAGAGATCCCTGCTGTTTTCTCACCTTATCTGAAGCAGAGTGCGAATGGGAGATCTGGGGAGGGGAATCTGTGCTTCAGTGCTTTATATGCCAGAGAGCCAGGAGAATTTACCCCTGGCAAGAGGATTTGTGGACACCTGAACAGGCACACGCTCTCATCCCAAACAATCCCACAGGTGCATTATAAAGACAGTACACGAACAGCAGAAATCACATAGCATAGCAGCGATCTATTATGTACAGTGGTACCTCTGGTTAAGAACTAATTCGTTCTGGAGGTTCGTTCTTAACCTGAAACTGTACTTAACCCTGAGGTACCACTTCAGCTAATGGGGCCTCCCCCCGCTGCTGCCGCTGTGCAATTTCTGTTCTCATCCTGAAGCAAAGTTCTTAACCCGAGGTACTATTTCTGGGTTAGCGGAATCTGTAACCTGAAGCGTCTGTAACCTGAAGTACCGCTGTAACCTAATGAAATGCTAGCTGCGCAAAAGGAACAGTTTACGGATGGTGTCCGTTGAGCTTACATACACATTAACCTTCTTAAGACAATTGAAAAACACCTAGAGGATGTTCATATATTGGTTTAAAGTTTACCTGGATTTCTTGGCCAACTTCTAATCCAAGAGCACTGGGATGTTTAATCTAGAACAGAGGGTCAATATCATTATTTTTATCCAATTATTTGCCAGAAAACCCTACTCTCCTGGGGCACGAATTGTTATTCTTTTACCTTTCCATCTTCCATTTGCTTGGTGTTAACATGTAACTGCAAAATTCTCTAAGTGGCCACCATGGTCAGAACGACCCATTCATGTGACAGTAATAGCACAGATCAATGGGGCCAAACCTTAAAGATACAGTGGTACCTCGGGTTAAGTACTTAATTCGTTCTGGACGTCTGTACTTAACCTGAAACTGTTCTTAACCTGAAGCACCACTTTAGCTAATGGGGCCTCCTGCTGCTGCTGCGCCGCCGGAGAACGATTTCTGTTCTAATCCTGAAGCAAAGTTCTTAAACTGAAGCACGATTTCTGGGTTAGCGGAGTCTGTAACCTGAAGCGTATGTAACCCAAGGTACCACTGTAATGGGTGAGATGGAACATAGTACATGCAGGTGCTCCCTCACACAACTGGGCTTCTCCATCATCTACTCCCCTCTGCAGTCCCCCCACGCACTCTAGAGCAGTGTTCCCCAACCCAGCTGTTTTTGGACTACAATTCCCATCATCCTTGACCACTGGTCTTGCTAGCGAGGGATGATGGGAGTTGTAGTCCAAAAACAGCTGGAGGCCCAAGGTTGGGGAACACTGCTCTAGAGGACCATTTGGAGCAGATTTGGGGCAGGGGGGTGGGTCTGGGATGGTGGTGGAAAGAAATGAAAAGTTCCACTGCATCAGGATGTGGTCATGGCTGGATATTGGCTGTACCCTTACTAGTTAGGTTGCTCCTCCCTCAAATGACTCTTCTGATAAGCATGGCTAAAAGGCAGACTTCTTGACCTACTAGCATAGCTTCCTGAGCACCATATCTCCACAGTAATGGCACAGGAAATAGCAAAAGCACCAAAGCACAACTCAGCCACTACTGAAGGAAAAAATAAATACCTTTCTTTGATCCAGCTGAGAGTTGTGAAGTAGAACGGGAGTCATGTTTGGGTACAATTTTACCATCACCCCAATATCTCTGCATTAAAAAAAGGAGAAGAGTAGAACTTGCTTTACGTCAACAGAATGTGATAAGAGGGCTTGTGTTTCACAATATATCCTTACTTAGATGAAGCTAAGCCTGTTCCACACATTCCTCTATTCTTGGCAGGATAAAAGAAGCACCTTATTTTTTGCAGGCTTGTTTTCTTTACTTATTCTCTAACCTTTTCTGAAGTGCACACAAAAAAATGCTTTGCAGTCCTTATCTCAATAGAGTTTTGTGGACATATTAATCTCCATTCTTATGCAGCATTAAATCACATTTAATTATTATTATTATTATTAATAATAATAATAATAATTTATTATTTATACTCCGCATCTGGCTGAGTTTCCTCAGCCACTCTGGGCAGCTCCCAATCAGGTATTAAAACAATACAGCATTAAATATTAAAAACTTCCCTAAATAGGGCTGCCTTCAGATGTTAAGGAAATAAGCAACTATCCTATTTTTAAAAGACATCTGCTGGGAGGGCGTTCCACAGGGCAGGCGCCACTACCAAGAAGGCCCTCTGTCTAGTTCCCTGTAACCTCACTTCTCGCAATGAGGGAACCGCCAGAAGGCCCTCGGCGCTGGATCGCAGTGTCCGGGCTGAACGATGGGGGTGGAGATGCTCCTTCAGGTATACAGGTCTGAGGCTGTTTGGGGCTATTAAAGATCAGCACCAACACTTTGAATTGTGCTTGGAAACATACTGGGAGCCAATGCAGATCTTTCAAGACTGGTGTTATATGGTCCCGGTGGCCACTCCCAGTCACCGATCTAGCTGCCGCATTCTGGATTAGTTGTAGTTTCCGGGTCACCTTCAAAGGTAGCCCCACATAGAGAGCATTGCAGTAGTCCAAGCAGGAGATAACCAGAGCATGCACCACTCTATAGAGACAGTCTGCAGGCAGGTGGGGTCTCAGCCTGCGTATCAGATGGAGCTGGTAGACAGCTGCCCTGGACAAAGAATTAACCCGCGTCTCCATGGACAGCTGTGAGTCCAAAATGACTCCCAGGCTGCACACCTGGTCCTTCTGGAGCACAGTTACCCCATTCAGGACCAGGGAGTCCCCCACACCTGCCCGCTCCTTGTCCCCCAAAAACAGTACTTCTGTGTTGTCAGGATTCAGCCTCAATCTGTTAGCTGCTATCCATCCTCCAACCGCCTCCAGGCACTCACACAGGACATTCACCGCCTTCACTGATTCTGATTTACAAATGAGAGGTGGAGCTGGGTATCATCTGTATACTGATTTAACGGTCCGGGAGGGAGTTGTGGAACGATGTACTCCCTCATGTCTGTTGCATGCAACTGCCTTTATATATCAGTAACAGTAGTTGTGCAATTCCAGATTCACTTCCTAAAATTATAATTAAATGGCTGGATAGGGTGCAGAATCAGGTCAGTTATGAGATGAGGGAGGTATCAGACTAAACAGAAGCTGCATTGAGACGTTTACAAATCACTGCACTTGTATTTAACTTTAAAATGACCTATTTTTAAACATACCGTATTTTCCTGTGTATAAGACTAGGTTTTTTACCAAAAAATTAGGTTTAAAATTGGGTCTTGTCTTACACATGGGTAGTGCTGAGGGATGTTTTCTTAATTTGGAGTCCCCCAAAATAGGAGGCGTCTTATACATGGGGGTGTCTTATACACGGGAAAATGCGGTAATCCTTCAAATGAAGCAAAAATATTAGTATTTACCACCATTTTCAGATTTGTGTTCATGATGTTTGTAGGCATATATAAAATATACATTATATACTCAAGCTAAGCAATGGAATAGCTGCTTATATAAAACACACATGCTCAACGTAACGTACATTGTTCTCCTTCCTCCATGTTTAATCCTCATAACAACCCTGTGGGGGAGGCTGGACTAAGAGGCAATGACTAGCCTAATATCATTAGTCATTATAACCTGATGAGTTTCTCTTACCTCAGTTCTGTTATTGTGGCTGTATAAATAGCTCCGAATTCCAACTGATAGTCCTGCTACAAGAAAGAAACCAGAAAGAGATGAATGACTAGTTCTGCAAAACCAAGGAGTCTGGAATTTAAAGGATGTGTGTGTGATTCAGCACAGGACCTGCTGCTCGATGAAAAATGCAAAGTTCGCACTGGGCACCAACTGTTGGCTATTTGCAGTTTAGTAGCGCTGCAGAGAGCTTGCTGGGGAGACCATGCATTAAAAAGGGACTTAAACAAGGTTTTAATAACAAAAACTCCATTTACACTAAATGCATCAACAAATACACCCAACCACCAACCCATCCCCCAGGGTAATGGCAGAGCTAGGTGCTGCTCCTTATATACTACACCCAATTGCTGGCACAGCTTAATCAACACAACTCAGCAGCACCTGCTATGTTTCACAGCTGTAAAGCTGGGTCTCGTTATTTTGCTCTGGCCCCTTAAAGACAAACACATCGGGTGGAACAATGATGAACCTTTACATTTAAAGAAACCATTCAACACCAACAAGCCCTTTCTAATAGCTCTACAGATTGTGGCCTTCATATCTTAGTTATATGTTTTAGCACACCCTATCGAATCGGCTTAAGGCAGCAGGAAAAGCAGCCATACCTATATTAAGAGACGGATCTTGATACATGAACAATACGCACAATATATCAAACTCCTTAAAATATGCACTTACATCATCTTTGCAGATTTCGGTAATAAATTCTCGTGCTTCATGCATAGCGGACGGCGTTGGAGCAAATACGGAAAAGGTCTCTTCGTCTATTTGGCTAACGGTTACCCCTGCGGGATAAAAATGTGGATAAAATCAACACTGCTGTAAAAAAGAAAGAAAGATTGGGTGGTTTTGTACAGGAATTGTTAAGTGACTCAACACACTGGTGCTAGAGATGTGTAGGAATCAAGGGGTGAAAACATAACGCCCAAATCGTCAACGTAAGATCAAGAGGAAGCAGATCAAGAGGAGCAGACAGATTTCAGACTGCTGGATCTACTCTGCAGATTCCTGAGACAAGTGAGCCGATTCTGAGCCTAGGAATTTGTTCTCTGTTCCACAACAGAGCTGAACTCACAGCCCTTACGGAAGAAAATTCCACTCTTGCTCACTGCCTCTCACCAGCCTACATGTCAGTGGGAAAGGAATCTTGCTGCTGCTGGGTGTCAGAAATCTCCATGCTAATCTACTGCAAAGAGATCTGCCAGTGGTTTCTAATGCACCTTCTTGCTCATCTCGGCTAATGAATGATATCTCCTCCACATTGTTCACTTTAATGAAGGGTGCCAATGCCATACAGGTCTCCCTCAGGAAATTGAAGCCAACTAGCTTAAGGAAACTCTGGAAGATATTGGCTGTTCTTAAGGTTAACGGCAGGAAGTGCAAAGTAGAGAAAGTTTTCATGGGACAGGGAAAGAGTCTACAGGTATCATCATCATTATCGTCATCATCATCATCATATATTTATACCCCGCCCATCAGCCTGGGTTTCCCCAACTACTCTGGGCGGCTTTCAACAAAATATTAAAATACAGTAATGCATCAAACATTAAAAGCTTCCCTAAGCAGAGCTGCCTTCAGATGTCTTCTAAAAGTCTGGTAGTTGTTCTTCTCTTTGACACTTGGTGGGAGGGCGTTCCACAGGGCAGGTGCCACTACCGAGAAGGCCCTCCGCCTGGTTCCCTGTAACTTGGCTTCTCGCAGTGAGGGAACTGCCAGAAGGTCCTTGGCACTAGACCTCAGTGTCCGGGTAGAACGATGGGGGTGGAGACTGGAAAGATGAGACTGAGAGGAGATACGATAGCTATCTTCAAAAATCTAAAGGGCTGTCACGTTGAAGATGGAGCAAACTAGTTTTCTCCTGCTCCGGAGGGTAGGACCTAAATCAATGGCTTCAAGTTTCAAGAAAGGTGATCCCAATTAAGCAGCAGTACAAATTTTAATATTGGTAAGAGTTTTTTGACAGCGGAATGGACTCCCTTGAGAGGTTATGGACTCTCCTTCCTTGGGGGATTTAAGCAGAGGTTGGATGGTCATCTGTCAGGGATGCTTTGGTTGAGATTCCTGCCATCACAGGGGGTTGGATTAGATGACCCTTGTGGTCCCTTCCAACTCAACAATTCTATGATTCTCGTCTACATTCCATTTGCACTAAGAGAAAGCACACGGCCACCACAAAATTAAAAACTTTATTTGTTATCCCTGCTTTTAGTCTGCATTATCAACTTTGTGAGTACAGCTATATATGCAAAGCGCCCCTCCCTGTAGAGAAAGGCACGTGCTTCAATTTTGGGGAAGGAGGAAAGGATAATTTAATAAATTGGCAAACGTACATATCAAAAAGCAACGAAGACTCACCAGTTTCAGCTTGAAGCTTTTTTAAATTATAACCTCCAGGGCCAACAAATCTCGCCCTTTTTGATAATGGCACCTGAACATTTTCTGAAATGCAAAGAGTTTAAGTGAGAAATTTGTTGCAATAATAGGATCAAGGGCTTTCAACACCCACCCCTACAATACTTTTTTCCTGGCTGTCCAAAACGTTAATATTTTTAGAGACTTAAAATATCATGGAATTGTTCTGGAACTCATTTTCTCCAATGGGAATAAAAGTTCCATTCATGGGGCACTTCTAGCAGCAGATGAGGGGAGCTGACCTCCTCTGATTTCCCATGCAACTCCCTTCTGCCCCACAAAAAGATGGATTTGGAGTGTATATGAGATTGCAGGAGGCATCAGGAAAAGCTACCTTTCTTCTTTCTGCTAGCAGGAATCCTCTGTTAGATCAAAAGCCCTTCCATAAATAGAAGGGAATTCAGGACCTAAACTATTATCTTAAAGACACAACTTTTCAGCTCAAAAGATGCCATCCACTTTATGGTAGCTTTGTAAGTTAAAATTCATTAGTTCACAAAAAATGGGAGGGGCGGGGGATTTGCCATACTAGCAGTCTGAAATAAAGCGTAAACAAAATTTACCCTGAATTTACAAATGTTGACTCCCTTTCTGATCACCTGGAGGTGATTCTTACTTGCCAGATATAACCAGCCAAGTTGATGTTTACAAACCAGCGTTATTTAGCTTATTTTAGACGTGGGATGAAGCCTTTAATAGTACTGTATCCTGAACAAATTTTTAACACGCTTGTGTGACTTTTGTTATGAAATTTCTCCTTTCGTTGTAGCTCCTTTCAGGACTTTTGTAGTGGGAAGTGAAATAGACATTTAAGAAACCTAACCCTATACTGAATTAGGAATTAACTTGAAAGAAAGGTTCTAATCTAAAAAGCAATGTATGCATAGCCTGACAACTATGGGCTGTATCCTTGACCACCAACCACTGTTCTTAGAAAGAATGGTTTGCACACCTGCGAGAACTTTGGCCGTCCAACTGCACTTCCCACCCCACCTCTCAGAACATGTACAATTAATTACAAATGCTATTACCTACAAGTGGTCCGTTCTCTTTTCTGCTCGCTCTAGGTTTTGCGATCGTTTTGTTCATAATTTGCAATATTTCTCTCTTTGCCACTAAGGGAGAAAAACACACACACACAAAAACCCCTTCTAGTTTAAATATAGAATACACATGCTAAATGCTTTCATTTTTTTTAAAAAAAAACACCTCTATTTTGTTGCAAGGAAACCTTCCTTTCTTCCCTAATGCTTCTAACATGACTAATCAAGCAAAACCTTTGCACGCAGCAGCACAGCGAGGGTTTGAGGCACTTTTGGGGAGCTGCATTGTTCAATAAAAGTGCAGAATTGTTTCCAGTTTTATGCTTCATAAAGGCATTTAGGGCAGCAGATCTTCTGTCCAGCCCTGTGCATTATTTCCAGCGCGTTTTAAAAAGCCCTGCATTTCCCTCCCCCAGGTGAAGCACATTACACTACAGAGCACTTAAATCACTGTGCAGTAATGAATCCTTATTCCATTGGTGTAAGCTTTTCCTGGTACAGTGGTACCTCGGGTGACATACGCTTCAGGTTACATACGCTTCAGGTTACAGACTCCGCTAACCCAGAAATAGTACCTCTGGTTAAGAACTTTGCTTCAGGATGAGAACAGAAATCGTGCTCCGGCGGCGCAGTGGCAGCTGGAGCCCCCATTAGCTAAAGTGGTGCTTCAGGTTAAGAACAGTTTCAGGTTAAGAACGGACCTCCGGAACGAATTAAGTACTTAACCCGAGGTACCACTGTATTGTACTGACCGTGTGTGTGTGACTTCTGAAGCTGATTCTTGGAATACAAAAACACAACACCCAGTGCAATCCAAATTCATCTAAATAATGGGCCACCATATGTTACTTAGGTAGAAACCGCTCCCCACCCTCCAATTTATTTCAATGAACGCCTTGCTTGGAATTGGTCACATTTCCTTATGTCACATGGAACGCTTTCTCTAACACACGGCTTTTTCTGCAAGCAGGCTAGCAGATGCAAAGAAATCAAAATTGCTTTCCTGAGAAAAAGGAGAGCAAGCCGGCTTTCTTCTTCAGAAACACGCTGGGTGGGCAGAGTTCACAGCTTATAAACAACAGTTTGACTGGGAAGAAATATGGCTAAGCTGTAAGCCAAAGAGTATCAAAGCAGATGATGCAGCTGTGAATTCACAAGGGTGTTTTCCCCATACCAGCCTTCACCAACCCGGTGCCCTCAGATTTTCTGACCATAGCTCCCCAGCCAGCATGAAGCAGATGGGAACTACAATCCAGAACCTCTGGAGGCAACAGGCTAGTGAAAGCTGCCCCATATGGAGTAAAGTTTGCAATGTTTAATTATTTCTAATTGGTAAATCAACTACAGTGGTAGCTCGGGTTACATACGCTTCAGGTTACATACGCTTCAGGTTACAGACTCCACTAACCCAGAAATAGTGCTTCAGGTTAAGAACTTTGCTTCAGGATGAGAACAGAAATCGCGCAGCAGAAGCAGGCCCCATTAACTAAAGTGGTGCTTCAGGTTAAGAACAGTTTCAGGTTAAGTATCGGACCTCCGGAACGAATTAAGTACTTAACCCGAGGTACCACTGTAGCTAAACCTTTATGCCAGCCTTTCTCAAATTTGGATTCCCAGATGTTGTTGGTCTACCACTCCCATCAGTCCTGACTGCTGCCCCTGCTGACTATGGAAGATGGGAGTTGTAGTGCAACAACTCAGAACCCAAAGTTTAGAAACTCTCCTTTATATGCTGATTAGTCAGCTGCAACTTAAAGACATTCTTGGTTATTTTTTTGAGGCTATTATGCTTAATAATAATAATAATAATAATAATAAATTATTTATACCCCACCCATCTGGCTTGGTTTCCTCAGCCACTCTGGGCGCCTTCCAACAAAATATTAAAAATACAATAAAACATCAGACATTAAAAACTTCCCTAAACAAGGCTGCCTTCAGATGCATTCCTTTAAGAAATGAAAACGATAACATGAAAAGGAAAATATTAAAGCTGGGCTCGCTGTCTAACAGTCAATGGTAGGTTTTGTTTATTAGATGCAAGATAACGCTTCATTCTCCTGCCAACCTAGCAGTTCGAAAGCACGTCAAAGTGCAAGTAGATAAATAGGTAGCGCTCCATGTGCTGCTCTGGTTCGACAGAAGCTTAGACATGCTGGCCACATGACCCGGAAGCTGTACGCCGACTCCCTCGGCCAATGAAGCGAGATGAGCGCTGCAACTCCAGAGTTGGTCACGACCGGACCTAATGGTCAGGGGTTCCTTTACCTAACTCTTCATTAGGACACCAAATTGAGGTCTCGCAGCGTGCACATTAAAAAACTAATCAGTCATTTTGCTTAGAACAGGGATAGTTAACATGTGGCCCTCCACATATTCTTGGACTCTAGCTCTCATCAGCCCCAGACAGCATGGGCACGGTGAGGGACAATGGACAAAGTCCAGAACCATCTGGAGGGCCACAGGTTCCCCACCCCAGTTTAAAATGAAGTGACCCAAGCCGACCAAGGAAGAATGGAGAATGAAGTTGATGGAATATGCAGAGATGGACAAATTGACTGGGAAAATAAGGAACCAACGCGATCAGAGATTTTCCGAGGACTGGAATAAATTTACAGAATGTATCAAAAATGTATGTGAGGAGCAACTAACGCTTGTTGGTTTTCAAGAAGCTTTGTGAAAAAGATTGATTGAAATGTTGTTTGAAAGACAGGTTAAGATCAAGAGTGGTAAAGTGCAATATAAATTTAAGAAATGTGAGATGTAGTGATAATATGGAGAATTGTCAGATAGGCTGAGGGAAGTCCAAAAGATGTTTATGTACACAGCGAATGTTAAATTTGGATAGAATGTTTATTGGAAATTGAATAAAAATTAATTATAAAAAATAAAAAAAATAAAATGAAGTGACCCATAAGCTAAAAGCTCTTTTACAAAACCTAACGAAGGATGAGGATCTCAGTATTATCATATTTTTATTTTTTAAATTGCTTCCAAAGAGTACCTTGGCTCCAAACAAATATACGCCCAGCGCATATATTTCGTCTTTAAGTCTTTGGTTCAATAACCATTAACGCCACATTTTATTTCATATAGAAGCATTCTGAATAATGCATATTAGATTAATAACCTATCAAATATGCTGAGTCCCTTTAATTTTAATTTTTTTGCTGCATATCATGAACCAGACTCCTAACTTTTAAACACTGGAAAAAGAGATGGCCAATTTACCTGGCACATAAGAAACCATACATTTTACCAATGAAATGATTTTTCTTTTAATTCACACATCAAAATTATTCTTATCACACCACTGAACCTCCTATGTCTAACAATGATTGCTTGTTACACCAACAATTTTAACCAGGCATCCTCAAAAGGCCAAAACGGGGCCAAAACCAGAATAGTGATTTGTTAATTTATTATTTGTGCTCATAGTGCAATGTGTACTTCACCAAACGGGCCTAGGGCAGGCTGCAAAAATATGAAAATAGCCGAAAAAAATCACAAAAACGAACAGTATCAAAGCAAAGGTGGCCTGACGTCCCAGGACTTTCAAATCAGGCAAAAGCATGTTTGTGGGCCTGAGGTTCTGCCCCTGGTACGCAGGGACAGAATGCATGCCGTTACAGTAGCTTTCAAGAGGCTATTATTTAGAAGGCTTAGCCTCAAAGAGCACCACCTAAATACAATAGTCGAATCAGAGATACTAAGGTGGGCACTGATAGGTGCTCAACCTTTTTGTGCCCATGGTTCCCGTAACCAACTACAGTGGTACCTCAATTTTCGAAAGTCTCCGTTGCTGAACGTTTCGGTTTTCAAACGCCAAAAACCTGGAACTAAATGCATTCTGTCAATGGCTTTTGCTGCGTTTTTTTTCTTCCAATTTTCTCTACTGAATTTGCAGGCTGCCCTTTGCACCTCACTTTTCGAAAACACTTTTCGAAATTACGTTCGAAAACAGAGGTACCACTGTACAATAATAATAATAATAATAATAATAATAATAATAATATTTTTTTATTTATATCCTGCCCTCCCCAGCCAAAGCCGGGCTCAGAGCGGCTAACAACAATAAAAGTAACACAGTTTACATAAAATCAATTACAGTGGTATACCTCAGGTTACAAACGCTTCAGGTTACGAGCTCCGCTAACCCGGAAGTAGTTGTTTTGGGTTGAGAACTTTGCTGCAGGATGAGAACGGAAATAGTGCTGCAGCGGGAGGCCCCATTAGCGAAAGCGTGCCTCAGGTTGAGAACAGTTTTGGGTTAACAACGGACCTCCGGAACGGATTAAGTTCGTAACCTGAGGTACCACTGTACTGTTCTAATAGGGCTGATTGTCGATTTCATGGGAAATTATCAAAACAGCAGTGAAAATCAAACGCCATGTGCTCTACACTCACCTGTGGCTTGCTGAATCGCTTCCATCACAATTTTTAGGGGTATCCCTGGTAGTTTGATATCAGCCTAATGATACACAAGTGAAAAAGTTAAAATCACTATCAACAGCATCATTTTTTTCTGGAACAGAGGTTTATTTCAAATTAAGAAGATTGGAGGAGGATACCTGTAAGGCAGTGATTCCTTTATTCGTTCCAGCCATTTTGAAGTCCATATCACCATGATAATCCTCTATTCCCTGCAGAAAATAAATATATTTCAAATGTCTTTCCAAAGACCACAGAGTTTCTACTCACAGACTGAAAAAACCGACATTCCAGCCCTGAACATAATAGAGGGATGCACATTCTACCACAATAGGTTAAAACAATTCCTACATTTCGGCTGCAACCACAAAACCTATACTTGCAACATATTTTCACAGTCGGTGTCTGTCTGAGGAACCTTTAGCAGAAGTCCCCTAATTACAGTTTCATGGTTTCCTTGGAAAAAGTCACATAGCAAAGTAGGGGTATTTTGTATAAGAGTTTGAATACAACTACACTACAAGCTTAAGCTTATTTTAAGCCAATGCAAGTGGTAATAATTCTATTAGAGAACACTAAAGGTAAAGGTAAAGGTAAAGGTAAAGGTACCCCTGCCCGTACGGCCCAGTCTTGACAGACTCTAGGGTTGTGCGCCCATCTCACTTAAGAGGCCGGGGGCCAGCGCTGTCCGGAGACACTTCCGGGTCACGTGGCCAGCGTGACAAAGCCACATCTGGCGAGCCAGCGCAGCACACGGAAACGCTGTTTACCTTCACGCCAGTAAGCGGTCCCTATTTATCTACTTGCACCCGGAGGTGCTTTCGAACTGCTAGGTGGGCAGGCGCTGGGACCGAGCAACGGGAGTGCACCCCGCCGCGGGGATTTGAACCGCCGACCTTTCGATCGGCAAGCCCTAGGGGCTGAGGCTTTTACCCACAGCGCCACCCACATCCCCACACTAGCTCCATCAAAAGAACTATGATTTCCAAGATTTCAGCTAAGCAGACGCAATTATTGTATACCAATTCATGTATACATCTAATGCAGAGGTCTTCAACCTTTTTGGGTCCGTGGGTCCCTTGACCAACTACATTCGTTCTGCCGCAGCCCTGTGGGGCTCAGGAACCCAGTTGTGTCACCCCTTGCCTGCCGAGCTGGCAGCCTCTCACCCTTTTTCAAACACACTCCCTTGTGGAGTGTTTTCCAGCCTCCTCTCGTCCCCACTCTCCTTGGGAGTCCTCTGGGCAGCCACTGCACCCACCACTGGCCTCTGAGCTCCTGGCAACCAGCACCCCTGTCCAGCCACAGAGGCACCATTCGCCTGGGGAGCTTGTATCCAGGGTTCCTGCAACAAACAGCTGTGCAAGCCTTTTGGAGGCAGAGGCGTGAGAGGGCATCAGAGGGGGGAGGGAAGGACAGAGGCCAGTGGTGTCCACAGCAGCCCTGACCACCGTTCAAGGCACCCCAGGGTGCCACGGCAGACTGGTTGAAAACTACTGATCTAATGCGATGCTGTGATTAATGTGAGTTCTGTTGCAGATGTGGAAGATTTTTGCACGGACAGCAGATTCTGAACATCTGACAGTCAATGTGATCAAAACATTAATGTCAAATCAGGTACTGTGGGTAGAATCGGCCATCAAATTATTATTCCCCATTTTAGCATTGTGGCTACTAATGAAGTGTTAAGGTGGCTGTTCTGCATGTAAACGATATGCATTCTCCAAAGTGAACTAACAGTAAACAAAGGGAACTTTTATAATCATTTTGTACTATCCAAAGCAGGCACGCCCAAACTCGGCCCTCCAGATGTTTTGGGACTACAACCCCCATCATTCCTAGCTAACAGGACCAGTGGTCAGGGATGATGGGAATTGTAGTCTCAAAACATCTGGAGGGTTGAGATTGCTGATGCCTGATATCCTGACAGTAAGAGCCGTTCGACAGTGGAATTTGCTACCAAGGAGTGTGGTGGAGTCTCCTTCTTTGGAGGTCTTTAAGCAGAGGCTTGACAACCATATGTCAGGAGTGCTCTGATGGTGTTTCCTGCTTGGCAGGGGGTTGGACTCGATGGCCCTTGTGGTCTCTTCCAACTCTATGATTCTATGATTCTATGAATCCTGTAATCCTGTAAAGCAAGCCTGTATTATTATCGCATATTGCAGATGGAAGGGATTAAGGAGAAGAGATGGTAGTTTGTCTGAATTCATAACAGAGGAGAGGTTCAAAATGAGGACTTCCAGATTCATAGCCAAGCCTCCAAGACACGCATTATCGCCAATTTGTGCACAATTACCTATAATTTACACACGTCACAGATCTGAGTTTTAAGCTAGAGTCCAGATCTTTTGAATACTGAGAAACAGACTCAATTAGGAACTCTTACCAGAATGTCTGTTAGCAAGCGATAATCCTCAATGTCTCCATTTTTTTCAGAATTAGCCCTGGAAACCAAACCAACAGCAACACCTGCAACAGGAGACGATATCGGGACTCCTAACAATAAAAGAGAAATTATGCATTATTTCTGAGTTTTGGTGCCACTTCCATTGACCTATGCATAAACACATCCCAAAATATGAATTCCTCTTTGTGGAATACCTGCATCCATCAGTGCCAAACTCCCACCGCAAGCAGAAGCCATTGACGATGATCCTGGAAACAGAAACCACAAGGTTATGCTATCAACCATTTTTGAGTAGCCACTAAAATAAATGATCGGCATATAAATAAGTTTCTTAGCAACACAAAAGAAACGGACAACCGTTTGCCACCGTATGATTTCTCCCTGGGATAGGGAATTTTCTTTCCAGATACAAGAAGCACTCGGTTTTTGCACTGTTTTGTTGTGGTTCAGAAATTTCAGCTAACATCTGCAACAGTAAGTAGTCTAAAGACATGTGCTCAAATTATGGGGGAAAGAGTAAGGTAAAGGCACCCCTGACTATTAGGTCCAGTCATGACTGACTCTGGGGTTACGGTGCTCCTCTCGCTTTATTGGCCGAGGGAGCCGGTGTACAGCTTCCGGGTCATGTGGCCAGCATGACTAAGCCACTTCTGGCGAACCAGAGCAGCGCTCGGAAACGCCGTTTACCTTCCCACCAGAGTGGTACCTATTTATCTACTTGCACTTTGACATGCTTTCAAACTGCTAGGTTGGCAGGAGCAGGGACCGAGCAACGGGACCACCCACGTCCCTGGGGGAAAGAGTAGGGGGTCCCTAATGAGATCCACAAACATTAGGCCAAAGCCCATTAGCCAATTCATGACCCCTTGCACCTTCTAAAAAGGGGGGAAATCTCAAAAAGTAACCTCCTCTTTGCCCTTCCCAATAGCCTTGTGATAAGAGCCCTGCCAGATTTCAAATCATAGGCGTGGGGCGAGTGGAGATAGTTTTATCAGCGCAAGCATTTCTGCTTGCGCGATGGAACGATCTGCTTAGCGCTAAGTTGAATTCCACCCACTCATTCTGAGCAATAGTCAAATAATAAAAATCAAATACCATTTGACTCCAGTACTTCTGAAGTAACCCTTATTGTGAAAGGGAATTCACTGGGAATCACAGGCTTCAAAGCCTTCTCTGCAAGTGCACCTACAAGTAAAAAAAATATGTTGTGAATTACAAGGAGTAATTCAGTTTCAGTCTAGATATTCAGCTTCTTCTGTCCTTACTCACCATGGCCAAGCTCTCGTCTATTCATGCCAGTAATTTTGCCAATCTCGTTAGTTGCGTATGGAGGAAACTGCAAAATTTTAATATATCAAGAAGGGGAGAAAGTCAGTATAATGCTTTCCTGATTGTCAGCATCCATTTCAAGGCAAACATCCATGGAATTCACCCAAAAGGATAAAAATATGCTCTTGCAATGAGTCATTTGCAGAGTTATTAATATGCTACCCTTTGGAATAATCTTCAGCCACATATTTTAAGTTGTACACTTTCACAGTCGTCACGAAAACAATATGACCTTTTAAAAAATAAACTTTCTGGCTTATCCTATGCGGAGATATGTACACCTAATGAAAGCAATAATCTTAAGTGGATCAGAGTGAATACTTGCACTATAATTCGAAGTGATACAACCTCCAGACATTTTATCAGTTAAAGTAGCTTTACCTCTAGTTGCTATACTATGCTGTACAAATGGAAGTTTGAATTTGTGCCTAATTTTAAGGTTTAGACACTTTTCAGGATCTTCTGTTTCAAAGTATGAAAGAGGTTTCTTTCGAAACCGAATCGAAACTCTCCAACATTTAAAAATACGTCTTAAAACTGCAGAAACCCAGCCAGATGGGTGGGGTACAAATAATAAATTATTATTAATAATAATTATTATTACTATGTTGAAGTTCAACCATCTTTCACAAAAATCTCTGTAGCTTCAGTACTCAAAAGTTTCACTGTCAATAGACAAACTTAGTTGGTCTCTAAGGTGCTACTGGACTATATATATATATATATATATATATATATATATATACACACACACACACACACACAGTGGTACCTCGGGTTACATACGCTTCAGGTTACATACGCTTCAGGTTACACACTCCACTAAGCCAGAAATAGTGCTTCAGGTTAAGAACTTTGCTTCAGGATAAGAACAGAAATCGGACTCCGGCGGCGCGGCAGCAGACCCCATTAGCTAAAGTGGTGCTTCAGGTTAAGAACAGTTTCAGGTTAAGAACGGACCTCCCGAACGAATTAAGTACTTAACCCGAGGTACCACTGTGTGTACACACACACACACACACACAATTTGGGTAAGCTAAGGAATGATTTACAAATTGTCCTCTTAATAAGAGAGGGTGAGAAATCAAAAATTTCCAGTGGATCAGGTTCCTTTGCGCAAGCAGCTACAGCTGCAGAGCATTTTCAGCAATCACCTATCTGGTTCTGCTGGTACTGTTATTACATTGGTACCTCGGAAGTCGAACGGAATCCGTTCAGGGAGTCTGTTCAACTTCCAAAACATTTGGAAACCAAGGCGCGGCTTCCAATTGGCTGCAGGAAGCTCCTGCATCCAATCGGAAGCCACGTCAGACTTTCAGGTTCCAAAGAACGTTCACAAACCGGAACACTCACTTCCGGGTTTGAGGCGTTCCGCAGCCAAAACGTTCGACTCGCAAGCTGTTCGGGATCCAAGGTACGGCTGTATTTCCACCATCTACTATTGCTACATTTATATCTCCTACAATGAGCTGAAGGCGGAGCACAAGATTCTCCCCTTCCCCATTTTATCCTCGGAACCTGTAATGGTTCTAGGGGTTGCTCGTGCGTAAGCCGGTGCAAACACCTGGCTGGGTTGCCTGAGTGAACCTTTTCTGTCCGGACAGCCACTCACCCGTGGCTGTCTCAATCGCTGGCAGAATCCGTCAGTGGGCGTTTCTTAAACTTCTTCCAGCAAAGAAGCTCTTTGACGCCTAGTCTCCTCCTACTCTCTCTGCGCGAAAGCCTTCTGCGCAAGGAGGGCGTAGGCAGCGGAGGACCTCTACTCTCCCCGCTGGTCCCCGGCAAGGAGTCATGGGACCGCCTCGCCGCTTCCCCCATCTGCCCCCCTTCTCCACTGGTGCTATGCTGATTCTCTTCCCCAGAAGATGGGCTGCCTCTCCTAATCCCGGGACGCTCTCTGGAATCCCTCTGGATTCTGCTCTCTCCCTCCGGCACTGATAGCAGTTCCCTGACAGAACCCTATGAGGTAGGCTATGCTGAGAAACTGTGACTGGTCCAAGGTCTTGGCCGAGCGTAGAACTGAAACCTGGATTCCAAGGTCCTAGCTCAGCACTCTAACCACTACACCCCACTAGGGTATGGTGGACTTATGGGTATGATGGACTTATGGACCCACTCCAAACCTAATCTTCCCCTAATCTCGATCTCTTTCTATCTCTCATACATACCCGGTGTGTTTGAGAGACAGAGAGAGATTAGGAAGAAGCAATTATGGGTGCTTTAGCTGAGATTATTCATGGATGCTTTAGCATTTCAGAGGGTTGTACCAAATGACTCTTGGGGACCTTAACAATTCTACAGTTCTATGATCCTGCAATTAGGAGAAGGAGAAGGAAGAGGAAGAGCAATCCTCCCATTTATTTGCTTTTGGACAGCAAACCAACCAGCAAACATAGCTTGTCAGCAGCAGTCTCAACAAAGGTTCTATCCTATCCAAAAATGAGCAAGAAGCAAAGGTAGAGCAAAAAGGAGCCTGTTTGGACTATATGGAATTGGCGGAAATGACCGGCAGAATCCGAGACCAGGGAGAAGAGTCGGTGGAAGAAGATTGGAAGAAATTTAAAGACTACTTACAGAAATACTGCAAAATTAATGAACGTTAGAATGATGTTGGATTGAAGTTAAGTGGTTTTTGGCAGTAATGTTATAGAGGAATATGTAAAAATGGACAGTTAACAGGTGATAATTTAAAGCTACAATATATTAAGATAAAAGATAAAGATAAAATCAAAGAGGGAAAGGATTTGCTGAATTAACTAACTGAACTGGAATACAAGAGAGGGAGGTGTGAGGAGGTCAGGGAAACAAGCAAATGAAAGACAGGATATGGAAAGACTGATTTGTTTTTATTTTGTATTTTCTTTTTCTTTTTTCTTTTTTCTTATTTTTGTAACATGTTGAAATTTCAATAAATATCTTAAAAAAAAAAAGGAGCCTGTTTGTTTCAAATACCAGCGCTATTAAAGTCAATGTGAGGGTAGAAGACGCTTTATTTATGGCACATATTCAGCTGCTTTTCTTTTTTTAAAAAAGAGCACCGAAAGCAGTGTATGGTATTAAAATCACAAAACAATTAAAATAAATACATTCTAGCACCGTGCAACTCTATACAACCCCTAAATACACCCTGACACCGCAATGCAGATGGACGAACAACAATTCCACGTACAGCCTGTCTCCCTAGAGGAGACTCTGAAGCGGCCTGCGTGCAGCTTTCAGGCCTCAGGAACGGGCTCCGGATATAAAGAAAGCAATTCGAGAACAAGCCCCTATGTTTTCAGAGTAATTACTCCTAATAATTAAGCACAAATGCTTTTTATGAAGCTGAAGTAAGTTCTCATACCTCATAGTGGAGCATGAAGTTCTTCTCCTTTATTCCACTAGAAACAGAAACAAGTGTTACAAAGAACTAAATGAGCTGCAATAATTTACTTACACCAGGAACCCCTTGAAGCTTCTGTCGACCCTGTCTCTCTCTGGAAGGGGATGGGTCCGAACAAGGGGTAGGTGCCTAAAGCATCCCTCCGAGGCCATGCCTGCCTGCAAATTCCTTTAAACCTCTAGAAAGGCACCCTTGGCTCATAACGCTAGGAAACAATGGAAGGTTCCCCCCCCCCCCCCTGTAATACCTTAAATACTAGGGGAAATTCTTTTCCCAGGAAGTCCCTACCTGCCTCTACCAGAGCTCAGAGAAAAATATTACAGCACAATAAGCTGTTACCTGCCAACCTAGCAGTTCGAAAGCACGTCAAAGTGCAAGTAGATAAATAGGTACCGCTCTGGCGGGAAGGTAAACGGCGTTTCTGTGCACTGCTCTGGTTCGCCAGAAGCGGCTTAGTCATGCTGGCCACATGACCCGGAAGCTGTACGCCGGCTCCCTCGGCCAATAAAGCGAGATGAGCGCCGCAACCCCAGAGTCGGTCACGACTGGACCTAATGGTCAAGGGTCCCCCTTTACCTTTTAAGCTACTGTATCGTTAAAACAAAGTGCATCTGAGCCCGGCTTATGCTTCATTGTGAAGTTAGATGAGCAGCAGACCAACAACAGATTATATCATTTTTATCTGAGTAGTCGTTTGCATACAGGCAGCAACCATTTCTCGCGGTGTTCCAATCCTGTTCTGTCTTTGATCACGTGTCAATTGGACACGGCTCAGATGGTTGCTGCCTATATGAGCAAAACTATGTTAGAAGTGTTTTTCTGATATTGAATAACAGATGAGGCAGCCTTTGTTAGATGCCTGCTTATTGTTAAAGCAAAGTTCCTGTTTTAATATATCCTGCCATTTCTCAATACATCTGCTCCACTGCTTAGGATTTGACCTTAAACAGTTAGAACCATCCCCTATGGAATAACCAACTCACATTCGAGTTGCCTGATCCAATAAAAAATTTGTCCCTAAAGAAACAAAAAAAAAAAAAAAGCAAAAACCCAGCAACTTTCTTCTTAAAGGTAAAAGTAAAGGGACCCCTGACCATTAGGTCCAGTCGTGGCTGACTCATCTCGCTTTATTGGCCGAAGGAGCCGGTGTACAGCTTCCGGGTCATGTGGCCAGCATGACTAAGCCACTTCTGGCGAACCAGAGCAGCGCACGGAAACGCCGTTTACATTCCCGCCGGAGCTAGTTATCTACTTGCAGTTTGACGTGCTTTCGAACTCCGAGGTTGGCAGGAGCAGGGACCGAGCAACGGGAGCTCACCCCGTCGCGGGGATTCGAACCACCAACCTTCTGATCGGCAAGTCCTAGGCTCTGTGGTTTAACCCACAGCGCCACCTGCGTCCCACTTTCTTCTTAGGAAAGCTTTGAATAACTACTTTTGCACCGTACTGTCTCAGGATTACTTCGAAGTTCAACTTAGCTATGTTATTTTGATATTGTTTTTCGCATGTGGCCAGTCTTGATTTCTCTGAAGGGGCTGTATATACCCATTTTCAATAACGTTTAGAGAGATTGCCTTCAAAGAAAACATGATTTCATATGAATGTCGGAAGCTGCGTTACCTCCGATCGGATTTGCCCATACAGTCCAGTTTATCGACTCAGACTGGCAGCATCCTGCCCCAAGCTCTCAGGCAGGGAGAAGCCTTCACCTCTGTCTGCCACCTGATCCTTTTTAAATGGAGATGCCAGGGTTGAACCAGGGATCTCCTTCATACAAAGCATGAAGCTCTAATCACTGAGCTAGGGCCCCTCCTGATTTACTTGAAGATTGTGAACAAAGGTCCTAAAGAGTCACATGGTGCAATTAACACACCAAAGCCAAGTTGGGGTTTGAAACGAGAAGGGATGGTGGTATATATACCTTAAAGCTGTTGTGATAACGTCAGATTTTACACTCGATTCCAGTGAGTCAAAAGTAACTGTGCAGAGGACCTAGAAAACAAAGGTCTACTGAAAATACTGTGGTTTAGGGGAGAGGAATTAAGTTCTCAACAAATAAGAAAGTGCAATGATTCAAAAGCAAGACACATAAAAACCCAGATAAGGTAAGCGTTGGTCTGGGCACAAAGTCACAATGATATCAGAAGGGGAATCATTGACATGAACGGTTTGCACTGCACTGTTTTGGATTTACAGAGAACAACTTCAACTTTCAGCCCTCACCCCTTCTTGGCTACAAGTTCTGCCAATTATGAACCAATCTAGAGGGCACATTTGCTATTCTAGCCCTCCCACCGGATACCGATTACAGCTGGGCGAGTCACTAATGCAGTTCAAAGGTGTGACAACTTTTAAATTGACATTTGTTAGAAGAACTTGCAGTAAAATATACACACAGGTCTTCTGAACAGATTTTCTTTTTGGCAGCGGGTTGCGGGGGGTCGCATACCCCTAAACATTTTGTGAATCTAAGTTTGGTCTCATTGAGGGCCAGTATTTCAACATGAGTAGGAAAATGAGAGTACCCCTAAACATTTTTTAAGAAAAAAGCACTGCATGCATACACACACACACAGAGCTTTTTTCTAAAAAAATGTTTAGGGGCACTCACATATTTCTCATATTTTCCTACTCATATTGAAATACTGCCCTTCAATGAGACCGAACTTAGATTCTCATTCATATATATATATATATATATATGCAGGTTTTGGTGTCCTCGGGTGTCTTCCCGTGTAAAAGTTGGGGTGTCTAGGCGACGTTTCGACGAGGTCTCACTCGTCATCTTCAGGCTGGTGCTTTCGGCTTCTTGTTACTGGAACAGAGCAGGATCTCAGTGTTTGAGTTCCTATAAATACTGTTGAGGGGGTGTGGTGTATAGCCTCCAATGTTCTGGGCAGAGAGGAGGTTCCCAGGCTAGTGTGCCTTTTCTTCTTTTGTTCCTTAATTACTTGAGGGATATCTTGAGTGATTTCTTGAGTGATTTCCTGAATCCCACTTAGGTGGGTCATTAGGTGTGGATTAGTTGCTAAAGCCTTCGTGTCTTGAACTCTTGAACTTTGTGAAGAGTTTTTCTGAGAAGATGGCTGTACTGCACTTGGTTGTGCTCTGGCTTGGCTTCGTGTATAGGGGCGAGCTGTGGTTTTGTGGCCTGTGCCAGCCAGATCTGTGTAGGGATTGCAGGGGGGTGCAGCATCCGGAGGTGCCACCCTGGTTTGGCTACTGGATGGTGTCTGTAATTTATCTGTGGAGAGGGTCTGGGTTTGGGTCTGGTGTGGTTGATTGGTGATGGCGTTCTGTGTGCCTCTGGATCTGGTGTCAGATTTTGTGGGGAGGGCTAATTTCCAGATGTCTGGCAAGCGGGATGTGTCGTCACGCTTGTTCATGTTGTGAGGGTGTTTCTCTATCTCGATGGCTTCCATGATTATTCTCTTGTGGTGATGTTCCATGTTAAAGAGCAATTTGGAATCTGCAAAATTAATTTCGTGTCCTGTTTCTTTCATGTGTTGGAAAAGAGAGGAAGTTTTTTCTTCTTTTTTGACGGCATTCTTGTGTTCTGCGATCCGTGCATTTATTCGTCTGTTTGTTTGTCCAATGTACGTGGCTGGGCAGACTTTGCAGGGTATTTCATAGACCCCTTGGTTTTCCAACTGAATTTTATCCTTGGGGTTTCTGAGGATATTGGCTATTTTTTGGTTGGTGCAAAAGGCTGTTTTGATATTGTGTTTATGGAGGATTTTGCTAATTTTATCTGTAGTGCCCTTGATATAAGGAAGGAGGGCTATGCCATTGTTTTCTTCTGTGTCTTGGTTTTTGGGGGGTGTTTCTTTTTGGATTAGCTTCGTAACCCTGTTTTGCTGGTATCCATTGGCAATTAACACATTTGAGAGATTCTGTAACTCAGTTGTCAAGTGGTCTTCGTCAGCCAGGCGTTTGGTTCTGGAGATGAGAGTCTTGGCTACGGAGTTTATTTGTGCAGGGTGGTGGTGTGATTGTGCATGTAAGTAGCGGTTGGTGTGTGTTTTTTTCCGGTAGATAGTGTGTCCTAGGGAGCCATCAGGTTTTTTGTAGATTAGGACGTCAAGGAAGGGAAGTTGGTTGTTGGCTTCTATTTCCATAGTGAATTGTATTTTGGGGTGTAGGCTGTTGAGATGTGTGAGGAAGCTATCCAGTTTTTCCTTCCCGTGTGGCCAAATTACAAAGGTGTCGTCAACATATCTGAGCCAAAGTTTGGGTTTGTGTTCTGACTTGTCTAAAGCATTGGTTTCAAAGTGTTCCATGTACAGGTTAGCGATGACCGGTGAGAGGGGTGATCCCATAGGTGCTCCTTCTATCCACAGCTCGCCCCTATACACGAAGCCAAGCCAGAGCACAACCAAGTGCAGTACAGCCATCTTCTCAGAAAAACTCTTCACAAAGTTCAAGAGTTCAAGACACGAAGGCTTTAGCAACTAATCCACACCTAATGACCCACCTAAGTGGGATTCAGGAAATCACTCAAGAAATCACTCAAGATATCCCTCAAGTAATTAAGGAACAAAAGAAGAAAAGGCACACTAGCCTGGGAACCTCCTCTCTGCCCAGAACATTGGAGGCTATACACCACACCCCCTCAACAGTATTTATAGGAACTCAAACACTGAGATCCTGCTCTGTTCCAGTAACAAGAAGCCGAAAGCACCAGCCTGAAGATGACGAGTGAGACCTCGTCGAAACGTCGCCTAGACACCCCAACTTTTACACGGGAAGACACCCGAGGACACCAAAACCTGCATTCCTGTACCCGTGAAAATCTACGAAAGCATATATATATATATATATATATATATATGGAAGAATTTATCACCCTTCAATTTAAGCAGAGCAGCAGGTCTGATTCATAGATGCTGTTATTTTAAGCAATTCGCCCACGGGGAACCTTTTCATTCACTGACTCACACATCCCCCACACAGTGCGGTTTTTAATAGTGATGCAGAACATACGTGTACTCTAATTTTATAAGCACGCTCGGAGAAAGTTAGGAATGATTTTGCACTTATTCAAATAAAGAATCAAGTTTATTTCAGGATGGGCTTCAGGAGCTTATCCACACCATCTAAGTACATTTCGTAAATTCCATTTTAGTTGCTGACCCACAGTATTTTTATTTTTGAGTAAAATAAAAAACGGAAAAAAGGGGGTGGTGGTAAAGGAAGATCAGTGAATACCTGGGTTTGGCCTCTCTGAAATAACGCTGATCCATGAAGGGTTTTGAACATGTCCACCTCGCAAGTGATGTTTCTAAGTGAAGTCAAGTCTCGACCATCACATCTACAGGAATAAAGCAGCAGAGAGGACAGTTTCTGTTAAGTTGTGGGCAAGCATATCAGACGACACAGCGATTCTTCAAACAGCTCTTCTTTATTCAGATGCCAGAACAGAACTAAGCTGAGGGGCTCAGTCAGCCTGCTTATACAGTGGTGCCTCGCAAGACGAAATTAATTCGTTCTGCGAGTCTCTTCGTCTAGCGGTTTTTTCTTCTTGCGAAACAACCCTATTAGCGGATTAGCGCTATTAGTGGTTCAGCGGCTATTAAAAGCTATTAAAGGCTTAGCGGATTAGCTGCTAAAAGGCTATTCACGGTTTAGCGGCTTAAAAAAGGGGGTGGGGAGCGAAAAAAAATCTCAAGACTCACAAGACATTTTCGTCTTGCGAAGCAAGCCCATAGGGAAATTCGTCCTGCGAAGCGCATTGAAAAACGGAAAACCCTTTCGTCTAGCGTCTTGCGGGACACCACTGTATAGAGCTCCAGAACAATGTAACTGTTGCCATTTTCTAAAACTATCCAATCACTGAACGTCACTTTTCGATCCTTCATTTGCATACAAAACTATCCAATCACTGAACGTCACTTTTCGATCCTTCATTTGCATACAAAACTATCCAATCACTGAACGTCACTTTTCGAACCTTCATTTGCATAACTATCTACAGTATCCCCCTGCTGGCCCAGGGTGAGAACTTCAGTACATAACACCTTCCATGGGTTCCTCCCACCTCGGCTCTAGATTTGGCCTGCATTCATGAACATTTGGAGTCCAGTGCAAGTGTTATTATGGCTATAACTGGGGGAAAGGGATGATTGTGGCTACCCACCTTGCTTCTAGTCCAGCCTGATGTGCACACATTTGAAGCCACAGTCAAATAAGGCCACAAAGAGAGCAGGTTTTGGCCTCGGTCACAAAATGCTTTTAAACATACTCAAACAAAACCATGATTTAAGGCCTTTCGATTTAAACCACAATATAAAGCAGATTGGTGCACAGCACTAAAACCACAGGCGATTTGTTCCTCTCCTGCTCCTGCTGCATTGCTGGGAGTGAAACCATGACATGGCCTAGCATTACATCCAAACCAGGGCTTGTAGCTTGTCTCCCTCCAAACAAAACACAAGATGTAACTAAGGTTTGTTCCTGGCTTACTGCTACTTTTGGTTCGCTTATAGCACATTCTTAACCAGGCCTACTCAGAAGTCAGATATATTAAATTCAGCGGGCAAGTACGGGGGCTTAGCACTGAGCCTTAGCTCCTGGAACTGCCTGCCACCTGCAATTTTTAGCCTTGTGCTCCCAGCATGTTGTGTGCTCACCATAGTTAAGCTTAACTATGGGCTTAAAGCGATGAGCAAACAAGGCTATGGACCACAAAGCAGGAGCATACTGATAGTTCTATGTGGGTGAGCATTGATTCCTTAAAGGAACCATCTGCATGCTGCTTGGTACGCCAGGCCACTGCAAACTGGTGCAAAGATGCTGCTGCTTTCGGCCTTTCAGTGTCCTTATTCTGCGGAAGAACCTGTTTTAAACACAGCGACCCAGAAAACACCATGCTTACCTCCTGTATTCATTCAGAACAAGATTTCTGAAGACTTCCTTCAAGATGACGTTAAAAGATTCCATGATTTCGTAACACTCCGCTTCCGGGAACTTTTCTAGAGAGAAAGAAGAAAATTGAAACGAAACCTAAAACACAATGCTTATTCCCCCCAACTATATGGTTAGAAGGGAAGTAAAAGGAATTTGTGACAGTAGGTGTCACAACTTGCTTTAAATTTTCAGTTAAGCAGCAGAAGAAGAAGAGTTTGGATTTGATATCCCGCTTTTCACTCCCCTTAAGGAGTCTCAAAGCGGCTCACAATCTCCTTTCCCTTCCTCCCCAACAACAAACACTCTGCGAGGTGAGTGGGGCTGAGAGACTTCAGAGAAGTGTGACTAGCCCAAGGTCACCCAGCAAACTGCCAAACGCAGAACTGTAAGACAAACCCTGGCAAAATACAGTGGTGCCCCGCAAGACGAATGCCTCGCAAGACGGAAAACCCGCTAGACGAAAGGGTTTTCCGTTTTGGAGGTGCTTCGCAAAACGAATTTGCTATGGGCTTGCTTCGCAAGACGAAACTGTCTTGCAATTCCTGGGGGGGGTTTTTCGCTCCCCACCCCCTTTTTCTAAGGCACTAAGCTGCTAATAGCCTTTTAGCAGCTAATACGCAAATCCCTTAAGCCTTTAATAGCCGTTAATAGCCGCTAAAGTTGTAAATATGCTCTCCTGAGTGCATCTTTCGCTGTGTGCATTATCTGCTGATAGAGCGTACATCGGCTCTGGAATGTGGCAAGTTATTTCTGGAGCTTGTGTCGCTAATTGCTGATACTGCGTGTCTACGGGAGATCGATGGACGTCCGGACACGACATGGAGTCATGATGGACTTTGTCTCCCTGGCAGTATCCCAACACTTAATTCGTTCCAGAGGTCCGTTCTTAACCTGAAACTGTTCTTAACCTAAAGCACCACTTTAGCTAATGGGGCCTCCTCCTGCCGCTGTGCCACCGGAGCACGATTTCTGTTCTTATCCTGAAGCAAAGTTCTTAACCTGAAGCACTATTTCTGGGTTAGCTGCATGTGGAGGAGCGGGGAATCGAACCCGGTTCACCTGATTACGAGTCCACCGCTCTTAACCACTACACCACGCTGGCACTGGCAGGTTTGATGCTCAAAGCACCTAGGAGAATGGCTGGGGCATAAGATGAGGACAATGAGCTGCACCAGCCTGGAGCCGACACACTGATTATCCTCAGTGCTGTCATGGGACAGTAGTGGGGCTCAGCCCCTCTCCTGAAATGCCGCCCCTCACCTACAAGGATCCTGCTGGTGACAATACTGTCCACCTGCATGTTTGGTGGGCAGAATGTTGAGCTCTGCACCAGTGGAGTGAAGCTGGCATGAGCCCATGGGCAGGGACACATCTGCATAATACACAAGCAAACACACACACACACACACACACACACACCTTGGCACAAAGGGGGTTTGGATTACAGTGTCTGGCTGGTTTCTGTCCCTTTTCATTAAGCAGGTACACAGTAGAGAGCCCAACACGAGCCAAGAGTATTCTCAGTGCCTTTGGAAGTCAGAATGGAAGACTGGTTTGGGGTGGGGGTACATGCTTCTGTCTTCAGCATCTTCATCTTCAACATCCACAACAAGGAGGACTATAGCACAGGCTGAGTTCTCATGGGTGCAATTCAGCCCAGGCACATGTTTATCTCTTTGGAT
Organism: Podarcis tiliguerta; assembly: GCF_965153285.1. Lineage (NCBI taxonomy): Eukaryota > Metazoa > Chordata > Lepidosauria > Squamata > Lacertidae > Podarcis > Podarcis tiliguerta. The sequence continues at coordinate 11,237,486 of NC_139536.1, read as the reverse complement.
CGCTCCTCATTAAAAATACAATCCAACCGCCCACCCCACTGGATGTCAATCTTCTCTCTCACGTGCTGGTTTTCTATTTGCAGAGAATGTTAAGAAATGAGGCAAGAAGCATTTGGTCATGTGACACCCCCCCCCCCAATCAGAAGTGGCACAGTCCTGACGCAGCTTCACCATCTGCTGCAAATATCTGTATCCCCAAGTCCATGAAAAGATGTTTGACTGCCGAACGCAGAACTGTAAGACAAACCCTGGCAAAGTACAGTGGTGCCTCGCAAGACGAAAATAATCCGTTCCGTGAGTCTCTTCATCTTGCAGTTTTTTTCGTCTTGCGAAGCAAGCCCATTAGCGGGCCAGCTGATAAGCAGCTTAGCGGATCAGCTGATAAGCGGCTTAGCGGATCAGCTGTTAGGCAGCTTAGCGGCTTGGGAAAAAGGGGGGGGGGAGAGGGAAAAAACCCCGCAGGAACTCGCAAGACATTTTCGTCTTGCGAAGCAAGCCCATAGCAAATTCGTTTTGCGAAGCACCTCCAAAATGGAAAACCCTTTCGTCTAGCGGGTTTTCCGTATTGCGAGGCATTCGTCTTGCGGGGCACCACTATAAAACATTTTAGAACATAGTATAGTCATATATGAGTGTGTCTGACCTTTCAGCTGCTCTTCTGTTTCAAGTCTGATTTTGTTAATTGCTTCATCTCTTGAGATCTAGGATGTAAGATACCCATTGACACATTCTGAATTTTATTAAGATGAGCTATAGAATCTCATGCACGTCCTACGCTTGGGAGCTAACGTACATCAGCACGCAGAGGCCATAGACACACGCTTCCCTAGAGAGTCACGCCACTCAGTAGATGTAATCATAGAATTGTAACACTGGAAGGGACCCTGAGGGTTACCTGGCCCAACTCCAGGTAATGCAGGAACCTCAACTCAATCATACATGACCATCCAAACTCTGCTTACGTATGATCTAGCTGGGAACCTGAAAAAGCTTTTACCCTGTGCATTCTCCCAATGCATGCAATTTCTCCATGCTGGCACCACCGATGGGGGACTTTTAATTCCCACTGTATGCAGGCGGTTACCATTTTATGCTGGCCCTCAAACTTAAAGGTAAAGGGACCCCTGACCATTAGGTCCAGGCGCGGCTGACTCTGGGGTTGCGGCGCTCATCTGGCTTTACTGGCCGAGGGAGCCGGCGTACAGCTTCCGGGTCACGTGGCCAGCAGGACTAAGCCGCTTCTGGCGAACCAGAGCAGAGCACGGAAACGCTGTTTACCTTCCCGCCGGAGCGGTACCTATTTATCTACTTGCACTTGGACGTGCTTTCGAACTGCGAGGTTGGCGGGAGCAGGGACCGAGCAACGGGAGCTCACCCCGTCACGGGGATTCGAACTGCCAACCTTCTGATCGGCAAGTCCTAGGCTCTGTGGTTTAACCCACAGCGCCACCCACGTCCCTGGCCCTCAAACTTAGGAAGGAATAAAGCAGCAGAATGCTTCTGGAGATACACTTCTTGTTCTTTGGAGTGGGATGGGAGGGCAGTGTGGTGCAGAAGGGAGCAGGCCAATCGAGGCTACAGTAAGTGGGTGGGCAGAAGGGTTCTTTGCATTGTCATTTACATTTCATCTATCAAGAGGAACAAATTCAGAGCAGAATACCTAGACAGTTGTGTGTGCATCTCTTTAAACTGGCTGAAGCCAAACAGCAAAAACCCGCCTGGTTCAGGCGCAATTTAACCAAAATGAATTTAAATACTCACTTTATCATGCGTGAAGTCGGAAAACACAGCAGTGATCTTTCCAGATGCAAGGCTTCAAGCACGGGAAGGTGGGGGAGAAAAGAGAAAGTTGAAAAATTATAGCCAAATCATACAGTGGTACCTCGGGTTACAGGCGCTTCAGGTTACAGACTCCGCTAAGAGTGTTTGTTGTGGGGGAGGAAGGGAAAAGGAGATTGTTAGCCGCTTTGAGACTCCTTAGGGTACAGTGGTACCTTGGGTTACATACGCTTCAGGTTACAAACACTGCTAACCCAGAAATAGTACCTCGGGTTAAGAACTTTGCTTCAGGACAAGAACAAAAATTGTGCTCCGGCGGTGAAGCAGCAGCAGCAGGAGGCCCCATTAGCTAAAGTGGTACCTCAGGTTAAGTACAGTTTCAGGTTAAGACCAGACCTCCAGAACTAATTAAGAGCTTAACTTGAGGTACCACTGTATCTGAATGCCAACCTGGTTGATCCCCATGACATTTAAAGCAGCAACACAGGACAAGCAGAGAAAATAACAGGTGCTACACATAAATCCTAGCCAGACAGGCCAAGGCCCGAGTGACAGTTCTTCTCTGGTACCTCATTTATTCTGTCTCCAGAAGTACCCCAATCTGCCTTGAAGCAGACCGCAAAAATCAAACAGCTGTGCCAAGAAGATGAAAAGATGCACAACTGCAACACATTTTGCCCACCTGAGTGCCACATGTTAGAGGTCTCTCAAGCAAAGAGAAGCCTTGCCATTTCTATCAGTTAAATAGTGAGGAAGTTTCTGCTTCATCCTATGAACGGCTACAGAGAAAACTAGAGCAGAATAGTGGGCACCAGGCCACTACAACACTGCTGCTCTTGTTTTATTCAAATACAGTGGTACCTCAGGTTAAGTACTTAATGTTAGGATATTTCCGTTCCACCTTAAAAGGGAGCAGGAAGTTTGTGTCACAGCCTCCGCATTTCCTGTTTCACAGGAAGTTTATGTTGTGTCTTTGCTTTCGTTTCTCTCTCTGTGACGGAGACACTGAAGCAGGCAGTCATGTTTTCTCTTTGTTCTGACCAACGCTGAATAAAGTTGTAAATATGCTCTCCTGAGTGCATCTTTCGCTGTGTGCATTATCTGCTGATAATGAGCGTACATCGGCTCTGGAATGTGGCAAGTTATTTCTGGAGCTCATGTCGCTAATTGCTGATACTGCGTGTCTACGGGAGATCGACGGACGTCCGGACACGACATGGAGTCATGATGGACTTTGTCTCCCTGGCAGTATCCCAACACTTAATTCGTTCCGGAGGTCCGTTCTTAACCTGAAACTGTTCTTAACCTGAAGCACCACTTTAACTAATGGGGCCTCCTGCTGCCGCTGTGCCACCGGAGCACGATTTCTGTTCTTATCCTGAAGCAAAGTTCTTAACCTGAAGCACTATTTCTGGGTTAGCGGAGTCTGTAACCTGAAGCGTATGTAACCTGAAGCATATGTAACCCGAGGTACCACTGTAATGCTGTCAGGGCACAAGGTATTTTATAGAACAATGTAAGTCAAAGGCTGGCACGTCTTCAGAGCAACCCCCAATCTTGGGTTAATGTTGGGGGTGGGGGTGGAAGCGGCAGTATAATCCCCTCCCCATTCCAACAGTCAATCACTCAATGAAGGTGTTTAGCTGTCATTAGGCTGTTTTGGGTGTGTGTGTGTCTCTTTCCATCCTAAATAGTTTATTGTACTTCTGCAAACCTCAGTCCAATAATACCTCCGCCACTTACACATGGCTGTTGCTGTTTTGGCTGCATAAGCAACAACACTCACAAGGACTGAGGGGCAATTAGATCCAGAACAATACACAGTCCTAATGCAATACACAAAGTCAGCATGCGATGCGACCCTGAAGACTACCAACATGTACCAACAACACAATGGAACTGCAGCCAAATTGCAACAGTGCTGTAATTACTTCGGCAAAAGCTGTTGTGCCCATGCTGAAGATGGGAAGGTTGAGGCCGAGAGGGAATTACTTGTTTAAGGCCAGGACCTGGTTTTCTACAGCACAGGTGAAATTTACAATGAGAATTTCCAGCTTATTCTTTTTACTGGAACACTAGCTTTCTAATCTGCACAGTGGAAAAAATGATTGAATGCCGTTACAGACAGGTATGAAAGAAAGCCTAACTATTTGTCATGAAGCAACAGAAGAACACCCCACCAGTAAACATAAGATAAGACCGCTATAAGGCACGTTTCCTCAACCTCGGCCCTCCATATGTTTTTGGCCTACAACTCCCATGATCCCTAGCTAGCAGGCCCAGTGGTCAGGGATGATGGGAATTGTAGTCTCAAAAATATCCGGAGGGCCAAGGTTGAGGAAGCCAGGCTATAAGGTGTCTCATGGCTGAGACTATGTTTCACTTTATACGTCTTTAGACGTACAATTGCTTTAAAGAAGAAAAAGCCTCACTCAGTGTAGGTCAATTTTTTGTTCCTACTCCTTATGCCTTTTCAACCCCTGCCATGTATTTGGGTGTTCCGATTCGTTACTCAATGTATCTTCAATCCTCACTTTAATGCAAAGATGTTGGACAGATTCCAGCACTTCGCAGCCTCTCTGTTCAAGGCAGATTCCCAAAATATTGCTCAGGGTGGTTGTGAAGAGGGTGGAAGTGTTAGGATATTTCCGTTCCACCTTAAAAGGGAGCAGGATGTTTGTGTCACAGCCTGCGTATTTCCTGTTTCACAGGATGTTTATGTTGTGCCTTTGCTTTCGTTTCTCTCTCTCTCTGCCGGAACACTGAAGCAGGCAGTCATGTTTTTATTTGTTCTGATCAACGCAGAAATAAACTTGTAAATAATGCTCTCCTGAGTGCATCTTTCACTGTGCATTATCTGCTGATAGAGCGTGCATCGGCTCTGGAATGTGGCAAGCTATTTCTGGGGCTCGTGTCACTAATTGCTGACACTGCGTGTCTACGGGAGATCAATGGACGTCTGGAGACGACGTGGAGCCATGATGGACTTTGTCTCCCTGGCAGTATCCCAGTATTCAAGCTGATTCAGTAGCAGGTTTCCTACAATTCACAGGGAGAACCTCACTGCTCCAGACTGCACACATATGAAAACACCCCTCTTGCTCTCTTCAGTTATTGGACCACATGTGCCAAGTGAAATACAGTGGTACCTTAGCATGCGAACGGGATCCGTTCCGGAGCCCCGTTCGCATCCTGAAGCGAACACAACCTGCGTTTGCACGTGCCGCGATTTGCCGCATCTGCGCATGATGCCATTTTGAGCGTCTGCGCATGCGCGAGCGGCAAAACCCGGAAGTAATGCGTTCCATTATTTCTGGGTCGCCGCGGAGCGCAACCCGAAAACGCTCAACCCGAAGCTACTTTAACCTGAGGTATGACTGTACGCAACTTGACACAAATAATTTTTTTCCTTAAAAAGAAAAAAAGGGCTTCTTCTTTAATTAAAATAAACCACGGGGCAAGAATTATTCATAATTCATAAAAGACAGTCCAACTGCCTTTACAGAGACGGTGAACTAAGAAGTTGCTTTCACTTAATGCTGATATTTTTTAATACAACCCACTTTAAGCCCCAGTGGCAGTTGGGGGGGGGGGAGAACATGTTTTTTAAAAAAGGAAATTTGTGTGCCTTGTTATCCTGGCGGCCAGCTCTGTCCAGTTTTCGTGTCCAGAGCAGAAGGCAACATCAGCAGCTGGGCGGACAGGGGCTAAACGGATCAAAAGATTCTGCCAGCTACAAAACTGAAAATTTCCCAAGATGAAAAGCACTACCGTCATTGCTGAGCAGTATTTTGTGAGACACTGCTTCGTCACCAGCGCTAGGTAAGGACAAGGATGATGGGAAGTGAAAAGGTTTTAACGTTCTGTTCAGATCCCTTGCTCTGCTCTGCCTGTTGCGTTCCCAAAAGCAGAGATGGGTAGCCTGCAAGCCCAGTGGTCAGGAATGATGGTGTTGGGGAAAAGCATCACCCAGAAGGTCACAGGTTGTCCATCCCTGGGTCCTTGCGGAGGAGGGGCAGTCCTAAAAACGAAATACAGTGGTGCCTCACAAGACGAAAAGAATCCGTTCCGCGAGTCTCTTCGTCTTGCGGTTTTTTTCGTCTTGCGAAGCAAGCCCATTAGCGGCTTAGCGGGCTTAGCGGATCAGCTGATAAGCGGCTTAGCGGCTTGGGAAAAAGGGGGGGGGGAGGAAAAAAACCCCGCAGGAACTCGCAAGACGAAAAAGCAAGCCCATAGGAAATTCGTTTTGCGAAGCACCTCCAAAACGGAAAACCCTTTCGTCTAGTGGGTTTTCCGTCTTGCGAGGCATTCGTCTTGCGGGGCACCACTGTATTGCATATCCCTCCATATCCCAAACCAAACCGTTTTTTCTTCCACAGCTTCAGAATTTCAGGGAATTTCACATTCACCAAGGATTAATCAAGCCTATTTTTACCAGCACAATTTAGGCTCCTACGTACAAAGGAGGATCAGTAAAGAAAGGCAATTACTAACACAAATATAATTAAGTAAAGGGTACCAAACGGAAGAGAAAGTGATCAAGAGCTGGGCTCTTATTTAGCATTTGAATGGAACAGTTTTAATATACCCTTTTCTTTCCATATCATAGCAGTTTGTGTTGTGTTTTGAAGGTGGATGAAAATTTACGTAGGTGTCTTTTAGATTTTTTAAAATAAGGAAACCCTAAATTCAGCTACTATATCTGCAGTTGCAGCCCACGTAGCCCAGAAAACCTTTTGTGTACTTACTGCTTTGCACATTCCACGATCTGCTCAGGAGCAGTGAATAGCTTCGGCACGGTTCTCTTGGCAACGCCCTGTTCCTTTGCCAGCTGTTGTATGCCTTGAATTATTTGCTGGGTGTGCTTCACGCCCACTTTGATAGCATGGCAAAAGTCCTGTTGCAATACGTTCTCGGCAGCCGCTTCCAACATCACTATTTATTCAAATTCAGAGATGGGAAAGTCAGTCACAGCTGTCTTCTTGGACTGATACGTTTCAGCCATCAACCAATATCACAGAAAAACCCAAATGGCCAGTGTGGATTTTGAAAACAGAAGCTAACAACTTAACCTGCACTCTCGCAACGCAGGTCATTTCATTATGACATTGTAGAAGTAGAAACAGTAAGCCATGAGACATCACATTTGAATGCAACAGTCTGCTGGATCAGACCAGTGGCCCATCTAGTCCAGCATCCTGTTCTCACGGGCCCAACCAGATGCCTGTGGAAAGCCTGAAAGCAGGAACTGAGCCCAACAGCAGTCTCCCCTCCTGAGCTTTCCAGCAATTGGCAACCACAGTGGAGACAGATCATGGCCATTGTAGCCATATCCTCCATGTCTAATCCTGGTATGCCCTGTGGAGGACTTTAAGGTCCACAAATGACAACATTTTGGAGGTCCCAGGTTTCACGGTGGTTAGATTGGTCTCAACTAGGGCCAGGGCCTTTTCAGTACTGGCCCCAACTTGGTGGAATGCTCTGTCTCAAGAGACTAGGGCCCTGCAGGACTTGACATCTTTCCGCAGGGCCTGCAAGACGGAGCTGTTTCGCCTGGCCTTTGGTTTGGACTCACTGACCCTTATGTTTCCCTCCCCTTATGGTCTTGATTTATTGGCTACTTTTAAAATGAGGTTGCATTTTAAATTTTAACCTGTATTTTAAATTGTTTTCTTTTTCTTTTTCTTTCCCCCTATTATGTTTTTACTGTGATTTTATTGGTGTTAGCCGCCCTGAGCCTGGCTCTGGCCGGGTATAAATAAATTTATTAGTAATTATTATTACTATTACTATTATTATTATTATTATTAAGTCATCCAGGTTGGTGGCAATCACTGCTAGGGCTGGGCGATATATCCATATATTGTCCAAAACCGGTTTGACTCCCATATTGTGATATCGGATCCGGTTTCCTAATTCTTGATCTGGCAATGTATCTTGAATTTTGTGTGTGTGTGTGTGTGTGTGTGTGTGTGCGCGTGCGTGCTATGCAAAATACACAATGTGGGGGAAACTGTGAAGCCAGCCAATGCTTCTCTTGAGTCCTGCATTCCCTGTTAACTCTGCCGGCTCAGCTCTCCCAACTCCTGCAGAGGGCAGCAAATCACTGGCAAATGCCTCTACATAGCTCCACCCTTATTTCAACCATCACGATATATCAGTATATCACGATGCTTTGCTGGTGATATCTCACAATGTTGAAAACCAGATATTGCCAAGCCCAAAACACTGCTTCTCCTGGGAGCAAATGTTATAGTTTAACCATGTGCTGTGTGAAGAAGTATTTTCTTTTGTCTATCCTGAATCTTCCAACACTCAGCTTCATTAGATGTTGCCAAGTTCTAGCTGTGCGAGGGAGAAAAACATTTCTCTGTTCATTTTCTCCAAACCATGTGTAAATTTATACTTCTGTCATGCCTCCTCTTACTCGTCCTTTTTCTGAACTAAGAAGCCTCAAATCTTGTAACCTTTCGTCATAGGGGAGTTACTCTATTCCCTCGATCATTTTGGTTACTTTTTTCCAACTCTACAATGTCCTTTCTGAGATGAGGCAGCCAGAAATGTACACGGTTTTCCAAGTGTGGCTGCACCATTGATTCAGACATCCTACCTACAAAGTTTCAGCCCAATTAATAAACTTAGTGAATGACCTCAAAACTGAGGAATCAGGAAACCACTTAAGTTTAGAACTGGTTCATACACATCAAAGTCCTTCAACACATCTCTCAGCCCCTCAATGTTAAATGCAAGAACCAGGAATTATTGCACCTGAAGTTATCTAAAGTGATACATGAAGTCTAACTGCAGTGTTTTGATCTGTGGTTGCTGACTCACACATGCTAGTCATAGAATCATAGAGTTGGAATAGACCACAAGGGCCATCGAGTCCAACCCCCTGCCAAGCAGGAAACACCATCAGAGCACTCCTGACATATGGTTGTCAAGCCTCTGCTTAAAGACCTCCAAAGAAGGAGACTCCACCACACTCCTTGGCAGCAAATTCCACTGTCAAACAGCTCTTACTGTCAGGAAGTTCTTTCTAATGTTGAGGTGGAATCTTCTTTCTTGTAGTTTGGATCCATTGCTCCGTGTCCGCTTCTCTGGAGCAGCAGAAAACAACCTTTCTCCCTCCTCTATGTGACATCCTTTTATATATTTGAACATGGCTATCATATCACCCCTTAACCTCCTCTTCTCCAGGCTAAACATGCCCAGCTCCCTTAGCCGTTCCTCATAAGGCATCGTTTCCAGGCCTTTGACCATTTAGTCATCAAGTGATGAATATGTGTATGTGAACCAGCCCTTGGAGAGTGGCGCACACTGGTTTTCAAATGAGCCTTCCATCTAAGCCTTCTCTCGCCGCTGCCACTCTCACAGGCAGGTTTGGCAGGGATGCAGAAGAGGGCCTTCTCGATGGCTGCTCCTAGACGTTGGAACTCCCTTCCTAGAGAGGTTAGGCTGACTCCCTCCTTGTTGTCCTTCTGATGGCAGGTGAAGACTTTCTGGTTCCAGCAGGCTTTTCAGAACCAACAGTTTTTAAGGAAAGGGCTGGTGCTGTGATATTCTATTAATGTTTTGTTATTTTTAAGTACAGTGGTACCTCTAGTTACGAACTTAACTCATTCCGGAGGTCCATTCTTAACCTGAAACTGTTCTGAACTAGAGGCGTGCTTTCGATAATGGGGCCTCTTGCTGCCACTGCAGAACACAATTTCCGTTCTCATCCTGGGGCAAAGTTCTCAACTCGAAGTAACTCTTCCAGGTTAGCGGAGTTTGTAACCTGAAGCATTTGTAACCTGAGGCGTTTGTAACTCAAGGTACCACTGTACTGATTTTTTCCCTGTTCTTACTAACAGCTAAGCACAGGTGGGGAAAAAAACAGTCCTCAATTTTTTTAGCTATAAGCTGCCTTAAGTCCCTTTTATGGAAAAAGGTGGAATAATCATAAGGCTGACACCCGTTTAGCTTTAAAATAGCATAAAATGGCTTCATACCATACTCTGGCCATTTTACTAGTAAATAATCCATTTGAATCACTTACCAATTTGGCTACGAGGGGCTCCAGAGACCACTAAATCCAAAGTGCTGGACGACATTTCCTTTCGTGTGGGATTCACAACAACTTCGCCGTCAATCAGTCCTACCCTCACAGCACCTGAGAAGATACTCCATAAATTAAGATATTCCATCAGTTAGCTTTTTGCAACTAAGGCAACACTAGCTTGTGAGATTACTTTTCAGATGTGCTTTTAACACGGAAAAGCTAATGCGGTTTGGGAGAACTGCGTAGGGCTTGACAATTGATTAATTCAAGAGATTTTGCTGTCACACACGAGTATTTCAGCAGCTGCACCACTAAAAGAGCTGCCTACCCTTAGTTTGCCTGTACTGGACACAACTGATGAGGATTTAGCTCTGTTCAAACAAGTACAATACAACTTGGTCTATCTGTGCTTTGACAGCTGGCAAACTCTGCTCTACGTAGTACATAGTAGGTGGTGAACTGAGGGGCTAGTTCCCAGGGGACAATTTAGCAGCCCCCTCCCTTGCTGCACAGCAAACTGCAATGAGTTCCTAAAGCAATTTTTGATACAGCAAGGAGAGGTTGGACAGCTGTTCAAGTAAAGACGAAGCAGAACTCCATTGGGCAGATGAAATTAATGGACTATGCAGAATTGAACAAAATGACAGGAAGGATTTGAAACCTGCGGGACCAGAGATTTACAGAAGATTGGAAGAAGTATATGAATTATTTGAAGAGCAACTGTAATCAACAAATTACGCTAGTAGGACTACAAGAAGTTTTGTAAGGAGAAATATACGAAGTGTTACGAAGTAGAAAAAGATAGAGATATTGGTTATGAGTTTGAAATGTAATAGGGAAGATAAGAAATGCATACTGACAGATTAGATTGGAAAATTTTCAGACAGGATTGATGGAAGTCAAAAATTTGAATAAGGTGTAAAAGTATGTTTAATTACTGTTGAAAATGATATGTTAAAAGAAAAAGAAGAAGAAGAGTTTGGATTTGATATCCCGCTTTTCACTCCCCTTCAGGAGTCTCAAAGCGGCTAACAATCTCCTTTCCCTTCCTCCCCCACAACAAACACTCTGTGAGGTGAGTGGGGCTGAGAAACTTCAGAGAAGTGTGCCTGGCCCAAGGTCAGCCAGCAGCTGCATGTGGAGGAGTGGAGACGCGAACCCGGTTCCCCAGATTACGTGACTACCGCTCTTAACCACTACACCACACTGGCTCTCAGTATGTAATAAAATATAAAAATATATATTAAAAAAAAGAAGAAGCAGAACTCCACTGTGCTGAAGGACAGGAGCAAATCACTACACAGGTTGCACAGACTGAATGTTAATTCATTGCTGGCACAGATCTGCCAAAAAACCCCAAAGGACAAGAGCCCAGAGGAACCAAACAGAAAGCCATGAAAGATGTGCAAGAGGGAATAAAGTGGGCCCTGAAAAATCTGGCCACAGTATTACACTTTATTATGCTCCTCAGCAAGTACTGAACTGGCCTTGAGTCCAGAGTGACTGGACAAAAAAGGGAAGACAGAATGATGGGAGGTATCATTACCTGGCCTATTCAAGTCTTTAAGGGACCCTGCTCACATGTGATCTGTCTATTTATATGTATGGGCGTTTTGCTGTACAAATGAATCAGGTTTATATTGTTTGCAGCTAATGTCTGTTTGCTACTTGTTTTCAAATGAAGCTTTAATTGCCAATAGCTATGCAACAATAAAGACCGTCTACTTTGGGACACGGGTGGCGCTGTGGGTTAAAGCCTCAGCGCCTAGGGCTTGCCGATCGAAAGGTCGGCGGTTCGAATCCCTGCGGCGGGGTGCGCTCCCGTTGTTCGGTCCCAGCGCCTGCCAACCTAGCAGTTCGAAAGCACTCCTGGGTGCAAGTAGATAAATAGGGACCGCTTACTAGCGGGAAGGTAAACGGCGTTTCCGTGTGCGGCTCTGGCTCGCCAGAGCAGCGATGTCACGCTGGCCACGTGACCCGGAAGTGTCTTCAGACAGCGCTGGCCTTGGCCTCTTTGAGTGAGATGGGCGCACAACCCTAGAGTCTGTCAAGACTGGCCCGTACGGGCACGGGTACCTTTACCTTTACCTACTTTGGAACTGGCCAATCTTGCAGCTACAAGGATGCTCTTACAAGACTGAAGCAAGACTAATCTAGATAGAACGTTAATAAACCAGCTCAGAGGCAGAACATCTCTTGAGGAGTTCCAAATATTCATTACAGGGGTGCTAACTTGAATTATAATGGGGGGGGGGGAGGTAAGTCCACCCCACATAATTGATCACAAGACGCATACAAGCACACCATTTGAATGGCAATGCTCATCAACGGGGGGGTGGGGGTGGGCTGGCGCCCTCAAATATTTTACTGAGTGTGTCTGTGTGTGAAGGGACCTTGGCCCCTAAGAACTGGCTCTTATGAGTCATTACAAGTTTTATTTCCCCATTCTTCTATATATGCTCTGATATATTCAATGTATCAATGACTTCAAATGTATCAATGACTACTTAATATCCATCCTGGGGGGGGGGGGGTAATACACAATGTAATCTAGCCTCTAAAGTTTTCTAGCCTTCATGGTGCCTGGATTTTTAAAGCTTTTTTTTAAAAAAACGTTACAGCTTCAAACTGGTGAGGTTTGCTTTCATTTCTCATAAACTTGCGCCATGCGTTTTTCAGACCAATGCTAAATTTAAGTTAATGCATCTTTACTCACCAATGGGACCGTTCCATGGAATATCCGACAAAGCAAGGGCTGCGGAAGCTAAAAGTAATTGAGATGCATTACTTGAAAACTCTTTATACCGTTTTGCTAAGACTAACTAGTCTTGTTTACAAAAAACAACAACATTTACCTCCATTGATGGCCAGCACCGCAGGATCGTTGACACCATCTACAGCCAAAAGATTACAAAGGATCTGGGGAAATCAAAAGAAAAGTTGATGCATGATTTCATGTAGAAGCCCTGTTCATGTATATGGAGGTGCCAGGATTATGCCTTTAGCTCAGTCCCCAATGAGGCATCTCCCAACGATGCGTTCTTTGTGGTTATCTAAAGTCCAACAGGTAAGCTTCTACCCGCAACTGGGCACCCGGTTGCCCAGAAGTTGCATGTTTAGATTTCTTTTCAGAAAGCTCAAGGCAAAGTACAGCTGCTTAAGGAAGGAGACAAAACCTCAGGGGCGGGGGGGGGGGGGAGCTCAGCCACCCTCCAAACAGACATGGTAACACCCTATAGCCAAGCAGCACATGAAGAAGGCTAATATTATTCAAGGTGTTGGGCGACAATCAAAGTTAGGCATATTCAGAATAAAGTAAAGGTAAAGGTACCCCTGCCCGTACGGGCCAGTCTTGACAGACTCTAGGGTTGTGCGCTCATCTCACTCTATAGGCCGGGAGCCAGCGCTGTCCGCAGACACTTCCGGGTCATGTGGCCAGCGTGACAAGCTGCATCTGGCGAGCCAGCGCAGCACATGGAACGCCGTTTACCTTCCCGCTGGTAAGCGGTCCCTATTTATCTACTTGCACCCAGAGGTGCTTTCGAACTGCTAGGTTGGCAGGCGCTGGGACCGAACGATGGGAGTGCACCCCGCCGCGAGGATTTGAACCACCGACCATGCGATCGGCAAGTCCTAGGCGCTGAGGTTTTACCCACAGTGCCACCCGTGTCCCCATATTCAGAATAGAACAAATTAAATCAATGGAGTTAAAATACTTAAATGTGGTCTACTCATAGAGTACAAATTAGCTGGGTATTACCCGTTATAGACTGTGCACCTATGGATGTTGAATAAATATATTTCTCTACAAATATAAAGATCATCAGTAACACTTAGGTAAGGACTATCGCCTTACATGTGTTCTTCCACACACACTCTGAATGACATTAGGGTTCCAGTTTTGGATTTGTTCTCTCAACAAAGATGGGTCAGGAAGACCTTCTTTATGTTCTTTTAATTCCCCCATGAAAAACTGTTCATTTAAAAAAAACAACAGAGGTTCCTATCTGTCAGGTTTACCCAACGTATCGTGGGGTTGCGTCCCTTTAATGCCCTGCTGATTATTTATTATTGCTGCTTGCTTTTTGGATTGTTAACGTTTTGTTGCCCAATAGTGATGTTATTCATTTTTGCCTTGTTTAAAAATTTAGGAGAGGGATTTTTCCAGAGCCAAAGTTTTAAGATATTTCATTTTCATTGTTTCCTGCTTGGCAGGGGGTTGGACTCGATGGCCTTTGTGGTCTCGTCAAACTCTATGATTCTATGGTTCTATGATTTAATACAGTGGTACCTCGCAAGACGAAAGAGTTTTTCGTTTTCTGAGTTGCTTCGCAAGACGGATTTCCCTATGGGCTTGCTTAGCAAGACGAAAACGTCTTGCGCCTTTTTTTTAAAACCGCCAATGCATTCTTATGGGAAACCGTCAATACACAGTGGTGCTTCGCAAGACGAAAAAATTCACAAGACAAAAAAACTTGCAGAACGAATTAATTTCGTCTTGCGAGGCACCACTGTAAATACCTTTTGGGTTCCCTATGTTTCTCATCAATTATTTTCTAATATACTGTAGAAAGAGAAGACAACTGACTATTTCAACAGTGCCGCCTATCGCAGGACAGCTAACTGGATCCACAGCATCCCTTCCATGTACAGAAGGGCTCCTTCCATTCATGGAAAACACTGAAACTCAGCAAGTCTTCTGTTGGAGGAAGCAAGGTAAGGTGAGTGACATTAACTACCTCATGCAGCCCCTAACACCCCCCACTGCTTGTTAGGGAGTTTTCCACGGGGCCAGAGAGACGGAGGAATCGGCAGAGGTTGCCTTCCTCTCTTCTTCCAGCGGGAGGATCTCATGAATGAAGTTCCACTCAAAAGAACTCTGGATCCAACCCAGAGTGATATTTCCCACATTTATTTAGTAGCAACATACAAAACAGCTATTTAATAGTGGTATCGCACTAACATTAGACTAGTAACTAGGCTAGAAGTAAGAAGTGATCAAAGTAACTTACCTGTGTATCATAATAGTAGCCTGCTGGAAAGAGTGGTCTAATGGACCGATCTGTAAAACAGTATTAAATGTTTAAGGTCATCTCTCTCTCTCTCCCTCTCAATGTTTACCGTATTTTTCGCTCTATAGGACGCAGTTTCCCCCCTCCAAAAATGAAGGGTAAATGTGTGTGCGTCCTATGGAGCGAATGCAGGCTTTTGCTGAAGCCTGGAGAGCAAGAGGGGTCGGTACGCACCCACCCCTCTCGCTTTCCAGGCTTCAGGAAGATATCCGCAAGCCTTGGGGGCCCGGCGGGAGGCTTGTGGATAGCAGCAAGCTTGTGGATAGCAGCAAGGCTTGTGGATAGCACACAACCTCGCCCCCACTCCCGTTCTGGGGGCAGCTTGGGCTTCCCCCACCCCCAGCCCGGCAAGCTCTGGGAGCTAAAGAGAAAGCCAAGACTTGGCCCCTTTGCTCTTTGGGGCTGGGGGGGGGGGATAAATTCCCCCCTTTATTCCCCCCCCCCAAAAAAAACCAGGTGCGCCCTATGGTCCGGTGCGCCCTATAGAGCGAAAAATACGGTAATTGTTTTCACTAGCTATTCATACTGCAGCAGATGGGGACATGAAACCGGTTAAGCCAGTCCCCTGATGCAAAGCAGGACTGTCTCCCAAAGACCATGTCCTGGGATCCAGGCAAACATGAAGATTGTATCCAGCCAAGAAATTAGTATCATTGGTTTCCATGGAAGAAATGCATGCAAGGCTCAATTACCTTGGAAGCCAGTCCACTGAAGTCAATGAGATTTGCATCCAGGTTAGAATGCTCAGGATCAGGTTTATGTCATCCCAAGGTAAGTAGCACTTAAGGCACAATTTTCTCTAAATATATCAAGAAACTACTGCATCATGGGGAAAGGCTTTAAAAACAAAGTCCCCCTTTCCAAATTTCCAAGAAATTATTGGAATAGTTATAATAGAACACAGCTCAGACTTATAGTACATACCTATTACTCTGCTTGTAAGAATTTCTTTATCGGTAGAGCTCAGTTCTCTTCTCAGATAATTGGTAGGAATTCTTCCTGCTGCAGCAGCTTTTTGTCGATAGTCAACCTTACATAAAAGACAATATTATTGTTCCCTTTTATTTTATTAAGCACAGGACACTGTAGAAAATCACAAGATACCAATCCAGTTTATCTGATTCACCCAGAACAATGAAATAATTTTATAGGCTTTTGTCTAGAAATGTTTTAACTTGGTTCTTTGCAAGATAATTTTATGCAGAGCTATGCATTATGTTAAATACTTCAGTGCTACTCACCACCAAAGGCATGAACTGAGACGGAGAAGGCTTCGTTTTACTGACCGCTGTCACCATCACTGATGTATCACCTAGCTTAATTATTTTTTAAAGAGGGGGAGAAAGGTATTAGGCACACTTCTTCAGTAGAGAGCAATGAGATATCAATCTCTATATTTGCTATATTTCTGGAAAGATAGGCAAAATGTATCAAACAACTGAAAGATATTTCAATGGTATATGGTTATTGAATAATTTTCTACCTGTACCACAGCACATCCGTCAGCGAATCGGGCTAATTTTCCAGAAGAGATTTCTAGTTTTCTGAAGAAAGGAAATTAAAGAAAAGTTTCATTATGTGAAAATTTATATTTCTCTTAGATCTGTGTGGCAAGGGGCTGCATTATTCAGCTGACAGGCAAACACACCCTGCAAATGCCTGTAGGTGCTTTCATACTTTCATAATGCTGTAGGTAGAAGGTATGAAAAAAGGCACCCCACACATGTTTAGAAAAACTTTCACTTTACTATAAAACTGAAGCTGGTCAGCTGTGAGGGAAGAGTCTCTCTGCACAAGTTTTGCTCATATTTATATACATATATATCCTGCAGATATAAAAAATGAAATAAACATTACCAGCTCATGTTAACAACAAAGAAAAGTGCTTGCGACCTTTGAACACATGTCTTTTCATCAATCTTGTTTGGATGCCTATTTATATGTTTTAAGTCAGGACTGATGGTTTTTACCGCACCTGCTCAGAAGTGACAGCAGTGTGGACTTTAGTGGAAATATGATAAGGATTTGTGACATTAGGATTTAAGGGTATAAGACTTAAGGGTTTTTTTTCTTTTCTCTCTTTATTAGATTGGAGTATAGATAATTTTTTAGATGGTTGATGGGAGGATAAGGTTTAAATGGATTAAGATAAATAAGTGAGTAAACAGTGAAAGATGGAAAGAATTTGCTGATTTAATTAATAATTGGAATACAAAAAGGGAGGTGGGAGGAGGTGGAGGAAATAAGTTACAGAAGGATGGAATTTTGAAAAATGGAAGTGTTTTCTTTTTTAAATGTCTTTGTTTTTTGCTTTTTTCTTGTTGGTGGGGTGGGGGGGAAGGTCTTCTATGTATTCTTTTTTTATTTTTTTATTTTATTCCATTGTACTTTGTCTTTTTCAATTTTTGTATTTGTGAAAAATGAAATAAATATTATTTTTTTAAAAAAAGAAGTGACAGAGCATGGGAACATGTTTCTGCTTCCACCTTTATTCTTTTTTAATTCATCTTTCCCCTCCCCACATTGCAAAGTGATCCCTGGGAGCGGATAACATGAAACGTGGCAAAAGAGCTATGCGGACAAACATTAAAACTGCACCAAACTCAAGGCTGCTCCTTCTCTGGAAAAGAAATGGAAAAGTATAGCGGTGTGGTGCAGCAGTAACAAAACCACAAGCACATTTGCAAAGATAAGCAGTGTCCGGTATGGTTTCAAATTGGACTGCATGTTGAGATTCGTTTGGACTAGGTCACCCTCTTGCCAACAAAGGTCCATATAGTTAAAGTTATGGTTTTCCCAGTAGTGATGTATGGAAGTGAGAGCTGGACCATAAAGAAGGCTGATTGCCGAAGAATTGATGCTTTTGAATTATGGTGCTGGAGGAGACTCTTGAGAGTCCCATGGACTGCAAGATCAAACCAATCCATTTTTAAGGAAATCAGCCCTGAGTGCTCACTGGAAGGACAGATCGTGAAGCTGAGGCTCCAATACTTTGGCCACCTCATGAGAAGAGAAGACTCCCTGGAAAAGACCCTGATGTTGGGAAAGATGGAGGGCACAAGGAGAAGGGGACGACAGAGGACAAGATGGTTGGACAGTGTTGTCGAAGCTACCAGCATGAGTTTGACCAAACTGCGGGAGGTAGTGGAGGGCAGGAGTGCTCTGGTTCATGGGGTCACGAAGAGTCGGACACGACTAAATAACAACATAAGATCAAATGCTAAAAACAAATGGAATGAAAATATGAAGGAAATAATACTATGTTAAAATAAACTAGAAAAGGAGGTTGAGGGAAGTCTGAGGGGGGAGGGGAAACTCTTGAAGTAGTGAATTATTTGTTATGATACAACACTGGAAAATTGGAAAATTAATAAAAACGATTACAAAAATAAATAAATTCCCAACTGCAGGCAGACTGTTACAACCCATCTTATCTTCAAAGGAGGCCTCTTCCAACCCTGCCATTCTGTGATTCTTCACTATGCAAGGCGGTGAGGGCAAAGACACTCTGCACGTGGCCAGAGGCAACATCAAACACCCCCAGGAGTCAGGCGCGGCTTTGGGAACGGATTCCAAGGCTGAACCTTGGTAGCTTTTAAGCCCTGGAGGAAAGGAAGAGGATCACACACCGGTTTTTATGCGCAGGCGAACCAGTCACCTTTGCTTCCCTACCCCTTACCTGCCCCCCACGTCCACAGACACCGCTTTGGGGCCTCCAGCAGAGCTCCACAGGCCTCGAGCCCGAGCCAGCCGCGCCAGGCGGAGGCAGCCCGGACCCCTCAGCCAGGGCCCCATGGCGCCGCTACCCCGGCAAGCGCTCGCCCTCCGCCTCAGCCACGAAAGGCAGACTGCGCTGGCGGCCGCCATGACACCACAGTCGCCCGGCGAAGCGCGACCTCCGACCCCGCACTGACTTAGCACTAAGGCGCAAGCTGATTGGCTCCCCGCGACAAAACCGCCGGCAAAGGGGCGGAGCGAAGGGGCGGACCAATGAGAACGGAGCGGTGCCGAGGTTCGATTTCGATTCCCCGAAAGCGAGGGAGCAGCCGGCGGTAGTGCGCACGCGCCGGAACTCGCCCCTCAGTGGCCGGCCCGATGCCGCGGCTGGGCCAATAAGAGGAGACTTAGAACGCCGGCGGCCTTTTGTCGTTCTCTCCTGTTCCTGGCAAAGGGGCGCGGCGGAGTAGAGGTTCGATGCGCGTTCTTTCCCGCAAAGAATTGTGGGTGCTGTAGTTCTTTTTTGGTTTTGAATTACAAACTTTATTGAAACTTATTTTTTGTGTGTAAATCAGTCAGTGTTTCCCAAATTTGGGTTTCCAGCTGTTTTTGGACTACAATTCCCATCACCCCGATCACTGGCCCTGCTAGTTGTAGTTCAGAAACAGTTGGGCACCCAAGTTTGGGAAATGCTGGAGTTATCTAGTTCTGCATCTCTAAACTGTGCTGGCATCCATCTGTGTGGGGAGACAATGGAGGCTTGTGCCTTTGGGGGTGAGGTCAAGCTACTGGACAGTTGCAGCGCCTGCTGTGGCTGTAGAGACCAATGTGGGAGAGACACGTTTTAATACTAAGAATAGTAATTATTATTTATACTCTGCCCATCTGGCTAGGTTTCCCCAGCTACTCTGGGTGGCTTCCAGCAGAATATAAAAATATATCTATTCTTTTGCAGCTGGGACATATGAAGGTGCCCAGTTGTGCTGCTGTAGATGCACCATGGAGTTTCTTCAGTATACCTGAAGGAGTGTTTCCACTCCCATCGTTTTGCCCGGACGCTGAGGTCCAGCGCTGAGGGCCTTCTGATGGTTCCCTCATTGCGAGAAGCAAAGCTACAGGGAACCAGGCAGAGGGCCTTCTTGGTAGTGGCGCCAGCTCTGTGGAACACCCTCCCATCAGATGTCAAAGAGATAAACAACTACCTGACATTCAGAAGACATCTGAAGGCAGCCCTGGTCAGGGAAGTTTTTAATGCGTGACATTTTAGTGTACAGCGGTACCTCAGGTTAAGTACTTAATTCGGTCCAGCGGTCCGTACTTAACCTGAAACTGTTCTTAACCTGAAGCACCACTTTAGCTAATGGGGCCTCCAGCTGCTGCCACGCCGCTGGAGCCCGATTTCTGTTCTCATCCTGAAGCAAAGTTCTTAACCTGAAGCACTATTTCTGGGTTAGTGGAGTGTGTAACCTGAAGCATATGTAACCTGAAGCGTATGTAACCTGAGGTACCACTGTACTTTTGGTCTTTGTTGGAAGCCGCCCAGAGTGGCTGGGGAAACCCAGCCAGATGGGCGGGGTACAAATAATAAATTATTATTCTTCTTCTCTCTGCAGTCCTCCTAGTGGTCATTTCTCCTATGGTCACTGCTATGGATACACGACTGCATACCTCCAAGCTCTGAGGATGCAATGAAGGATTTCCCTGGATTTAGACTGCTCCATATGGGAAGAAAGACTTCAACTGCATTTGAGCTTTGGGCCTCCTGATACCTCTCTAGCCTGCTAAATATACACACAATTAGGGCCAGCCTAATATATTTTGGTGCCTGGGGGAAAACGCAACATGGAGCCTCCCCCTGCCTCCCTGCCAGGGAAGAAGGGGTGAGTAAAGATCTACATCAGGAACAAAGAGGGGATAAAGATCCACATTGGGATCTGCTGCCTCTGCGGATCTTGCCTCCCAAGGCTGGACACAGACACAAAGGTTTGTGGAGCAGAGAAGGGATGTAGCGAAATCCAGGCAGCACAGATATCTCAATGGAGTTTGTGCCACTAAGCGGTGTCCAAACTTTTTTCAAAGATGGCCAGATTTGATGAAGTGAAGGGCCGTGAGGGCCGACCAAAGTTTATGACCTTTTTTTAGGGTTTTACCCCAGACCAAAGTTGTTGTGCTTTTTAAAAGATTAAAGTTGTTGAGCCTTTTTATTTTTTATTTTTAATAATATTTATTCCTTTTTGAACAATTTACACACTATAAAACCAAATAAAAACAGAGGAAAAAAACAATACAATATAAAGACACTACATAACACTAGACACATTAAACTAACAAAACCAAACAAAAACAATTTAAAACACTCAAACAATTTCAATATCTTATCTTTCATTCACTTATTTCACCTCCCTTTTTGTATTCCACTTCTGTCAAATGTTTGACAGAAGGCTCATCTGTTGTTGAGCCTTTTTAAGGGTTGAAGTTGTTGAGGTTTTTAAAAGATTTTTACCCCAGGAAATAAACTGCACAGAAGCCAGATTACTGGTGGGCCGGATTAGGCCCCCAAAACGGACTTTGGACATGCCTGCGTGACTAAGGGTTCACTTGGCTTTCTAAACGAAGCCTTCCAACTACAGTGGTACCTCAGGTTACATACATTTCAGGTTACAGACTCCGCTAACCCAGAAATATTACCTCGGGTTAAGAACTTTGCTTCAGGGTCAGAACAGAAATCACGCGGCGGCAGCGGCAGGCCCCATTAGCTAAAGTGGTGCTTCAGGTTAAGAACAGTTTCAGGTTAAGAACAGACCTCCAGAACGAATTAAGTTCTTAACCCGAGGTACCGCTGTACTTGTTCAGACTTAATAAACCGATATCTGCATATAAGCAGAGTCATTATCTTTTCTTTGAAGATGCAAAACAACACATGCAACGGTTGCTATTTAGGTGTGGCAAAGACACTTTGTGTTGTTCCATATATAATGCGGCTCTGTGTCTTGTTGGCACAGCCCTATTGCTTGCGGTGAAGCACATTGTTGAAACTCCTGCCCATTGAACAGGGGAGTTGATAAGGAGGTCTGGTTCAACAAAGCCATTCCCCCCACCCCCCGCAAATATCACACTTTTGTGGTTAGGAATGTGCACCGGAATGTGTGGGATAAGCACTTGCTTTGACACGTCATCTAACATCCCTGCAAACAAATCAGAATTAGTGCTTATTAAATAGCCAACATCATCTAATCTCTCTGCAAGCAATTCAGGAAACAGGTCACCGAGAACCACCCAGTGTTGATTTTTAGAAATTAGTAAAACCAACCAAAGAACTGGGGTAACACCACTAAGGCAAAAAAGGACAGGGAAGAACTTTGTTTCTTCAAGTCATTTCAAGGGGAAATATTGTTCAAGAGCAAATGTACAAATAATGTAGTATAACGTAAATAGCATAGCTAAAAGAAGGGTAATTAGTACAAAACTGAGTGACATTTATTATCATAAGCTCATGTTAAGCTGTTGAAAGTTATCAAGCTCCTTTATATGACGTAAACTCTGGAAATTTAAAAGATAATATATTATTTTATTTGTTTATAACAATAATTATAGGCAGCTGCCTCATATACGAAATTTGCACGTACAGTCATACCTTGGGAGTCAAACATAATCTGTTCCGGAAGTACATTCGACTTCCAAAACGTTCAGAAACCAAAGCGCGGCTTCCGATTGGCTGCAGGACATTTGGCTCCCGAAAACTGTTCAAAAACTGGAACACTCACTTCTGGGTTTCAATTGTTTGGGAGCCGATTTGTTTGGGAGCCAAGGCGTTCAAGATCCAACGTATGACTGTACAACAAAATATCATATACTTTAAAAACAACAAAAATAATAATGACTGGCGCATCTTGGGAAAAAAACCAGCAACAACTGAAGAGACCTGTCAACATGAAAGGGGCACATGAAACTTAAAATCAAGGATGCCTGTTGAACCTTTGTTAGAAGCATATTCCTCAGCATGGGATTGGTGACACTAAATGTCCAACTTCAATTGAAGCTACAGAGCTACAGTAATCAGCTGAAAAACTCGCAACCCTAAAAGAAGAGACAGACTTAATAGCTCTGAGCATTATATACCAACTTTATGGTGTACTATGGAAAGCAAAAATGTTTTTAATTATGCTTGTGTGTGTTTAAGGTATGATACATTATGGGCAAGTCTTATTATCATTTTTAAAAGGATATTAATTATTCCATGAAGTGTAAAGTTATATAGCTCTCTTGCTGGAGACCAGAGATGATTGTTCATTCATGCTCAGACAGCAGAATAATGTGAGCTCAAAGCAACAATTGTGCCAGTATTGGACTTCACACATGATTAAATTAGGACTAGCTGATGTGCATTATAGAGTTGCACGCAACTTCAGTCCCGAAACAGCGATAGACTCAATGGGTGTCTGGCTTACTGAGGTGTGGTTACCTTAGACTGAAGGTCAATGGCTGTGGTATCTTTTAGGATATGTGGCTTTATTTACACATATATACAGCCTGAGACATCACTTTGCCAACAAAGCTATGGTTTCCCCAGTAGTGATATATGGAAGTGAGAGCTGGACCATAGAGAAGGCTGATCGCTGAAGAATTGATGCTTTTGAATTCAGGTGCTGGAGGAGACTCTTGAGAGTCCCATGGACTGCAAGAAGATCAAACCTCTCCATTCTGAAGGAACTCAGCCCTGAGTGCTCACTGGAAGGACAGATCGTGAAGCTGAGGCTCCAATACTTTGGCCACCTCATGAGAAGAGAAGAGTCCCTGGAAAAGCCCCTGATGTTGGGAAAGATGGAGGGCACAAGGAGAAGGGGACGACAGGACGAGATGGTTGGACAGTGTTCTCAAAGCTACCAGCATGAGTTTGACCAAACTGCGGGAGGCAGTGGAAGACAGGAGTGCCTGGCATGCTCTGGTCCATGGAGTCACGAAGAGTCGGACACGACTAAACAACTAAACAACAACAGCCTGAGCATAGGATGGAGGGCTCACAGTATTAACACTTTCAACAGACCTCACTTCCCCATTAAGTTTCCCAGGGAATCCCAGCACAGAGCAATGCAAGCCTCTGTGTATCTAGCTTCCAACATAATCCAAAACACCCTCTCTCTCTCTCTCTCTCTCTCTCTCTCTCTCTCTCTCTCTCACACACACACACACACACACACAAAAGCCCCCTTGGCCTATTGTTCTCCAGCCTAGGATGATATGGCATCATACCAGGCAAGGTGGGGAAAGGTCTCCCCCCATTTCTATCTATGGCAACAGAGCTTACTCTTTTAAGATGCAAATGGCGGGAACTTAGCTGAGCAGCTCAGGCCATTCTGCAAGCTTCCTCCTATGGATTCTAGCCTTCCAATATACAGGTTTAGGAGGAATCTGTGGTATCTTCCTGACACCCCCCCCCCCCAACTTACAAAACTAACTTCACTTGCTATCTGGAGCTAGTCTGAAATAACTATCTCTATAACAATGGCTAATCAAATCAGTCTCTTAAACTTAAACCAAGAAAGAGTATTCTCTATAAGATTGAATATCAATATACATATCAAGACGTATAAAAAGGTAAAGGTACCCCTGCCCGTACGGGCCAGTCTTGACAGACTCTAGGGTTGTGTGCCCATCTCACTCAAAGAGGCCGGGGGCCAGCGCTGTCCGAAGACACTTCCGGGTCACGTGGCCAGCGTGACATCGCTGCTCTGGCAAGCCAGAGCCGCACACGGAAACGCCGTTTACCCCGGAAAACTAGTTTGGGAGTGTGCTACCTGCACGCCCCAGTTTAAGGGCCCCATTGGGGGTGAACGGCGGCCTTTTGATTACTTGGACTGCCAGGGCGAAACAGGTGCAAAACGCCAGCACCCTGCCGTCTACAACTTCATTGTCTACATCTTTATTAACATCTATCTGCAATTCTGCTAGCACCTCTCGGTATTATGAATATCATCGAACTTACCTTTTGTTGGTATCTTCATGAACTTATCCAAAAGACTGAGTTAAGTATTTGAAAAATCTATTGAAACCAGACATTATAAGTTCATTTTAGGCTGGGTAGTTTGCAAGTCTTTGTGGCTTTGTTTAATGTTTTGTATTTTTCTCAGGAGGTTGATAAAGTATGTATAATTATTGTTCTGTGTATATTAATCGCCAACGTGTTGCATGAGTCGCACTACTTCTATCAGCAGCACAGGTTGCATTTTTCTAGCATTATTACATATATTTTGCAAGCAATTGACAGAGCAGTGGTGTCATTTTTGGAGCATCACTTACGGAAGTCAGATTCGCTATGTATGTGTGTATATGTATATGTATAAAGGTAAAGTTAAAGGGACCCCTGACCATTAGGTCCAGTCGTGGCCGACTCTGGGGTTGTGGCGCTCATCTCGCTTTATTGGCCGAGGGAGGCGGCGTACAGCTTCTGGCTCATGTGGCGAACCAGAGCAGCGCATGGAAACGCTGTTTACCTTCCCGCCGGAGCGGTACCTATTTATCTACTTGCACTTTGTGCTTTCGAACTGCTAGGTTGGCAGGAGCTGGGACTGAGCAATGGGAGCTCACTCCGTCATGGGGATTTGAACCGCCGACCTTCTGATCGGCAAGTCCTAGGTTCTATGGTTTAACCCACAGTGCCACCCGCGTCCCATGTATATATGTGTGTATATATGAAAATATGAAAAAGTGTGCTGTGCTCCCCGCCAAATATTAACAGATGCAAAGCTGACATATTGAATAGTAACGGAGAACCTGTAGTCTTCCACAAGTTGCTGGACTACATTTCCCACCATCCCTGACCTCTTTGCCTGGTGGCTGGGGTTGATGGGAGTTGGAGTCTAACAACACCTGGAGGGCCACAGGTCCCTCATCCCTGGAAGAGTTTGGATTTGGATTTGATATGCCGCTTTATCACTACCTGAAGGAGTCTCAAAGCGGCTAACATTCTCCTTTCCCTTCCTCCCCCACCACAAACACTCTGTGAGGTGAGTGGGGCTGAGAGACTTCAGAGAAGTGTGACTGGCCCAAGGTCACCCAGCAGCTGCATGTGGAGGAGTGGAGACACGAACCCGGTTCCCAGATTACGAGTCTACTGCTCTTAACACTACACCACACTGGGTTGTTTCCTGTTCCTTCCTCCCAGTCTCTCTCTCTCTCCTTTTTGAACCATGTAACTGAGCAGACGTCTAAGGCTATAACCAAGAATACCTTGCCTGTGTTGTCTCTGCTGTTGCATAGAACAATGCATGAGTGAGATCTCTGACTATTGTAAGTAAAGCATTTCTGGGTTAGCGGAGTCTGTAACCTGAAGCGTATGTAACCCGAAGTACCACTGTACCCAAAGGAGTCTAAAAGCAGCTAACAATCTCCTTTTCCCTTCCTCCCCCACAACAAACACTCTGTGAGGTGAGTGGGACTGAGAGACTTCAGAGAAGTGTGACTAGCCCAAGGTCACCCAGCAGCTGCATGTGGAGGAGTGGGGAATCGAACCCAGTTCACCAGATTATGAGTCTATCACTCTTAACCACTACACCACACTGGAAGAGAGCGTAAGTGGAGTGACCTTCCATAGCAGTGAAAATGGGCAAACGCCGAATATTAACCTGACTGATGCATTCTGGGCTAAAGGACCATTCCAAGTCTGCTCTGCACCAGGGCAACAGGATGAAGGCACCACATTCTGCGATCATTTTGTGGAAGGTAATTTTGAGTCCAAGCTGGTAAGCATCTAGCATGCACTGGGTGAGTGACATTTGATGATCAATAATTCACTTTCTATTGATAGGGAAGCTGCTTTAATTGCTCTCTGGTTTATGGAAGATCGAAGAGGTCGTGTCAGTCTCATCTGCTGTGTTTTTTGGTTTAATTAGATCTAGCCTGGGGAGGGAAAAAATTATCTCTGCACATAGGTGGCCTCTCTGTTTATTAACTTCATTCAGCCGTCTTGTGCACTAATTGAGATCTCAAAAACACTGTATAAAAACAATGGCTGCTCCCAGACAATCTGTTTCTTGGGCATACATTCTGATTTGCCTGCACAAAGTTTATGGAGAGGTTAGACAGTGTTTGCTATTTACTGAGCATCCATTCTGATTTTTTTCTGGGAGAAATTATGTGACAGTGTATTAAGCAGCCATTATCCCACACTTTCCAGTGCGCTTCCTAGTCACTTTCCGTAGTGCAAAAAGCCCTATTTTGTTTTGGTGTGTGTGTAGGGAAAGCGGGATTGTTGTGCAAGAGCTTTAATTGCACAACCTGAATGTGCTGTTATGTCCTTGTCACTATTATTTAGAATCATAGAATCATAGAGTTGGAAGAGACCACAAGGGCCATCGAGTCCAACCCCCTGCCAAGCAGGAAACACCATCAGAGCACTCCTGACATATGGTTGTCAAGCCTCTGCTTAAAGACCTCCAAAGAAGGAGACTCCACCACACCCCTTGGCAGCAAATTCCACTGTCGAACAGCTCTTACTGTCAGGAAGTTCTTCCTAATGTTTAGGTGGAATCTTCTTTCTTGTAGTTTGGATCCATTGCTCCGTGTCCGCTTCTCTGGAGCAGCAGAAAACAACCTTTCTCCCTCCTCTATGTGACATCCTTTTATATATTTGAACATGGCTATCATATCACCCCTTAACCTCCTCTTCTCCAGGCTAAACATGCCCAGCTCCCTTAGCCGTTCCTCATAAGGCATTGTTTCCAGGCCTTTGGCCATTTTGGTTGCCCTCCTCTGGACACGTTCCAGTTTGTCAGTGTCCTTCTTGAACTGTGGTGCCCAGAACTGGACACAGTACTCCAGGTGAGGTCTGACCAGAGCAGAATACAGTGGCACTATTACTTCCCTTGATCTAGATGCTATACTCCTATTGATACAGCCCAGAATTGCATTGGCTTTTTTAGCTGCCACGTCACACTGTTGGCTCATGTCAAGTTTGTGGTCAACCAAAACTCCTAGATCCTTTTCACATGTACTGCTCTCAAGCCAGGTGTCACCCATCTTGTATTTATGCCTCTCATTTTTTTTTTGCCCAAGTGCAATACTTTACATTTCTCCCTGTTAAAATTCATCTTGTTTGTTTTTGCCCAGTTCTCTAATCTGTCAAGGTCCTTTTGAAGTGTGATCCTGTCCTCTGGGGTGTTAGCCACCCCTCCCAGTTTGGTGTCATCTGCAAATTTGAACAGGATGCCCTTGAGTCCATCATCCAAGTCGTTGATAAAGATGTTGAATAAGACCAGGTCCAAGACAGAACCCTGTGGCACCCCACTAGTCACTCTTCTCCAGGATGAAGAGGTGGGATTTAGTCTGGGAGTACCAAGTGTCTGAGTACAAGGACTGAATGCAGAAGGGTTGGATGAATGGAAGCCAGAAAACAATGAGTTAATGATGGTAGTAAGGATGTAAGGAGACATGGTCTCCTGATTCGCCCTGTATTTGTCACATGCAGCCCTGTTTCCGTTCCACTGCGGGTTGTATTCTTCAAATCCTGTGTTCATCTCACCACCTACTGTTGTGAAAATTCCTTAATTTACTTAATTACTTAAATAAGCTACTTAATTTATTACTTAATTATGTAATTTACATAAGTAATTGCGTAAATTATGTAGTCGTTATGTTATCCCACTTTATTCATTTGTCATAGTGGCTAGCAGCCATTGATGGCTTTGTCCCTCATGAATTTGTCAAACTTTTTAAAGCCATTTAAGTTGGTGACTGCTACTTCCCAGATCACTACTGGGAAAACCAGAGCTTTAACAATACGGACCTTTGTTGGCAAGGTGATGTCTCTGCTTTTTAAGATGCTGCCTAGGTTTGTCAAAAGCAAGAAGTACTGAAAACAAAAGGCTTTTAAATTGCACAAACTTTCTCTCTCTCTCGACAGATTCCTTTTCTCTACCATTAGGTGGCACCAATTAGCTGGTTAACCACATGCCCAACTTTTATTAAACTTTTTTGGTCCTCCACGTTCTTTTATGGAGGTGCAGTGACAATGGGCAATAATAATAATAATAATTTATTTTTATTATTAAATTATTAGAAGGCCCTCTGCCTGGTTCCCTGTAACTTGGCTTCTCGCAGTGAGGGAACCGCCAGAAGGCGGCAAAACCTTGTTTTATCATTACATCAAAAGTTGTTACAGCATATTCACAGTCATACCTCATGTTGCATCCCCTTCAAGTTACGTCTTTTCAAGTTGTGTCCTGTGGCAACCCAGAATTACTGTAACGGTTACTTACTCCGGGTTTCACCACTCGCGCATGCACAGAAGCACTAAATAGCGCCATGAGCTTGCGCAGACACGGTGCTTCTGGATGCCAATGCTTCAAGTTGCAGAGGTGCCTCCAGGATACCAGTTAGTCCTTGTATGCCCTGCGGAGGACCTTAAGGTCCACAAATGACAACACTTTGGAGGTCCCAAGTCGCAAGGTGGTTAGATTGGTCTCAACTAGGGCCAGGGCCTTTTCAGTACTGGCCCCGACTTGGTGGAACGCTCTGTCACAAGAGACCAGGGCCCTGCGGGACTTGACATCTTTCCGCAGGGCCTGCAAGACAGAGTTGTTCCGCCTGGCCTTTGGTTTGGACTCAGTCTGACCCTTATGTTTCCCTCCTCTTATGGTCTTGATTTATCGGCTACTTTTAAAATTCATTTTAAATTGCATTTTAACCTGTACAGTGGTACCTCGGGTTAAGAACTTAATTTGTTCCGGAGGGCCGTTCTTAACCTGAAACTGTTCTTAACCTGAAGCTGCCGCCGTGCTGCCGGAGCATGATTTCTGTTCTCATCCTGAAGCAAAGTTCTTAACCTGAGGTACTATTTCTGGGTTAGTGGAGTCTGTAACCTGAAGCGAATGTAACCTGAAGCATATGTAACCCGAGGTACCACTGTATATTAAATTGATTTTGTTTTGTTTTTGTTTCTTTCCCCCTATTATGTTTTTAATGTGATTTTATTTGTGTTAGTTACTTCCGCAACTCGAGGTTCCACTGTATATATATTTTTAAAAGCCTGCCCCCCCACCCCGAACAAATTTAGCTGCAAATGCCCTTCTGGAACAAGGATTCCCACATTCACGTTAGAAGAGCTTCCTGGATCAGGCTAATGGCCCATCTAGTCCATCTTGTTCTCACAGCGGCCACTCAGATACCTTTGGGAATCCCTAGCATTTTAAAAAGTAGAGACATCACCTTGCCAACAAAGGTCCGTATAGTAAAAGCTATGGTTTTCCCAGTAGTGATGTATGGAAGTGAGAGCTGGACCATAAAGAAGGCTGATCGCCGAAGAATTGACGCTTTTGAATTATGGTGCTGGAGGAGACTCTTGAGAGTCCCATGGACTGCAAGAAGATCAAACCTATCCATTCTGAAGGAAATCAGCCCTGAGTGCTCACTGGAAGGACAGATCCTGAAGCTGAGGCTCCAATACTTTGGCCACCTCATGAGAAGAGAAGACTCACTGGAAAAGACCCTGATGTTGGGAAAGATGGAGGGCACAAGGAGAAGGGGACGACAGAGGACGAGATGGTTAAGACAGTGTTCTCGAAGCTACAAACATGAATCTGACCAAACTGCGGGTGGCAGTGGAAGACAGGAGTCCCTGGCGTGCTCTGGTCCATGGGGTCACGAAGAGTCGGACACGACTGAACGACTAAACAACAACAACGCAGGATTTGAGCACAAGAACAACACTGTCCCCTCCTGTGGTTTCCAGCAACTGGTATTCAGAAGCATGGATGCCTATAACAGCAGAGGCAGCGCATAGCCATTGTGGCCAGAAGCCATGAATAGTCCTCTCCTCCATGAATTAACCTAACTCTCTAAAGCTAAAGCCAACTAACTCATTGTGTCAGCACATTGATTTCTACTTGTGCAATGGGACTTTCCCTCCTCTCCTCCTCTGTGTCCCCCCTAAAGTCATTCTGGGGGCTCCCACATCCCTCTGGGGCAAGTTTGGCAAAGGTGTGGGGTGCGCACAGGGAGAGAAAGCGTTGAGTCCTGTTGTGCATGTTATGTACTGAAGTTCTCACCCTGGGCCAGCAGGGGGCTACTGTACATAGTTTTCACTCAGGTCCACATATGCAAATAAGGAATGGAAAGTGACATTCAGTGATTGGATAGTTACAGAAAGTTGTTACTGTTGCGTTGTAGTGGAGCTCTATATAAGCAGGCTGGCTGAACCCTTCAGTTCAGTTCTGTTCTGGCCTGTGAATAAACAAGAGCTGTTTGAAGAATCGCTGTGTCGTCTGATATGTTCACCTACAACTTAACAGTGCAAGTGGTTTTTCTTGCGCAGAAAGTATGAGTTAGTTTGATACCACCCCAGATGACTTAAGCTTTTGTCCTCTGTTAAGTTGTGGGTGAACATATCAGATGATGCAGCGATTCTTCAAACAGCTCTTGTTTATTCACAGGCCAGAACTGAACTGAAGGGTTCAGCCAGCCTGCTTATATAGAGTTCCTGTACAATGTAACTGTTGCAACTTTCTAAAACTATCCAATCACTGAACATCACTTTTGATCCCTTATTTGCATAACTATCTACAGTATCCCCCTGCTGGCCCAGGGTGAGAACTTCAGTACATAACACCCTCCCTCTCTTGGGTAACAAGAGCCACGTTCCAGCCATCTGAGGTTAGGGGGAGATCTGGACTGAGTAAATGATTTCCCGCTAAATTTTAGCCACAACACCTGACGCCTTTACGCAGGAGATACTGCTCACCCGAACTGTTGCCAACCCCAAATCAATTGGGTGGCCCATTTTCTTCCTGGAACTGTTCAGCCCCACCCACATTGCCAAGAATATTTCTTTTCATCCTGTGTAAACCAAACTTCCAAGGAAAGAGAATTAGGAAAGAGAGCTTAAGGGTTTCCCTTTTCTCTCTGATTTATATGTTGCCACAGATAGCAGCAGCTGGAAAATGCAAGCCACCCAGAAGTTTTTAATTGGGGAGGGGTGGGAAGGTTAGTTTAGAAGGATTTTGAACCGAGGAAGAGTTTCAACAATCCAGAGATGTCATCTTGTATAAAGCTTTCAGATGCAGAAGGAGAATTCAAATTCTTTTGCCACATAGCTGTTCTATGACTAGGCTTGGCAGGTCGTGATTTTAACAGGGCTCAAAAAAGAAGATAACTTCCTTCTGAAGACAGCTTATATATTACTGTTTATTTTATTTATTTTTTTTCTTAACAAACAAAAACAGACAGTACACAAGAAAAGAACAAACAAGCCAGACATCAACAACCAAATAAGAAATACAACACGAGGAGCTTTCAGTGATAAAGTCAAAAGAAAGATGAAAAATCAGTAGCAAATGAACTGGGTTCAATTGTTGTTGTTGTTGTTTAGTCAGTTAGTCGTGTCCGACTCTTCGTGACCCCATGGACCAGAGCACGCCAGGCACCCCTGTCTTCCACTGCCTCCCGCAGTTTGGTCAAACTCACGCTGGTAGCTTCGAGAACACTGTCCAACCATCTCATCCTCTGTCGTCCCCTTCTCCTTGTGCCCTCAATCTTTCCTAACATCAGGGTCTTTTCCAGGGAGTCTTCTCTTCTCACGAGGTGGCCAAAATACTGGAGCCTCAGCTTCAGGATCTGTCCTTCTAGTGAGCACTCAGGGCTGATTTCCTTAAGAATGGAGAGGTTTGATCTTCTTGCAGTCCATGGGACTCTCAAGAGTCTCTTCCAGCACCCTAATTCAAAAGCATCCATTCTTCGGCGATCAGCCTTCTTTATGGTCCAGCTCTCACTACCATACATCACTACTGGGAAAACCATAGCTTTAACAATATGGACCTTCGTTGGCAAGGTGATGTCTCTGCTTTTTAAGAGGCTGTCTAGGTTTGTCATTGCTTTTCTCCCAAGAAGCAGGCATCTTTTAATTTCGTGGCTGCTGTCACGTGACTGCTGGGTTCAATTACAAAATTATAAATGGAGTATTAAAAATAGGGACATTCCAGGAACTAATCAGAAGCAAGGATGACTTTTATAATTCCAGGACTGGGACACTTGGAGGGTCTTTAAAAAGCAAACCAAACTGAATTTCTTTCTCATTCCCAATGGCGCATAGGGGATGTACCTTTCCCCACCTGATGATCTTCTGCTGCAACACCTACTCTGTGGGATTCTTGTGGATAGTAGGAGATGATATATTGATTAAATATTATCCTTCTTCACTCATGCCAGTGAGCTGGTAGCAAAGTACATTCCCCTGTATATTGCAGGAAGTTGGTAGATTTGTTAGAATCTCTTGAGTTAAGCTATCCAGTCTGGCTTGTCCAGATTGGATTGATCCTGGTAAATTCCCTTTGTTCCCTCTTAAAAAAAGAATAAAGACACTACAGTCTTTTCTTGAAAGTAATAAGAAGGTTACTTACATTCAGTTCACAGTAGGATCCTGAAGGCAGGCTTTAGCTTGTAGTTACAGAAGAGAGTGTGGGTTCGTCCTGTATGGGGATTGAGCCCATGTGCTGCTGGCTGAGGGCCAGCAGACAGCAAAAGCATCAAGATGGAATAAAGCGAAGGAGAAGGGAAGATGGCTGTGTGACCAGTCCTTGTATGGGGTCTCTCAGGGTCATTCCCATCTACCTGATCAGACGCAGGGGGAGGATGCTTCAGGCCAGGTGTGACAGGAAGTCCTCCTGGCTGGAGCAACATTCCCCTGTGTGTCCACTCTAGGCAAACAGGAAATGTAGTATTTGACTGCTTTTGTGATGTTACATCCCACATTCTCTACTTTTCTCATAGGCAGGGTTGCTAAGAACTGGGCAATACGGTAAGCCAAGCAGAACAAGAATCAACACTTTGAGTAGGCCCAACGCATGGCAGGCAGCAATCGTGGACGGCTTTGGAGCGTAGTGGTTGTGGAGCTTCTCTTGAATCGCGTCCCATGGCTCTGCCTGGACTGCTAGAGGCGCAACCAATGCTCGGGCTGTCGCAAACACTTCGGGGCCACAAAGGCTGAAGGAAGAGGCCCCGCTTCTGCTCTACAGACCCTCTTGTCAGCTCATTTGCTTGGAGGTGGCGCTGTGGGTTAAAGCCTCAGCTCCTAGGGCTTGCCAATCGAAAGGTCGGCGGTTCGAATCCCCGCGGCGGGGTGCGCTCCCGTTGTTCGGTCCCAGGGCCTGCCAACCTAGCAGTTCGAAAGCACCCCTGGGTGCAAGTAGATAAATAGGGACCGCTTACTAGCGGGAAGGTAAACGGCGTTTCCGTGTGTGGCTCTGGCTCGCCAGAGCAGCGTTGTCACACTGGCCACGTGACCCGGAAGTGTCTTCGGACAGCGCTGGCCCCCGGCCTCTTTGAGTGAGATGGGCGCACAACCCTAGAGTCTGTCAAGACTGGCCCGTACGGGCAGGGGTACCTTTACCTTTACCTAGCAGTCAAATTCTGAGTGCTCACTGGAAGGACAGATCCTGAAGCTGAGGAAATCAGCCCTGAGTACTCACTGGAAGGACAGATCCTGAAGCTGAGGCTCCAGTACTTTGGCCACCTCATGAGAAGAGAAGACTCACTGGAAAAAACCCTGATGTTGGGAAAGATGGAGGGCACAAGGAGAAGGGGACAACAGAGGACAAGATGGTTGGACAGTGTTCTCGAAGCTACCAGCATGAGTTTGACCAAACTGTGGGAGGCAGTGGAAGACAGGAGTGCCTGGCATGCTGTGGTCTATGGGGTCACGAAGAGTTGGACACGACTAAACAACAAAGCAGTCAAACCGAGTGAGGTAGGAGTCCCATGATTCAGAGGCTGGGGCAAACGGTGGTAGAGGCTCGAGTGAAGCCATGGTTCTGATGCCGACATGGAGGCGATGAATGGAACACAGTGCTCTAGCCAGAACGGTCAGCTCTGAATTGGTTCTGCTCTGTGATTTCGCTCAGTGTTTCAGCTCAGTGAATCAGCTCAGCTCAGAGGGTGGCCATGTCTGGCTGTGCTCTGATGTCCATCGATCCCATCCTTATCGCCAGTGTTAAGTTGTGGGTAGACATAGCAGACGACGCAGTGATTTCTCCAAAGCAGCTCTTTATTTGTAAGCTGGAACTGAACTGAACAGCAAACAGCTCAGCCGGCCTGCTTTTATAGGCAGCCGGCTGTCAACATTGTAGCAACAACAACCCAGGATTTCCCGCCTAAAGTAACTGACGTGGACCTGAGTGAAAACTATATACATGATACTCCTGGTTGCCAGGGTGAAAGCTTCAATACATAACACCATCTGTATCAGATTCCTGCTAAGTTCAGAACTTAAGGCTTTGGGGTAGCAGAACACTGAACTCTTCCGGTGCTAAGTCTAATCCTGTTAGTAAGTCCAACAGCGTAGGACGAAAAACCAAATGAAAACATCAGGATTGTTCCCATAACGTTTTTTTTCTCATCAGACTTGGAATAGAGGCATGGGAAAAGGTTTTAGCTTTTCAGTTCCAGGATAAACCCACCCGGAGCCGCCACTCAAGTAACTTGCCAAACACAAATGCCATTTAGAAGACCGGCTTGAGAGTTCATAAATTCTACCTGCCATGCAAAAATGCATGTGACTTCACTCTGCTGGGCGGGATTCTTGAGCCAGGATAAGAAAATGTTTTCTTTTTTGATATGTAAGTATGAAGCATGGCAACAGCAGCCACTGAAAATCAGCAAAATAGGCCAGAACCAAGCAAGGAAGAAAAATAAAGAAGGATAGGACGTACCCACACCTTTTAGGGCTGATTCCGCACTAATAATAATAATAATAATAATAATAATAATAATGTTGTTTAGTCGTTTAGTCGTGTCCGACCCCATGGACCAGAGCATGCCAGGCACTTCTGTCTTCCACTGCCTCCCGCAGTTTGGTCAAACTCATGCTGGTAGCTTCAAGAACACTGTCCAACCATCTCGTCCTCTGCCGTCCCCTTCTCCTTGTGCCCTCCATCTTTTCCAACATCAGGGTCTTTTCCAGGGAGTCTTCTCTTCTCATGAGGTGGTCAAAGTATTGGAGCCTCAGCTTCACGATCTGTCCTTCCAGTGAGCACTCAGGGCTGATTTCCTTCGGAATGGAGAGGTTTGATCTTCTTGCAGTCCACGGGACTCTCAAGAGTCTCCTCCAGCACCAGAATTCAAAAGCATCAATTCTTCGGCGATCAGCCTTCTTTATGGTCCAGCTCTCACTTCCATACATCACTAAATAATAATAATAATAGTCTTTTAAAAATCAAGTAGTTGTTTATCTGTTTGACATCTGATGGGAGGGCGTTCCACAGGGCGAGTGCCCTGGATGAAGGTCTGATGATCTGTTTGAAAGTGGATGGGAGATTATTGGATCAATAAACTGTCAGACAGAATGAGCTAATACGCTTCTCATGCTGCCTTATACTGAGGACTCAGCTACATTAGTCAAAAAACGTTTTGAATGTGTTAAAAACATGCAACACCAGATGGCGCCAGAGAGCAAAACAATTTCTACGTGATTTTTACGTAGCGGGTTTTTTTTGTTATAATGATTTAATTTCTGACTCATTTATAGCGTTATTTTTTCCTGTGTGTAAATCCACCCCGAGTCAGATCATCTAACTCAGTATTGTCTACACTGACTGGTAGTAACTCGCCAGGGTTTCAGACAGGGACATTCTCAGTCTTACCTGGAAATGTCAGCTCAGGATCTTCTGTATGCAAGAAAGATGCTCTCCCACTGGGCTATGGCGCACGAGAAAGACCTAAACACTGATGGTATGGACACCAGAATAAGGTACAGGACTGTGGGGTTGGGGCAGGTTAGATATTTATCAAATACTGTATTTTTCGTTCTATAGGACGCACTTTCCCCCCTCCAAAAATGAAGGGGAAATGTGTGTGCATCCTATGGAGCGAATGCAGGCTTTCGCTGAAGCCTGGAGAGCGAGAGGGGTCGGTGCGCACTGACCCCTCTCGCTCTCCAGGCTTCAGGAAGCTATCCACAAGGCTTCGGAGTGCGGCAGGAGTGCCCGCCGGGCTCCGAAGGCTTGCGGATAGCAGCCCGAAGCCCGGGGAGCACAGCGCTGCGCACCCCAGGCTTGCGGATAGCAGCCTGCAGCCCAAATCTGTTCTAGCTTCGGGATGGCTGCACAAAGCCTCCGCTGCCCTGAGGAGGCTTGAAAGGCTGTCCCTGAAGCCAAAACAGGGAGACGGGGCGCTGCGCAGCCTTCCCCCCACCGCCAGCCCTACAAGCTTGGGGGGCAGCGGCAAGGCTGCGCGCAGCCTTGGCGCTGTTCCCCGACCTGCTCTTGAACGCACCTTGAACGCACCTTGTTTTAGAGGGGCAGAGCAAGAAAAAAAATCTCCCCCCTGTTCTACCCCTCCTGTAGTCCGGTGCGTCCTATAGAGCGAACAATACGGTAATGCATGGTCCAGAGAAAATTTGAGAGAGAAGTTTAGAAATAGTAGAAATCAGGTTTCTCCCCCAGAAACCTATTCCCATTAACGTATTTGTTACAAGGGAGCTTTGTATGTTCCTATTCATTTTATGGAGTCACTGTTTATTTTATATTTAGAAAGGCATTTGAACTGATATACTTGCAGGAGAACATCTGAGAAGCTCAGCCTCAACGCGGTTGTGCAGCTTTTCGGATCTGCTTAATTTAGCAACCTTGAATAGCCCCCTTGTATTCCCACAACAGGAAAACACACACACTCCTAAAGCATTTGTAGGGTAGCAGCTCAGATTTACAAACTGTAAAGCTCCCCACAAATACTTTTGATAGCGACAAATCCTCCGGCTTTGGAAGACCACCCAGCCTTTGGGTATTGTGTGATATAAAATGACCTCCTGATTTTTCCATCAGCTCAAACAGAGGAGCCTGTTGTACATTCACATGATGTAATATGTACATATGGTAAAAACACTCATATGGCAACCTAGGGTGTAATAGGAGATACGTTGCTTGTTCTTTGAATTGCCATCATTAAGCAACTCGAAGAGAGAGAGAGAAACTACTTACTGCTCAGCTTTCCATTTAAACCTCGCTGCCTTAAAAGTGGACATTCAGAAAGCCAGAAATTAAATGTTAAGAGCTGCTTCATGCTGAAATCCAATGCATATCAAATTCCAGAGGGGTAGCCACATTCGCCTGTGGTAGCAAACAACATTAATGAACCCTTGTGGCACTTTAAAAGCTAACAAGACTAGTGTTGTGTGCAAGCCCATCTCCAGTAACGAAAGACTTACCTAGTGCCCAGTTTCCTTGGCATGAAGGTCAACAGAGACTGTGGAAAAACCAGAACATCCCATTTTTTTCTTGTGAGAGAACGGTGGCCATTTTGGATGCAATATCGTGTGATTTGGCACTGTGATCCCCTCCCCCAAAAGCACTTTTTTGAGGGCTGTGATATCACGCGGGCCCCCCAAACACGTGTTTCTGGGCACCGTGCCCCAAAAAGCACTTTTTTGGCGGGGTGGGGGGAATCATGGCATGAAATCACAGTTTTGAAAATGGCCGCTGTTCTCATGTGAGAAAAAATGGGAAGAAGGCATCCCGGAAGATTGTGTGCCAGATTTTGCCGCAAAGGTGTTGGAGGTCCGGGAATCAGCGTGTTTTTACATGAGTAGAATGTGTCCTTTTATTTAAAATGCGTCTCTGGGTTATTTGTGGGGCATAGGAATTCGTTCACCCCCCCCCCCAATATAGTCCGGCCCCCTACAAGGTTTGAGGGACAGTGGATCGGCCCCCTGCTGAAAAAGTTTGCTGACCCCTGTACTAAATGAAGCACAGTGTGGTTCTAATGAATAGAGATAAGTTTTCATCTCTTCCTCACAACACTGCGGCCGTCCGCAACAAAGCTGGATGATGGAAGATTCAGGGCAGGCAAAAAGAAGGGTGTTTTTATCGCAGTGTTATGTACTGAGCTGAATCCTAGAATAATAGAATCCAGAATGCAGCAGTCTGATTGGTCTGCAGAAGCCACCCAATCCAGCTCCAGGTGGAAGTGAGTCAGTGACCTGATTGGACTGCAGGAGCAGCCAATCAGGCTCCTGGATGAAGTGAATCAGCGACCTGATTGGCCTGCAGGAGCAGCCAATCAGGCTTCTGGAGGAGGTAAATCCGCAACCTGATTGGCCTACAGGAGCAGCCCGGAGTTCGCCAATCACACGGGGCCCATTGTGTAATTAATGTATATATAGCTAGAGGTTTTGGGGAACGTTTCATTTATTGCTACTGTGAGCTGAATAAAGAGCATGAAAATCACACTCGTCTCCGAGTATACTTCACACAGCGTGCTGTTAAATGGTGGACTCCTGCAAGATGTCATGATGGCCACCAAGATGGACGGCTTTAGAAGGGGTTAGGCAAATTCGGGGAGGGTAAAGCTATCAATGGCTGCTAGCCCCAAACTACTTTACTTACGAGACCACCTTACTTCACATGTGCCTAACTCGACTGCTTCAATCTGAGGAACGTAATGCTTTGCTGTACTCTTCCCCCAGCACCTGCTTAAAACATTTTTGTTTAGGCAAGCCTGCCCAGATATGTAGACTATCGACATGTGTTTTAAATCTGTTTTTAACTTATGATTTTAATTATTTTTTGAATGCTTTCAATAGCTGTTTTTAACTCTTCCGCTGCCAGCTTTATTGTCAATTGTTTTTGTAAACTGCTTGGAGGGTTGTTTTCTTCTTACAACCAAGCAGTCTATATTTGTGTGTGTGTGTATGTGGTGGTTTTATATTTTATAATATAGTGGTGTGAGAGGAAGGAGGAAATGGAATTCAGATTTTGAGCATTTTCAGCGGAGGAGAAAGAAGGAAAAAACGTTCCCCTGCAGATATTGCTGCAAAACGATTCCCATCGTATATGCCCTTTTAAAATGCATATAATTCAGAAGGCAATTGGGCCGGATCCGGCCCCTGGGCCTTAGTTTGTTTAGTACATTGCTATGTATCATTTTACACACCTCTGTCCTGTCCATCCCCCTTACTTGGCTTTTACCCCCTCAGAGACGTCCGCCCGTTGCCTTTCCTGGCCTTTCGTCCCAGGTGAGTTACCTGAGAGAAATTCCTATGAATTCCAGCTTTACACGCTACTGATGTTGGGGTGGGGTGGGGCCTGCTCTCTTCACAGCTGACAGCCCTTTAAAAATGTTTCCTTGGCCTGAGGAGAACATACAGACTTGCTTCGGCGCCCCGAGGCACAATTTTCAGCCACATCCATGGAGACCAAGATCTATGACAACATCAAAACAAATCAGTCTATCAGTGGAATGTAACACTACATACTGAACCCATATATCATTGGAGCCACTTCCAAGAATTTCACCACACCTGCAAAGGAAAATTTCGCAAGACAATATAGACATCCAACTGCGGCTGTGAGCAGGAATATAAAATCCAGCACATGTATAGCTGGCTTTTATATTTTAAAGTACCTTCCTTTACTCACTGCCCCCCATCTTTGACCATGCCCATTCCAATAAAGAAACATATTAGGATTATTTTAAATAATCATAATAATTTTCCAATTTTATCATCGAATATTCTGGCTGTTCTGGCAGAGCTTTTGGAGAAAAGAAGATGCATCAGGCTTGTTTTTTTTACTGTTGCATAGGAAATCCCTTAAAAATCCCTTAAAAAGCAGAGACATCACCTTGCCAACAAAGGTCCGTATAGTTAAAGGCATGGTTTTCCCAGTAGTGATGTATGGAAGTGAAAGCTGGACCATAAAGAAGGCTGGTCGCCGAAGAATTGATGCTTTTGAATTATGGTGTTGGAGGAGACTCTTGAGAGTCCCATGGACTGCAAGAAGATCAAACCTCTCCATTTGGAAGGAAATCAGCCCTGAGTGCTCACTGGAAGGACAGATCGTGAAGCTGAGGCTCCAATACTTTGGCCACCTCATGAGAAGAGAAGACTCCCTGGAAAAGAGCCTGGAAAGATTGAGGACACAAGGAGAAGGGGACGACAGAGGATGAGATGGTTGGACAGTGTTCTCAAAGCTACTAGCATGAGTCTGACCAAACTGCGGGAGACAGTGGAAGACAGGAGTGCCTGGCGTGCTCTGGTCCATGGGGTCACGAAGAGTCGGACCTGACTAAACGACTAAACAACAACAACAACAACATAGAAAATCCCAAGATAATTGTTTGTCGCTTGCATTATGGAGGGCAAACTGGGTAAACCACTTTAAAATCTTTGCATTAGGTTAATTCGCAGCACAACTGCATAACACACATGCTCGGTTTACAAGCCACTCAGTTGTCCCCAAACATCACACATTCAGTGTCTTTTTCAAGCCCTTAATATAGGAGCAACAGGGCCAGTCCAATACATTTGGGCACCTGAGGTGAACCACAAAATGGCAGCCAGGGAAGAAAGAGTTGAGTGAAGATCTACATTGGGAACCAGAAGCGGGGAATCAAATCAACCTAACGTGTCAGTTGAAGTGGAAATCCAAGAGCCCAAGAGATGCCAGAGGGCATAGGAGCCAACTCCTACGAGCCGAGGTCCCTTCAGCCCCCCAATACAATATTTGAGGTGGCACCCCCAAGTTGATGGGCACTGCCATTCCAATAGCGTGTGGGTGCCATGTCTTGTGATTGATTAGGCGGGACAGGGCTTACCTGGGTCCCCCCCCCAATATTTTATTCAAGTTGGCACCCCTGCCAGAGGGCAGTCCCTGCCATTTCCTCCTTAGGTGTGACAGGACACCAGCAGCGCCTCCTATCTGCCTATCTGCCACTGTAGAGGGGCCATGGCAGGGCAGCTGAGGAGGAGGCAGTGGGTAATGTATGCCTTGGAGGCCGGATCTGCTGCCCCTGTGAATTCTGCCGCCTGAGGCGGTTGCCTCACCTTGCCTCATGGGTGAGCCAGCCCTGATGACCAAAGTATTGATCTCCTCCTCCTCCTCCTCCTCCTCCTCCTCCTCCTCCTCCTCCTCCTCCTCTTTCTTCGAATCATAGAGTTGGAATAGATCACAAGGGCCATCGAGTCCAACCCCCTGCCAAGCAGGAAACACCATCAGAGCACTCCTGACATATGGTTGTCAAGCCTCTGCTTAAAAACCTCCAAAGAAGGAGACTCCACCACACTCCTTGGCAGCAAATTCCACTGTCGAACAGCTCTTACTGTCAGGAAGTTCTTCTTCTTCTTCTTCAGGAAGTTGTTTCTTCTTCTTCTTCTTCTTCTTCTTCTTCTTCTTCTTCTTCTCCTCCTCCTCCTCCTTCTCCTTCTCGGTAGGGCCTTTTCGGTAGTGGCACCTGCCCTGTGGAACACCCTCCCAGCAGACGTCTAGGCAATAAACAACTATTTTACTTTTAAAAGACAACTGAAGGCAGCCCTGTCTAGGGAAGTTTTTAATGCCTGATGCTGTATTGTTTTTAATATTCGGCGGAAGCCGCCCAGAGTGGCTGGGGAAACCCAGCAAGATGGGCGGGGTATAAATAATAAATTCTCATTCTTCTTCTTCTTCTTCTTCTTCTTCTTCTTCTTCTTCTTCTTCTTCCTCTTTTTCATTAAGAAAAGCACCACTGAGCTAATCCATTTTTATCAATTTTGTGCACTGAGATTATGGTCTTCCAGATTACTTATTTGAATCACCGATTAACGTGCGGAGGAGTCTATTTACAGCTTTGAGATTTCACACTATGCTCACAGCCTGTTTGGCCTGGATGGAAGGGCATGACAGTTTACTTTCACTCGACTTCTCATTTTTCCAATCTTAAATTCAGTTCTTCACATTTCTGCAGGGAATGCAAATCTGACAGATTCATCTTTAAATGTGAACTGAATTGAAATTCTCCTACACCCATGCATGTATACAGTCATTTGTGTACCTGGGGCCACGGAGGAGTGAAAAATATTGTTCATTATGTGTAGGGTTTTGAAAATAATCTCCAAAAAATTTGAAGTTTTTGAGCTATTTTTAAGGAAATTTGCCAAAAAAATCAACACTTCCAACATTCTGTATGGGTTGTCATGGGTTTTCACAATTTCCGGAAATTCCACCCAGACAC
Source organism: Podarcis tiliguerta (assembly GCF_965153285.1). NCBI lineage: Eukaryota > Metazoa > Chordata > Lepidosauria > Squamata > Lacertidae > Podarcis > Podarcis tiliguerta. The sequence continues at coordinate 11,194,910 of NC_139536.1, read as the reverse complement.
TATTTCCGACAGATGTATCCTGGATATGTCTGGAAAACCAAATGTATAAGTCATATTGCTCCCTATAGAATTCTCCTAGGGATAGATTTCTTAAAGAAATTCCCCAGAGGGAGTAAAACATGTGACTTGTTGATGGATGGAGATAAATATACATTTTCTATGGACTCTGCTGCAAATAAAATGTTTTACATGTGTTGTAAATTGCAATATACAAATATAACACTAGATGGCGACAGTGAGCTATGCCAAATTCAATGTATTTTTCAAAACTTTTTTATATGTGTATAGATTCCACCTATGTTTTCCATAGATCAGACATGTATAGCATGGGGTCCTATGTGCTAGGGAACCATCAGTGTTGAAATGTACAGTGGTACTTCGGGTTATAAACACCTCGGGTTTCAAACACTTTGGGTTACAGACTCCGCTAACCCGGAAGTAGTACCTTGGGTTAAGAACTTTACCTCAGGATGAGAACAGAAATTGCACGGCGGCAGCACGGCGGCAGCAGGAGGCCCCATTAGCTAAAGTGGTACCTCAGGTTAAGAACGATTTCAGGTTAATAACGGACCTCTGGAACGAATTAAGTTCGTAACCAGAGGTACCAGTGTACTTCTACACTGCTTGTATTTTTGTGATAGTCGGTGGTTTGTATCAAATAAATCTGACTGCCTGACCTTGGAGCATCGGGGCCGGCACTACTGTTAGGCAGAGCGAGACAGCTGCCTCAGGCAGCAGATGCTGGAAGGCAGGGTTATGGCAAGAACGTACCAGAGGACAGACATTGTTAAGTTGTGGGTGAACATATCAGACGACACAGCGATTCTTCAAACAGCTCATGTTTATTCACAGGCCAGAACAGAACTGAACTGAAGCCTTCAGCCAGCCTGCTTATATAGAGCTCCACTACAACGCAACAGTAACAACTTTCTGTAACTATCCAATCCCTGAACGTCACTTTCAATCCCTTATTTGCATATGTGGACCAGAATGAAAACTATCTACAGTATCCCCCTGCTGGCCCAGGGTGAGAACTTCAGTACATAACAGACATTGTGCCAGGAAATCCCTCTGCCCACAAAGTTAGCCTGCTGCTGCCCTCAGATGTAGTGCAGAATGCCATCCTGTCACACTTTCCCCTAATATAAGCATTCAAACTGAACCAAATTTCTCCCGTGTCTCTAAACCTGGGTGCCACTCCATCATTGCCCCTTTCAGTAGGTGTTGCATTTTCAGCTCCTTGCCTTTTGCAGACTGTGTCTTTGTCCCCAAGAATCTGGTGAAGGTTTTGATCCTGCCCCCGGGGCAGTGGCGTAGCGTGGGTTGTCAGCACCCGGGACAAGGCAAGTAATTTGCGCCCCCCCCCCGCTGCACTGTCCCTCCCCCAGATAGTCCCTCGCTCTCTCTCTGCACTGCACCGCACCGCACGCCTGGCACCCTCCCCTCCACAGTGGGCGGCGACCCAGCGGCTCGGATCGGATTCGCACAGCCAGCACTGCAGTGAGAGAGAGTGAGTGAGCCAGGTAGGGGCAGAGAGCTGCGAGTGCGAGCGCCCCCCCCCAGATGTTGCGCCCGGTGCGGCCGGCCCCCCTGCACCCCCCACGCTACGCCACTGCCCCGGGGAAGTAAGAGCTTGTCTCCAAGCCAACAAACTGCCAAGGTGCCTCTCTTCTCCAAAAGCACACTCTCCTTCCAAGACATTCAGACAATTTAGGCTGGCTCCCCAGGAATGTTGGCATTCGAGAGAGGTGCCCATTTGCATCTCCAGGCTGGCAGAGCTATACATAGACGGGTGCACTCCAGTTAAAAGGAAATCTTTCTGGGTGGCATTATAAAATATCATAATTCATAGTGTGTGTGTATGAAATAGAACTCTCTAGACCCATAACAGACTTATCCAGAATTCTGTGAATGTTTTAGTGCTTGATTAAAGATTTGAAATGGATAATTTCGGGCTTCCCCCTTTATAAGCATTCCAGAGCAAAGACAGAGCTCTTCCTCTCCCATTAAGGTTTCATGTTACTATTTTTGATCCTCGCGACTCTTTTCTCTGTGTATAAAACAGCCAGTGCCTCTCAATAAGGCCTCAACATGTTGCTTCGCATTTCCTCGCTCGCTCCATCCCTTCGCCAGATCCTTATTTTGCTGTTGTTGTTATTTTAAAAGATCTCATGAGACAAAAATAGCCTTGTTAAATATTGGGATTAAAAGATAAAGGCCCCAGGACACTAAACACAGCTCCGGATTTGGAAGGAGGGGGAAACTTGGTTGCCGTCATTTATAGAACCATTTGGAGGCACTAATTTTTGTAAAAAATTAAAAACTGGGTACAGTGGTACCTCAGGTTAAGACATCTGAAGGCAGCCCTGGTCAGGGAAGTTTTTAATGCGTGACATTTTAGTGTACAGTGGTACCTCAGGTTAAGTACTTAATTCGTTCCAGAGGTCCGTACTTAACCTGAAACTGTTCTTAACCTGAAGCACCACTTTAGCTAATGGGGCCTCCTGCTGCCGCCGCACTGCCGGAGGACGGTTTCTGTTCTCATCCTGAAGCAAAGTTCTTAACCTGAAGCACTATTTCTGGGTTAGCGGAGTCTGTAACCTGAAACGTATGTAACCTGAAGCGTCTGTAACCCGAGGTACCACTGTACTGAGTTTTGGGTGGATTATTTCTCTCTCACATACACACCTGCACTCAGACAGCCTCACAATCACACCCACACACCCACACAATGTTACACTGAGCCTTGAAGTCATATCCAGATGTTAAACTGTCCAGCCCAAACTCTGTACCACTTACCAGATTGTCCCCGGCTTTGCAACATTTCAGACATTTTGGGAACTCCCCTCAAGAATCAGAACAAGGGCAGGGGCCCTTTAGGTTAAAGCCACATTTCCTCTGGGGAAATTGTTATGTACTGAAGTTCTCACCCTGGGCCAGCAGGGGGATACTGTAGATAGTTCAGGTCCACATATGCAAATAAGGGATCGAAAGTGACGTTCAGTGATTGGATAGTTACAGAAAATGGTTACTGTTGCGTTGTAGTGGAGCTCTATATAAGCAGGCTTGCTGAACCCTTCAGTTCAGTTCTGTTCTGGCCTGTGAATAAACATGAGCTGTTTGAAGAATTGCTGTGTCATCTGATATGTTCACCCACAACTTAACAGAGGACAAAAGCTTAAGTTAGCAGGGGGCTACTGTAGATAGTTTTCACTGAGGTCCACATATGCAAATAAGGAATGGAAAGTGACGTTCAGTGATTGGATAGTTACAGAAAATGGTTACTGTTGCATTGTAGTGGAGCTCTATATAAGCAGGCTGGCTGAACCCTTCAGTTCAGTTCTGTTCTGGCCTGTGAATAAACATGAGCTGTTTGAAGAATCGCTGTGCCGTCTGATATGTTCACCCACAACTTAGCAGAAATTGAGTTGGGGGACCACAGAGGATGTAGGAAAGAATTAGAGCCCAAAGTGTTTGGTACTACATTTTTTTGTCTGCCACCCTGTTTTCTTTCTCCCGCTGTGCCACCCCCTTTTCTGCTACAGAATACGGGAGTCCAGACCTTCCTGGGTCTTCTACAGTGGAGTCATCCGAATAAGAAAATAGTCATGCCACACCCTCAGGATGGGAAGCGGGAAGTACTGGCTTCATAGGCTCATATAAAGGTAAAGGTAAAGGACCCCTAAGGGACGCGGGTGGCGCTGTGGTCTAAACCACAGAGCCTAGGACTTCCCGATCAGAAGGTTGGCGGTTCTAATCCCTGCGATGGGGTGAGCTCCTGTTGTTTGGTCCCAGCTCCTGCCCACCTAGCAGTTCGAAAGCACATCAAAGTGCAAGTAGATAAATAGCTTTCTGTGCGCTGCTCTGGTTTGCCAGAAACGGCTTAGTCATGCTGGCCACATGACTCGGAAGCTGTCTGTGGACAAACGCCGGCTCCCTCGGCCTAAAGAGCAAGATGAGCGCACAACCCCAGAGTCGTCCGTGACTGGACCTAATGGTCAGGGGTACCTTTACCTTTAAAGGACCCCTGGATGGTTAAGTGCAGTCAAAGCCAACTATGGGGTTGTGGTGCTCATCTCGCTTTCAGTCTGAGGGAGCCGGTGTTTATCTACAGACAGCTTTCTGGGTCATGTCGCCAGCGTGACTAAACCGCTTCCGGTGCAACGGAACACCGTGACGGAAGCCAGAGCGCATGGAAACGCCGTTTACCTTCCCGCTGGAATGGTACCTATTTATCTACTTGCACTGGCATGCTTTTGAACTGCTAGGTTGGCAGGAGCTGGGACAGAACAATGGGAGCTTACTCCGTAGCAGGGATTTGAACTGCCGACCTTCTGATCGGCAAGCCCAAGAGGCTCAGCGGTTTAGACCACAGCGCCACCTTCCACCTTTGCTCATATAAGAACACTTATGGAACTTCCTTACACACCCTTCTCCTTCTGCTTCCTTTGGTGACGTTTCCAGGTCACTTCTGGCTTCAGTGTGATATATTGGATGACCCTAAAACGGTCGCTGACTGTACTTGCTTCAAGGGACTGTCCAGCCTGTTATCAGCAGAGAATTCAGAGCAAAAGGTGTTATTGGGGCCTATTTGTTTCTCCAAGGATCCTAAATGTCGATGGTTAGGCTAATCGCCACGTGGTCCTCAGCCATTTTTCAAAAACTGTCTTTACGCACAATTCAAAACAGGGCATCTGACCCCTGTTTTGTATAAATATAAGTTTGTAGGGAGGCAAAAAGAAATTATATAAGAAATATGTAACTGTGCGGTATAAAGTAATGGATAGACAAACTACAGTGATATTAATTGAAAGTCACTTTTAAATTTCTTTTCTATAAATTTTATAATTGTGTTCAATACCAGGAGTATATATGATGATAATTATATGAATCTTCTTATATCTTATAGTGTGGTGGTTTGTTTGAAGAAGAAGAAGAAGAGTTTGGATTTGATATCCCGCCTTTCACTCCCTTTAAGGGGTCTCAAAGCGGCTAACATTCTCCTTTCCCTTCCTCCCCCACAACAAACACTCTGTGAGGTGAGTGGGGCTGAGAGACTTCAGAGAAGTGTGACTGGCCCAAGGTCACCCAGCAGCTGCATGTGGAGGAGCGGAGACACGAACCCGTTTCCCCAGATTACGAGACTACCGCTCTTAACCACTACACCACACTGGCTTTGATTTTTCTGTTATTTGTTTGTTTGAATGTATGTTTGTTTACTTGTATGTACGTCTGTTTTTCATAAATGTATTTATTTTAAATTAATAAAGATATATTTTAAAAAATCAGGGTATATGAGGGGTGCAGCACATCACTCCTCTTTCAATTTGCATCCATCAGCAACGATGGGGTGGCACATGATGTACATGGACAAAAGCCCTTAACTGAGCAACTGCATAATATTATTCCTAGCCAGAGACGGCTCAAAGCTCCCAATTTTTACCAAAAGGCCCTGCCTTTTGCTAACGTATACACAAGCCCGCACAAAATAAACAGCCCTGTTTAACATCTGCTTTTGCCTAAATAGAAAAAGCAGTTGATCTATTTCCCCACCCGCACCCTCTCTCCTTTCAATAGTGACAATAATTTACTCTGCTGGCCAGATGAAATAAGATTGTCTCCCCCCGTGACACCCCCTCGCCCCCAACAACAACCAGATGCGGCTTGTATCATGCAGGTGTTCCCCCAGCTGGGAAATATGGAAATCTGCCATTCAGCAGGGATGATGGTTTGTGATAGAAATGCGAGGGCGTTAAAAATAATTCAAGTAAGAGGAGGCTCTTCTCCCTGGGGTGCATTGGGGGGGCTGCCATATGCAGAACATACGATGGGGGAAGCAGCTGGGCTGCAGTTGAGCCGAAGAGTTATAAAGTTAGAAACGTATTTGGCCTTTTCAAAACATAAGCAACAGCCCGCTGCCATGGAAACGGATTTCAACAGTAAACTCCTGTTTTTTAAGACTTCCAAACATAATAATCCCATTAGACTCATGTTCAGGTGGTCTCAAAGAAGTGAATGAACTTGGTTACTATGTCCACGAGAGTCTTGTTTACTCAAGGCTTCTATATTTACCGCCAGCATCCACTTTTCTGGGAAGAGGCAGCATTTTACAATCAGTCCTATTTTAAGGCCCACAATCTTTGATAGGGGCAGAAGCAAAAAGAGGCAGATGAAAGGGCAGTGGGGGCCCTGGGTTGGTTGCTATTTTAGAGTGCATTAGGAGCGTCTCCACCTCCATCGTTCTGCCCGGACACTGAGGTCCAGCGCCGAGGGCCTTCTGGCGGTTCCCTCACTGTGAGAAGCCAAGTTACAGGGAACCAGGCAGAGGGCCTTCTCGGTAGTGGCACCCGCCCTGTGGAAAGCCCTCCCACCAGATGTCAAAGAGAAGCACAACTACCAGACTTTTAGAAGACATCTGAAGGCAGCCCTGTTTAGGGAAGCTTTTAATGTTTAACAGACTACAGTATTTGTTGGAAGCCGCCCAGAGTGGCTGGGGAAACCCAGCCAGATGGGTGGGATATAAATAATAAATTATTATTACAGTGGTACCTTGGGTTAAGAACTTAATTCGTTCCGGAGGTCCATTCTTAATGTGAAACTGTTCTTAACCTGAGGTACCACTTTAGTTAATGGGGCCTCCTGCTGCCACCACGCTGCTGCTGCGCAATTTCTGTTCTCGTCTTGAAGCAATGTTCTTAACCCGAGGTACTATTTCTGGGTTAGTGGAGTCTGTAACCTGAAGCATCTGTAACCTGAGGTACCACTGTATCATTATAGTGCATATAGGAAGGCAGGCGAATTCTGGGCTTGTGGGATCTACTTTGTTTTTCACAAAAAACGACAAGATCTGCCAACCAGAGCCACAGGTATCTTAACAGAAACAGTCCATTTGCAATATTATTATTTTTAAGAAGTCCCATAGGAATTTTGGGCAGCGGAATACAGAGGCAGTAAGTTCCACCTTAGTTGGGTATAAGTCCTTTTGCTGTTGTTTGCTGGTGCTGACTTGTGACAGGGCCTCTTCGGTGGTGGTTCCCTGGTGATGTTATGTGTTGCCTAGTGAGGTGTGCCTGTCTCCTTCACTGTTAACTTTCAGGAGACATTTGAAAACATTCCCAGGCGACTGACTGATTGTTCCTGGCAACCCTGTGATCAATAAGTGGACTAAAAATTGTAATTGTAATTGCTTTCTGAATGTTTTAATCTGTTTTAAAATGCTTTTCCTTTGCTTTTAAATTGTGTATCTGTCTGTGCCTGTTCTCAATTGTCCATTTTCTGAATGATTCAGGGAAGATGCTCTCTCCCACTATGAACTCACAGGCAGATGTGCAGCTGATGTAAACTTGTGTGTTTCTTTCACATTAGCAACACAATCCACTGACATATACCAGCTGCTGATCTGGTTTCTTTGAGCTGTCCTTTTAAGATAAAATAACTCGCAAGACAAAGCAAGTCCACTAAAAACAGGTTTATTTACTTATTTCTTTATTTTTTATAAAAAATTGTACATCAAAGACTTCATTATGGTTTTTCGATGAAGAAACAGGAGAAGGTTTTACATATTACAAAGGGATGTATTCAGTTCCAGGTTTTACTACCGTTTTTTTTTTTTTAATGAACACTGTACATTTAGAATTGCAAATCTGAGTTATAAAACAGATATATAGGATGAGTAAGGCACTGCTGTATTGTAGAAAGTTTAACAAAGGGGAGCCAGCTCTTGGATCCCAAATTCTGGAAAAAAACCCAACACAAGTCAAAGCCAAAAATGGTCTAAAAAGAAAAAGAGAAGAACGTATAAGCAGCTGTTTTTTCAATTGGGGGATTTTAGTATACAAACATATATTCCCCCACCCACCCCTCCTTTGCTCAGGAACTCAAGCAACAATACTCATGCAGAAACATTACTCCAAATGATGTTGTCTTTCCATTGGGAGCTTCACTCATTGTTGGCAAAGCTTCTTCCTTATGTCCCATTTTTCTTGGAAAAGATAAAATGGTAACAAGTGGTATGGAAACACCCAGTGCGAACTATTTTCTCTTTATGATGCTCATTCATCCCAGATCAGTTAAAGAACAAGAACACAAAAATCGAATAGGAGAGGAAAAATAGGTGTCTGAGGAATTAATTCTTCTTTTTTTATAACCTCTATCCACATCGTTTAATGTGGGCGAGCTATCTTACTGTTAGATCTCTTAACGGTGTTAGATGGTCTTAACGGTGTGTCCGTTAACAGGTTGTAGCCAACTAATTTCTACTCATAGTAAACCCGCTGAAATTGATATACCTAGGTTAGGCAGGTCCATTCATTTCACTGGGTTGTATCCAGTGCTAGAGTAGACCCATTCACATTAATGGGCATGACTAACTTAGGTTCATTAATTGTGGAGGCCAGTTCTGGATCCACACGTCCTTCCACAGTGGGGACATAGGTTTCCGGGCGGGATTCGTTCATTTGAACGGCCCGTTCTGACTGAAGCGCTTTGAGCACAACGTGGGTTTGTGGACAATGGGATGTACAAATAAACCACCTGAAGTGAAGGTGGGTTCCCACGAGGCAAGACACAGTGATAACAGCAAGAACCTTTATTGAACTACAGAACTGGACAACAGGGGCAAAGCAACTGCTTATATACATTTCTGAAGGCCTGGGCCACTCCCACTCCCCATGTGATTGGCTGTCTAAACTTCCAAGCTGCGAATCATAACTCAGAGTTTAAGGGCCAATGGCAGAGGCCCAAATCCTGAAATGTTCTGTGATTGGATATCATGTATCGAATCAGAACACAGGGGCTCAGAATCCTTAGAAGCTCAGACAAACACAGACCACTGAATACACAGCAACACCTATGGCAGGAGTGGGAAACCTGCAATCTGAACGCCAAATGTCGTCCTCCGTTCCCCTGTATCAGGCCCTTGGGATTCTGCCTAGGCCACACCCCCTTCTCAGGCCACACCTCTTATCGGCCCTGCCCCGCCCCCTGGCCAAGTGCTTTTGCCTCGCTGAAAAAGGTCGGCGGTTCGAATCCCCGTAGCAGGGTGTGCTCCCGTTGTTCGGTACCAGCGCCTGCCAACCTAGCAGTTCGAAAGCACTCTCGGGTGCAAGTAGATAAATAGGTACCGCTTACTAGCGGGAAGGTAAATGGCGTTTCCGTGTGCGGCTCTGGCTCACCAGAGCAGCGATGTCACGCTGGCCACGTAACCCGGAAGTGTCTCCGGACAGCGCTGGCCCCCGGCCTCTTGAGTGAGATGGGTGCACAACCCTAGAGTCTGTCAAGACTGGCCCGTACGGGCAGGGGTACCTTTACCTTTTTTATTTGAAGGTGATGTCCTGCTATTCTAGAAAGAAATGAGAAAGGCAAAAAATTATAGCCCTATTCTCATTTCCAAACCGTGATGACTGAACGCATTGGGGTGTGTGTGTGAGATTTTGGCCTCTGGCCTTGTCCTTCTGCCTCCCCAACCTCTGTGTATTCAGTGGAAGGTGTGGCTTGACCCCAGTTATGCATGAAAACTCTTTCATGCGATTGGAAAGCCTCTGTGATTGGGGTCCTCCTTAGTGTGTGCACAGAGCCAACGCACATGTGGTTTCCATGCGCACAGCGCTCTTCCACCACTTCCATCGAACACATGAGGGTCTGGGGCAAAGCCATTGGGTACGACCCCACTCTTCTCAGTGGGAATAGCTGTGCTGTGCAGTCGGTGTGTGACTTACATGCGCAAGGAATCGGGTGGCGAGAAATGCCGCCTTTATACAGAAGGTTCGCAATGCCCAGGTTATATTGCTGGAACACATATCCTACTCTTGAATTATAAGCATAACAGCGTGGTTACAAGTACTAATTTCCTTAATAAAGGGACTTTCCCTTCCCCTTTTAAAAAACAAAACAAACACACCCCGTAAATTCTATAAATAAAGTCGTAAGTGCTTCATTTAAGGGAATATTTCTTTGGCTGCTGTGGGTGCTTGCGAGTGGCTTAGCTGCAGAGGCTAAAAGGGGTACGGTCCTACAATTAGCGTTAATCTCAGCACGGAACTCGACCGATAGTTCATACTGTTGACGGTCAGCAACTCCAGGTCAATGATATGTTCTCGAGGTCCCGTTAACGGCTTCACCAACACAAGCATTGCGCTCACAGAGCTTGTTTGCTGAAAGAAAATAAGGAATTGGAAGTTATCACCTGGAAATGTCTGGCTCCACCCCACCCACCTGGAAGTAAGTTTCAAAGAGCAGTGTTTTCACTGACTTATGGATAGGGATGTTAGAGAGTGGAAATTGCCAATGTTCACTTATTTGCCCCATGTCTGGAATGAACATTTGTCCAGCAAAATAATCGGTACTCTTGCTGCTGATGTCTGCAAACAATAGGTAATAGATTCATTTCCCCTCCCTAAGCATCGCACTTCCTTTGCACTGAAATGGTGCAGGATAATGTAATGATAATTATGTAAAATTCTCCCGCAGCAGAGAGTGAGACAAATATGTCGTCTTTGACGGAAGCTGAACTGCAGCAGAACAGCCCCAAGGCTGCATGTGACAAACGGCCTCTGTCCAGTATACCTGAAGGAGCGTCTCCACCCCCATCATTCTGCCCGGACACTGAGGTCCAGCCGAGGGCCTTCTGGCAGTTCCCTCACCGCGAGAAGCCAAGTTACAGGGAACCAGGCAGAGGGCCTTCTCGGTAGTGGCACCCGCCCTGTGGAACACCCTCCCACCAGATGTCAAAGAGAACAACAACTACCAGACTTTTAGAGACATCTGAAGGCAGCCCTGTTTAGGGAAGCTTTTAATGTTTGAGGCATTATTGTATTTTAATATTGTGCTGGAAGCAGCCCAGAGTGGCTGGGGAAACCCAGCCAGATGGGCGGGGTATAAATAATAAATTATTATTATTATTATTATTATTATTATTATTATTATTATTATTATTATTATTATGAACACATGTTGGAATGAAAATCAGTGCCCTCTTACCCTCCCAGTTGCAGAGCTGAATTCATTTTATTTTTTAAAAATATCCCTAAAGCTGCTCCGGGCTGGCAGGGCAGCGTGAGAAGGATGCAACAGCCATGTGCCTTTGATCCTAACCTCGCTTTGCGAGGCTGAGCTCAAAGGGCGCATGACTGTTGCGTCCTCCTCATCCCACCCATGGGTGTCAGGGTGTGGGTGAGATTTGCCTGCCAAGGGCTGCATCAGGCAGCTGGGCTCTCACCTGGGGGGGGGGGGCAGGTGGTGCAGCATGGCCCTTCTTGTCTCTGGTGGGGTGGTGCTCTGGCAGTGTTGGCAGCGAGGGCTGGGCTGGCACAGCGGACTTCATTCATGTGCTGGCCCAGGAGCCGGCAAACCGCACTATGCTGCTGCCCTTATGCAGTGGCGTAGCGTGGGGGGTACAGGGGGGGCCCAGCCGCACCGGGCGCAACATCTGGGGGTTAGGGTTAGGGGGCACAAATCCACAGGTTAGCGGGTGCAAATCCACGGGTTGGGGGGCGCGCAAATTACCTGCCTTGCCCCGGGTGCTGACAACCCACACTACGCCACTGCCCTTATGGGAGCTTTATGGAAACCCAGGCAAGCTGAGTCAAATTTTGTTAGCGGAACCTGGCGAAATACTCACTCTCAGGACGAAGTCTCCGTTCTCATTTCCAGATTTGATCCGGAACGTGTTAATGGTATTGGGGTAAATGGTGGTCGCCTGGATTTGGAAGATATCGGACGGAGTCGTTCTTTCTGAGCGGATGCTCATGTATTTGTGCACAATGGAGTATGGAAGGTCTCGGCAAAGGGGGTTGGACACCGGGCAAACGCAGCGACTGTAAGACAAACCACAACGACTGAAAAACAAACTCCTCGCACCTGCGGGCTTTGCAGCTCTGAATGTTGCAAATGAGGCTTTGCTAAAAGATCTCTTAGCGGTTCCCCTTACTTTTCAGACGACAGCACGTAAGGCTCTTGGCAAGGGTTCCTCGGGTAACAGCGGTATCCGCCGTGATAGTTCCAGCACATTTCGTCCTCCCGGCATTCATGGCCCACTTCACATTCATTGATATCTAAGAGAGGAAGTGAAAGACTTGAACCTTTAGAGTTTTGCTGGCAGAACCTCTAAACTGTTATAATTTAGATAGGCCTTTGTACAGTCACAGGGACGCGGGTGGCGCTGTGGGTAAAACCTCAGTGCCTAGGACTTGCTGATCGCATGGTCGGCGGTTCGAATCCCCGCGGCGGGGTGAGCTCCTGTCTTTCGGTCCCAGCTCCTGCCCACCTAGCAGTTCGAAAGCACCCTTAAGTGCAAGTAGATAAATAGGTACCGCTTTATAGCGGGAAGGTAAACGGCGTTTCCGTGTGCTGCGCTGGTGCCGGCTCGCCAGAGCAGCTTCGTCACGCTGGCCACGTGACCCGGAAGTGTCTCCGGACAGTGCTGGCCCTCAGCCTCTTAAGTGAGATGGGCGCACAACCCTAGAGTCGGACACGACTGGCCCGTATGGGCAGGGGTACCTTTATCTTTACCTTGTACAGTCACACCTTGGATTATTGACGCTTTGGGTTGTGCAACTTCCGGTTGCACACTGTGCTGAACCCGGAAGTACTAGAACGGGTTTCTTCCTGGTTTCAGCGCTTGCGCATGCACAGAAGTGCCGAATCGTGACCTGCGCGTGCACAGACGTGTGGGTCATGGGTTGAGAACGCTGCGAGTTGCGAACGTGCCTCCCGCACGGATCACGTTTGCAACCCGAGCATCCACTGATCTTGAATCTGCAGCAGATAGCTGCCTCTACCAAGCCGGCAGTAGAGAACCTCCAGCCCTGTGGCCTGATTATTTATTTCATAAAATTGATATACTGCATGATTGTAAATAAAACATAGAAGCAGTTTACTCCCCCCCCCCAAGATATAATTAGCACTACAAATTTTACAGCCGCAATTTAAAACAGACGAAAAGTTAAAACCGCAATAGAATAGGCCAAAATAAAAAATAAAAAAATCATACAAACTTTATAAGTGTTTGGGTAGGCTCGTCTGAGTATGAATGTCTTCAGCAGGTGCTGAAAAGGATGCACTAAACGACTTGGTTCTCACAAATGTGGAATGAGTTTTAGGTGGCACTTGTAGTAGTGCCAATTCCACTGATCGAAGCGATCGAGTTAAGGTGATCTTGTATGTAAACCGGTCCCAAATTGTAAAGGGCTTGATATACCAATAGTAACACCTTGAACATGCCCCCCTTGTAGCAGATCAGCAGTTCAGTGTACATTTTTTGAGCGCAGGTGATTTAAAACTGTCTAATCAATCCATAATTAAAATATGAAATGACATTAAAACATCTTTAATTAAATGACACAGTTTAAAAATGCAACAAACAGTTTAAAAAACCCAGTTAGAACAATGTCATGTAAGTTCAGATCCAGGAGAATGCTTGCCTAAACAGGAGCCAGCGGCATGCCAATACTGATGACTTCTCTTATTTTAGAAGGACGTGCATTCCACAATCCTGACGATGTCACTGAGAAACCAGGCTGGGGCAAAACTAAACTGATATCACTGGATGTCATAACGATGTAAGGTGGGTTGTGGCTCCCCCTATCAAAGGTCTTGTCCATAGTTCTGCTTGCCCTGTGCTGTCCAGGCTTGGGTCTGAGTGGTTGTTCATTTGTCTCACCACTTTCCCCAGAAAAACCCGCTGTTTGCTGCTGAATCGGAACAAACGCTAATCCACAGAATAGCTGTTAAGTTGTGGGTGAACATATCAGACGACACAGCGATTCTTCAAACAGCTCTTGTTTATTTACAGGCCAGAACTGAACTGAACTGAAGGGTTCAGCCAGCCTGCTTATATAGAGCTCCAGTACAACGCAACTGTAACAACTTTCTCTAACTATCCAATCACTGAACGTCACTTTCAACCCTTTATTTGCATATGTGGACCTGAGTGAAAACTATCTACAGTATCCCCCTGCTGGCCCAGGGTGAGAACTTCAGTACATAACAATAGCCGATTGCCATTTGCTGTGATTCAGCAGTAAATCAGTGGGACAAGTGGAAGTGTGGACAAGGGAAGGTTCTAGTACATGAGTCAGATCCAGTTGCCCACCAAGTCACCTGGCTTCTGTTAGCAGATCTTGGGGTTCTAGTGAAAAATAAAGTAGACTCCACAAGTCTGGAACCCGCCCACCCATAATGTATAGCTGCCAGCCTCATGTATGCAGGACTTCCATTCATCTTAAACCAGGCCTACACAGAGTCCACCAATCATGTAGTGTGGTCTGTAAGATGCTTAATATCTCCTCCACCTCTTCCTGGATCTTTGCAGTTCCCTACAGGGAGTGACTGACCAAACTGCGGGTGGCAGTGGAAGACAGGAGTGCCTGGCGTGCTCTGGTCCATGGGGTCATGAAGAGTCGGACACGACTGAACGACTAAACAACAACAACAACAGGGAGTGAAGAAGGTTCATCTGCCCCCTGCTTTGCTGTGCTGGTGGCAAGTTGCACAGGGGGCATTTTGCACTGCCCATCTTGAAGAGATTTACAGGAAGAATCCTGAGACAATGAAAGACTCTTTGAAAATGGTTGTTGTTGTTATTATTATTGATTTTTAATTTCAAGTAACAAAAATGCCCATACAAGGAAAACAGAGCTTAGCGGTTGCACAGAAAAGAAAGAAAAGTAGTGGGTGATGGTTTTAGACGTTCCAAGAAAGGCTGTGATGGCCTGGTACTCAGGCTCGGACCCAGAGCCAGAGGATTCTCAGTCCGCACCAGACCCTTTGCCTCAGGCGGCAGCTCAACCTAGCCTGGGGCCTGATTCTGAAGAGCCCCAGTCTGCACAGGTTCCCCTGCAACAAGCACCAGCTGGGCCGAATCAGGGGCCTGAGCCTGCCCTGGCTCCAGATGTGTGGATTACCTCGTTGCCTTCAGCTGGGCCATCGCTTACAGCTGCCCCACTATCGGTTGGGTCAGGAAAGGCTGAGGCAGCCTCTGGGTCTAGTAACCCACTGTTGTCTCCCAAGCTGCAGACTGAGGTCTGAGAGAAGGAGAGACCTGCGTACTCGCAGGAGGAGTGCTCGCCTTCGGGCGAGACAGGGAGGTGAGTCACTGGGGGATCAGGACCGCCCATTACCCCGACAGAGATAAAAGGCTGCTGGACCCCGCCCCAGGTTGTGGGAGCAAATTTTGCCATTTGCCAGAACCTGCCTGTGATCCTGTACCTGTCCTTGCCTGGTTTCCTGCCTCGTGTCCTGCCTTGGCCCTGTTGGACTGACTCCTCGTGGAACCCTTGGATTCGTGACCGGACCTGAACCGTGTTGCTTGGGTTACCTCCGGGCCCAGCACAAAGGCAATCAAATGAGAGTGTCTCTCCATAAGGTTCTATGAGTTAATGGAGGATGAAAACCATGGACGACTGTCTTAACAAAGTCGGTAAAGGGATACTATGAGGTATATATTAGGTGTGGTTCTTCCTACCCCACAGATCAATATTGGTTTATATGATAGAATCAAGGCGGCAGGAGTGCCACAAGAGAAATATGCTTACCTTGACAGTTTCTGCCTCTGATTAACTGGTAACCATCTGGACACAGGCATGAATACCTCCCTGGTTCATTGACACATTGATACATGCAAATGTAGTTCGAAGTTCCGCATTCGTTGACATCTGTAAAACAGAGACATCTGCTAGACGCCATATTTTCCTCCGGTTTGTTTGTTTTTTAATAAAAAACTTGCAATTTATTTATTTGACTTCTATATTTATACGACTTCATCATAAGTGCCAGGGCGGTTCATAAGATAAAAATACAAAGCAACAGAGTGAGGGCAGGGAGCATTGGCCAATGAAATCTGGGGTCTGAAGTCCAATCAGAGTGAAGGCAACGCTTCTGCCTCTTATTCTGGCATCTTGTGTTTAATTTCTTTTTTAAAAAAACCACACCCAGTAGCAGGGTCTTCACCCCCTGAGACATGTGCAGGCATCGAAAAGGGGAAAAGTGACCAGGGCTTTTGACCCCAGAAAAGCCCCTGCCATTTGAAGTGGGGGGGGGAATTGCTAGTAAATGTTTTGCTCAGTTTTAACTGTGGGTTGAATCCAGTTAAGTCACTGCATGAGGGGAAGAGCTTCTGCTTAGACAGCAGGACTTCCTCTCTCCCCTTTCATCTATATCCTGACAACATCTATTCTGAAGGGTTCAAGGAAACCATGAAGTGGATTTAGAGTGTTTGTGTGTGAGGTGAGGAGAGGGGCAGGAAGTTCTCCTGCACATGCAGAAGTTCTCCTGCACATGCAGAAGTCACTTCATTCATGCAACGACTCTGCTGGATACAACCCTACAAGAGTTATAGGGTTAGGACAAAAAGCTCTTCCTGTTCTGTTATATCTCACAGAGCGGGATTCAACTAAGTTGTTGACTGCACAGAAGGAGGTCTGCTTGTGCAACAGGATTGCCCCCCTTCTCTGCCCCTCTGCATCCCCAAAATATGCTCTGGAGGGTTGGGGAAACCCCCGAGCCAGGTGACTCACAGATAAGCCCTCTTGAACCTTTCCCCCACAATGCACCACTTTTTAAGAGTGGCAAAATGCTGCCACCCCACTGTTTTCACAACCCCAGCACAGGCCTTTGAGATGGACTCAATATTATTTCTGGTATTTGGGAACGTTTAACCAGAGATGCCAGGGAATAAGCTTGTGACGTTGTCCTTGTTTTCACATCACTTTAAACCATAGTTAAAATAAGCCATGGTTTAATGTGCCTGTGCTGTGGAAATCACATTCGGCCCTGTCCTGCTGCTGCACTGCCAGGAAACAAACCATGGCCTGGCATAATAATAATAATAATAATAATAATAATAATAATAATAATAAAATTTATTATTTATACCCCGCCCATCTGGCTGAGTTTCCCCAGCCACTCTGGGCGGCTCCCAGTCAAGTGTTAAAAACAGTACAGCATTAAATATTAAAAACTGCCTTAAGGTGTCTTCTGAATGTCAGGTAGTTGTTTATCTCTTTGACATCTGACAGGAGGGCGTTCCACAGGGCGGGCGCCACTACCGAGAGGGCCCTCTGCCTGGTTCCCTGTAATTTGGCTCCTTGCAGCGAGGGAACCGCCAGGAGGCCCTCGGCGCTGGATCTCAGTGTCCGGGCTGAACGATGGGGGTGGAGATGCTCCTTGAGGTATACAGGACCGAGGCCATTTAGGGTTTTAAAGGTCAGCACCAACACTTTGAATCGTGCTCGCAAACTTACTGGGAGTTATATCTGAACCAGGGCTCTTTGTTTGTTTCCTCAAGCAAACCATGAGCGGTAAGCTAAGAACAAACCATGGTTGCTGCTTGCAATTTGTTTTAAAAGAAGCAAAACCCAGGGTTCAGATGTAACAGTAAACCAGACTGTGGTTTGTTCTGCAGTACCATGGCAGGAGAGGAGCAACGGGACGTGATTTCAGCAGCACGTACCACGTTCTCATTAAACTATAGTTTAACTATGGTTTAAAGTAGGGTTGGGAAACCTGTTGTTAGGATATTTCCGTTCCACCTTAAAAGGGAGCAGGCTTTGAGTCACAGAGTCTGCGCATTTCCTGTTTTCACAGGTTGTTTCTGTTGTGTCTTTACTTTCGTTTCTCTCTCTCTGCCGGAAACTCTCAAGCAGGCAGTCATGGTTTTTCTTTGTTCTGATCAACGCTGAATAAACTTCTATATCATGCTCTCCTGACTGCATCTTTCGCTGTACTTTATCTGCTGATAAGAGCGTGCATCAGCTCTAGAATGTGGGAAGTTATTTCTAGAGCTCCTGTCGCTAATTGCTGATACTGCGTGTCTACGGGAGATCGATGGACGTCCGGAGACGACGTGGAGTCAAGATGGACTTTGTCTCCCTGGCAGTATCCCAACACCTGTGGCCCTCCGGATGTTGCTGGACTACAGCTCTCATCGTCCCTGTTGATCAGTTGAGGCTGAAGGGAGTTGTAGTTTAACAGCAACTGGGGGGCCACAGGTTCTTCACATGCAAACCAGACCATTGTGCATGCAAAGCCCATGTTCTGCAGAAGTCGGACACAATTCAGTGCAAAGTGAAGCCCCATCAGGATTGATTTCAGTGACTGCTTAGCTCGCCCTCCGTAATCAGTGGGATTTCTAGGTGCTTAACTGTGGTTGTACCTGATGACTATGGACATTAAAGGTTAGAAGACTGCTGATAAAACAAATGGGGACGGTTAAAAACCTCTGACTAGGATGATGGAGAATCTGGAGTCACTAATGTTTCTACTCACATATTACTTGCACAGCCCAAAGTCAACTTAAAAGGCTCCTACCATCCCATGTTCTTTGAGAACCACCAATGTAGCCAACAGTCACTCACCATCGCAATTCATTCTGTCCCGGCTTAATTCAAAGCCCTGATTGCACTGGCAGATGAAAGATCCGACTGTGTTGTAGCAGAGTTGTGCACATGGGTTGCTGGTCTCACATTCATTTATGTCTAAAAAGGAAAGATGATAGGCCTTTACTAGGGCTGGATAGATCCGTCAATTTGTTACTTCATTTTTCCCCAGTCTTAAAAATCAGTTTTTCACATTTCTGTAGCAATTTGTGATTTTTTTAAAAATCACCATGAAAATTTGCCTGCATTTTAATGCATTTTTTTCTTTAAAAAAATCCCAAACACATCTTTGTTTGCATTTTCTCCCAATACACATATTTTTGCAATGCAATTTTCCCTAATAGAATGCATTTTGGTATGTTATCTCTTCTAAGAGAGATACACTTTACCCTAGCATATGAATTTTTGTACACATTACCTGGCTGAAGAAGAGCATTGCAAAATTCATAGAACTGCGAATGTTGAAGGAGAGCTGTGTTTTGGTTTGCGTATTATTTCAGAGAGTGTAATTTAGTAGTTTGCCTTTAAATGTGAACTGAATCAAATTTCTGCCCCAGCCTTACTCTTCACACAAAGCTGGGTCTTCTCTCACATTGTATTTAGGCAAATTCACCGGACGGTCCAGGTAGGCTTAACTTTGCAGAGTCAAGACAATTTATGTAGGATTTATATACCTAGGAAATGACAGCCAAGGTGTCTGGGTCCTATCTGGCAGAGGTCCCCCGCTAGCCCTGCTATCATTTATTAACACTGGAGGTGGTGCCTAGTACTGTATGCATTGAAACTGCGGACTTTATCACCAGAGGAAAGAGACTACACAGAGAATTCTGTGACTCAATCAAATGAATGGGAACGTCCATATCAGTGGACATTTCATTTCACAAAATGTATATATCGCTTACTAGTCCTAAAGACCTCTAAGCAAGTTTGCAGTAGGCAATCCAAAATATGGATTGAAGGCACCAATCAAAACAACCCTTAAAAAGAAATCGCATGAGAAAAGTGTTAAAATGTAAAATAAAACCCAGAAACGTTTCGAAACACTGATACTTACTAACATAATGTACCAGAAGTACAAAGAAATTTTCAGCAGGCATCAAAAACCATCTGGTGTCCAGGTGGATCTTGGGCCGACCTTGACTCTTCTGTAAATTTGGCATTTTAAATTTATGTTGTGGTTTAATTGGGCTCTCAGTTAACTTCTATGGATGTTACCTTATGTAACTACAGTGCTGCCTCGCAAGACGAAAAGAATCCGTTCCGCGAGTCTTTTCGTCTTGCGGTTTTTTCGTCTTGCGAAGCAAACCCATTAGCGGATTAGCGCTATTAGCGCTATTGGCAGTTTAAGGGCTATTAACGCCTATTAAAGGCTTAAGGGATTAGCGGTTTAGCTGCTAAAATGCTTTTAGCAGCTTAGCGCTTCAGAAAAAGGGGTTTTGGAGCAAACAAAAACCTCAAAAATTTTCGTCAATTTTCGTCTTGCGAAGCAAGCCCATAGGGAAATTCGTCTTGCAAAGCGCCTCTGAAAATGGAAAACCTTTTGTCTTGCGGGTTTTCCGTCTTGTGAGGCATTCGTCTTGCGGGGCACCACTGTACTGTTAAACTTCTCTGATGATAGGATATAAACAAATCCGAATCTATGTACTTTTCTTTAAATTAATATTTCTATGATCAAACATTTTAGGGAAGTTTTTAATGTTTGATGTTTTATCGTGTTTTTAATATTTTGTTGGGAGCTACCCAGAGTGGCTGGGGAAACCCACCCAAATGGGCGGGTATAAGTAAATAAATATTTAACTTATACGCAGAATGCATCATGCGAAAGGCTGGGCTAGATGAATCCCAAATCGGAATCAAGATTGCTGGAAGAAATATCAACAACCTCAGATATGCAGATGACACAACCTTGATGGCAGAAAGGAGGAATTAAAGAACCTTTTAATGAGGGTGAAAGAGGAGAGCGCAAAATATGGTCTGAAGCTCAACATCAAAAAAATGAAGATCATGGCCACTGGGCCCATCACCTCCTGGCAAATAGAAGGGGAAGAAATGGAGGCAGTGAGAGATTTTACTTTCTTGGGCTACATGATCACTGCAGATGGTGACAGAAGTCACGAAATTAAAAGACGCCTGCTTCTTGGGAGAAAAGCAATGACAAACCTAGACAGCATCTTAAAAAGCAGAGACGTCACCTTGTCAACAAAGGTCTGTATAGTTAAAGCTATGGTTTTCCCAGTAGTGATGTATGGAAGTGAGAGCTGGACCATAAAGAAGGTTGATCGCCGGAGAATTGATGCTTCTGAATTATGGTGCTGGAGGAGACTCTTGAGAGTCCCATGAACTGCAAGAAGATCAAACCTCTCCATTCTGAAGGAAATCAGCCCTGAGTGCTCACTGGAAGGACAGATCGTGAAGCTGAGGCTCCAATACTTTGGCCACCTCATGAGAAGAGAAGACTCCCTGGAAAAGACCCTGATGTTGGGAAAGATGGCGGGCACAAGGAGAAGGGGACGACAGAGGACGAGATGGTTGGACAGTGTTCTCGAAGCTACCAGCATGAGTTTGACTAAACTGCTGGAGGCAGTGGAAGACAGGGGTGCCTGGCGTGCTCTGGTCCATGGGGTCAGGAAGAGTCGGACACGACTAAATGACTAAACAACAACAACAACAACAACAAATAAATAAATAAATAAATAAATAAATAAAAAATAAAATTTAATACCGTGAAAGCTCCTGCCTAATATCAATGGGCAGGAAGTGCCAACGCCTAGGAGCTGCTACACTAAACGACCGATTTCTTGCAAGTGCAAAATGAACATTACGTGGTTCTTGTAAAAGTGCCGGTTTCTTCAGACCTAAGCAGTCAAGTGGGCACCTATGCCATGCCTCTTTATTCATGGTCATGTTGTGGGTGAGCCTGGGACCTGTTGCACAAGCTGTAGATGGGAGAGGAACCTCTCAGAAGCTCCTGCAGGATCTCCTGAAGAAGGAGGCTGGGGCCTGTCAAGAGGCCCTTTACGTTTCTGAGAACTACAGTTCCCACAATGCATTTAGGGTCTCTGTGTTTGCTGCATATGGCTTTAGCTGCAGGAAAACCTGCTGTGTGCTTTTCTAAGCATACAAATTCAGTGGCTGAAGGAACACGCATGATCTGAAGGTGCCCTCACTGCTTTCAGTCTAAATATACTCATCTTATGTAGGGTCAAGCTCTGGGAAAACCCAGAGCTGCAAGTTTAAAGTTTAAAGTTTTCTGTGCATGACACTGTTTGTTTGGCTTCTCATGATATCAGCAAGAAACCTTCCTCCACCAATCTCTTGTGCAGTTTTGCATTTTGATAAACAGGATCCCTTTTAAACAATGAAGAAGATGATTTTTTTTATAAAAGAGACCTAAATCCAGGAACATTTTGGGGGCACCTTTAAAAATTAAATATAATGTGGACAACCTATCTGAAAAAATGGGGAGTGTCAAGGATAGTGGACTAATTTATCCAATGTAGCTGCCATGCTAGTTTCCTTCTATGCTTGAGAGAAATGCTGTGAGTTCTTTTGTTTTAAATATGACAACTTGCCTTCACTAGGCTTGTTCAGCACCAACCCTAACACTGAGCTACGGCTGCTCTGATTTGCTCAGACGTATGGTGGATTCTACGGTTGCTGTAATGCAGTTAGAACTGTCAAGGATATGACAAGGTTTGAGGCTGCCTTTAAATCACACAGAATTAAATGCAAAATCCATTTTACATTGTCTTTTGCTTTCTATTGAGAACGTCTGGTATTATGCTTCAGGGGAAGGAAAAACAATATCCAAATTCCTGCGCCATGAGAAATGGAAGTCAAGTGTCATAAATCATGTTATGCAAATTAATACTAAAGTATGCAGCTGTGCTAAAGTAAGTATTCTGGTTTTTGAGGATTTTTTTTTAAGCAGTGAAAGTTAATTGAACATGTACAACAGGAGTAAATGTAAAGGGACCCCTGACCATTAGGTCCAGTCGTGGCCGACTCTGGGGTTGTGGCGCTCATCTCGCTTTATTGGCCAAGGGAGCCGGCGTACAGCTTCCGGGTCATGTGGCCAGCATGACTAAGCCACTTCTGGCGAACCAGAGCAGCGAACAGGAACACTGTTTACCTTCCCACTGGAGCGGTACCTATTTATCTACTTGCACTTTGATGTGCTTTCGAACTGCTAGGTTGGCAGAAGCAGGGACCGAGCAACGGGAGCTCACCCTGTCATGGGGATTCAAACCGCCGACCTTCTGATCGGCAAGCCCTAGGCTCTGTGGTTTAACCCACAGCGCCACCCGCATCCCCCCAAGGTAGGGTAAAGGTAAAGGGAACCCCTGACCATTAGGTCCAGTTGTGACCGACTCTGGGGTTGCGGCGCTCATCTCGCTTTACTGGTCGAGGGAGCCGGCGTACAGCTTCCGGGTCATGTAGCCAGCATGACTAAGCCACTTCTGGCAAACCAGAGCAGCGCATGGAAACGCCGTTTACCTTCCTGCTGGAGCGGTACCTATTTATCTACTTGCACTTTGATGTGCTTTCGAACTGCTAGGTGGGCAGGAGCAGGGACCGAGCAACGGGAGCTCACCCTGTTGCTGGGATTTGAACCACTGACTTTCTGATCGGCAAGTTCTAGGCTCTGTGGTTTAGCCCACAGAGCTACAAGAGGAGTGGGGGACCTCATTTTCATCTGTCGCATGTAATACTCTAAGACACTCAGGAATCTCCCAGGCCACACCCCTTCTTTCCAGGCCACACCCTCACTGTCCCCTCCATGCCCTCTTTGAATGCTTTTGCCTCACTGGAATGTGCCTTCCACTAGCTTGCCTGGATGGGAAGAGCTGTCTGGAGAAGCCTCTAACTTTTGTATGGCTGAAATGTAGCCTTATATACTATTCACCTGGCACATGGTCTCTGAAAGGGTGCACATGAAGCAAACCTGCCCCCAGAATGCAAAAGGTCCCCTACCTGATGGAAATCACGGCAGGGGTACTGGAGCAATAATAACATACGGCATTGTCCCTAGATAGGAGGACCATTAAAGTGACAGGCAGGATCAAGTTAGGTTCTCATTGACTCCCTGGTCCTGAATGGGGTAAGTGTGCCCCTGAAGGACCAGGTGCGCAGCCTGGGAGTCATTTTGGACTCACAGCTGTCCAGGGAGGCCCAGGTCAATTCTGTGTCCAGGGCAGCTGTTTATCAGCTCCATCTGGTACGCTACTTGCCCGTAGACCAGCTCCATCTGGTACCCTACTTGCCCATAGACTGTCTCGCCAGAGTGGTGAATGCTCTAGTTATCTCTCGCTTGGACTACTGCAATGCGCTCTATGTGGGCTTACCTTTTAAAGTGACCCGGAAACTACAACTAATCCAGAATGCGGCAGCTAGACTGGTGACTGGGAGCGGTCGCTGAGACCATATAACACCTCCATTGTTCTGCCCGGACCCTGAGGTCCAGTTCCGAGGGCCTTCTGGCAGTTCGCTCACTGCGAGAAGTGAAGTTACAAGAAACCAAGCAGAGGGCCTTCTAGGTAGTGGCGCCCGCCCTGTGGAACGCCCTCCCTTCAGATGTTAAGGAAATAAACAACTATCTGACTTTTAGAAGATAATTGAGGGCAGCCCTGTTTAGGGAAATTTTTAATGTTTGATGTTTTATTGTGTTTTTAATATTCTGTTGGAAGTGGCCCAGAGTGGCTGGGGAAACCCAGCCAGATGGGCGGGGTCGAAATAATAAAATACTGTAGTAATAGTATTATTATTATGCACAAAATTCATTGGTACTCCTCCAGCTGAGCTGGCAGCCACCATTTTTCTTTCCCAAGGAATTCCTGGAACAATACTATGTTGGGGTGCATGGGGAGTAGCACTTTTAGACATTAAAATGGCCGTCCTCAGGTGAAGAGAGCGCTGATGAGTGTTCTACACCCCTCCAATGCCTACCACACCCCAGAAGATGAAAAGACAACATTCCATTCTCTTTCAAAATTGACCCCATTCTAAATCAGCCAAAACTTCTCTTTTGATAACCTTTGGCACAGCTTTGGTTAAAATTGGGAACCCTTTGAACTATGTTGTCCCATGTGATGAGACACCACTATTTTTATACACCACCATCTTAACAGCTAGATAGTGTCTTTCTAAAAAATACTAAATAAAAAAACGAGGGATGGGTGAATCTGACAATTTAGGTTTGTCTTAGTTTCTAATTTTTCTCCAATTTTAAGTTCTGTCCTCCATATCAGGTTTTTTTTTAATATAAAGCCTTCATGAAAAATCACCATCGTTTCACTACAAATTTATCATAATATACACATATTTGCATGCAAATACTATACACATTCTTGCAGTTATTTACCCTAACATAATTGATTTCTATATGTTGTTCGAATATATGCACACCTTAGCTTAGTATGTGCATTTTTGCACGTCTTTTACTTGGCTGGAGAACAGCATTGCAAAATTCGGAGAAGTGCAAATTTCAAAACCTGGCTGTGTTTCAGCTTACGTATTGTTTTGGAATGTGCCAGTTAGGTAGGTTCACCTTCTAATGTGAACTGAATGGACTCTCCCCCATCCCTAATTAAAACACACAGCACGACACACCTATTACCTACAACCTATGACTTGAGTGGAATCTTGCATCCAAACTGGCTGACTTTTTGAAGGAATGTGTTTCAGACCATTTTTATTCAGGGTTTTTTGTTTTTTTAAAGTGATCGATTTTGCTGTGGTCCCATCCCTCTTTGCTTCACAGATGGCTCATTTCTTGTAACCAACAATTCCTCTGTATATTTTAATAGCGATGACTAACACGGCTGTATTTGTTTTGATGGCGTTGCTGTTTCTACTTTTAATAGGTTTGGTTTTATGGTCCTAGCACCAGGCCTGGTTGTCCAGAACATTTTCTTGATTAGTGGAGGATGAATTTAATAAGAACGAAACACCTGTTGTTAGATTTGTCTGCCAGGTTCCACAAGTTTGAAAGAATGGCAGACCACAACACAGTGGCGTAGCGTGGGTTGTCAGCACCCGGGGCAAGGCAAGTAATTTGCGCCCCCCCCCCCGCTGCACAGTCCCTCACTCTCTCTCCGCACCGCACGCCTGGCACCCTCCCCTCCACAGTGGGCGGCAACCCGGCAGCTCGGATCGGATTCGCACAGCCAGCACTGCAGTGAGAGAGAGTGAGTGAGCCAGGTAGGGGCAGAGAGCTGCGAGTGCGAGCGCCCCCCCAGCTGTTGCGCCCGGTGCGGCTGGCCCCCCCTGCACCCCCCACGCTACGCCACTGCCACAACATCAACACAACTCCTGTGAGCCAGAAGAAAACTCAATTCAGTCCGTCACATAAGACCCACAAAAAGAGCCTTGTTGAGTCAGGTCAATGACTCAGCTACTTTAGCATCCTCTTCTCAATTTCGCCCTCACCCCTGTGAGTAAGAATTACCCCCAGATAACTAGGCATGGACACTGCTGCAAAATTCAGTTCCCCACAACTTTTAGACCAGGGGTCTGCAAACTTTTTCAGCAGGTTGCCGGTCCACTGTCCCTCAGACCTTGTGGGGGGCCGGACTATATTTTGAACAAAATAAAATGAACGAATTCCTATGCCCCACAAATAACCCAGAGATCCATTTTAAATAAAAGCACATATTCTAATGTAAAAACATCAGGCAGGCCCCACAAATAACCCAGAGATGCATTTTAAATAAAAGGACACATTCTACTCATGTAAAAACACACTGATTCCCGGACCGTCCGCCGGTCGGATTGAGAAGGTGATTGGGCCGGATTCGGCCCCCAGGCCTTAGGTTGCCTACACATGTTTTAGACAAAAGGGAACATCTGTGCTGTTAACCCCTGTCAGCCTGCCGGAGAAGACCTGGCTGAAAGTTCAGCTAGTTTCTGCAAAGGACCCCATTCACTCTCCTCAGAGAGATGGAGTAGCAAAGCTGAAGCCGTCCCTAACTGTTTGAGACCAGGAATGTAAGCAGGTAAGGACTCCTATCACGAGGAAATGGCTCCAGTAATATCTCCATCAAACCCTATCCAAGTCAGGAGACAGGTTCTTGACCTGTGTATGCTTAATTGTTGTTGATGAAGAAACAGTTTGGGAGATGAGGAAGCTGCCTGATCCTGAGCCAGACCATTGGTCCATTTAGCTCAGGGGTCTTTCCCAGCCCTACCTCAAGATGCCGGAAGTAAAAACTATAGGCTCATAGTCCAGTAGAACTTTGTACTCACACCATCCTTTGAAGGTGCTACACGAGTCAACTGCTCCTTACTGTATCTCACCAGGACAGAACCTGAGACTTCTGGGAGAGTCACAACCTGCACTTGGCTTAACTCAGGGTGATGTCCTGAGTTCCCTATGCTCTCTTCCCTTCTAGAGCTCCCATGCTGTAGATTTGAGGGACACGCAGAGGACTGCAAGGGGAAGGGGAAGAAGGGGAAGTTCCATAGTGCAAGTCCAGATGGGCAGAATGGGATATCACCTTTGGTGTGCCTTGTCCTAGAGGAGGGCCCCAGAAAGTGTTCTCTCATACTGTCTGGTATGCTGGTTTGACAGCCATGGACAGAAAGCCCCTTCAGAGGGTGGTGAAGATAGCACACAATATCATGGGCTGTCTCCTGAGTCCGCTAGATGTTATCTCAGGAGCCTCAGAAGAGCGAGGAACATTCTCAGGGATGACTCACACCCTGGCCAGCACCTTTTTAAACTCCTGCCCTCGGACAGGAGATATAGAAGCATGATAACCCTCACCAACAGGTTAAAGAACAGTTTCTACCCGTGGGCCGTGAGGCTGCTGAATGGAAGACAGCAACATTGCAGCTGACGTTCAGGGTTGGTGGTCCTACGACAACACACAGTGTGTAACAAGGACTGAGAGATTGTGGGGGGCTCATTTAATCTCACTGTAAACAAGTGGTACAGTGACAATAAAGTATTTCTATTTCAGTTCCTCTGGTGGGGAATCTGTCATGCTCCTTCTGGGGCAGTTCTGCAGCTCCTAGAAGTTGTCAGCATGTGACAGTGGCCACACCCCAGGAAACGGCTTTGACTGGCTGGCTAAACCAGGTGAGAGTAGCTGATGGGTCTCAAACCCTGGTGAGTTAGGGACATCCTCTGCATGCGAAGACAGGCTATGGCAGATTGAGCAGGTGAGACCAAGAGTGGATCCAACAGTCAAGAAGGCGGTCTCTGCACATGTTGTAGAGGGAAGTGAAGCACAGATGGGGCTTGACAATCTAAGATGATCTAGGAGAAGGAAAACTCTGATCCTAAACCTCCGCTGCCTTGTGGGACATCTTCAGGAGAAGAAAAGGCTATACAAAACTGAAGTAGGGTCCCTAGGTCGGTTGGATAGTGCCTTGCACGCCTCCTTCCGGCAACTCCTCCAGCCAAGCTGGTGCCAAACATATTGCTCTGCTTTTTTTTGGACCACATCAGTGAGGCTGAGGGGGGTTCTCATTGTCTTGGCAGCCCAGGACCTCCATACACACTGTCTAGGCTTGTGCCTGATGTACACCCAATTGTCTCTTGAGACAGGGATGCCAACAATCAGTATGTTGTCCCATTGGCTAGCAATGGTCAAGGATGATGGGAGTTGTAGTCCAATAACTTCTGGGCCTCCCAAAGTTGAAAAACACTGTCTTCTCGACTGCGTCATGGATAACATAATTCTCAGGGAAGGTGAAAGCGGAGACAAGTTGGCATGGAGGCCAAAGCTGAGTGGAGAATTCCTCTCTCCTCTCAAAATTGGGTCAGGATATGTGTCGCCCTCTATCAATCACACTTGTTATGCCTGTGAGAATTATTGTTCATTTCTGTTAGGAAATGTTGGTAGCATTCTAGCATGTAGCAAACTTTCCCAGAAATCCTTTTGTGGTTTTTAAATGCTGGATTCCAGCATCTTCCCCACTTGCCCCCCTCACCCCCCCATACGATTTTTGGTGAGGGGTAGGTCTATAAATAATTGCTATAAGAAACACATACTGATAAAGCTTCTCAGCATGCAGGCAGTTTAAGATTTATCTGGAGCTGTTTATTACCCTGGAGACCTGTTCTTTTTAAATTCCACTTCGTTTATGACATGAGCCTTTGAGACCAGTAGATCATTTTGCAATGCTCAGGAGCATCAACTGCATTGCAAAATGGTGAGATTTATTTCTCCTCAGTGCAATGTTGGGGGGTCCGTTTTATATCCATCTTAAGAGAATTATCAGAGGGCACAGAAATGTAAAAAACTTGCCGGAATTTCAAATGTAAAGTTTAGGTATGTGACCCCGTAGTGAACCCTGTTTTGCATTATTAACTTTTTATTATCCACCTACTACAGAGAGTAACTTCTAGTAGGTACAGATTTCCTCCTGAGTGTAAAGCTTCTTCCCCAGATCACTAACTCTCCAACATTTGAGAGACCAATTTTCTCAGAGGTCTGTGGTTCTGAGAAAAAGGTGGTTTATAGGTTATTGTTTGGATATAAATAGCTGAAACAACACTATTTATTAATAATTCCTAGCAAGAAGCCCGCCAGTTGGTAGAACTATTAATGGGACTGTAGTAATAGTAGTAGTAGTAGTAACAATAATAATTTATTTATACCCTGCCCATCTGGCTGGGTTTCCCCAGCCACTCTGGGGGGCTTCCAACAAAATATTAAAATACAGTAATGCATCAAACATTAAAAGCTTCCCTAAACAGGCCTGTCTTCAGATGTCTTCTAAAAGTCTGGCAGTTGTTCTCTTTGACATAGGGTGGGTGCCACTACCGAGAAGGCCCTCTGCCTGGTTCCCTGTAACTTGGCTTCTCACAGTGAGGGAACTGCCAGAAGGCCCTCGGCGCTGGACCTCAGTGTCAGGGTAGAATGATGTGGGTGGAGACGCTCCTTTAGGTATACTGGACCGAGGCCGTTTAGGGCTTTAAGGTCAGCACCAACACTTTGAATTGTGCTCGGAAATGTACTAGGAGCCAATGTAGATCTTTCAAGACTGGTGTTATGTGGTCTTGGCGGCTGCTCCCAGTCACCAATCTAGCTGCTGCATTCTGGATTAGTTTTAGTTTCCGAGTCACCTTCAAAGGTAGCCCCACATAGAGCGCATTGCAGTAGTCCAAATGAGAGATAAGCAGAGCATGCACCACTCTGGCAAGGCAGTCCGAGGGCAGATAAGGTCTCAGCCTACGTACCAGTTGGAGCTGGTAAACAGCTGCCCTGGATACAGAATTGACCTGTGCCTCCATGGACAGCTGTGAGTCCAAAATGACTCCCAGGCTGCGCACCTGGTCCTTCAGGTGCACACTTACCCCATTCAGGACCAGGGAGTCCTCCACACCCACTCGTCGCCTGTCCCCCCAAAACAGTACTTCTGTCTTGCCAGGATTCAACCTCAATCTGTTAGCCGCCATCCATCCTCCAACCACCTCCAGACACAGGACCTTCACCGGTTCTGATTTGAAAGAGAGGTAGAGCTGGTCTATAGCTAATTAATACAGGTGGCATGAGACACCTGTATTGGGGTGGAGAATTTCAGGCCCAAATGCATCTTCCAGACCTATCTAGCTGACCCTTGGGAATTCTCATTGGGCCAGAGATAACATCAACACACTAGCTAGGAGGACTTGCTTGGCAACTGCAAAGCTTATGGGCGCTCCTCTCTTTGTCATGAGGTGGTGAGGGTGCTTACCTCCCTCCTCGAAAAATACATAGAGTTCAAAGAGGAAGAGCAATACTCTTTCCCAATTCCTCTTTCAGCTCTTTTCAACGCTCAGATCAGCACCTGAGTAGCTGAGGGAGGGAAAAGGGAGGAACAACAAATCCTCATTGGTCAGTGCTCATTGGGGACAATATTTAAAAGTGCAAATGTGTCAAGATTTGCCTTTTTTCGCTTCATGTTTATTCAGGTTTCTGTAAGGCTGCAGTTTTAAATCAATTAAGTAGACCGGGGTGGAGCGCCTCAGGTGGAATTGAAGTTCGCATGCCAATTTCAGTGTCTCGTTTTTCGAATCTTAAGTTCAGTTTGCCACATCAGTTTGCATTTTTAAGTAGCTTTTTAGTGTGAATTTCCACCCAAAATAAATTGATTTCTCTGCATTCCCCCCCAATATGCACATTCTTGCAAACCAATTTCCTCCAACACAATGCGTTTTTCATGTTCATTTCACTAACATATGCATTTTAATGTACACAGTATTTGGCTGGGGAACTGCATTGCAAAATTCAGAAAACTGCAAATTTCAAAGGATGGCGGGAGGGTTGCCTATGAGAAATTGTGGCCCAAAGGCTGAAGAAGGTTCCTTGACCCTAGATTAATTGATAAAACTTTCTTAATCGGCTGAAAAAGTGTCCCTATAAACTTTTAATACAAGCGCTTATAAACACAGATGGCAAACAGCATCTTAAAAGAAACACAAAAAGGAATGCATTTTATAAGACTTTGTCTGCTGTAACTGTTCTGCAGATCGTGTAGGAAGAGAGAAGATGTACCTCTTACTTTAGAAATACTGTGTTAAGCCACGTGCAAATGTAATCGATAGACTTATTCACCAGAAAACTGCTAGGTATAGTAATTTAATTCACTGAAATTATAAATGCTTGTATGCATTACTATGTGTTTAAATTTGATTGGTTGGTAACTGAATTCTGGAGAGTTCTCTAGTAGTTCTCATGTGATTGGCTAACAATGGTCACATGGGAGATATCTATTGATGGAGATACTACATTTTATATGATGCAAGATGCTTTAGAGTCCACTGTGAACACTGCTAAATTGAATAGAGCGTTGGAGTGCTGCAGGAGAAGGGGAAAGGGGAAATCCCTTATGGGAGCTGCAAGGCATGGCCTAACTGAGATACAGAAGGCTGAAAGTGCTGTGCTCCGAAAAGAGAAGAAAACACAGTTGTTTGGAAGTTAGAAGAAGAGACTGTAATGCTTGAAGAAGCATGTGACTATAAATATTATGTTTTAATTCATCTCTAGCTACAAGTTTCTGCAAGCTTTTGAATGTTAAAGTCTGGACATTGGTTCAATCTCCATAGAAGGGTGTCAGTCATATATCTGTTTTGAGTTTCTTAGCTGCGGTTTCGCTACCCTTACTTCAACAAAACATCAAGGTTTATTGATCAAAATGCCTTTAACAGGTTGCACTCCTAGGTTTCAGAAATAGCAAATGCAGTGGTTGGGGAACCTGCGGCCCTCTAGATGTTGCTGGACTAGCAATGGCCAATGAGCAGAGATGAGGGGAGCGGGAACCCACCCATCAGCCTTTAGAGGGCCACAGGATCTTCCCCTTCCTTGCATGAAACCAGCAATGATTAAACAAACTCCGCTGGCTTGAGAAGAATACCACAACAGAAAGACAAATCAAGCAACCAACACAATACAGGCTAAAAACCATCTTAGTTCAACACTGTCATGACAGGGTCAAGCATTTTTAACTGCTCTGGGCACAGCTTTCCAGGGAAGATTCTAGAAAAGAGAAGAAACAGAAACCATGTACTGAGAAAACTCTCTATTTTGGTGACCGAGTTCCTGGATTTGATTGGCAATTATGACCACAAGCTCTCACAAAGTTATTAACAGAAACCCAATTGGAGGTAGACAACATGGTGCCCTTTCGATGCTGTTGGGCTACAACTCCTGTCAAGGATGATGGGAGTTGTAGTTCAGCACCACCAGAAGGCTCCCATGTTGGATGCCTCTGCTCTACAGGATGGGACTGTCTATTCTGACAGTGTGGAAGCCTCTTCTTCTGAGTCCAGATCTGCCAAATTCCCCCTCGAATCTTACCTGCGCACGTGTGGTTGTCGGCTGCTAACTGAAAACCAGCGTTGCATTGGCAGTAGTAGCTACTGGGAGTATTCACGCACCGATGATGGCAAAACGAAAGGCGTGCGCATTCATCTATGTCTGGGTTGCCGTAAAAGCGCAGCATTTAAAAAAAATAAACAAAAACAAAAAAATGGAGTTAAAAAAACTCGCATTGCCACCATGGCTTTACTCTGACAAGAATAAAGGCGCTAAGATATGGTTACCAGATTTTTTTCAATGGATCCAGGGACACTTTTTTTGTTTTGTTTTTGAAGCTGAGTAGCAACAGGGAGTCAGTAGTGGGGATATTGAGGCAAAAGACCCTGGGCCCAAGCACACAAGCATATTGTATAAAGGTGCAAAGCCCTTCTTTCGCACCCTGTGAAACATAAATGCGAAGTTTTTTTAAAAACTGGGCAATGGCGCGCCATCCACCCGTGACTCCTGAGCCTTCCCTGATCTCCTTCCCCTTCCCCCCTTTGTTTTGACAGATTAGGGGAGGCTCTGGAGTCACGGGCGGGCAGCTGCCATGCTGCCATGGCACCTGCCATTTGTCCTACACCCGGGCAGCGAGCTGCTCCTGAAGCCAGCCAGAGTCAACTGCACTAACAGGCTGGCTCCGGGCTGCTGAAGCTGCTGCTGCCATGTTTCCTGGGGACAGATTTGCAAATCTGGGGACATTCAGGGGACGGAATTTGTCCGGGGACAGATTTGTAAATCTGGGGACTGTCCCCGGGAACTGGGGACATCTGGTAACCCTATGCTAAGATGATGACTTGTCATCATTTATACAGCTATAATTTTCTAGCCACTGCATGAATATTTGAAGCACGAGCATCTCTGCTTACAGGCTTGCAGTTTAGTAGGTATAACACAAAAGGAAAATGGGATGGCAAGGGAAGAGGAAAACGCGAGCCCAGGCACCAATTCCTAGAGCTACTTAACACTTCTTAAAATGGCCAGCTGGACTAGACAGCTCAGAGAGGAGCCAAATGACAGTCGAGTCAATGGAGTCTCTCTCTCATCCTTCAGCTGCAACCAGCTGGAATGACTGCCAATAGATGTTGAATCAGGGAGAGAGAAGGAGCCAGGAGGGATGGAGTTAACCCTAAAACCTAGCTCCGATCACATGGAGGTTAATGGGGTAACCCACAAATACAAGATTCATGTATTTAACAATGGGGAAACATTGCAGAACAGCTTATAAAGAGGAATGATGTATAAATCTACCACCATTGGACTATCTGCATCAGTGGCCTGTTGCAGAATACACCTGTAAAAAAACCCCACAACTAGTTAGGGAGAAAGGCCCTTAAACTTTACTGCCAAAGAACATCTTGCTTCTCCACAGTACTTACCGACACATTGGTCCCCTCGCCTCTGATACCCGGCTGTGCATTGGCAGCTGAACGATCCTCTTAAGTTGACGCATATCTGATCTACCCTACAGTTGTGGGCGCCTGTCGCACATTCGTCAATATCTTTTGAAAGCAAAGAAACAAAAACGACAGCATGGACTTTAGGGACTTTGGAGGTGCAGTCCTAACTTTTCTGTTTGTCTCCAGAACCTTGGGAGAAAGGAGAAGGCAGCTGAACCCCGTGTTCATGGACGGATTCTCGTGTTGATGGAACCGTACGATTAGCTTGGAGAAGCGAATATTAAGAGGAGACATGCTAGTGGGCCTTCAAATACCCAAAGGACTTGTACTCCACTGCTCCAGAAGGCAGGATTAGAGCCAAAGAGAGGAAAGTAGATTTCAGCTAAACATTGGGAAATTCCTAAGGGTAAGAGAAGGGACACGGGTGGTGCTGTGGGCTAATCCACAGAGCCTAGGACATGCCGATCAGAAGGTCAGCAGTTCGAATCCCCACGACGGGGTGAGCTCCCGTTGCTCGGTCCCTGCTCCTGCCAACCTAGCAGTTCGAAAGCACGTCCAAGTGCAAGTAGATAAATAGGTACCACTCCGGCGGGAAGGTAAACGGCGTTTCCATGCGCTGCTCTGGTTTGCCAGAAGCGGCTTAGTCATGCTGGCTACATGACCCGGAAGCTGTACGCCAGCTTCCTCGGCCAATAAAGCGAGATGAGCGCCGCAACCCCAGAGTTGGCCACGACTGGACCTAATGGACCTCTTACCCTTTAAGGGTAAGAGAAGCGAAACAGTCAAACAGACCACCTTGGACACAAGTTTGGCCTCTCCACTGTTGAAGGATACACAGCCAGTGCCAAGGATGACATAGTTACATCCTGCTACACAGATCCTGAATGGAGAAGGAAGTCAGATTAGATGACTTCCTAGGCCCCTTCTAGCACTATGATTCTCTGACTATGGCTTCCCTGTTCCTGCATCCCAGGTGTAATGTTTGCTGCAAAGTTTTATTGAGATTCTCGAGATACAATAAAAGAAAAACAAACAGGCTCATCTACAAGAAATAATAAAAAAAGGAAACCAAAAATAAAAGAGAACAACACCATCTTCTCTCACTGCTATATCTGTGTGAGTGTCGAGAGGCGGTTGGAGGATGGATGGCAGCAAATGGATTGAGGTTGAATCCTGACAAGACAGAAGTACTGTTCTCTTCTGTTCTTGGGGGACAGGGGGTGGGCAGGTGTGGAGGACTCCCTGATCCTGAATGGGGTAACTGTGCCCCTGAAGGACCAGGTGCGCAGCCTGGGAGACATTTTGGACTCACAGCTGTCCATGGCGGCGCAGTTTAATTCTTTGTCCAGGACGGCTGTCTACCAGCACCATCTGGTACGCAGGCTGAGACCCTACCTGCCCGTGGACTGTCTCGCCAGAGTGGTGCATGCTCTAGTTATCTCCCGCTTGGACTACTGCAATGTGCTCTACGTGGGGCTACCTTTGAAGGTGACTCGGAAACTGCAATTAATCCAGAATGCGGCAACTAGACTGGTGACGGGGAGTGGCTGCCGAGACCATATAACACCGGTCCTGAAAGATCTTCATTGGCTCCCAGCACGTTTCCGTGCACAATTCAAAGTGTTGGTGCTGACCTTTAAAGCCCTAAACGGCTTCGGTCCTGTATACCTGAAGGAGCATCTCCACCCCCATCATCCAGCCTAGACACTGAGGTCCAGCGCCGAGGGCCTTCTGGCGGTTCCCTCACTGCGATAAGTGAGGTAACAGGGAACCAGGTAGAGGGCCTTCTCGGTAGTGGCACCTGCCCTGTGGAACGCCCTCCCAGCAGATGTCAAGGCAATAAACAACTATTTTACTTTTAAAAGACAACTGAAGGTGGCCCTGTTTAGGGAAGTTTTTAATGTCTGATGCTGTATTGTTTTTAATATTCGGTTGGAAGCCGTTCAGAGTGGCTGGGGAAACCCAGCCAGATGGGTGGGGTATAAATTATTATGATCATCATCATCATCTTAACTTTTATCTCATACAGATAATTCCTCTCTTCTCTCACCCTTTGAGGTCTCCCTCAAGGATCTAGGAGTCTTGATTGACCACAAACTTGACATGAGCCAACAGTGTGACGCGGCAGCTAAAAAAGCCAATGCAATTCTGGGCTGCATCAATAGGAGTATAGCATCTAGATCAAGGGAAGTAATAGTGCCACTGTATTCTGCTCTGGTCAGACCTCACCTGGAGTACTGTGTCCAGTTCTGGGCACCACAGTTCAAGAAGGACACTGACAAACTGGAACGTGTCCAGAGGAGGGCAACCAAAATGGTCAAAGGCCTGGAAACGATGCCTTATGAGGAACGGCTAAGGGAGCTGGGCATGTTTAGCCTGGAGAAGAGGAGGTTAAGGGGTGATATGATAGCCATGTTCAAATATATAAAAGGATGTCACATAGAGGAGGGAGAAAGGTTGTTTTCTGCTGCTCCAGAGAAGTGGACACGGAGCAATGGATCCAAACTACAAGAAAGAAGATTCCACCTAAACATTAGGAAGAACTTCCTGACAGTAAGAACAGTTCGACAGTGGAATTTGCTGCCAAGGAGTGTGGTGGAGTCTCCTTCTTTGGAGGTCTTTAAGCAGAGGCTTGACAACCATGTGTCAGGAGTGCTCTGATGGTGTTTCCTGCTTGGCAGGGGGTTGGACTCGATGGCCCTTGTGGTCTCTTCCAACTCTATGATTCTATGATTCCCCTTCTCCGCCTCTCACACAGGGGCCTTCACCCTCTCCTTCACCTTCATCGCCTTGCAATTCTATCTGTGAAGTCTCAGGCTGTAATGTCTGGATAAGCACCTGCCTTTCTACAAACTGATGTGATCAAGCCACAAGGAGATCCCTGCAGGATCAGACCATAGCTGTCAACGTTTCCCTTTTTTAAAGGGAAATTCCCTTTTTCCGAATAGGATTCCTCACAAGAAAAGGGAAAAGTTGACCGCAGGCCCATCTGGTGCGGCACTCTCCTTCCCACAGTGGCCTACCAGGCCAGATAAAAGAAAGCACTTCTTTGTGCATAGTTGGTACTTTGAAATACGTTCCCAGAAGAAGCAGTGATGGTCACCAACTTGGGTGACTTTCAGAGAGGATTGGACTAATTCATGGAGGGATAAGGCTCTCAGTAGGGACACAGGGGGCGCTGTGCGTTAAACCACAGAGCCTAGGACTTGCCGATCAGAAGGTCGGCGGTTCGAACCCCCGTGACGGGGTGAGCTCCTGTTGCTCGGTCCCTGCTCCTGCCAACCTAGCAGTTCAAAAGCACGTCCAAGTGCAAGTAGATAAATAGGTACCACTCCGGCGGGAAGGTAAACGGCATTTCTGTGCGCTGCTCTGGTTCACCAGAAGCGGCTTAGTCATGCTGGCCACATGACCTGGAAGCTGTACGCCGGCTCCCTCGGCCAATAAAGCGAGCTGAGCGCCGCAACCCCAGAGTCGGCCACGACTGGTGAGGGGTCCCTTTACCTTTTACCTTTAAGGCTCTCTGTGGCTACTAGTCACAATGGCTGCCTGATGGAGGCAGGAGTGAATGCTGTTGGGATCAAATCCAGCTTGTAATCTTCCCAGAGGCATCAATATAATAATAATAATAATAATAATAATAATAATAATAATAATAATAATAACAATAATTTATTTGTATCCCACCCATCTGGCTGTTGACTTCACCAAGCAGGACTCTTCTGATATTCTTACATTCTTAATGGCTTGCAATTCTTCTCTCTCTCTCTCTCTCTCTCTCCCCCTCAACCCCAGTAGAAGATTCAGCACGCTGCATCACTGTACTGGGTTTGTGTGTGGCTTCCCAGATTTATGCCTTTTATAATCCGATGCAGCGCAGTTTGACAGCAGTTTCTTCTGGCACTCGGCACCAACTGGAAGTCTCTAAGCTGAATAAACAAATTCCTTGAAACTAGTTTACAAATCCCACTTGAACTCTCCGTGTTTGTTCAGGAACTGGGGACCAGTGGCATATTCCGGGTGGGGACATGGAAAAGAAAAGATGGATTCTTTCTCATGCAAAATCAAAACAAACTTGACCCCCCCCCCCACCACACACAAAAAGCCTGATCACAAATAGAATGGACTGTTTTGACTCTATTCTTCAGGCTTGCTCCCCCGACACACACACGCACACTCTTCGAATGCCCAAATATTTTCCTACATGCTTCCTTTCTATATGACAGCTCAAAAGAAACTTTCCTCCGCCCTGACTCAGTCCTTGAATTGATGGCTGTTATCAGTTCCTAAAAGCTGGCTCACTGCTGGAAAAGTACACAGAAGAAGACGGGCAGGTGGAATGCAAACTTTGCATTAACTCACAAAATGCCTGTCATTGCGACCAGTGTGTGCGTGCATGTTTATTATATGGACAGCTAGCATGTTGCAAAGACCTGTATGATGTCTGTGTCGAGAGAGAGTCGAGTTGCAAAGATCTGTCTGGCAAATGAATGCTTGTGTACAGTGGTACCTCGGGTTAAGTACTTAATTCGTTCAGGAGGTCTGTTCTTAACCTGAAACTGTTCTTAACCTGAGGCACCACTTAAGCTAATGGGGCCTCCTGCTGCCGCCGCGCCGTCAGAGCACGATTTCTGTTCTCATCCTGAGGTAAAGTTCTTAACCTGAGGTACTATTTCTGGGTTAGCGGAGTCTGTAACCTGAAGCGTATGTAACCCGAGGTACCACTGTACTGCATTGTGTACTGGCAGTGTTCGTCTGCATGTGTTGTAAGCAGAGCTTGTGGGTCTCTGTAGAAGAAGACTTTGACCACACAAAGGTCAGAATCACAACTGTCACTTTATCAAATTTTGCCTCTGGCAATGCGGCCCCAGAAGGCTGTCTATGAGAAATATTATTATTATTATTATTATTATTATTATTATTATTATTAAACGTGGCCCTCGGGGCCTCTGCTTTAAGATCCTATGGTAGGAAGGGAGACAATTGGTCCATGGGGGAAACAGAGGCTGCTTCAATGAACTGGTCCCTTCTTTTATTCCTTTTAGCCCTCCTTCGCTAGGCCTTCCTGCTTTCCGTGTCCTTCTGTAGGAACACAGGAAATTGCCTTTAGCTGAGTCACACCATTGTTCCATCTAGCTCAATAAAGCCAGCAGCCCGCCAAGGTTTCAGACAAGGGATTTTTCCCAGCCTCAACTGGGAAGGATTGAACCCGGGACCTTCTGAATGCAAGACGGGTACTCTGCCAGTAAGCTAAAGTCCTTCCCTGTAAAATCTGAGCAGTGCAGCCAGGGGCACCCAGAGACCACGTTGCTTGTCCTGCTTCCCTGCAATATGAGGGCTGCTCAGCCAATCACAGCCAGAGGCCTCGTCGCCCCTCCAAACCCACTGCCATAAAATCCCATTGCAATTTGAGTGGGTTTTTTTTTTTGCAGCGGTCCCCAAGACTTTAAACACCCCCCCCCTTTAGAAACAATTCTTATAAATTCAGTGTGGCTATGAATACTACAGTGGTACCTCAGGTTAAGTACTTAATTTGTTCCGGAGGTCCGTACTTAACCTGAAACTGTTCTTAACCTGAAGCACCACTTTAGCTAATGGGGCCTCCTGCTGCTGCTGTGCCACCTGAGCCCGATTTCTGTTCTCATCCTGAAGCAAAGTTCTTAACCTGAAGCACTATTTCTGGGTCAGCGGAGTGTGTAACCTGAAGTGTATGTAACCTGAAGCGTATGTAACCCGAGGTACCACTGTATTAAGAAATCCTTCTCCAAACTGCCTTGCAAACTGCTGAGGTTTATGAGATAATCGAGAAATACTGCGAGAAGTGTTTCTTTTGCAAGTTGGGGGGGGGGGGTTGAAACGACTCTACCCCCCCCCCCACGCACTGTGGCAAAATACAGGTTGGCTTGCATCGCCTCGCGCTTGTTCCCACCAGCTTCCCTAATAGCTGCGCTCCAGCGATTTCCTCTCATTTGCCAAAAATGTACCCGGCGCTCTCTCACGAAGTGATTTATACTGTTTTGTCCCCTTCCGTTGCTGACTTTGGCAGGGCACTCGTCATTCTGTGCTGAAATTCTGGGTGAGCTGCTTTGAGCTCTCGGAAGACCCTTCCTTTGAAGCAAGCTGCTTTTTAAAAGTCTTGTCAGTGCCCCCCAACTCGCCCCCGTCCTTCCCAGCTCGCTCTCTGCCACCTCCTCGGATCCCTTTGCTGGAACCTCCATCCTAAGAACACACCGACTTGAGAGAAAGCCCACGGATTCTGTTGGAACTTGCTTCCAAGAAGAAAGCATGCTTTAGGGTCTCTCTCTCTCTCTCTCTCTCTTTCTCTCTCTCCCTCTCTTTCTCTCTCTCCCTCTCTTTACATGCCTGGCTCCATTCCCTCTGGCTGTGACTCACTCTTCCCAAAACCCCTGACTCACGCTGCTCGCTCCCTTATGTAACATTTTAATCTCCGCCGGTTGCTTCCTACAACCAGATAATCACAACAGCGCTCGGCATTTCCAGCGCGGTTCCCACCGGCCGTTTACACTTCAGTGCAATTATTCCCCCAGCTCAGCTCTTTTATGTAACCAAGCCACGGGGTTGCTTCGATGCCCTTTTAAACCTGTGTCAATCTGGAGCCCATGGTTACGGAGCAACACACTCGAACCAATCCAAGCATGCGCTGACTCTCATTATTCTTGGTCGTTAGCTGCAGGGCAGGAAAACCCCCAAGTCCTCCTTGCCCGGGCACCTCGCTATCTAAGGCTGGCACCTAAAGAGGACATGCTGTAGAGGCAGGCACCCAACTCCCAGAGAGAGAGCCCAGGGCAAATCAAGAACAACAACACCCCAGATATTTGTAGGCCAAGGCCTACAGGACCACCTCTCCTGGTATGCCCCACAGAGGACCTTAAGGTCCATAAATAGCAACACCCTAGAGGTCCCGGTAAAAACTATGGTTTTTACCATAGTAAAAGTTATGGTTTTCCCAGTAGTGATGTATGGAAGTGAGAGCTGGACCATAAAGAAGGCTGATCGCCGAAGAATTGATGCTTTTGAATTATGGTGCTGGGGGAGACTCTTGAGAGTCCCATGGACTGCAAGAAGATCAAACCTATCCATTCTGAAGGAAATCAGCCCTGAGTGCTCACTGGAAGGACAGATCATAAAGCTGAGGCTCCAATACTTTGGCCAGCTGATGAGAAGAGAAGATATCCTGGAAAAGACCCTGGTCTTGGGAAAGATTGAGGGCACAAGGAGAAGGGGACAACAGAGGATGAGATGGTTGGATAGTGTTCTTGAAGCTACCAGCATGAGTTTGACCAAACTGCGGGAGGCAGTGGAAGACAGAAGTGCCTGGTGTGCTCTGGTCCATGGGGTCACGAAGAGTCGGATACGACTAAATGACTAAACAACAACAGAGGTCCTGGGCCCTAACGAAGTCAGATTAGCCTCAACCAGAGCCGGGGTCTTTTCAGCACTGGCTCTGGCCTGGTGGAATGCTCTGTCTCTTGAGACCAGGGCCCTGCAAAGATCTGATTTCTTTCCGCAGGGCCTGTAAGATAGAGTTGTTCCGCCTGGCCTTTGGCTTGGAATCAATTTGATTCCCTCCCCCTTTCTTTTTTCCTTTCTCCTTCTGTGTTGGAACTCCTATTTGGGGACTTCCCTGGCTTTTTTCTGGCCCATGTAGGACCAGTCTGGATAGTTAGCCTTGGTGAAGACTTGACTTTTTATCCCCCCCAAAGTTTTTGGCTGAGTTTCCACTGAAATGAGGCTGCATTTTAATGTTGTATTTTAATCTTGTTTTTTAAGCTGTATTTCAATCAATTGTTTTTATATTTGGTGTTAGCTGCCCTGAGCCCGGTCTTGGCTGGGGAGGGCAGGGTATAAATAAAATTATTATTATTATTTTTATTTTTATTATTATTATTATTATTAATGGGGACGCTGTGGCCATCCAGGTATGGCTGGGTCACAACTCCCATAATCCTTGACTACCGGCCATGCTATGGGACTTGAGAGTCCAACAACATCCAGAAGCTAAATAGGTCCAAATCAATATAGGCAACTCCCCATTTATGCACGTTCAAGGCATGCGCTACCATGCTGAACCCAGAAGCAACCCCCCCCAAACGTCAGAAAAACGTCACCAAAAATGGGTGGAACAGGGCAGGGGTGAAATGGGTTGTTTGCAGGCTTTTCCAATGGCGTTTCAAATCTACGCGATTTCACTCCAATGCACGGTGCCTTGGAATGTAATCCCCAAGTAAATTGTGACTGGGAGAAAGCAAACTCTTTGGGGTGGCCCAAGTCTCTTAGCTTTAGGGCCATCACAGTAGAGACCCATTTGTATGCAGGTATATGTGCTGCTGGAGGAGACTCTTGAGAGTCCCATGGACTGCAAGAAGATCAAACCTATCCATTCTTAAGGAAATCAGCCCTGAGTGCTCACTGGAAGGACAGATTGTGAAGCTGAGGCTCCAATACTTTGGTCACCTCATGAGAAGACTCCCTAGAAAAGACCCTGATGTTGGGAAAGATTAAGGGCACAAGGAGAAGGGGACAACAGAGGATGAGATGGTGGGACAGTGTTCTTGAAGCTACCAACATGAGTTTGACCAAACTGCGGGAGGCAGTGGAAGACAGGAGTGCCTGGCGTGCTCTGGTCCATGGGGTCACGAAGAGTCGGACACGACTAAATGACAATATGTGCTGCAGGGCTCCTTTGACAATTCTGTGTGTGCTTTTTTAAAAAAACTATTGTGTCCTAGCAGAGCGATCTTCTGCATGTTCTACTCTTTTCACTGTGGCTTAGTACAGGGAGTACGTTGGGGTCCTCCACATGATATCTGTTGGACTACAACTCCCATCATCCCCACCCAGTATTGTCAATGGGCACAGATGATGAGAACTGTGGCCCAACACAATCTAGAGGGACACAGGTTCCCCATCCATGGCTGTGGTAAGTCTTTAGGACTGAAGTCTCAAAGATCTCTGAAGCAGAAAGCAGATACGATTCTGGCACGTCCCAGCCTTTCTCAACGAGGCACCCTGCAGATCTTTTTTTTTTTTGGACTACAAATTCCATGAGTGCTGGGTAGGGCTGCCGGGGGTCTAGAGGGCACCAGGCTGAGGAAGCCTGGGAGATACCAATACAGTATGGGGAGTAAACTATTCTGAGGATGCAGAACAAAGGGACCTCCAGTCTCCTGTGCTGCAAAATACAGTCTGCTCTCTCTCTTCTCCATTCTGAAAAGCACACCATTCAACGTTGCTGAAAAAAGGGTGGCATCCAGTGCTTTTCTTCTGGGGGGATGATGCAGGGGGGAAAATACCCCTAAACATTTTGTGAATCTTTGTGGTTTTGTCCATTGACTGTACAGTCATACCTCGGGTTACAGACGCTTCAGGTTGCGTTTTTTCAGGTTACGGACGTGCCAAAACCCGGAAGTACAGGAACGGGTTACTTCCGGGTTTGGGGGGTTGCGCATGCGCAAAAGCGCCAAATCACAACCCGCGCGTTCGCACACGCACCGCTGCGGGTTGCGAACATGCATCCCGCATGGATCACATTCGCAACCCCAGCGTCCACTGTATTTATTTTTCCTGATTTGAACTATCAAATGGTGCTTTTCTTGAGTCAAAATGAGAGTCACTGGTGGAGGAGAGGAGTTCGGGGGGGAGTGCACTGCCCCTGGCAGTGCGATCCTGGTGGGGTGCCATTGCGGCTGCCCCCCGCCCCCTCCGGGTGCCACACCCCCGCAGGCGGCGTGCCACGCCCCCAGGAAGCTCCGCCACTGATGAGAGTATCCCTAAACATTTTATTTTAATAGAAAAAAGCACTGGTAGCATCTATAGGAACCTAACCTTTGGCACCTGCATTGGTTACTTGACCTGAAACAAAAGGCCGGTGGATTTTGGCAATGTTCATTTCTGTCTTTTAAGCCACAGTCTTATTCCCAAGCTACCTGAGAGCAAGCCTCTAGGAAATCAACAGTTCCCATTGCACAGAATTGTATAGGATTGCTCCACCTTTGGAAAGAAAAGAAAAACTGCCTCTGACTTTCTGCAAGCTTCAACCTCCACTCCACCCCAGTAAATATCCTCCCATAACTGTGCAGTTTTTTTCCTTTGCAGGACAGGCCTTTGAAGAGTCCTGGCGAATTATGTCTACTGTTTGAGGGAAGCGTTTTCCAAGAGCTGAAGGAAATCCTTTCAACTTCTTCTGCTTCTTGTGACGACTGCACTTTAGGACGGCGGTGCCCTGACATGCCCTCTCTTGACATTCCTCCCTTATATTTCTTATGGCTAAAGCCAGGCTCAGCGGCTATAGGCTTCCCTGGACCCTCGATCCCTTCCTTGTACTTTGCAGAAACACCAGGAACCTTGCTAATCCTCCGCTTTCCTCCTCTGCATTAGCAAAGCTATCTGCAATCTCTGTCAAAGGCTTTTCTTTTCTTCATTTCCCTTGCTACTTCCTTCCATGTTTGGAATGCTGCACATCTGGGCTTAATGCCCAGATCACTTTTAACTCCTTGGTTTTGGACGCTCTGGTTTTATTTATTTATTTAATACAATACGAAAATGTCACCTACTATCTTCGAATCAGGAAGCAGCTCTAGGTTCGCATCCACATTGTACCTTTAAAACACATGACTCCCCGTCCCCAAAGAATACTAAGAACTATGGTTTACCTCACCCAGTGGCGTAGTGTGGGGGGTGCAGGGGGGGCCGGCCGCACCGGGTGCAACATCGGG
This sequence comes from Podarcis tiliguerta, assembly GCF_965153285.1. NCBI lineage: Eukaryota > Metazoa > Chordata > Lepidosauria > Squamata > Lacertidae > Podarcis > Podarcis tiliguerta. The sequence goes on along the minus strand of NC_139536.1, from coordinate 11,150,619 downwards.
GGGGGGGGGCGCTCGCACTCGCAGTGCTAAAATCAGTGCTAAAATCCATGGGTTAGGGGGCGCAAATTACTTGCCTTGCCCCGGGTGCTGACAACCCACGCTATACCACTAACCTCACCACAGAACTACAGTTACCAGAACGCTTAACAAACTACAGTTCCCATGAGGCTTGGGGGGGGCAGCATGTGCTTTTAAATGTGTGTTAAAAGTGCTTTTGATATATGGCATGGATGTAAAGTAAAGGACCCCTGGACAGTTAAGTCCAGGCAAAGGCGACAATGGGGTTGCGGCGCTCATCTCGCTTTCAGGCCGAGGGAGCCGGTATTTGTCCACAGACAGTTTTCCGGGTCATGTGGCCAGCATGGCTAAACCACTTCTGGCGCAACGGAACACCGTGACGGAAACCAGAGCACACGGAAATGCCGTTTACCTTCCCATCGCAGCCATACCTATTTATCTACTTGCACCGGTGTGCTTTCGAACTGCTAGGTTGGTAGGAGCTGGGACAGAGCAACGGGAGCTCACTCCATTGTGGGGATTCGAACTGCCAATCTTCCGATCAGCAAGCCCAAGAGGCTCTGTGGTTTAGACCGCAGCGCCACCCGCGTCCCTGTGGCATGGATGTGGCTGATGCCAAAAGGATGGTGAAACAGGTACTGAAATATCTCTCTCTAGGAAGCCAACGGGACCCAAGGCTAGTTCACCTGGGGTGGGTTCTGCCCTAGGAAAATTAATGACTGCCACCATCATGATTTCACAAGACACAAGGATTATGATTTATAACAGAGCTTTCCAAACTGTGTGTCACGACACGTTAGTGTGTGGGCTGCAGTGTGTAGGTGTGTTGCGCGAACACTCCCCATGCTCCCCCCCCCGGGCTCGAAAGGGGTGAGTTTAACCTCCGGTTTGCTAGTAAAACTGAATTACCGTGTCGTGAAATGATGCATGTTTAAAAAGTTTGTCACAGGGGCTGTTTTTTTTAAGCTGGAGCTCAATGGAACGCAGATCTGACACCTCTCAGGTGGGCGCAATTGCCATTATAAGAGAACAAGGGAAGCGTTTGTGGTGAATTTCTAGAAAAAATATCCCTGTGTGCCACCAACAGGAAAACTTTGGAAAGCTCTGATTTATAAAATGCAATATTGTGAGGGATGCATTTTTGCTGGGGACTGACGTGATGCTGAATTGCAGGGTCTTGTGAATCTGCACTGTGTTGCAAGCTGGGGAAACCTAGCCAAATAGGTGGGGTGGTAATAATAATAATAATAATAATAATAATAATAATAATATCCATTGCTTTATTGCTATATTTTCAGTGTTTTTATGAATTTTTAAAATGCGCTTGTGTCTTCTTTTTTTGGTAATCCACCCAGGCATAATGAAATTTGACACAGAGCAGAATATAAATGCAAATAATAAATGCATTTTGACTCCCGCGTTGCAAATGAGCCTATAAGTGTTGGTTAGGTTTAACTTTGGCATCATGATCTGAACACTATGGTGCAGTTTATCATCAAGATGCCGAAAGAGCCTCTTGCCAGTTATGTTAATGCTAGCAGTCAAGATTGTGAACGGGTGGATAATAAGGATAATAATAATAATTTATTATTTATACCCCGCCCATCTGGCTGGGTTTCCCAGTTAGCAAAACTGGGCCAGCTTTCTCTTGCAGGAGTTGCCTCTTTAAATCTGTTCCTTTCACAGATGAAGCAAGCACGAAACCAGCGCAGTGTGAGCGCAGTTCTTAACCCACCCACGATGACCAATAAATGTTGGAGGATCGTCAAAGGGGAAAAATAATGATCGGAGATAAAAGAGTTCCCCCTGCTTTCCCTCATGGCATATTGTCTTCAGAACAAATATGGAACATTTCCATGGATTTCGTTCAGCACCATATATTTCCAAAAAGCAAGTTCTTGAACGGGAAAAGAGAGCATGACAGCTAAATTAAATTAATGTCACCAAATTAAACTCCGGTTCATCACTGCAAAATTAAGAAAGGGAGGGGGAGAGAAACACAACACAAACACACACACACACACACACACACACACGAATCAAGTCATCATGTGTGATTTCTTTGCTTATGTAAGTTAATAGAAAAGCTATTTGACATTTGATATGAAACTGCCACCCTTCGTCGAAAGACAGCCAACAATCTGATTATGCTCTAACGGTGTCCAGAATTATGTGATTTTCTTTTGTTGGGTTTGTCGTTTCCAGTTTGGTAATCGCTTCTGTTTTTGTTTACTTCCCTCCTTGGAAACCTAGGAAGGAACCAGCAGGCCAGACATAGGGGACCTGTGGCCCTACAGATGTTGCCAAACTACATCTACGCGGCAGCTAAAAAAAACCCTACTACGCGGCAGCTAAAAAAGCCAAAGCAATTCTGGGCTGCATCAATAGGAGTATAGCATCTAGATCAAGGGAAGTAATAGTGCCACTGTATTCTGCTCTGGTCAGACCTCACCTGGAGTACTGTGTTCAGTTCTGGGCACCACAGTTCAAGAAGGACGCTGACAAACTGGAACGTGTCCAGAGGAGGGCAACCAAAATGGTCAAAGGCCTGGAAACGATGCCTTATGAGGAATGGCTAAGGGAGCTGGGCATGTTTAGCCTGGAGAAGATGAGCTTAAGGGGTGATATGATAGCCATGTTCAAATATATAAAAGGATGTCACATAGAGGAGGGAGAAAGGTTGTTTTCTGCTGCTCCAGAGAAGCGGACACGGAGCAATGGATGCAAACTACAAGAAAGAAGATTCCACCTAAACATTAGGAAGAACTTCCTGACAGTAAGAGCTGTTCGACAGTGGAATTTGCTGCCAAGGAGTGTGGTGGAGTCTCCTCCTTTGGAGGTCTTTAAGCAGAGGCTTGACAACCATATGTCAGGAGTGCTCTGATGGTGTTTCCTGCTTGGCAGGGGGTTGGACTCGATGGCCCTTGTGGTCTCTTCCAACTCTATGATTCTATGATTCTATGATCTTCCATCATCCCTGAACATCCACCAATCCTTGCTGGGGGCTGTTGGGAGTGAGAGCCAGGCAACATCTGGAGGACCACAAATTTCCCTTTCCCTGTACTAGGCTGAACTTAGCCCAATAACCACCTATTAAGTGCTTGCCAGTTCCTCTGTTTTACTCTTCCAAAACAGGGAGCAAAAATGGGAGGTTTATTGCACTTCTGGTAGGCTACTGAACATGGCTAGAGTTCATGGAATCATAGAATTGTTGAGTTGGAAGGTACCCAAGGGTCCAACCCGAATCTCAACTAAAGCATCCCTAAAGCCATTCCAACCTCTGCTTAAAAACCTTCAAGGAAAGAGGGCCTATCACTTTCTGAGGGACTCCGTTCCACCGTCGAACAGCCTCACCATCAGAAAGTTCTTCCTGATATTTATTCAGAATCTCCTTTCTTGTAACTTGAAGTCAATGGTTCGAGTCCTATCCTCTGGGGCAGGAGAAAACAAGCTTGCTCCATCTTCCACGTGACAGCCCTTGAGATATTTGAAGATGGCTATCGTATTTCCTCTCAGTCTCCTCTTTTTCCAGGCTAAAGATACCCAGCTCCCTCAACCGTTCCTCATAAGGTTTGGTTTCCAGAACCCTGCTCATCTTGGTTGCCCTCCTCTGCACACCTTCCAGCTTCTCAGTTCTACTGCATGTTTTTATATATACAGTGGTACTGCTGGTTGCGAACGGGATCCGTTCTGGAGGCCCGTTCACAACCTGAAAAGAACGCAACCCGCATCTGCACACTCGCGGGTCACAATTTGCTGCTTCTGTGCATGCGCGTGATGTCATATTACATAAGTGGTGAAACACAGAAGTAACCCGCATGACTAAGCTGCTTCTGGCGAACCAGAGCAGCGCACGGAAACGCTGTTTACCTTCCTGCCAGAGCGGTACCCATTTATCTACTTGCACTGGTGTGCTTTCGAACTGCTAGGTTGGCAGGAGCAGGGACCGATCAACGGGAGCTCACCCCGTCGCGGGGATTCGAACCGCCGACCTTCTGATCAGCAAGTCCTAGGCTCTGTGGTTTAACTTACAGCGCCACCCGTGTCGCTACTGGCCCTGATACTGCATCTCTAACCACAGTCTGACGCCCAGAAAAAAGCAGGCAAAATCCTTCTTGCCCAGTATTGCCAATTTGGCTGGCAGCAGCCCTCCAGATCCTTCCCCCCGGAAATGCCAGGGACCCACCCTGGTTTTGCATGGGAAGCAGGGTCTCCATCCCCCTCCCCAAATGAATCACGCCAAGAGCATCCGGAGCCCCTCTCTGAAAATGTTCCGCGAGTTCTTTTCGGGCGGCTGCGAGTGCAATTTAAGTTCAAGCCAAGCTCGGTTGACAGCTATCAAAAGCAGGAGCCTTATCTCAATGAGGATATTGTTTTCCAGCTGCAGTCATGCTATCTGCTGGCAGCAGCCCCCTTTTCTGAAATCTCTACAACTCCCTGAGTAAATAAGTAGATTCCTGACACGGTTCCAACTTCCAAAATATGCCTTTGAAGGGCTCAGCCAGCAGAAAGCCGCAATGATTTCCCCACCGCCGAACATGTCCATGTGAGACTCTAAGCTCTCAGTTAGATAAGAAAGGGGACTGAGGCTTGTTCGTTTTCGAAAGGAGGCAACTAGGGCCGTTTTCGAAAGATAAGAAGCCATTGAGGGACTCTGTCAGGACATGAACGGTCTGATTCACAGTGTGCATCAGCACAGGTTGGATTAAAATAATCTGGAGGCAGCTTGGCCTCCCTTGCCCGAGTGGTTATGCTCCAGTTACACTGAATAGACTTTCTCATTCATCCCTAATTGCAAATCACTTGGGGTCAGACAGACAGCATCATGCCTATAAGAATGATCCCCTTAGGGAGCAATCCTACAGCAAGATCTGCCGGGATGAGTAGGGTTAGGATACAGCAGTTTTGTTTCTGAGCCAGTGTGTGTGTGAGTGTGTGTGTGTGTGTGTGTGTGTGTCTGCACAACCGGCATAATTCCTGATCCTTGGCTCAGCTGGAGATATGCTAGCGTATCTCCTTCGCTCCGAGCCCAGCTAGGTGAGGCTAAATTCCAGAACCTAAAACTATCTAGCTGCGCTGCAGTGGGAAGAGAAAGCTACACGAGACGGGATTGTGGTCTGATCTGACAAAGCTATTTGTGTATCTTGATAGTCTCCAAAGGGGCAACACCTTTTCTTCTCTTTCTCGCGCAGGGCAACAGACAGGCCCACACATACCAAAGAGCTTAGGAGAGAAAGGGAAGGAGGATTTCTGCCCGGTATCGCTTCTGCCAAGTGAAACTCGCAGACGGAGTTTGGCTGAAACAACGCACACACTTTGCCCCAGGGCTATGAAATTCTGTTGACCCGGGTGCAACGGTAGAACAACTGCGTTGCCAAGGAAAACAAGCAGAAATGCATACCGCGGCACAATAGGATTCCTCAGAGCTATGACAGGGCAGGTAAGAGTGCTGTTGGCCAATGAGGCAGCCCAGGAAGAATTTCTCAATGTCACCTGTCAAAGGTAGGCCCAAGGAAGCACCTGGGCTGCAGCTCAGGGGTAGGACTCACGCTTTGCAAGCAGAGGGTCCCAGATTCTTCATTTCAGCAGCCTATTTTTCATGGAGAGAGTTGCTTTGTTGCTGCTTTTGTGAATCAACTCTTGCTTAGAAACCACGCAGTGGCCAACCTGTAAACCTTGTTTTGCCTTCTGCCAGTGGCGTAGCGTGGGGGGTGCAGGGGGGGGCCGGCCGCACCGGGCGCAACATCTGGGGGTTAGGGTTAGGGGGCGCAAATCCACGGGTTAGGGGGCGCAAATTACTTGCCTTGCCCCGGGTGCTGACAACCCACGCTACGTCACTGCCTTCTGCACACCCATGCGGATTAACTTACTGGAATCCCTTTAAAAAGTAACTCTTAAGTTCCTTTTAACTGAAGTATTTAAGGTCTTAGAAGAGGCAGTCTGCATTCTCTCTTGTACCAGACAAGATACCTCTTCAAAATTGGTGCTTGCTGCATGCTATGCAGACGTGATATGAAAACAAAGCATCCAGATGAAAATGTATGCTGATGGAAACTTATTAACATTTACAAAAGGAAGGCCTTTTTAAAAAACAACAACAAAAAGAACAACAACTAAGTGACTAGCCAGGTTGTACCACTTTGAACTGCAGGTGGTGGTGCAAGTCTTGTTGAGAAAGTTCACTGATGTCAATAATTCTCTGTGCATGAAAAACTAGTATGTTTTAAAGGGTGGCTTTTGAATAGCCTTTGCCCTGAGATGCTAGCTTCCCTGATGATGGTGGACTCCAGGTCCCATGAGCTATAGGCAGCTTGGCCAGTGGGCCAGGGATGATGGGAGTTGTAGACTAGCAATATAATAATAATAATAATTGATTATTTATACCCCGCCCATCTGGCTGAGTTTCCCCAGCCACTCTGGGCGGCTCCCAATCAAGTATTAAAAACAATACAGCATTAAATATTAAAAACTTCCCTGAACAGGGCTGCCTTCAGATGTCTTTTAAAGGTAGGATAGCTACTTATTTCCTTCACATCTGAAGGGACGGTGTCCCACAATATCTTGAGGAGCCCAGAATCCTGATGCTTTAATTGAAGTGGGGGAGCACTCAGACCTACGTTGCGAAGGAGCATTCCATGCGTAATCCGTTCTGGAACGTAATCCGTTCCAGAAGACTGTTCGACTTCCAAAACATTCAACATCCAAGGTGCGGCGGTTTCCGATCGGTTGCAAGAGCTTTTTGCACTCAAGCAGAAGCAGCGCCGGATGTTCAGGTTCCAAAAAACGTTCGAAAACTGGGGTTTTGCTGTTCGGGAGCTGAAACGTACAATAACTGAGGCGTTCGAGAACCGAGGTTGGTCTGCAATTGAATCCACCTCTCAAGATTAGGGTGTCAGAAGAGGCATACAGTGGTACCTCGGGTTACATACGCTTCAGGTTACAGACTCCGCTAACCCAGAAATAGTGCTTCAGGTTAAGAACTTTGCTTCAGGATAAGAACAGAAATCGTGCTCGAGCGGCGTGGCGGCAACAGGAGGCCCCATTAGCTAAATTGGTGCTTCAGGTTAAGAACAGTTTCAGGTTAAGTACGGACCTCCGGAACAAATTAAGTACTTAACCTGAGGTACCACTGTATTTCAATATTGATAAGGGTTTTGTACCTGCCTACTCAGAAGTAAGTCCCACTGCATTCTGCAGGAATGCAGCTTTCTTTTATTACATTCTTGGAAGCTTTTGAAATGGTCAAACGGAAACAAATACAATTTTGCGTTTGAGCAGCTGACCTAACAGCAACAAGGCTTGAAATGTTTTGTTACCAGCCTTGGCTCACTTACTGATTCCAAGGAAAATCCTTCTCCCGCTCCCGTCAAATGGCTGCAGGTTTGCACAAGAAATACACTAATGAGCTTGAAATTTAAATTTCATCACCACGGGAGCTAATTTGTTTTGACAGATAAGGAATGCCAGGTACTTAATTTATTATTATTATTATTTCTGCCGGGCAACGTTTTTCCTCTCCAGCTATATATAATTATATGGGAACAGATTCACTCCATGCTAATATCTGAAGAGAGCTTGAAGGCCCAATCAAAGAACTGTACAGTGGTACCTCGGGTTATATACGCTTCAGGTTACATACGCTTCAGGTTACAGACTCTGCTAACCCAGAAATAGTGCTTCAGGTTAAGAACTTTGCTTCAGGATGAGAACAGAAATCGTGTTCCCGTGGCGCAGCGGCAGCAGGAGGCCCCATTAGCTAAAGTGGTGCTTCAGGTTAAGAACAGTTTCAGGTTAAGAACGGACCTCCGGAACGAATTAAGTACTTAACCCGAGGTGCATCACTAGTAAAGCAGTTTCTGGGCCTATCTTGTGGTGCAATCCTACACATGTCCACTCAGAGTTAAGACCCACTGAATTTAGCGGGACTAACTCCCATGGAAGTGTGTGTATAGGACTGCAGCTTACTCCTGACAGTAAGAGCTGTTCGACAGTGGAATTTGCTGCCAAGGAGTGTGGTGGAGTCTCCTTCTTTGGAGGTCTTTAAGCAGAGGCATGACAACCATATGTCAGGAGTGCTCTGATGGTGTTTCCTGCTTGGCAGGGGGTTGGACTCGATGGCCCTTGTGGTCTCTTCCAACTCTATGATTCTATGATTCTATAGATAGGGAAGGGCCAAAGCTCATCGGGAGAGCATTTGCCTTGCAACCAGAATGCCTCATGCTCAATCCTCACCATCTGGGAAAAGACTCACGCATTTGTGCAGCCGACATATCATACCAGCAATCTTTCTCTCTAGCCCTCCAGTATAATTCCATCTTTCTTCAGTCTCGGAGCGCTGTTGCTTATGTAAGCAAAATGGCATGGCCCACACCTGAGAAGAAGGTACTAGTGCGCTTGGGAGAACCGCAAGGTTTGCAGAAGTTTAAAAAAATCTTCAGCAAAAAAAATATATAAATGCTCTGATGATGAAATCCCTTCCTTTCCCCATATCATTCCGATACGGACTGAGCATGCTCAGTGGCAACAGAACACGGACTGACTGTTGAAGCCACTAGAATCCGGAACTTTCTAGGCAGGGGACTAAAGTCAACAGCAAAGCAATCCCGATTTATCAAATATGACTCTTAATGGAAGACCGACACTACAAACTCATAGACCAGCCTTTTTTCAACCTTGAATGTTGTTGGACTACAACTCCCATCATCCCTGACCAGTGGTCTTGCTAGCTAGGGATGATGGGAGCTGTAGTCCAACAACATCCAGGGACCCAAGGTTGAGAAAGGCCGTCGTAGATGTTTTATATCATTGTAACTACCATAGCTGCCCCTGGTCTGCCTTCCTCTCATTCTTTAGAGAGCGGAACACCTCCATTCTCATTCTTTGGAGAGCCAGTGTGGTGTAGTGGTTAAGAGCGGTAGTCTCGTAATCTGGGGAACCGGGTTCGCGTCTCCGCTCCTCCGCATGCAGCTGCTGGGTGACCTTGGGCCAGTCACACTTCTTTGAAGTCTCTCAGCCTCACTCACCTCACAGAGTGTTTGTTGTGGGGGAGGAAGGGAAAGGAGAATGTTAGCCGCTTTGAGACTCCTGAAGGGGAGTGAAAAGTGGGATATCAAATCCAAACTCTTCTTCTTCTTCTTCTTCTTTAACAGATACTACTTGGTGATGGTTTTCTATTAGGGCCAAACGCACGCACCTTTCCCATTTTGTTAACGAGATTTTTAGACTGCATTATAGAATTTCATGTTAATTATTGCCAATTAACACTTTAACTTATAAAAAACCCGAGTCTCTTTATGCATGTTGCTTCCCCTGCGTCCTTTGTTGGCCTTCAAGCCTATGTCCTTTTTGCTGCCGAATTACTCGTGACGAAAAGCGGATATTTCCACACTATACTTAACAATGGGGGAAGCCACTTCTATCATGGTTCGAGCTCAACGGCATGGCAGCAAATAAAACACAAAAATGTTAATTGGTATAGAAGCCATTTTATAATCACCACATGGAGGCCAAGCCGCTCAATCACTCTATAATTTGCAAATCCCTTTTGTATTTTTAGTTCAGTCAAAACATAACATTGCACGAGGTAAAGTAGAACTCTTCAGGATATAAGCATACTTCCTGAACATACCTTTCCAGAATATCTTCACATTTCCCCCCTGCTCATCCACTTAAAATTACGAGAATATCTGTGATGGCTTGGGATTCGGGCTCGGATGCTGAACCTGAGGGATCCCAGCCTGCACAGGAGTCCCTGCCTCCAGAACCAGCTGAGCCGGGGCTGGGGCTTGAGCCTGAAGGGTCCTCACCTGGGCTGGATCCTCAGGTGCAGGCACCAGCTGAGTCTGCTCTGGCTCCTGAGGTGATAGAGGACCCATTGCCTGCAGGTGTTCCACTCTCAGCCCCATCAGAGGAGGCTGAGGTTGCCTCTGGGTCCAGTAACCCTCCAGCCTCTCCTGAGCTGCAGAGGCTCAGGGCAGAGAGGTGGAGGGAACTAAGTTCCCGCAGGAGGAGTGCTCGCCTCCAGGCCAGGAGAGGCAAGTCACCTGTGGACTAGGGCTGCCCTATGCCTTGGGGCAGATAAAAGCCAGCCAGCCCCAGTCCCAGGTTGCGGGAGCAACATTGTTGGTAGCCTGTTCCTGCCTGCAACCTGTCCTGCCGGAACTCCTGACCTCGCCCAACTCCCTGCCTTGGACCCAGCTTCAGCTTTGACGGACGGCCTCAATACTGCACCCTCGACCTCAGACTGGACTCAGACCTCGCCACACAGTTAACCCTCGGGACCAGCACAATGGCTATCCTTTACAAGCCATCTATTAAGAAAGCGAATGTGGGACGACTGAACCCCTTTCAGACTTGAGCCATGCAAAACTTCTCTCTATGTGATGGACTGCAACGTTTCTGTAGGCAGTCATCAGCTAGCCAGTCAAACCATTGGCTGAGCTGCTGTGAAGTCATGGGGTTACTTCCACACCTAACAGTTTAGTCTGAAGTTGCCATGCTATTTTGTCCACTTTTAAAATGAGGAATCCATCCAATGTGCAACTGTCTATCGTGAAGAAAGCGCAACTGAAGCTTTCAAGGGCTCCTGCACTTTTAATTAAAAGTTACCTATTTGCAGGTCCTGTTTTGTTGCTTCCCCTTAAGCCTGGCTAGAGGATTTGTGAACAGGAACAGGAAGTGGCGTGGGGAAAATTCAGAGAAACAATCTAATTAACCGACTATTCACCACAGATTCTCTAGTCAAGAGGAGGCAATAAAACAGGGCCTGCAAATAGGAAACTTTTAATTAAAGGCACAGGAGTCATCAAAAGCTTCAGTAGAGTTTCTTTGTACTGGTCAGGCTTGTGCTGCCATTGCACATCAGATTGGCTCTCCATTTAAAAAGCATCTTAGGCAGGGAGATCTACCATATTTTTTGCTCTATAAGACTCACTTTTTCCCTCCTAAAAAGTAAAGGGAAATGTTTGTGCGTCTTATGGAGCGAATGCAGGCTGCGCAGCTATCACAGCAGCCAGAACAGCAAGAGGGATTGCTGCTTTCACTGCGCAGCGATCCCTCTTGCTGTTCTGGCTTCTGAGATTCAGAATATATTTTTTTCTTGTTTTCCTCCTCCAAAAACTAGGTGCATCTTGTGGTCTGGTGCATCTTATAGAGCGAAAAATACGCTATTTTTCTCAGTGTCTGCTAAGCTGATCCTTTTAATTGAAGTTGCCAAGGCCTGATCTAGGGATCTTCCGCATGGATTTGCCACTGATTTCACTGTATATTCCCTCCCCAGATTAGCAATTGCACTTTGCTAGTGAGCTATTCCCCCCCACCCCCAGCTCTGATCCTTTGGTCAGAGATCCAGTTTGAAGTTTGCCAGCATTTCAAACAAGCTAGCTAATGAACAACATTTGCATGAGTGTACACCCACCACTCCCCAGGATAAAATTCCCAGGATGTTAGCAATGGTAATTCCTTAAAAAAAAAATTTATTTTTTTGCACAATCAGGAATAGGGTTTGCAACAATCCTGTAAACTCTGGAGGCTGTTTCTCATTGTGTTTGTTTGTATAAATAGTTTACTTTAACATCTGTTCCTCCAGCGCATATCATTTTTGTGAAAGAAAAGACCTGGAGCCAAATTCTGCTTTTGATTCATAAACACTTGTTCTAAGGCTAACCGGTGGGAGATCCAATTGCACGTCAGCAAAGCCATCTTCCAAGATTTGGGGCTATTGATTTTTCTCTTCTTTTTAATTCTCTGGCTTCAACAGGGAGAGAGAGAGAGAGAGAGAGAGAGAGAGAGAGAGAGGCCTTTCTATCTAATTATATTAAATAGTGGTTTAAATGGTCATAATCGAGACAAGCTGTATGAAATAGCTGTAGTTCCTTTCTTGGTATTCATAGAGGCAGCGCCAACCTCATTTACCAACAAGCACGTCACTCTCAAAATTAAGTTACCATTAATGGAATGCTCTCGTGGGAGTTTATTTTATGAATCAGAATATAAACATGTTGGATGGAATCCTTACCCTAGAAAAACCACTACCCAAACCACCATTGATTTCCACGGACCTCAAGCTTCTTCTGCCCTGGCCAAAGGATGTAAGAGGCTCAAATGCAATGCTCTTTAAGTCACAGTTGATAAATAAGCAACGATGTGTTATAGTACAGTTCCGCACAACCTGTGAATGTCCAATATATACACTACTTCCTATATTAAGTAGTACAAGTGTACCTTGCAACAAAATCATAGAATCAAAGAATTGTAAAGTTGAAAGGGACCCTAAGGATCATCTAGTCCAACCCCCTGCAATGCAGGAATCTCAACTAAAGCATCCATGACAGATGGCCATCCAACCTCTGCTTAAAAACCTCCAAGGAAGGAGAGTCCACAACCTCTCATGGGAGTCTCATCCACCATTGAACAGCCCTCACCACCAGAAAGTTCTTCCTGGTGTTTAGTTGTAACCTCCTTTCTTGTAACTGAAGCCATTGGTTCGGATCCTATCCTCCAGAGCTGGAGAAAACAAGCTTGCTCCACCCTCCGTGTGACAGTCCTTTAGATATTTGAAGATTGTGGGTTAAACCACAGAGCCTAGAACTTGCCGATGAGAAGGTTGGAGGTTCAAATCCCCGCGACGGGGTGAGCTCCCGTTGCTCGGTCCCTGCTCCTGCCAAGCTAGCAGTTCGAAAGCACGTCAAAGTGCAAGTAGATAAATAGATACCGCTCTGGCAGGAAGGTACACGGCATTTCCATGTGCTGCTCTGGTTCTCCAGAAGCGGCTTAGTCATGCTGGCCACATGACCCGGATGCTGTAGGCTGGCTCCCTCGACCAATAAAGCGAGATGAGCACCGCAACCCCAGAGTCGGCCATGACTGGACCTAATGGTCAGGGGTCCCTTTACCTTTACCTTTATTATATCTCCTGTCATTCTCCTGTTATCCAGGATATACATACTCAAGTCCCTCAATTGTTTCTCCTAAGACTTGGCTTCTAGGCCCTTGATCACCTTGGTTACCCTCCTCTGCAGTAGATCCTCACCATATTAACAGGAATTCTCCTACTCAAGGTTCTAGCCAGCCAGCAGTGACTCCCTGGGATAGCGAACAGCTTTAACCAGCTTCGGCTGATTAGCCAGCTGCATCCCTATGTAGAGATAGTCTACTCTGATAACCTCCAGCTTACCTCCAGGTAAAGGTAGGGGTCCAGTTGTGGCCGACTCTGGGGTTGCAGCGCTCATCTCCCTTTATTGGCCGAGGGAGCCGGTGTACAGCTTCCGGGTCATGTGGCCAGCATGACTAAGCCACTTCTGGCAAACCAGAGCAGCGCACGGAAACGCCGTTTACCTTCCCGCCGGAGCGGTACCTATTTATCTACTTGCACTTTGACGTGCTTTCAAACTGCTAGGTTGGCAGGAGCTGGGACCGAACAACGGGAGCTCACCTCGTCACGGGGATTCGAACCACCGACCTTCTGATCGGCAAGTCCTAGGCAAGTCTAAACCACAGAGCCACCTGCAAGTCTAAACCACAGAGCCACCTGCGTCCCTAACCTCCAGTTTAGACTACCAATATATGTGGGGCTGCCTCTGAAGGAAGTTTGGAAGTGCAGCTTGTTTAGAATGCAGCTGCTAGGCTGCTAACTGGGAGTAGGGGCTGCGAGCATATTAGGCCAGTGTTTTCCCAACATGTACTGGCAAACTGGTCCATTTCCGGGGTCGATTCAAAATGTGTTTTAAAATGCATAATTTTATCCTGCATAGCAATGTTGGAAGCTGCCTGATACCAAGGTAGATTGGAGGTTGAACCTGCGACCTTCTGCTTGACAGGCAAGATGCTCTACCACTGAGCTACAATCTAAACCTATCCTAAATATGCGCTGAGGAAGATGTACTTTCAGATGAAATAAATTCAACAATGCATCTTTTGCGAGAAGAATTATGTTTAAAATGTGTATTTAGATACAAATTTTCATGCAGATTAAAAAAAAGGAGGATTTTGCAGATTAAGGCAGGAATACGACAAACTGACTTCAGAATGGGCAGGTGCCAAAACCGATGGAGAGCAGAAATAAGCTTCCCCAGTTCTCACTACAACCTCATCCCTTTCTTCTGAATTACTTTCTCTGATATACCGTATTTTTCACCCTATAGGACGCACTTTTCCCCCTCCAAAAATGAAGGGGAAATCTGTGTGCGTCCTATGGGGCGAATACAGGCTTTCGCTGAAGCTTGGAGAGCGAGAGGGGTCAGTGCGCACCGACCCCTCTCGCTCTCCAGGCTTCAGGAAGACATCCGCAGCCCAGGCAGCCCTGCGGGAGGTCCTGCAGGACTGTCTAGGCTGCGGATAGCAGCCTGCTTCCTGGAGCGTCAGGCGCCCTGAAAGCAGAGCGCCCGGTGCTTCGGGAACACATCCGCAGCCTAGGCAGGGCTCCCCAAGCTGCGGATAGCAGCCTGCCGCCTGGCGCGAGGGGCACCCTGAAGCAGAGCGCCCCTCGCGCCGGGCAGACATCCGCAGCGTCGGGAGCCCTCCAGGAGTTCCCCGCAGCACTCCCCACGCTGCGGATAGCAGCCTGCCACCCGGCGGGCGGGGCACCCTGAAGCAGAGCACCCCTCGCGCCGGGCAGACATCGGCCAGCCCCACAAGCTCGGGGGACAGCAGGGAGGTGCAGCGCCGCCATCCCGCTGTTCCTCGACCTGGTTCGGTTTCCCCGACCTGCTTTTGGGGGGGAAATAAAGGGAAAAAAAATCCCTTTATTTCCCCCCAAAAAAACTAGGTGCGTCCTATGGGACGGAGCGTCCTATGGGACGAAAAATACGTTAAGCCACTAAGGCTACATTACTTGCCCTTCCTGTATTCTCTACTACATAGCAGGGGCAAACAGATAAGCACAAGTTCCCCCCCCCCCTTGCTTTAATTTTGCTGGCATAAGTCCACGTTTCGTGCTGATTTTTTTTTTGAAAGAATGCATGACAACTCCACATTTAAACCGCGTACATTATTACATGCATTTGTGTACGTATTCCACACCACTCCCCTCAAAAAAAATAATAATTAAAAAATCCAATGCACTTTCTCCTAAAACACATATTTGAATATGCGTTTCAATTGTGGTATTTTTTGGGTGTGTGCATGTTATGTGCACCGAAATGGCATTGCAAAATCTGGATCAGGGTGCAATTCAGCCAGTTTTGTTCCAATCAACAACTGAGTTCGGGATGGTTGAACTGGGCCAATCTGGTGCAGAAAGGGGGCCAAATGAATCCCCCCCCCTGATACAGGGATGTAAAGTTCGGCATAAGATGACTTCCTTACCTTGGCACACGTTGTGATCGCTGGCTTCAAACCCGGCCGCACACTGTATCCCCGGGACAGTCCTTCGAGCTATGGCATTGCCGTTTCGGCCATTAGGCACAGGGGCGGGTTCAGGCGCAGGTTGCTCTTGACCGTTGTTGACAATGATCTGAGCCGTTCTGGGCAAGCAGAGGTATCCTCCGAAGTGGTTCACACATTTCATCCCACCTTTGCACGCATCGTGCACGATTTCACATTCGTCGATATCTGTGGTCGGAAACAAGGCGAAGGTGAGCACCAAAATGGCAGCATCCTCCTGCCTCGGATGCAGGCGAGGGTCTCAGGCAGGCGGCAGGTTTGAGAATGCTATAAGCACTTCCACGTGGAAAGAAAAGGTAGGGGAAGAGGTGGAGATAGGGGAAGAGGCAGCAACGGCCTGTCCTAATAATATTTATACCCCGCCCATCTGGCTGAGTTTCCCCAGCCACTCTGGGTGGCTTCCAATCAAGTGTTAAAAACAAGACAGCATTAAATATTAAAAGCTTCCCTAAACAGGGCTTCCTTCAGATGTCTTTTAAAGAGAAGATAGCTGCTTATTTCCTTCACATCTGAAGGGAGGGCGTTCCACAGGGCGGGTGCCACTACCGAGAAGGCCCTCTGTCTGGTTCCGTGTAACTTCACTTCTCGCAATGAGGGAACCGCCAGAAGGCCCTTGGTGCTGGATCTCAGTGTCCGGGCAGAATGATGGGGGTGGAGATGCTCCTTCAGGTATACAGGACCGAGGCCGTTTAGGGCTTTAAAGGTCAGCACCAACACTTTGAATTGTGCTCGGAAACGTACTGGGAGCGAATGCAGATCTCTCAGGACCGGTGTCATGTGGTCCTGGGTGAAACAGAAAGGTGCTCCTCTACTCACTGCTAAGTGGGGTTGCATGACTACAGTTTCTGCCAATTATTTTTTTTCATTGATTTTCCAAATGATTACAAGTAAAACCAAATTAATTCAATCTAATATTTCCAAAACCAGTTTCCCGCTCTCGTTACATGTCCAAGATGTACCCCCAACTGCTGCATCAGTTTTCCCTTAGTCTCTAGTTGACATCACTTCACAATTGAGCCAGTGTGGTGTAGTGGTTAAGAGCGGTGGACTCGTAATCTGGTGAACTGGGTTTGCTTCCCCGCTCCTCCACATGCAGCTGCTGGGTGACCTTGGG
The DNA here is from genome assembly GCF_965153285.1 of Podarcis tiliguerta. Lineage (NCBI taxonomy): Eukaryota > Metazoa > Chordata > Lepidosauria > Squamata > Lacertidae > Podarcis > Podarcis tiliguerta. Next base: position 11,134,106 of record NC_139536.1, on the reverse strand, counting down.
CCAGTCACACTTCTCTGAAGTCTCTCAGCCTCACTCACCTCACAAAGTGTTTGTTGTGAGGGAGGAAGGGAAAGGAGATTGTTAGTCACTTTGAGACTCCTTAGGGTAGTGATAAAGTGGGATATCAAATCCAATTGCCAGTAATATTTTCGATCAGCTGCCCCTTTACAGTGACTACGGCAGGAGTCAGCAAACCTTTTCAGCAGGGGGCCGGTCCACTGTCCCTCAGACCTTGTGGGGGGCCGGACTATATTTTGAAAAAATAAAATAAAATTTGAACGAATTCCTATGCCCCACAAATAACCCAGAGATGCCTTTCAAACAAAAACACACATTCTACTCATTTAAAACATGCTGATTCCCGGACCGTCTGCAGGCTGGATTTAGAAGGTGATCGGGCCTGATCCGGCCCTGGCCCTTAGTTTGCCTACCTATGGACTATGGCTTCTGGCAAGGGAGAGGTCTTTAAGATATATGCTGTAATATTTTTTTTCCTTGCTGCTGCAGGAGCAGCAGTGGGCAGGCAGGGCACCCACCCCCAGCCACGGGAGATGTGTGAAGTGACGGCAGCAGCGAGATCTCATGAGAGTTCCACAAAATCTCACGAGACATTGCCATAAGCTGCTGCCGCTGCTTCGCTTTGCTTCCCCGGCGGCAGCGGCAGGGGCTGACAGAGTTTCTGCAGCAGTGCTGGCCACTCCCCTGTGTCAGGGACTGGGCAGAGGAGGAAGGGTAAAGACCACCTCCCCATCCCGACCCTTCCAGGGAGGAGGAAGAAGAAGACGGTATAGATTTACAAGAGGGGTTTGAGGCAGGTCGCAGCTCAGAGGCAGATGTGGGGAAAAGCTGGGAAATCATGGGAGAGCCAGAGCAACACCTGGCTGACACATCACTTGAAAGCATCCCAGACCCTCCATCTCCCAGAACCTGGTGAGCCTTAAAGGTAGGAGAGCAAAGAGCTCAAAGACAGAGGGTACTTCTCAGCACCCCTAGAGGAGATGAATGAGGAAGTGAGAGAGACGGGGTGTGTGGAGATTCACTTGCAACAATGCCATTATCCAAGAGGCTGGGTCCTATAGCCTCTCTCTGTAAAGATTGAAACAAAAAAGGACGGTAAGAAACTTTCCCTTGTCTTTATACTTTCCTGGGCAACCAGCCAGGAACCGCGGACAGCATCCTTGGATCCTCAGTCCACCTCATGGGGAGAGGGGAATTGGATGTGCAAGAGCTAAGCCAATTGCATGGGCAACGCTCAACCATTATTGAGCTCTGCATTACCCTCCTAAATGACTCCTGTACATGCTGTCGAATGGGAATGTTCCATGATGCACTCTTTAAAGATAACGGGTGCTTTCAATGAATGGCATGAATGTGACTCTAACCCAACAAGATCTGAAGAGCACTGTGTTGGCTATCCCTGCAGTAAATGGATCATTCTCATTGCCCCAGAAGGAAATATCAATGATGAAGAATGCAAATCTGTGCTGGAGAGAAACTGATAGAGTGGATGCGATTCCAAAAACCAGGATACGGCCACAATGTTTGTGCTCCTTCCCATGCTTTCTCCATAGTTTCTGCACTGGAAAAGACTATGGAGGAAATGAAGGAATTCTGGATAGTTCAAGCTCAGGATTCCTTTTAGCAGATATAAATACATCAATGTGCCCCTTGCTACAGTTTACTGTACCTTTGCATCGCTGCATGACGGGATCCCATTCGTAACCATCTGTGCATTGCTGCATGTAAAACAAAGAAAACCAATTAGCACAATCAAAATGAAAATATGGATTAATATATTTTCTGCTGTTAAGATCAGGCCCCAGTTTTATGGAGCTCTCAGGAAAGAGACTTGCCTCTCTGCCCAGGGCTTACATTACTTTTTACAATTGCTGATCCATCGTCACTGAGGGCCTCCTGAGTTAGGATAATATTATGGTGGGGGTGGGGTGGGGGAAATCAGTTTGCAAATTGGAAAATGTTCTGATGCCCTAGAGGGTGATCTAATTTAGTATGTTCTTTAATTTGTGTTCAGTGAACGAAACTTAAAAGGTTCCCACTGCCAAGTTTGCGCAACACTGTATTTGCAATCCCCATCCATTCATTGTTGCAATGAACTTATGAAACAAAAGCATTTTCCACAGGAAAATAAAGCATTGCATCCCCCCCCATGACACCTCACTGGAGGGACTGCTGAGGCCATACCTGTACCGTCCAATTAAAAACATTCTCTAGCTTGAGTAAAAAGGTAAAGGTAAAGGGACCCCTGATCGTTAGGTCCAGTCGTGGCCGACTCTGGGGTTGCGGCGCTCATCTCGCTTTATTGGCTGAGGGAGCCGGTGTACAGCTTCCGGGTCATGTGGCCAGCATGACTAAGCCGCTTCTGGCGAACCAGAGCAGCGCACGGAAACGCTGTTTACCTTCCCGCCAGAGCGGTACCTATTTATCTACTTGCACTTTGATGTCCTTTTGAACTGCTAGGTTGGCAGGAGCAGGGACCGAGCAATGGGAGCTCACCCCGTCGCGGGGATTCGAACCGCCGACCTTCTGATCGGCAAGTCCTAGGCTCTGTGGTTTAACCCACAGCGCCACCCACTAGCTTGAGTAGGAAGCTTCTAACTGCAAGTACAAAATTAGCACATTGGGGAGCACAGTCTAGCCAATGTTTGACCCAACTTACTATTATGGAATGTGCAAAGGGACAGAGCTCTTGGACCTCGTTGGAACATTCAAATGGAAGATTTGCTGTCTCTGAAGCCATGTTGTCAATCAACAGGTAAGTCGCAGAAAACAATGGCTGGCTTAAGACATCTTGATATCGAAAAGGAAAAACCCTTCCTGTTTCTCAAAATGTAGCATTTTAGCTAAATCACTGACAGGAGTTTGGATTTGATATCCCACTTTATCACCACCCTAAGGAGTCTCAAAGCGGCTAACAATCTCCTTTTCCCTTCCTCCCCCACAACAAACACTCTGTGAGGTGAGTGAGGCTGAGAGACTTCTAAGAAGTGTGACTGGCCCAAGGTCACCCAGCAGCTGCATGTGGAGGAGCGGGGAATCGAACCCGGTTCACCAGATTACGAGTCCACTGCTCTTAACCACTACACCAGACTGACAATCTTCATCATCAGGTTTAACTGATGAAAGAGAGAGAGAGATGCATACAGATATTGTTGCAGGTTGGGTGTGTGTGTCAGTCTGCACAATACCTGCCTTCCTAATCCTTGGGGTCCTCTGCCCAGGGTTAAAAGCTGATGGAACAATCCTTTGCTAACTAGGCAATTGTAAGACAATGGCCAAAGCTTGTCACTTAAGCACCTAAATCAGTCCCTTTGACTAGGAAACAAGAGAGTTTAGCATCATGAAGATAATCCTAAAAAAAAGATGACCTGGGCTACAGCTAAGTGAAATAGCCAGAGGAGTTGTATGTGAGTTCAGCTGAGAGCAGGATGAATGCTGAGACGCTGAGACAGACCCATACTTGGTTTTTGTACTGGAATACAATGCTGTGGTTAAGGGAGAAGAAAACCTTTCGGGGTATCAATGCTGTCTGTCTGTCTGTCTGTCTATCTATCTATCTATTATCTCTATCATCTATGTATCATGTATCATCTATCTATCTATCTATCATCTATCTATCTATCTATCTATCTATCTATCATCTATCTATCTATCTATCTATCTATCTATCTATCTATCTATCTATCTATCATCTATCTATCATCTATCATCTATCTATCTATCTATCTATCTATCTATCTATCATCTATCTATCTATCATCTATCTATCATCTATCTATCTATCTATCTATCATCTATCATCTATCTATCTATCTATCTATCTATCATCTATCTATCTATCATCTATCTATCTATCTATCTATCTATCTATCATCTATCTATCTATCATCTATCATCTATCTATCTATCTATCTATCTATCTATCTATCTATCATCTATCTATCTGTCTGTCTATCTATCTATCTATCTATCTATCTATCTATCATCTATCTATCTTCTATCTAAACTACCTTAGGGTTGCCATACGTCCCCTTTTTCCAGGACTCGTCCTCTATTTCTTGGGTAGAATTGTCCTAGTGATCCATAGTTAAAAGTAGAAGCTGGCAAATGTGCTCTTCAAAATCCGGCAACCCTATCACGTCTGCCATACTAAGCACAGTGTTTTCATAGTAGGACTGATGGCAGGGAGCGAGCGAGCGAGCGAGCGAGAGAAACCCTCGAGTTAATAAATCAGCTTGTCATGGCGAGCCAAATCCACCCCTGCCGTAACTTGGTAGGCACTCACGGCGTTTGCTCCAGCTAAGAATCTGTCTCAGCATGTTGACGCCCTTGTTGCTCAACACGCTGGGCTGCGGTGGGTTGTTTTGAGTAGCTTTGTTACTCAAGGAGCTTAAATCGGAGGCAGAAACTAACTCTTTCCCCCCTTCCATTTATTCACAGGTGATGCTAGAAGTCTGCCAAATCTCGCAGCGAGCTGGAAGGGAACGAGCCTCGAGTGTAACAAGGGGGCAGGAGGGCAGCTAATTGCATTACAACCCCAGCTCTCCAAAGGAATGACAGCATCTTCGGGCTGAGGCAACTGGAGTTACTGTAGCTATAAAAAGGCCTCTGAGCCCCAGAGGAAAAAACAGCAAAACTTACTGAATCTCCCCAATGCCCGTTTAATGCACAATGAAAAATCACGCCCAGTTAACAACCCAACGGGGAGCACTTCGCAGATGACTTATCCTCAAGAAATCCCATTAACTTCAGTGTGATTGCTCCGCTGTGGATGATCAGCGAAATCAGGAACACAGGAAGCTGGCTTGCACTGAGTCAGAACATGTCGGTCTTAACCCGGTACTATTGACAACCGATGTCAACGCGCAGGCAGTTCCATGGAGAAGGAGGTCGTTCTCAATATGGGGATGAGGGACCGGTGGCCCTCCTGAGGTTGTTAATACTTCATTTCCCATCACACCCGGCCATGGGCAATGCCAGCCGGGGCTGATGGGAGTTGGAGTCCAGCAGTATCCAGAGACCCACAGCTTCCCCATCCCTGACTCAAGATATCGCAGGAGGAGAGCGGCAAAAGCAAGGAACGATAAATGTGAGACTGAATATTCGTGCAGTAGGCTGGGGGAAGAGGTTAAGGTGTTCAGCAAAAGGCTTCCTGCATGATTATGGAAGATCGCAGGGTCACCTCAGATTTAAAAGAGGATTGGGCAGAGGTCTTTTTCAGCAGGAACTCAGAGGAACTGAGTTCCCTTACGCTTTAAAAATTAAATACCGTATTTTTCGCTCTATAAGACGCACCAGACCACAAGACGCACCTAGTTTTTGGAGGAAGAAAACAAGAAAAAAAATATTCTGAACCCCAGAAGCCAGAACAGCAAGAGGGATCGCTGCGCAGCAAAAGCAGCGATCCCTCTTGCTGTTCTGGCTTTTGGGATAGCTGTGCAGCCTGCATTCGCTCCATAAGACGCACACACATTTCCCCTTACTTTTTAGGAGGGAAAAAGTGAGTCTTATAGAGCAAAAAATACGGTAATTGCTATTCTTTTTTTGTCTTGGAGCCTGAGCCAAAAATCCACCTATATTTGCAGTCAATAAAGTTGTGGCCATTTCTAATCTAGATCACTGCCTGCTTGAATTTATTAATCACATCTTAAATTTAGCCCCTGCCTGGGGTGGAGGTGGAACCGTGACTGCAAATAACTAACTAACTGACTAACTAACTAACCAACTTCAACATCTTTCCCCCACAAAAACGCACTGGGATTGGGTAACTGTTGATGGGGAAGACTCTGTGGAGCCATTGCTAATAAAAAACTAGGCCTTATTGGTTATACAGACCAGTTGCTGCGGTGTGAGGTGGGTTCTGAGGAAGGATTTGAAGGAAGAGAAACTGGGAATGGTACTATGAATAATGTTCTGTGCCGGAGTTCCAAGAAAAGGGGGAAAGCAGGTGTGCTTTGACAGCTGAAGAACACCCAAGAAGGCACCCTCCAGATTCTACTGTGAACCGCCCTGAGTATAGGGTGGTATATAAATTCAGTAAATAAATAAATAACAAATAGAAGAATAAATATTGCACTCCGACTCCCATCAGCAGCACCCAGCATGGCCAATAGCCAGGGATAATGGGAGTTGTGGTCCATCAACACCTGCAAGGCCACAGGTTCCCCATCATAGCTGTCAACTTACAGATTTGAAAATAAGGGACCAGCAGCCTCGAAAATAAGGGATCAGCAGCCAAAATAAGGGATTTTCCGGGCACAGGTATGTTTAGCTTCTGAGCCCCTCCAAGCCAAAGGCAGAAAGCCCAGCCAGCAGCCAAACGAAGCCTCATCAATAAGGGACAGCAGTGGGACATGGCGTTGGGATAAGTGACTGTCCCGCCAAATAAGGGACACTTGACAGCTATGTTCCCCATCCCTGCAATATGAGGGTCCATTAACTTTTAACCTTGTGTGTAGTTTGGCCCCCAGACAGATTCTGGTGCTATTAACTTCTGTAGGATTGCTTTGAAAGCCCTGTAGTAGACAACATTTGCCCCCCTCTCTCTCGACTTTACCGTGTATGTGATGGTTTCGTCTCCTTCCTGTCCATGAACTGTAGCGAGCATCAATGCAGCGAGGACAGCGAACAGCGCCATCGTGGATCTTAAAAGAAAGGAAACCCAGTTTAAAAACAACAACAACATAGGTAGATGACAGTCAGGCACTCCTGATAGGAGGAAAGCTGAGAAAGGAGGCCTAGCAGATGCCTGGGTTTCGGTGCAGGATCAGACCTGTCTCTGGGGTGTACCACTTCAGAGCAGTGCTTGGACTAGTTCAGCTTAACAGCATTCACTGAATTAGTTCACTAAGTAGTCCCCCATAATTGCTGGGTGACCTAAATGTAATAATTTTTTGGCCAACAGAACTTTGAACGATTTATAATTCAACATCGTTTTCTTAGATGTGTTCTTTTAAACCAGGCATTTAAATAAAACCACACACACAAATATGGAAGATCTGCTCTCTTCAGACGAATAAAATTTCAAAAAGGTAGGGTAAAACATTTGATTATAGGTTATGCACACATAAACATATATATTTTTAAATATTCTGTAAGATGAGATGCACACTACAGAGAAATATTAAGAATGCACTCCTGTGTTCTGCTTATAGGCCAAATGTGAGTTAAAGCTGAGAGCCTCTTAGAGCAACTGGTTGGACACGTTTCAGCATAAAGTCCTCTTCAGTGGCCAAGCAAATGTACCTGTGATGGGAATGATTTACCTTAACTTTGTATTTTTTGAATTTAAAACTAAAAAAACACACCCCAGGAATGCTTCACAGAGCAACAAAGATCTGTAACTGTACCCCAGGAATGCTTCACAGAGCAACAAAGATCTGTAACTGTACCCCAGGAGAGAAGATGGGGAAATTACCTGATGAGAGAGGGCAGAACTGAGCCCTGAGACAAACAGAAGAGTGTTGCTTGTAGTTTAGTGATGCTCCAAGCTTGCGCCTTTCTGGAACTGAGGAGGGGAAGGCAACAACACAGACAGTATTATAATAACTGTGAATTGTGCCTAATGTAAAAGGCCCTGTTCTCCAGAGACAGATTCTTTTCTGTTTAAACTTCATTGTCCAAATTGCTCAGGTCAGTTCAAAACGTTCCCATGTTTTTGTCCCAGCGAGGCTGCAAGCTCATGTACATTTTACATCTCCACTGACCACAATCAAGGACTTACTTCCAAATAAAGATGCATAGGTCCGTACTGTGTAAGTGTTTAAAAGCAGGCCCAGTTCAGCAGACAGCACTGGCCAGCCAATCTCTGGGTTAGATTCTCTGCAACCCTTTATCTTACTCTTAACACCCTTAGCCCACAGCAAGAGGCAGAAATCACCTCTCAGCCCCAGTGATTTGCACTACTGACTGCATTTGCCAGCAGTTGGATTCGTCGATTGAACCGAATCAATTCCCCTGCACATAGAAAACTAGGGTGTCAGGGAGAAGGGTAGACTAGAAGAGGGGTGGGGATCCGATGGCTTCCAGATATTGTTGAATTGAAACTTCCGTATGATGTACCATTGGTAAAAGGTAAAGGTAAAGGTACCCCTGCCCGTATGGGCCAGTCTTGCCAGACTCTAGGGTTGTGCGCTCATCTCACTCTATAGGCCGGGAGCCAGCGCTGTCCGCAGACACTTCCGGGTCACGTGGCCAGCGTGACAAGCTGCATCTGGCGAGCCAGCACAGCACACGGAACGCCGTTTACCTTCCCGCTGGTAAGCGGTCCCTATTTATCTACTTGCACCCGGGGATGCTTTCGAACTGCTAGGTTGGCAGGCGCTGGGACCAAACGACAGGAGCGCTCCCCGCTGCGGGGATTCGAACCGCCAATCATGCGATCGGAAAGTCCTAGGCGCTGAGGTTTTACCCACAGCGCCACCATTGGTACATCACACCAAGTAAACTAGCCAAAATGTATAGGAACCAGGATAAAGTCTGCTGGAAATGTAAGGAGAAGGAGGGGAACTTTTTGCATATGTGGTGGACTTGTTCTAAGATTAAAGCCTTCTGGGATATTATATATAATGAATTGAAAAAGGTATTTAAGTGTAACTTTAGTAAAAAAACAAAAGCTTTTTTGCTGGGGTTAATTGCGGAAATTCAAGTAAAAGATGTAAGCTTGTTTATGTATGCCACAACGGCTGCAAGAATACTCCTGGCCCAGAAATGGAAGCAGCAAGAAGTCCCCACATTGGAAGATTGGCAAGTAAAGATGGTTGAATATGCAGAGCTGGCTAAGCTGACGGGAAAGATTCGGAATCGGCGTGACGAGCTGTTCCAAAAAGCCCGGGGCGAATTTATACTTTATATGAAAGAAAATTGTAAACAGTCGAAAACGCTTGTAGGTTTGAGTTGAAATGTTTAGTAATGGGAAATTAAGGAGCTGATTTACATATAAGAAGGTGATTGCTAAAAGATTGATATAAGGTAAAAAAGTGGATATAGGTATGCGAAGAAATTGGTAAAGGTGTGTGGAAGTCTGTTAGAAGGAGGGAATGAAGTTGATGCTTTATTTAAGCAATGCTTCAAGTTATGGATTGTTTTCCCCCCTTTGATTTTTTGATATGTGATGAAATATAGTAACTTAATAAAAATTATATTTAAAAATAAATAAATGAAACTTCCATATGAAGGGGAGTTGCAAGCATACAGATCCCAAGGAGGGATTGGCTGAGGATCCCCCCCCCAGTGGCGTAGCGTGGGGGGTGCAGGGGGTGCCAGCCGCACCAGGCACAACATCGGGGGGGGGGGGAGCGCTCGCACTCGCAGCTCTCTGCCCCTACCTGGCTCACTCACTGTCTCTCACTGCAGTGCGAATCCGATCCGAGCCGCCGGGTCGCCGCCCACTGTGGAGGGGAGGGTGCCAGGCGTGCGGTGCGGTGCGGAGAGAGAGCGAGGGACTATCTGGGGGAGGGACAGTGCAGCGGGGGGGGCGCAAATTACTTGCCTTGCCCCGGGTGCTGACAACCCACGCTACGCCACTGCCCCCCCCCCCTGATCCTTGCATGGTACTGCACAATGCATTTATGCTAATATAGCCTCAAAGGTCAACCAGCAGGGAGCATGGACTTGAATTCTTTCAATGCACAAGAAGGCTTTGAATGAAATCCCCATATTATAAGTGTCATCAAACTGCTTTCCTCTCTCAAGAAAAGGAATAGGGGAAGATAATTAGGGTGGTGTGAGCTGAGGGATGTTTCAAAAAGCACATGCAAATAAGGGTTGTTTTTTTGGGGGGGGGTATCCCCTTGTGATCCCCACAAAGATCATGGCCACTGGGCAAATAGAAGGGGAAGAAATGGAGGCAGTGAGAGATTTTAGTTTCCTGGACTCCATGATCACTGCAGATGGTGACAGCAGTCATGAAATTAAAAGAAGCCTGCTTCTTGGGAGAAAAGCAATGACCAACCAAGACAGCATCTTAAAAAGCAGAGACATCACCTTGCCAACAAAGGTCCGTATGGTTAAAGCTATGGTTTTCCCGGTAGTGGTGTATGGAAGTGAGAGCTGGACCATAAAGAAGGCTGATCGCCGAAGAATTGATGCTTTTGAATGATGGTGCTGGAGGAGACTCTTGAGAGTCCCATGGACTGCAAGAAGATCAAACCTATCCATTCTTAAGGAAATCAGCCCTGAGTGCTCACTGGAAGGACAGATCCTGAAGCTGAGGCTCCAATACTTTGACCACCTCATGAGGAGAGAAGACTCCCTGGAAAAGACCCTGATGTTGGGAAAGATGGAGGGCACAAGGAGAAGTGGACGACAGAGGATGAGATGGTTGGACAGTGTTCTCAAAGCTACCAGCATGAGTTTGACCAAACTGCGGGAGGCAGTGGAAGACAGGAGTGCCTGGTGTGCTCTGGTCCATGGGGTCACGAAGAGTCGGACATGACTAAACGACTAAACAACAACAATCCCCTTGTGATGGATAGCACTGTCCGTAGAGCACGAGACTCTTAATTTCAAGGTTCCAGCCCCACATTGGGCAAAAGATTCTTGCATTGCAGGGGTTGGACTAGATGACCCTCGTGGTCCCTTCCAGCGCTAAAATTCTACGATTCTATGGGATGCCTCAGGGTGAACGCATCCTACGGAAGGAACCGCCTTGTCCCACCCAACTCAGCACAGAAGCATGGGAACTGCTTCCCTATGATGCAAGCTCATGTCTTGTAAACAAAGCAACCATGTTGGCAAGGCTAAGTGTGTGGGCTTTGCCTCTCCTGGATAACTGACCTTCCACCCGGACCTGCATCAACGGGCCACTGCAAATGACTGCATGATGGAGAAAACAGCTCCTGCCCCACTGCTGGGGGGAAGGTGTGACACAAAGACCTATATACAACCAGTCAGCCCCACTTTATGGAACAGCAATGCAAGGCTTCCACTGCTCTCTATGCTTTGCGAAACAACTTTTTGATTCTGAAAAGCCAATTCAGGCTGATTAGATGGCTTCATTTTAATCTGTGCTGGTACTTAATACAGATTTTTATTGCTGGCCTTAAATTGATGCTGTTGGTTTCACATTAGTCTCTGTGGGAAACTATTCACACTCTATGGGAGTATAAAAGGTAAAGGGACCCCTGACCATTAGGTCCAGTCGTGGCCGACTCTTGGGTTGCGGCACTCATCTCACTTTATTGGCCGAGGGAGCCGGCGTACAGCTTCCGGGTCATGTGGCCATCATGACTAAGCCGCTTCTGGCCAACCAGAGCAGCGCACGGAAACACCATTTACCTTCCCGCCGGAGCGGCACCTATTCATCTACTTGCACTGGTGTGCTTTCGAATTGCTAGGTTGCAGGAGCAGGGACCAAGCAACGGGAGCTCACCCCGTCGCGGGGATTCGAACCGCCGACCTTCTGATCGGCAAGTCCTAGGCTCTGTGGTTTTAACCCTGACTGGACTCAGTATTGTACCAGGTAGGGCCTGGGTGGTGGCAGTGAGAAATAAAGCGGTGGCACAGGGATCAATAGACAGTGAAACATCCGGGGACCCTGTGTGATCGCCACAATTGCCAGAAGGCAATTCTGATCTAGATGGAACTGTGTTCTGACTCAGTCCAAGGCAGACCTCCATGTTCTTATATGTCACTATTGAATTTGCACTCTCTCCCCTCCAGCCATCTTGCTGGTCCACATTTTCCAGCCTAAGTTGCTCCTGAGCCCAATGGTGGTGGGAACAGAGGGAGAGAGAGGAGCAGAGGTACCGGGGCCTCTTGCGTCCTCTTTCCAGAGTGGCCAACCACAGATGCAATATATAGGAAGTGTAGGAAGCTACCCTATAATCTTCTCTAAACAGCCATCAGCGACCACATAGGATTTTCCCATCAGAAAAGGAATGAGAAGCTGCCTGGTCTTGATGAGAAAGAGGCTGATGGCAGAGTTGGCCTTTAGCTATGTAACCACCTGCAAGAATCAGGAACAGACCCTCATTATGGGCCAGATTTATAGCATTTATAGCAACTAAGCTGGCTCCAGGTTTAAGGGGAAGCTGGGCAAAATGTCTCATTTTGGGGAGGGGCCCACCGACTTTGGGACATGAGGCAGTGGCAGCAGTGCTGTGCTGAGCGGCTGGGAGCCACCATGTTAATTTCCCATAATGCCCCTGATGTTGCATCTTTGTGGGGCATTGTGGGAGATGAGCATGGTGACTCCCAGTTGCTTTCAAAAAGGGCTTTGCAGCATCAGCAGCTGCCTAAGGATGCCGTATGATAACACCTCCGAGGTATTTTGAGTGTACACGAGGTGGCAAACCCAGGTCAGCCTCTGCATAATGTGTGAAAGGGCTCTAAAAAGCGACACAAGAAATCCACTCTTATCTCTTGACCTCATGAGCAGAGGACGTCCCATTTAAAAAGTGTTGAGCCTGCAATGGTGGGAGTTTTGACACCAAACCTTTGAGCATCAATGCCCGAGTCACATATGCCATATCAATTCCTGTTTGCACTAAATGATGATGGTGCACGTGTGAACTTAAGCATACAGTATTATGTATGTGTGTGTATCTATCATAGAATCATAGAATCATAGAGTTGGAAGAGACCACAAGGGCCATCGAGTCCAACCCCCTGCCAAGCAGGAAACACCATCAGAGCACTCCTGACATATGGTTGTCAAGCCTCTGCTTAAAGACCTCCAAAGAAGGAGACTCCACCACACTCCTTGGCAGCAAATTCCACTGTCAAACAACTCTTACTGTCAGGAAGTTCTTCCTAATGTTTAGGTGGAATCTTCTTTCTTGTAGTTTGGATCCATTGCTCCGTGTCCGCTTCTCTGGAGCAGCAGAAAACAACCTTTCTCCCTCCTCTATGTGACATCCTTTTATATATTTGAACATGGCTATCATATCACCCCTTAACCTCCTCTTCTCCAGGCTAAACATGCCCAGCTCCCTTAGCCGTTCCTCATAAGGCAGTGTGCGTGTGTGTGTATCTGTCTATCAGTGTGTGTCTATCTATCAGTGTGTGTGTGTATCTATCAGTCTATCAACTGTATGTAAGTTGCTTGAAGATGTTCAGGTGACAATCAACTTGGAAGTTTAATAAATGAAAAGTAAGTCAAATAAAAAGCATAAGAAGGCGGGAGAGTTTTGTGCTTAGAAATAAAGCACTGGTCTGATTCTATGATTCTACAATCACACATTGAAAACATAATACATAATACATCTCTGTACTGCAGCATCTGCAGCTGGTTCACACCCACATCGTCCTGAAATGCATCTCTCAAACCCGGAACTGCCACACTAGCATGTGGTAATTTTTGCTTTCTTCCATCTTCGACCTTGGACAGAAGCAAAGGGAGCAATTATCTTTGGAAACAACGCTTCCCCCTTTCTTGTGACAATATGTAGGCGAGTTACTCCCCAATATTTTCTTTTCTTTAAGTGTTCAAAGGAAGAAACAACAACAACAATAATAATAATAATACTGGCCTACATTACAGGGGTGTTGTAAGGTTGTAAGGACTACCATAATAAGGTATGTGAAAAGCTTTTGGGCAGTATCCAGTGCACTCATCTTGTCTGCACAAGGATTTGCACTGTGCAACAGACCTTTTCCTTTCCCTCCTCCTCCTCCTCTGTGTGGTCCATGCCCTCCATCTGCTCCAGAAGGTTGAGGGAACCCCAGAACCGTGGGTCAGAACATCCTTGCACTGCCAGAACCATTCTTCAGATGCACCCCTCCAAATTCTGCTATATACCATATTTTTTGCTCTATAAGACTCACTTTTTCCATCCAAAAAGTAAGGGGAAATGTGTGTGTGCCTTATGGAGCGAATGCAGGCTGTGCAGCTATCCCAGAAGCCAGAACAGCAAGAGGGATTGCTGCTTTCACTGCACAGTGATCCCTTTGCTGTTCTGGCTTCTGAGATTCAGATATTTTTCTTCTTGTTTTCCTCCTCCAAAAACTAGGTGCGTCTTGTGGTCTGGTGCATCTTATAGAGTGAAAAATACGGTAAATTGTAAGTATAATTATGTGAAGGTTGCTAGAGGTCCCTTCTGCTATGCTTCCTGATTCCACAAAACACAAGGGCTTGAGAATTCTTTTACTGGATCAGATCAAGGTGTACGAAATCCAGTGGACATGTTTCTTATTTCAGCCCCATTCCAGTCCTCGAGTATTCTACAAATAGAGTATTCTGACTCGTTATCAAGTGTCTTCTCTTAGGCAATGCATCTTCTGGTTCCAGCACAATATATCTCGTTCAGGCCCCTTCAGTGCCATCTACAGAAAAGGCTCCACAGGTTCAGGGTTTACAGTCTTGCAGGAAGCAACCAACATTTATCTTCCCCTCTTCAGTAGTGGAATATATTTAGGGCAGTCGTGCCAAAAAATCCACCAAAGTTAGAAACATTTTACCTGCCTGTTCACTACACACATATACCATTTGTAGCATATCAGCAGCCTTAAAAAGAAACACAGAGAAGGAACTTTTCTCTTCCATTTTACAGAAATGTTCCTGCTTGGTCACCTGGAAAAATTTCTTACTTGCCACAGGCGAAATGGCAAGTGGTTAATTTCAAGGTCAATCGGCGACCTTGATGCAAAGTGCAATCAGCTAGGATCAACAGGCTTAAAAAGGTAAAGGGATCCCTGACCATTAGGTCCAGTCGTGGCCGACTCTGGGGTTGCGGCGCTCATCTTGCTTTATTGGCCGAAGGAGCCAGCATACAGCTTCCGGGTCATGTGGCCAGCATGACTAAGCTGCTTCTGGCGAACCAGAGCAGTGCATGGAAACACCATTTACCTACCTGCAGGAGCGGTACCTATTTATCTACTTGCACTTTGACGTGCTTTTGAACTGCTAGGTTGGCAGGAGCAGGGACCGAACAACGGGAGCTCACCCTGTCGCGGGGATTCGAACCGCTGACCTTCTGATCGGCAAGTCCTAGGCTCTGTGGTTTAACCCACAGCGCCACCCCCAGGCTTACAGTGGCTTAAATTCAGGACGCAGCATAATGCCGGTGCTTAATGTCCTATGCTTGAGGATGAATATCAGGTTGGTCCAAAAGGTTGAGAGAATGTCAGGCAAAGTGGTATCCATTTCATTGGACCAACTCAGACAGGGATGCGGTGTGTGTGTGTTTGGGGGGAATCTGTGGCCCCCCAGATGTTGCTGGACCCCAGCTCCCATCAGCCCCTGCCAGCAAGGCCTGTTGTGACGGATCATGGGAGTTGTAGTCCAACGAGATCTGGAGGGCTACAGGTTCACCATCTCTGATGTAGCAACTAGCAGCTATTTTTTGCAGGACACACCCCGCTCTCTTTCTCACCCCCACCCGTTCACCCCATTCATACACCATCCATTCATTCTCACTCAAACATCCCGTGCCTCCATTCAAAGGACGAACCCCATTGATACATGATCCGTTCTCCACACACTCTTTCTCTTACACCTTCCCCCCTTTCTCTTCCATAACACAACACCCTACCTATCTAGGTCCTCCACATTTCCTCCCCCGATTTCCTCCCCCATCTCTAAAAATTTAAAGCAGGTACGAAGGCTGTGAGAACGCCCCTACCCCCAACTGCTGCCAGCTGGAATGGTCTGCCTCAGGGTAATGTAGCTGCAAAACCACCAAGTCCTTGCAGCTTATCATTTCACCTACTTCATCAAGAACTGGTGTCTCTGTGTGTGGAATGTATGGGCACAGAAAGAAATGCATTAAATCTTAGAATCAACCCCCTGCAATGGAGGAATATGCAGCCATCCTATACAGGGATCGAACCTGCAACCTCAGCGTATAACAGCACCATGATCTAAGCAACTCCCTGGCTTTACTGATTTTCTTTCTTTTATTACCACATCCATATGCCACTTTCCCTCCAAGGAGCTGAAGGTGGCAGTGGCGTAGCGTGGGTTGTCAGCACCCGGGGCAAGGCAAGTAATTTGCACCCCCTAACCCATGGATTTGCACCCCCTAACCCATGGATTTGCGCCCCCTAACCCGTGGATTTGCGCCCCCTAACCCTAACCCCCAGATGTTGCGCCCGGTGCGGCCGGCCCCCCCTGCACCCCCCAGGGGAAGGTGGCATACGCCGTTCTTCCTTTCCCCCCATTTTATCCTCACAACAGCCTTGAGAGGTAGGCTGGGCTGGGAGGGCGTGACTGGTCCAAGGTTACCCTGCGAGTTTCTTGGCTGAGTGGGGCTTTGAACAGGTGTCTCCCCAATATCCAGCCCAACACCCTGACCCCTGCGTCACTCTGGCTCTCAACTACCAGCCAGCCCCCTTATTTTAAGAAAGGTATCCTTCGTTAAGTCCAGAAACCTCCCCTCGCCCCGGACAATAAAGTTCCAGGTCGCCGTTCCCTTTTGGATATTATTATTTTTGGTACGGCATCGCCTAGTCACCTCTCACTATTCTGATCTATTAAAGTGGTGGACTTGGGGCTCTCAAATTCAAAGCCTCTCTCACTCTCTGTTCTACAGCATTGTTGTAGCGCCCCCTGCAGTGTGGCCAAACCGGTGGCGCTACCCCAAAACTGCCTCTGTCTACTACTCCAAACAGACTGGACCCTAAACATATTTGCATTTCAGAAACTGAAGTCCTGTGGAATTCAAGGAGAGTTAACTCCCCAAAATGGTGTTTAAGCACCACAGAGTTCCCACTGCCTGTTTAGTTAAAGGTTTCCGCTCCGTCAGGGCAGCCTACATAGGAGAGGAAGCCTTTAATTGAGCAGGCAGTGGAGCTTCCTTCTGAGTTCCGTCTGGTTTGCACAGCCAGACAAGGAGTTCAGAGCACTACCTCCCTCCTTGCCAATTGCTTCTCCCTCTTTCTATAATCTCATGTTACCTCCTGGGCTCTTAGGGAGGAAGGGCAGGATATAAATTTAATATATGTAAAAGCAAACAACGATTGCTTTTCTCCCCACACCAACCCTAGAAATTTTATCCCCCCTGGACTAAAAAACCTTCCCTGCTGAGGGTGGTACCCCAAGTCCTAGGCGCTGAAAACAATCCCCCGAAGTCGCTCAAGTTTTCCAGTGGGTCTAATCGGACCGAGTGGGAGACACGACCCACAAACCACCCCAAGGGGGGAAAAATCCCCTACACTCCGCTTGCAAAATTTGCGAACTGCATCCACTTCGGCGCACGGAAGATCCTTGCACTGATATCCATTTGCACCCGCCAATCTCGCTGCGCCAGAAACTTTCCTTTGCAAGAATCAGCCCACCTAACCAAGCGAGGAATCACCTCTCTCTCTCTCTCTCTCCTCTTCCGCCGCCGCTGCGTGCCATCGGAATCCGAATCTGAATCCGAATCCGGGCGCGCCTTACCTGCACAGCCGCAAGAACGCGATGCCCCTCTTGAAGACCGCAGCTTAGGTGAGGAGGGAAGAGGGCGGACTCCCTTCCCGAAGCGAGCCAGGCTGCAAGACGCCCAAGTTTGCAGAGAGAGGAGTTGGAGAGAGCTGGTGGAAGCTCTCTCCCCAACGGCAGGTTAAGCCTGCGCCTTCGCTGCGCTCCGTTCACAGATGGAGCGTGTTCCCCGCACCGCCTCCCTTAGCAAAGATCTTTGACAAACTTCCCGGCTACTGTTTGCATCCATTGGACGCCCCCTACCGATCTTCCGCTGACTTGACCCTTTCTGAGAAGAGCCTGATGTCGAAACACAGGGCGGAGGAGAGGTCGCGCGGTGCAAACCCAGAATTTATTATTTTCATGTTTTGTTTTGCGCTTTGCGCTTCTTCTTTCAATGGAATGCGCTGCTCAGTAAAGGGATTCCTCTTCAGGGCGCGTTCCAGAAAGGTAGCCCTGCCGTGGTCTGTTTGATAGAATCACAAAACTGTAGAGTTGGAAGGGAAACCGAGGGTCATCCAGTCCAACCCCCGAAAACCAGCGAAGACTTTGTGGCACCTTAAAAGACAGGGCACATTTATGAGCGAGGCACAAGCTTCTTTTCTCTGTTTCACAAAATGTATACATCGCTTGATTGTAAAAGTGACTGCAAGGAGACTCAAAGTGGTTTAGATTAGGCAATAAAAATCGCCAGTGAAAACAACTACTGCATGCACTGAAAAAATAAAATCCGCCATAAAGTTAAAACAGATTGAAATATACATGGATGTTCTATGGGTCTAGATAAGCTTGTCTAAACAAAAATGTTAGCAGGTGCCAAAGGAATGCAGTGAAGGCACCTGCCTGGTTTCCATTGAGAGGGCAGTGCTGGATTATTATTATTATTATTATTATTATTATTATTATTATTATTATGCGGAATGGGCATTATGCAGCACATATCATGCAGAATGGGTATTATGCGGCCAGTGGCGTAGCGTGGGGGGTGCAGGGGGGGCGGCTGCACCGGGCACAACATCGGGGGGGGGGGGCGCGCTCGCACTCGGAGCTCTCTGCCCCTACCTGGCTCACTCACTCTCTCTCACTGCAGTGCTGGCTGTGCGAATCCGATCTGAGCCGCCGGGTCGCCGCCCACTGTGGAGGGGAGGGTGCCAGGCGTGCGGTGCGGTGCGGAGAGAGAGCGAGGGACTATCTGGGGGAGGGACAGTGCAGCGGGGGGGCGCAAATTACTTGCCTTGCCCCGGGTGCTGACAACCCATGCTACGCCACTGTATGTGGCGCATGAAACAATGGCAGTTCCGCTCCTTGAAGAGATCAAGTAGGCATATAAGGGCATAAGGTGATCTTGCAGCAAAACTGCCCCAAGTTGTTAAGGGCTTTATAGGCTCATCTTGAACTTGGCTGGGTAGCAAATCAGCAACCAGTGTCGATCTCTGGGTGTAGGTGTTATATTTTGTCGTCAGTCTTGTTCAGTCTCCGTAAGTTGTGAGTCAGTCACGGAGCTGTACAGTGGTACCTCGGGTTACATACTCTTCAGGTTACATACACTTCAGGTTACAGACTCCGCTAATCCAGAAATATTACCTCGGGTTAAGAACTTTGCTTCAGGATGAGAATAGAAATTTTGCTCCTGCGGCGCGGCAGCAGCAGGGGGCCCCATTAGCTAAAGTGGTGCTTCAGGTTAAGAACCGTTTCAGGTTAAGAATGGACATCTGGAATGAATTAAGAACTTAACCCGAGGTACCACTGCATTGCTATTTGATTGCTTCAGCAAATAGGGCTTTAAAGGTCAGCACAAATACTTTGAATTGTGCTCGGAAATGTACTGGGAGCCAATGAAGATCTTTCAGGACTGGTGTTATATGGTCTCGGCAGCCACTCCCAGTCATCAGTCTAGCTGCTGCATTCTGGATTAGTTGTAGTTTCCAGGTCACCTTCAAAGGTAGATCCACGTAGAGCACATTGCAGTAGTCCAAGCGAGAGATAACTAGAGCATGCACCACTCCGGCGGGACAGTCCATGGGCAGGTAGGGTCTCAGCCTGCATACCAGATGGAGCTGGTAAACAGCTGCCCTGGACACAGAATTGACCTGCGCCTCCATGGACAGCTGTGAGTCCAAAATGACTCCCAGGCTGCGCACCTGGTCCTTCAGGGCACAGTTACCCCATTCAGGACCAGGGAGTCCTCCACACCCGCTCACCTCCTGTCTCCCCAAAACAGTACAGTGGTACCTTGGGTTAAGTACTTAATTCATTCCAGAGGTCCGTTCTTAACCTGAAACTGTTCTTAACCTGAAGCACCACTTTAGCTAATGGGGCCTCCTGCTGCCGCTGCACCGCCGGAGCAC
The DNA here is from genome assembly GCF_965153285.1 of Podarcis tiliguerta. Taxonomy (NCBI): domain Eukaryota; kingdom Metazoa; phylum Chordata; class Lepidosauria; order Squamata; family Lacertidae; genus Podarcis; species Podarcis tiliguerta. The sequence goes on along the minus strand of NC_139536.1, from coordinate 11,114,399 downwards.
GATTTCTGTTCTCATCCTGAAGCAAAGTTCTTAACCTGAGGTATTATTTCTGGGTTAGCGGAGTCTGTAACCTGAAGCGTATGTAACCTGAAGTGTATGTAACCCGAGGCACCACTGTACTTCTGTCTTGTCAGGATTCAACCTCAATCTGTTAGCTGCCATCCGTCCTCCAACCGCCTCCAGACACTCACACAGGACCTTCACCACCTTCGCTGGTTCTGATTTGAGAGGTAGAGCTGGGTATCATCTGCATACTGATGGACACCCTACAGGGTTTCAGAGAGGGGAGCATTCCCAGTCCTACCTGAAGATGCCAGGGACTGAACCCGGGACCTTCTGCATGCAAAGCAGATGCTCTGCCCCTGAACTATAATAATAATAATAATAATAATAATAATAATAATAATAATTTATTTTTACCCCGCCCATCTGGCTGGGTTTCCCCAGCCACTCTGGGCAGCTTCCACAGCGACCAAAAATACACTAAAATGTCACACATTAAAAACTTCCCTGAACAGGGCTGCCTTCAGATGTCTTCTGAATGTCAGGTAGTTGTTTATCTCTTTGACATCTGAAGGGAGGGCGTTCTACAGGGCGGGCGCCACTACTGAGAAGGCCCTCTGCCTAGTTCCCTGTAACCTCATTTCTCACAGTGAGGGAACCGCCAGAAGGCCCTCGGAGCTGGACCTCAGTGTCTGAGCTGAACGATGGGGGTAGAGACGCTCCTTCAGGTATACAAGACCGAGGCCCTTCCCACCCCCTGATTCCAAACCTGCCTAGTGTGTGCAAATAACTTTTCATCTTTGGCCTCCCAGCTGCCGTTTCTCCCAAATGCATCTGTTATCTGCAATCCTTGGCAAGGCCTTAAAGCACTGAGTGATCTTCTGGCAGGAGTCTCCAGCGGTAGAAGTGATTCTCCCAGCCTCTCAGAATGTGGGGCCACAGCCACGCTTATCAATCTTTGCTCGGAGGGAATATCTGCCCCCCTCTGTCAATTCACCTCCCGCAAGCATATGTCAGAAATGCGAAACGTACATCTGAGATTGGCTGAGGATGTGCAGCCTGGCTCAGAACACTGGCAGCCTGAGTTTCATCTGCGATTATTAATGACCCGAAAGGAAATTCTGATGTTCCCGGGAAGGAATTTAATGCGCGGGTCTTTACGAGGGTGCTGCACAGGAGTTAACGAAGTTATGTGCAGTCGCAAAGGAGTCGTTTATCATATCCGGGCTGGAATTAATCATCCTGAAGGGGGTTGAAACAAAAGCGGTGCTAATGCACGACATGACGTCTAAAATAATAATAATAATAATAATAATAATAATAATAATAATAATAATAATTTATTTGTACCCCGCCCATCTGGCTGGGTTTCCCCAGCCACTCTGGGCGGCTTCCACAAAGACCAAAAATACACTAAGATTTCACACATTAAAAACTTCCCTGAACAGGGCTGCCTTAAGATGTCTTCTGAATGTCAGGTAGTTGTTTATCTCTTTGACATCTGATGGGAGGCCGTTCCACAGGGCAGGCGCCACTACCGAGAAGGCCCTCTGCCTAGTTCGCTGTAGCTTTGCTTCTCGCAATGAGGGAACTGCCAGAAGGCCCCCGGCGCTGGACCTCAGCGTCCGGGCAGAATGATGGGGGTGGAGACACTCCTTCAGGTCTACTGGGCCGAGGCTGTTTAGGGCTTTAAAGGTCAACACCTTTAGGGTTCAGGTGACATTGAACAAGCTGCCTTGGCAGGAGAGCAGGCTTTAGAACAGCGGTTCTCAACCTGAGGGTCCCCAGATGTTGTTGGACTGCAACTCCCATCATCCCTGAGCTCTGGCCTTGCTAGCTAGGGATGATGGGAGTTGTAGTCCAACAACACCTGGGGACCCACAGGTTGAGAACTGCTGCTTTAGAAGGATGAAGGCGTCAGTTCCCCATCCCAAGAAGAATACTAGAATCGGAGAATTGTAGAGTTGAACGGGACCCCCAAAGGCCATCTGGACCAAGCAATGCAGGAACCTCAACTAAAGCATCTGTGACAGATGGGCATCCAGGCTCTGCTTAAAAACCTCCAAGGAAGGAGAACCCACCAAGACTTCTGTGTAACCCTAAAGCTTGCCAATTGAATTGGTGCAATTAAAACCACCATGTGATTTTTTTTAAATAGAATCATAGAATCATAGAATCATAGAGTTGGAAGAGACCACAAGGGCCATCAAGTCCAACCCCCTGCCAAGCAGGAAACACCATCAGAGCACTCCTGACATATGGTTGTCAAGCCTCTGCTTAAAGACCTCCAAAGAAGGAGACTCCACCACACTCCTTGGCAGCAAATTCCACTGTCGAACAGCTCTTACTGTCAGGAAGTTCTTCCTAATGTTTAGGTGGAATCTTCTTTCTTGTAGTTTGGATCCATTGCTCTGTGTCCGCTTCTCTGGAGCAGCAGAAAACAACCTTTCTCCCTCCTCTATGTGACATCCTTTTATATATTTGAACATGGCTATCATATCACCCCTTAACCTCCTCTTCTCCAGGCTAAACATGCCCAGCTCCCTTAGCCGTTCCTCATACGGCATCGTTTCCAGGCCTTTGACCATTTTGGTTGCCCTCCTCTGGACACGTTCCAGTTTGTCAGTGTCCTTCTTGAACTGTGGTGCCCAGAACTGGACACAGTACTCCAGTTGAGGTCTGACCCGAGCAGAATACAGTGGCACTATTACTTCCCTTGATCTAGATGCTATACTCCTATTTTAAAAAATGTATTTTTATTAAAGATTTTCTTGATTTACAAAAGTATGTGCAATCTCTCTCTCTTTTATTCCCCCCCCCCCCCCATGTAACATTTTTTTTAACAAATCGGTTTCATTTGTCGAGACATTAGGAAGAAAAGGGGGAAAGATGTGGAGGGGGAAAAAAGATGAGTGGGGTTTCTATCGGGTGGCGATGTTTCTATTTTACTTACTATATGTTGGGTTTTGTGTTGCTAGTGCAGGTTCTCTGCTGTTCACTTGTGTTCCTTTGGTGGCGAGAGAGGTTGGGGTTGGCCTAGGATGCGGTTGTTCATTTGTGGTTGGCTGTGGTGGTCTTTGTTTTAAATAATCTTTATTAATTTAAATTACACACTTATACAAAGAATTTACAAAGAATTTACAATCATACTAGAATCATAGAATCATAGAGTTGGAAGAGACCACAAGGGCCATCGAGTCCAACCCCCTGCCAAGCAGGAAACACCATCAGAGCACTCCTGACATATGGTTGTCAAGCCTCTGCTTAAAGACCTCCAAAGAAGGAGACTCCACCACACTCCTTGGCAGCAAATTCCACTGTCGAACAGCTCTTACTGTCAGGAAGTTCTTCCTAATGTACTACAAAAAGAAAATTAAAGAAAAAACAATTAAGAAAAAAGAAAAGAAAATACAGAAAGAAGGAAGAAGAGAAAGCAGATTTACGTACATAAAAAACACTTAATCTTCCTAATAAATACTTAAACACTTAAATAAAAAAGATTTCTGACAAAAATGAGTCTTCCAATCATTCTCATTGCACTGTTTCTACTGTCGTTTTTTCCGCACAGTTTTATATTCTTTAATATTGTTCCCGTCTACTCCACAAACGGCATTTGTTGTGTTTACAAGTATCACTCAAGTTGTGCTAATATGGTGTGGTTGGTAAAATATGATCTTATCTAATCCTTAAATATTCTCCATTCTCCAAATATTTCCTGGTTCAATACTCCTCTAACTCTTCCCCTCAGTTTTGCTAGGTGGTGGTCTTTGTTTTCATGTGTGAGTAACCAGACACTGGAGAGACCTGTCAGGAGTAAGTGTGGACCAATGGTACCAAATAGTATGGGAAACAGCCTTACTAGAAAAATTAACCAATAAACTGAAACTGACAAACAGAAGAAGATGCTTTCACCCCGGTATGGCTCCCCTTTATCACATACACAGTCCAACAAGACAATGACAAAAATCCACCAACAGCATACAAATCAATATGGCTAACCTGATCCAAAACCACCATGTGATTAGAGATGCTTTTTTTTTTTTAAAGACATCTACCTGCATACAGCCAGTATGGTGTAGTGGTTAAGAGCGGTAGACTCCTAATCTGGTGAACCGGGTTCGCTTCCCCGCTCCTCCACATGCAGCTGCTGGGTGACCTTGGGCCAGTCATACTTCTCTGAAGTCTCTCAGCCCCACTCACCTCACAGAGTGTTTGTTGTGGGGGAGGAAGGGAAAAGGAGATTGTTAGCTGCTTTGAGACTCCTTTGGGTACAGTGGTACTTCGGGTTACATACGCTTCAGGTTACAGACTCCGCTAACCCAGAAATACTTAACCCAGAATAACGCTAACCCAGAAGTACTTAATTCGTTCCGGAGGTCCGTTCTTAACCTGAAACTATTCTTAACCTGAAGCACCACTTTAGCTAATGGGGCCTCCTGCTGCTGCCGTGCTGCCGGAACACGATTTCTGTTCTCATCCTGAAGCAAAGTTATTAACCCGAGGTACCACTGTAGTGATAAAGCGGGATATCAAATCCAAACTCTTCTTCTTCTTCTGTTGTGAATCAGATGTTGGTCTTCAACTTGTAGAACAGAAATGGCACCCAGCAACTGTCCTCTACCAGTGAAGGCCCATTGGAAGTAGGCCAGGTTAATGCATCATGCAGAGACACAGCGGGCAGCCTCCTCTAGAGTGAGTGCTTAGGAAGCACCATAACTCAGTGGTAGAGCATCTGTTTTATGTGCAGAAGGTCACGGGTTCAATCCCTGGCATCGCCAGGTAGGGCTGGGAGAGATGGACAGCGGCTGCCAGTCAGTGTTGACAATACTCAGCTAGCTAGTCCAAGAGTCTGGCTCAACATCAGGCAGCTGCCTATGTCCCTTCCTATTCACAGAAGCCATGTACATTTTAATTAATTAATTAATTTCATTGCACTCTAGCCACAGGGCTTCACTGAGCACCCCAGGCACTGGGGGTGGGGATTGTTATCAAGTGTTCAGTGAGTGTTTTATAAGGATTTCAGAGTGGCAGGCTCATAGCTGAAGGGCAAAGAGCTGCTGAAAGTTTTAAACTTTAATGTTCCGAAAGGGACAGGGTAGTCTATTAACCTGGAAGGTTCCCCAAACTGCAAACGGTTTGGGAGAATGATGCAAGAAAACAGATTGCTACTAAGAAAAACCTTACAACCAGCCCCACTTCAGAAGAAGAAACAGGACTGTGTGCCCCCTTTGCTATCTGTCTTATCTATTCTGTGCTGCTAAAAAGTTGATTTTGTGACCATTCGGGACAATGCAAACCAAGCAAATGTGCACAGTTTCTTTGGGCTGCCTATTTTGTGTGGGTGTTATATCTTTGCCAGTGTGGTGTAGTGGTTAGAGCAGGGGTAGTCAACCTTTTTATACCTAGCGCCCACTAATGCATATTTCTTGATGGTAAAATTTCCTTACCGCCCACCAGTGCTCGATGGAAGGAGGGTTCAGCTTGCGCTGTAGAACCGCCTACCGCCCACCTAGAATACTGAAACGCCCACTAGTGGGCGGTAGGGACCAGGCAGACAACCCCTGGGTTAGAGCGTTGAACTCAAGACCTGGAAGACCAGGGTTCAAACCCACCCCACAGCCACAAAACATATTGGGTGACATTATTATTATTATTATTATTATTATTATTATTATTATTACCACAGTGGATGCTCGGGTTGCAAACGTGATCCGTGTGGGATGCACGTTCACAACTCGCAGCATTTAAAACCCGCAGCGGCGTGTTTGTGCATGCGCGGGTTGCGATTCGGTGCTTCTGCGCATGTGCAAAGCGTGATTTAGCGCTTCTGCGCATGTGCAACCCCCATAACCCGGAAGTAACCCATTCCGGTACTTCCAGGTTTCAGCGGGTCCGTAACCCCCCAAAAAAACGCAACCTGAAGAGTCTGTAACCTGAGGTATGACTGTATTATTACAGAGCCAGTGTGGTGTAGTGGTTGAGAGTGGTAGTCACGTAATCTGGGGAACCGGGTTCGAGTCTCTGCTCCTCCACATGCAGCTGCTGGGTGACCTTGGGCCAGTCACACTTCCTTGAAGTCTCTCAGCCCCACTCACCTCACAGAGTGTTTGTTGTGGGGGAGGAAGGGAAAGGAGAATGTTAGCCGCTTTGAGACTCCTTAAAGGGAGTGAAAGGCAGGATATCAAATCCAAACTCCTCCTCTTCTTCTTCTTCTTCTTCTTCTTCTTCTTCTTCTTCTTCTTCTTCTTCTTCTTCTTCTTTCAACTTATACACCGCCCCATACCTGGAGGTCTCAGGGAGTTTCACAACAAGACCACAACATATAAAATAAAACCAAAACAGTAACCCAATAACCCCACCCCCAAAAAGCTACATTCTAAAAGGGTGTTGGATGTCAATAAGATCAACCAAAGGCCTGGTTAAAAAGGAACATTTTGGCCCAGCGCCTAAAGGTGTATAATGAAGGCGCCAGGTGAACTTCTATCGGCCCATTTGCAAGGCTAGTTTTATGGTTAGGCCCTAACCATCCCTGTGTTGCGGGGGGGTTGGACTGGATGACCCTTGGGGTCCCTTCCAACTCTACAATTCTATATAACCAGCCATTAATTAATAAAACCAGCCATTAATAAAAACAAATGGTTGCTAGCCTGTCCTTATATCCCTATATTGCTTCTTTATTCCCTCTTTGAGCCACAGATGATTGGTTTCCATGAAGTTTCTCCACCTGGTCACCTGGTGGCAATGCCTGGGGGGGGTCACAGGAGAGCACACAAGGAACTTTTTTCCGGGGAGGGGCAGCCTTGTTACATTCAAAGTTTCAATCTCAAATAAAAAGAGCTTTTTGATTACAGTGGTACCTCGAGTTACAGATGCTTCAGGTTACAGACGCTTCAGGTTACAGGCTCCGCTAACCCAGAAATTGTAACTTCGGTTAAGAACTTTGCTTCAGGATGAGAACAGAAATTGTGCTCCGGAGGTACGACAGCAGCTGGAGGCCCCATTAGCTAAAGTGGTACCTCAGGTTAAGAACAGTTTCAGGTTAAGAACGGACCTCCGGAATGAATTAAGTTCTTAACCCGAAGTAAAGGTAAAGGGACCCCTGACCATTAGGTCCAGTCATGACTGACTCTGGGGTTGCGGCACTTATCTTGCTTTACTGGGAGCCAGTGTACAGCTTCCGGGTCATGTGGCCATCATGACCAAGTCGCTTCTGGCGAACCAGAGCAGTGCACGGAAATGCCGTTTACCTTCCCGCCAGAGCAGTACCTATTTATCTACTTGCACTTAGGGGTGCTTTCGAACTGCTAGGTTGGCAGGAGCAGGGACCGAGCAACGGGAGCTCACCCCATCGCGGGGATTCGAACCGCCGACCTTCTGGTCAGCAAGTCCTAGGCTCTGTGGTTTAACCCACAGCGCCACCCGCGTCCCAGATTAACCCGAGGTACCACTGTATTATTTTTAAAGCAGTGTATGTTTTGTTTACTGATCAGTACAAGACTGCTGGCATCCTTCTGAGCAAGCGAGCATCTTTCTCATACAATGTGTTCGCAGGACAGGGCTTGGACATAATCGTGGTGAGCGAAATGTGAGTGAAAGGAATTGGGGGTTGGGGACAAGGGACGGAGCTGTTTCTCTTTCCAGCTCTGTGGTCAACACCATTGCCCTGACCTGATTACTTCAGCTGATGTTTTTCCTAAATCTGTCATGAATCAGCAATTATCAGCTTTCGCAACACTCTGTGACTGTTCTGCGAGAAGCTGCTGAGGGACTGTATTATTGTGGGCTGGATGTTCCTGAAAGAACCTTTGAATATACAAACACACACACTCTCTCTCTCCTTACACCCTTGGCTTTTCCTTGGCCAGAGAAAGTGCAGAAAGACAGAAGGGGGATGAGGAGAGGGAGGGGAGAGAGCAAACTTCCACATCCCCCAAGTGTGAGGGAAATTCAGCTGAAGACAATTTGGATGTGAACGGAACGATGCCTTTTATAACAGGCTCGCATGTCAACAATATATTTTTCCATTAAGCCCTGGAACAGGTCCAGATTGAGGAATTAAACGTTCCGTCTTCCATGGGAGTCCTTGCATAATAGGGAACGCGTGGAGTGGAATGGGATTAGCACCCATGCGCAGCTAATAGTTCCAAAAGGGCTCCCCCTCCTGTGCCTGGCTCACTGTCTATTGAAAAAATTGTTAATAAGTTTTTTTTAAAAAAAAAGAAGGCGAAAAATAAGGGAATTTTCCCACCGGTTGATCAGCAGAACATTGGACAAACATGCTGGGTGATCTGTGTCAGGAGGTCTGTTTTGCAGGTCAGCAAAGTTCCTAGGAAGATAAAAAAAAAAAAAAAAAAAAAGCCAGAGAAGACAAAAATGCAAATACAATTCAGCACAGTTTCATAGAATCATAGAGTTGGAAGAGACCACAAGGGCCATCGAGTCCAACCCCCTGCCAAGCAGGAAACACCATCAGAGCACTCCTGACATATGGTTGTCAAGCCTCTGCTTAAAGACCTCCAAAGAAGGAGACTCCACCACACTCCTTGGCAGCAAATTCCACTGTCAAACAGCTCTTACTGTCAGGAAGTTCTTCCTAATGTTTAGGTGGAATCTTCTTTCTTGTAGTTTGGATCCATTGCTCCGTGTCCGTTTCTCTGGAGCAGCAGAAAACAACCTTTCTCCCTCCTCTATGTGACATCCTTCTATATATTTGAACATGGCTATCATATCACCCCTTAACCTCCTCTTCTCCAGGCTAAACATGCCCAGCTCCCTTAGCCGTTCCTCATAAGGCATCGTTTCCAGGCCTTTGACCATTTGGGTTGCCCTCCTCTGGACACGTTCCAGTTTGTCAGTGTCCTTCTTGAACTGTGGTGCCCAGAACTGGACACAGTACTCCAGGTGAGGTCTGACCAGAGCAGAATACTGTGGCACTATTACTTCCCTTGATCTAGATGCTATACTCCTATTGATGCAGCCCAGAATTGCATTGGCTTTTTTAGCTGCCGTGTCACACTGTTGGCTCATGTCAAGTTTGTGGTCAACCAAGACTCCTAGATCCTTTTCACACGTACTGCTCTTAAGCCAGGTGTCACCCATCTTGTATTTGTGGCTCTCATTTTTTTTGCCCAAGTGCAATACTTTACATTTCTCCCTGTTAAAATTCATCTTGTTTCCTAAGAGTACTGATGGATAAATCTGTCAGTTTTGGTCCCCTCAGTTTTCAAATCATAAATGCATTTCTTCCCCCCTACTGCAGCACTTTGCTTTTTTAAAAAAAGTATCTTCATTAAAACTAACCAGAATTTTACTGCAAATTTCTCCCAAGAAACACATCTCTGTATGCAATTTTGCTTAACACACACATTTTTTGAAAGCAATATCCCCTATAGTTTTATGCACGTGTTGTAAAGCGCACTGAGACCTTGAATAAATAGTGTTATATAAATATTATTTATAGATGAATAAATTCAATACAGTCGCATATGCATTTTCACGCGCACTTTCCCTTGTAATCTGCATTTTTGTACACATTGTTTGGGACTGCATTGCAAAATTCACAGAAATTCGAATTTTGACGGATAGGTGTGTTTTGGTTCGCATATTGGTGCGAGCAGAGTGAATTACGTAGTTTCTCATTAAAATGCAAACAAGATTTAATTTCTTCTCTGTCCTTAGCTGGGAGTCATCAGGCTTCAAGGCATGAGATTGTGGACATGGAGCATCGAAGCCAATTTCTAGGAACTGAGGGGTCTTCGGCCCCCCAATAAAATATTTGAGGTTGCTACTCCCCCCCCCATTGATGGACATTGCCATTCAGATGGTATGTGAGCACCACATCATGTGATCGATTATGCAGGGCGGGGCTTACCTCCCCCCCCAATATTTTATTCAAATTGGCACCCCAGGTTAATAGTCTACCCTGTCCTTTTCAGAACATTAAAGTTTAAAACTATCAGATGCTCTTGGCCCTTCAGCTATGAGCCTGCCACTCTGAAATCCTTATAAAACACTCACTGAACACTTGATAACAATCCCCACCCCCAATGCCTGGGGTGCTCAGTGAAGCCCTGTGGCTAGAGTTCAATAAAATAAATAAATAAATTAAAATGTACATGGCTTATGTGAATAGGAAGGGACATACGCAGCTGCCTTAAAGGTAAAGGTAAAGGGACCCCTGACCATTAGGTCCAGTCATGACCGACTCTGGGGTTGCGGCACTCATCTCTCTTTATTGGCTGAGGGAGCCAGCGTACAGCTTCTGGGTCATGTGGCCAGCATGACTAAACCGCTTCTGGCGAACCAGAGCAGCGCACGGAAACACCGTTTACCTTCCCGCCAGAGCGGTACCTATTTATCTACTTGCACTTTGGCGTGCTTTTGAACTGCTAGGTTGGCAGGAGCAGGGACCGAGCAACGGGAGCTCACCCCATCGCGGGGATTCGAACCGCCGACCTTCTGATTGGCAAGCCCAAGAGGCTCAGTGGTTTAGACCACAGTGCCACCCGGTAGCTTGCCCCTTATAGAGCTACAATTCCCAGCACCCTTAACAAACTGCAGTGGTACCTCAGGTTAAGTACTTAATTCGTTCCTGGGGTCCGTACTTAACCTGAAACTGTTCTTAACCTGAAGCACTGCTTTAGCTAATGGGGCCTCCTGCTGCTGCTGCACGATTTCTGTTACCATCCTGAAGCAAAGTTCTTAACCTGAAGCACTATTTCTGGGTTAGCGGAGTCTGTAACCTGAGGCGTATGTAACCTGAAGTGTATGTAACCTGAGGTACCACTGTACCGTTAGCAGGAATCTTTGGGAGAAAGTGATGTGCTTCAAATGACGTGGATGTGATCTTTGACTTTCCAGAAGTCTGCAAAGATTGTTATCTCTCCACCAGCATAAAGCGATTGACTCTCTGTTGGCCTGCCAAAATCTTGACCAGATTTACTCATCCTGACAAAGCTGAAGGATGGTTTTGTGCCCTGCTAAGCCCAATGACCAAAGACCATAGGAAGGTGGTGATTTTGCTTCCACAAAACCAAGCAGAGCCTCCTATCTGCACATCCATTTATTATAGAAGGAACATGGATGAAGTCATTGGGCTCAAATGCCACATGTGGTGGTGGCGAACTTTATCAAGCCGACAGACACCCGTCACATCATTTGCCCAGCTGGAGAAGGGCTGAAGAAGAAAGGAAACAAGCAAACAAACAAAGTTGCCTTGGTCCAATACTGCAGGAATCACTGCTCAAAAGCAGCAGGGGTCTTAAGATAGACTATGAGGGGATAGGAAAATCCATGCAGCGATCGTAAGTAGGAGGTTCTTTTCCAGGAGCATATCGGCTAAAATAGATTTGTGGTTTGTGAAGGGAACTGCTTTGGAATGTTGACCTTTAAAAGCCCAAGATGGGGGCTGTTTCTTTGGAAAATTTGTCATCGTAACGTGGAAGGACTCTGTAGCCTCTGATCCTCATGCGTTGCAACAAGATGCGCTGAGGCCTAAGTTATTCCTCCGGCAGATGTTTGCCACAGATGACATTTTGGAGATCTGGCCTTGGTTGAAAAGTGCAAGAATGTAGGAACAGCTATAACAGATCAGAACCAAAGCAACGTTTTTCAGCTGGGGCTCCATGCACATGCAAAGCAGAGCAATGCCGATATTCTCTGCCTTCATCTTATGCGGCTCCACTTTCAGTACTGTCTATGCCTGCAAACTTTTTGGGCTGGAAGCTCTGCAAAACAACTAACAGAGAAGAATGATGGCTGGACGGCTCAGTAGAAACCCAACTCGAAAGCACCATTATTGCATCTCAGATGTGTTGCAGACCACACCTCCACACCTCCCCCCCTCCAGGCTGGAGGACTCAAAGCCATCCTAGGTAAAGGTACCCCTGACCATTAGGTCCAGTCGTGACTGACTCTGGGATTGCGGTGCTCATCTCGTTTTATTGGCCGAGGGAGACAGCGTACAGCTTCCAGGTCATGTGGCCAGCATGACTAAGCCACTTCTGATGAACCAGAGCAGTGCACGGAAACGCCGTTTACCTTCCCGCCAGAGCGGTACCTATTTGTCTACTTGCACTATTGATGTGCTTTCGAACTGCTAGGTTGGCAGGAGCAGGGACTCAGCAACGGGAGCTCACCCAATCGCAGGGATTCGAACCACCGACCTTCTGATCGGCAAGTCCTAGGCTCTATGGTTTAACCCACAGCGCCTCCCGCATCCCAAAGCCATCCTAGCCACACTTCATTATTGCAACTCACTCTATGTGGGGCTGCCCTTGAGACTGACCCAGAAACTCCAGTGGCTGCAGAATGCTGCAGCGGGACTCCTAACGGGGTCCTTACCACAGGATCACATTCACCTGGTGCTATACCAGCTGCACTGGCTCCCGGTGGAGTACAGGATCAGGTTTAAGGTGCTGGCTTTAACCTTTAAAGCCCTATACGGCCTAGGACCCTTGTATCTACCGGACCGCCTCTCCTGCTTTGTCCCACAGAGGACCTTACAGTCTTCAAATAAAAACATCTTGGAGGTCCCAAGCCACAGGGAGGTTAGGCTGCCCTCAACCAGAACCAGGGCTTTTTCGGCCGTGGCCCTGATCTGGTGGAACGCTTTGTCACAAGAGACTAGGGCCCTGCGGGACTTGACATCTTTCCACAGGGCCTACAAGACAGAGCTGTTCCACCAGGCGTTTGGCCAGGGCACAGCCTGACCCCCTCCTTCTGTAATCCTCATAGCATTCTAGCCCAATGGTTGCCATTAATTTGACTCTGAATTGGTTTTAGAATAAATTGATTTTAGAATGTATTTCAATTAATTGTCTGTGATTTTATGTAAACTGTGTTATTTTTATTGTTGTCAGGCGCTCTGAGCCCAGCTTTGGCTGGGGAGGGCATGATATAAAATAATAATAATAATAATTACTATTATTATTGACAGCCAATGAATGAGATGTTGTGCATGGATAGGGTACCCGTGGCTCCTAGCCATAATAAATGGGCATTGTAGATTAATGACAATACTCTTTTTAATGTCAGACATCTTGTCCTTTGTGGTCATAGAATCACAGAATAATAGAACTGTGGAGTTGGAAGGGTCCCTGAAAATCAAACTTTCAACCTTGCCATTATCAGCACCATGCTGTCACCAACTGAGCTTTCCAGGCATGTTCTGCTGTGAAGCCTTCTCGGTACTGAGAAGCCACACAGCTTAAGGCAGCAGTGCTGCTGGAGAGGATGGCAAGTGTGGCAGAAGATTCAAGGACAATTCAAAGAAACATTTAAATATTCCATTGCAGAATGGACATAAAACCAGAAACATTATCCATGCCTCTCTTCAGGAGCACTGGCTATACTTCTACACTTCTCCTTGACATATTGTTGTGAACTGGGATTTTCAACTCTGACGAACAGGAGAGTTCAGGTAAAGAGAAAAGCTTCTTTGGGTTGATGAGACTTGGTCTGCCTCAAATTGACCTAACATAAATGAGATTACCCAGCAAAAGCAAGCTCACACTTTCCATTGAGTTTGTATACATACTTTTAAGGTACAGTCATACCTCGGGTTACAGATGCTTCAGGTTGCGTTTTTTTGGGTTACGGACCCGCCGAAACCTGGAAGTACCAGAATGGGTTACTTTCGGGTTTCGGCAGCCGCGCATGCCCAGAAGCACTAAATCGTACTTTGCGCATGCGCAGAAGTGCCGAATCCTGCACGGATCATGTTCTCAACCCGAGCGCCCACTGTACATATGTAAGAGGCTCGTTTATATTTTGGGAATGATTCACATTCTTACGTAGCTGCATTGTGCATTCTTTGTCAATAAAAATGATGATGTGGCACAAGCAAATTTTTATTCCAAAATTGTGGACTGGGGGGGGGGGGAGGGGAGAGAACTACTATCTTAAGGACTCATTGCAGAGATTCTGCATGTGATTGATCAAGGGCAACAGGAAATCGCCTACCTGTTATATTTGCCCTCTTGTGGAGAAACAGAGCTATTACATATGGTTCTGCTGACAGTTTTGAAATCCCTTCTTTTAGGATCCCTTTCCAGCGATTCCCCAGCCCACCTTGGCAATCTCACTCACCCTGGATTTTATAATCAGTGCTTTGAGTGGTGGTTGAGGTTCCTGCAGTGCCGGCAGTTGGACTTGACCCTTGGGGTCCCTTCCAACTCTTCAATTCTATGTTGTTGTTGTTGTTGTTGTTTAGTCGTTTAGTTGTGTCCGACTTTTCGTGACCCCATGGACCAGAGCATGCAGGCACTCCTGTCTTCCACTGCCTCCCGCAGTTTGGTCAAACTCATCCTGGTAGCTTTGAGAACACTGTCCCACAATCTCATCCTCTGTCATCCCCTTCTCCTTGTGCCCTCAATCTTTCTCAACATCAGGGTCTCTTCCAGGGAGTCTTCTCTTCTCATGAGGTGGCCAAAGTATTGGAGCCTCAGCTTCAGGATCTGTCCTTCCAGTGAGCACTCAGGGCTGATTTCCTTCAGAATGGAGAGGTTTGATCTTCTTGCAGTCCATGGGAGGCTGCATTTTAAATTGCATTTTAACCTGTATTTTAAATTGGTCCCTCCCCATTATGTTTTTTACTGTGATTTTATTGGTGTTAGCCACCCTGAGCCGGGCTCTGGCCGGGAGGGCGGGGTATAAATAAAAATTATTATTATTATTATTATTAGGGGGGAATCCCAACCCTGTACAGTGGTACCTTGGGTTACATACGCTTCAGGTTACATACGCTTCAGGTTACAGACTCCGCTAACCCAGAAATAGTGCTTCAGGTTAAGAACAGTTTCAGGTTAAGAATGGACCTCCGGAATGAATTAAGTACTTAACCCGAGGTATGACTGTATTGGGATTCCAACACCAGTTCAAAACTAGCAGACTACTGGGCAGGGAACTCAGAAGCAGTGATGGAAGAAAACAGCAAGATTCTGAACAGGAAGTTGCTGGCCCAGACCTCCTCTCAAGGATTTGCCTGGGACTCCAGAGAGTCAGTGCTGTCAGTCAGTTGACAATACTGGGCTAGATGGATGAATATTCTGACCTAAAATTACATAGCTTCCTTTATAGATAGCACAGCCCCTTTTTTAGTTTTTTGTCACATGGAACTCAATGGAAGCCATGATGAGCTGAGCCAGCCTCCTTCTGCATAGCTCCACCCCTTCATTTGCATAACCTTGCTCTTTGGTGTAAAGGTAGAATTCTGACAACTGGCTCGTCTATGCATATATATTTAATCAAAGGAATCCTTCATTTTATTGGTTAAACGGAGGTTGCCGTACACTTGTCCCAAGCTCTTGGGAAAACGGTAGTGGCTATGGAACAGGATTAGATAACCGCAGGTAGATTTGGAATACAAAATAAATGAACTGCTGGTGGACGTCTTGTGAATTTGGTTGGAGTCAAAGTTTGCATTTCATGCAAAGTTTTAGACTAGGAACTGGATACCTCGGCAGTGGCGTAGCGTGGGGGGTGCAGGGGGGCCGACCGCACCGGGCGCAACATCTGGGGGGGGGGGCGCTCGCACTCACAGCTCTCTGCCCCTACCTGGCTCATTCACTCTCTCTCTCACTGCAGTGCTGGCTGTGCGAATCCGATCCGAGCCGCCGGGTCGCCGCCCACTGTGGAGGGGGGGGGGTTGCCAGGCGTGCGGTGCGGAGAGAGAGCGAGGGACTATCTGGGGGAGGGACAGTGCAGCGGGTGTGTGTGTGTGTGTGTGTGTGCAAATTACTTGCCTTGCCCCGGGTGCTGACAACCCACGCTACGCCACTGTACCTCGGAATGCTAGGCAGTCATATATGCATGTGTCAACCTGCAAGGCTGGGCCATGTGCATCTTGACAGAACTGCAATTTCATTATATTTGTTGTTGCTGAGTTTGTTTAAGCAGGAACTTTAGTATGATATAAGTGATTCGAGGGGGGGAGGAGGCAGAGAGGGAGGGAACTAATCTGGATCCTTCCCAACTTGGCAAGGCAAAGAGACTTTTGAGCCCAGCAATTTGTCTTACGTTTCAGGTTCTGGGAATTACAAAATATTTCCGGATCACCTAGAGCAAAGCAGAATGAAATTTGCTTGGGAGTAGCAGAATTGCTTGCCGCGCTTGGGCTGGGGGTGGGGATGAGCAAAGAAGCTCATCTGGAGTACTGTGTCCAGTTCTGGGCACCACAGTTCAAGAAGGACACTGACAAACTGGAACGTGTCCAGAGGAGGGCAACCAAAATGGTCAAAGGCCTGGAAACGATGCCTTATGAGGAACGGCTAAGGGAGCTGGGCATGTTTAGCCTGGAGAAGAGGAGGTTAAGGGGTGATATGATAGCCATGTTCAAATATATAAAAGGATGTCACATAGAGGAGGGAGAAAGGTTGTTTTCTGCTGCTCCAGAGAAGCGGACACGGAGCAATGGATCCAAACTACAAGAAAGAAGATTCCACCTAAACATTAGGAAGAACTTCCTGACAGTAAGATCTGTTTGACAGTGGAATTTGCTGCCAAGGAGTGTGGTGGAGTCTCCTTCTTTGGAGGTCTTTAAGCAGAGGCTTGACAACCATATGTCAGGAGTGCTCTGATGGTGTTTCCTGCTTGGCAGGGGGTTGGACTCGATGGCCCTTGTGGTCTCTTCCAACTCTATGATTCTATGATTCTAAGCCCTTTAGAAGTATTATATCTTCTGTTGTGAGCACACACTTGAAAAAAGGTTAGCAATGAAGCATCGACATACTGTAAGAAGCAGAGACCATTTAACAACGCAGAAAAGTAAGAACATTACACCCCTCAGAAACAGGAGATTTACCGGCACAACCCTGTGCTTGCCTACTCAGAAGTAATCCCCACTGAGGCTGTGTACGTTCAAAACACATTTAAAGTGCATTTCTTCCCCCGAATAATCCAGAGAGCTGTAGTTTACCCCCTGACAGAGCTACATTTCCCAGCACACTTAACAAACCACAGTTCCCAGGATTCTTTGGGGGAAGTGATGTGCTGTAAATGTGCTTCAAATGTACAGTGTACACACAGCCTAAGTTCAGTAGGACTTATAGAAGTGTATAGTTGGAAGGGACCACAAGGGTGATCTGGTTCAACCCCCTGCAATGCAGGAATCTCAGCTAAAGACTTGTTGTTGTTGTTTAGTCGTGTCCGATTCTTTGTGACCCCATGGACCAGAGCACGCCAGGCACCCCTGTCTTCCACTGCCTCCCGCAGTTTGGTCAAACTCATGCTGGAAGCTTCGAGAACACTGTCCAACCATCTCGTCCTCTGTCGTCCCCTTCTCCTTGTGCCCTCCATCTTTCCCAACATCAGGGTCTTTCCCA
Organism: Podarcis tiliguerta; assembly: GCF_965153285.1. Classification (NCBI taxonomy): domain Eukaryota; kingdom Metazoa; phylum Chordata; class Lepidosauria; order Squamata; family Lacertidae; genus Podarcis; species Podarcis tiliguerta. Next base: position 11,097,075 of record NC_139536.1, on the reverse strand, counting down.
GGGAGTCTTCTCTTCTCATGAGGTGGCCAAAGTACTGGAGCCTCAGCTTCAGGATCTGTCCTTCCAGGGAGCACTCAGGGCTGATTTCCTTCAGAATGGAGAGGTTTGATCTTCTTGCAGCCCATGGGACTCTCAAGAGTCTCCTCCAGCACCATAATTCAAAAGCATCAATTCTTCAGCGATCAGCCTTCGTTATGGTCCAGCTCTCACTTCCATACATCACTACTGGGAAAACCATAGCTTTAACTATACGGACCTTTGTTGGCAAGGTGATACTCCCAGTTAAACGTGTATAAGGACTGCAGCCTTCATATACGACCTGAGCCTTTCTGCACGTGTGAAAGAGCATCTCACACAATGTATTGTTATCCGCCTTCCCTCTTCCCGGAGCCAGGCTAGAGAGGAGGTTGGATCTTGGGGTGACAAATGAGTCAAAGATATTCTGAAGGTGGAAAGGAGCTGAATGGTTGTTGTTGTTTTTTGTCTACATAGTGGAAGATATATACAGTAGTACCTCGGGTTACATACGTTTCAGGTTACAGACTCCGCTAACCCAGAAATAGTACCTCGGGTTAAGAACTTTACTTCAGGATGAGAACAGAAATCATGCTCTGGCGGCACGGCAGCAGTGGGAGGCCCCATTAGCTAAAGTGGTGCTTCAGGTTAAGAACAGTTTCAGGTTAAGAACAGACCTCTGGAACGAATTAAGTTCTTAACCCGAGGTACCACTGTACAGCAGATCTCTGTGTCTGAACTAACTTTCTCAGGCAGGGCATTTGAGGAATGGAGGCCAGTAGTCTTGAAGACAAGAGATCAAGTTCTATGGCTTATTGACAGTGGTACCTTGGGTTAAGAACTTAATTCATTCCGGAGGTCCGTTCTTAACCTGAAACGTTTCCTAACCCGAGGCACCCCTTTAGCTAATGGGGCCTCCTGCTGCCGCCACGCAATTTCTGTTCTCATCCTGAAGCAAAGTTCTTAACCCAAGGTACTATTTCCGAGTTAGCGGAGTCTGTAACCTGAAGTGTCTGTAACCTGAAGCATCTGTAATCCGAGGTACCACTGTATTTAAAACAAACACATCGTTGGGTCTAGAGGTCACCTAACTAAGCGTTCTTTAAAGAACGCAAATGTGAAACTGCTGGTTTTCTAACAATAAGCTGCAACTTGTCCCTAATACTGGGTGTCACACCTGAGGACTGAAAAATCCCAATTTTAAAAAATGGGATTCTGCTGCTGGTCTAGTCAGCTTTGCATGAAGGATACCATTTGCATTTTGTTTCAGGAAACAAAATGGCTTGGGCCAGTCTTGCAAGGCTTGAGTTTGATTCATATCATCCATCTCTCTTTCTCTCTCTTTAAAATTAGATTAAGCTGGTCAATGTCATAAATGTTTCTTCTAGAATAAAACGCCTCTGAGCAAATGGGCAATCTCTCTTTGCTTTTGGGTGGCTCTCCTTGCAACATATTTTCCCCATTAACTTAGTAGTAAAGTCAATTGGCAGCGATGAATCTTCTTCATTAATTTCTTTGTTGGCAAACTTTATCTCTCTTTCGTAATTAGTGACTGGGTGGAATTTGCTGGAAGGAGTGAGGATGATGGTCTCTTGTGGTTTGAAATCTGGAACTGATGTGAATGACGCTAAAAGTTAATTTTGTCATCATTAATGATGAATAAGATTTTCCTTATGTTTTCACTTCAAGAAAAAGGAAAAGAAATAACGGAAAGTTAAGTCCTATTTGTCCTGTATTTTTATGGTTGGGGATGGGGAGATAAACTTGGGAATTAGGGCCATATGCTTCAACTATAGATTAATCAACCAAGCTTAAGTTGATTTACTGATGGGAACTCCCCCCCTCCTCCATGTTAACAGGACCAGGTTCTAACATAGTGTGGTTGTTGTTGTTTAGTTGTTTAGTTGTGTCCGACTCTTCATGACCCCCTGGATCAGAGCATGCCAGGCACTCCTGTCTTCCACTGCCTCCCCCAATTTGGTCAAACTCATGCTGGTAGCTTTGAGAACACTGTCCAACCATCTCATCCTCTGTCGTCCCCTTCTCCTTGTGCCCTCCATCTTTCCCAACATCAGGGTCTTTTCCAGGGAGTCTTCTCTTCTCATGAGGTGGCCAAAGTATTGGAGCCTCGGCTTCAGGATCTGTCCTTCCAGTGAGCACTCAGGGCTGATTTCCTTCAGAATGGATAGGTTTGATCTTTTTGCAGTCCACGGGACTCTCAAGAGCCTCCTCCAGCACCATAATTCAAAAGCATCAATTCTTCGGCGATCAGCCTTCTCTATGGTCCAGCTCTCACTTCCATACATCACTACTGGGAAGACCATAGCTTTAACTATACGGACCTTTGTTGGCAAGGTGATGTCTCTGCTTTATAAGATGCTGTCTAGGTTTGTCATTGCTTTTCTCCCAAGAAGCAGGGGTCTTTTAATTTCGTTGCTGCTGTCACCATCTGCAGTGATCATGGAGCCCAAGGAAGTAAAATCTCTCACTGCCTCCATTTCTTCCCCTTCTATTTGCCAGGAGGTCATGGGACCAGTGGCCATGATCAGCAAGGCAGTGATCCATGAAGGGGAACATAGTGTAGTCCCCCCTAAGTACAGTACTTACTGCAGAATCCTATGGATAAATAATAAGAGGGAGCCAGGCACTATTGATCTGGTCTGGGGCCTGATACATGCTGGATCGCTCAATGCCCCAAAGAGGACTGAGGGCCTTGCACAACCCTAAAGCTGTGCATCAGGGTTGGGGAGAGGAAGAGCCAATGTAGGCAGAGTATTGCTTGCACTGCCTCCTTCTCCCCAACTCCCTGCCATCCTTACCACCCCCCTACAAGTTTAATAACACCCCCCCAACCTTTCAACTGTGTTACAGGCCACTCCAATCTCTGCCAAGTGGTAGCAAGATTCCAGGGGTCTTAGCATTTAACCAGGGCTTGTGTTCCTTTAGAATGAGGCACGGCGGAGACTGTAGTGTCTTTAAGATATATGGTTTTATTTATACATATATACAACTTAGCCTTGATGGAGGGAGGGCAGAGCATCACGCCCCAAGGGTGCCTCCTCATAACTTCAGCAAGCTTGAGTCCAGCCATTCTCCCTGGTCTTTGCATGCAGGTTCCTCTAGCCCAGGCTTAGGCAAACTCAGATGTTTTGAGACTACAATTCCCATCATGCCTGTCCACTGGTCCTATTAGCTAGGGATGATGGGAGTTGTAGTCCCCAAAAACATTTGGAGGGCCGAGTTTGCTTATGCCTGCTCTAGCCAGCGCCACATGGAGTTCCGACCTCTCCCCTTTTCTTCTGCAAGCCCCCTGCTCCAAGCTCAACTCAAGCCTTGTGTAAAAAGGGGCAGCTTTTTTTCCTGTGGTGACACCTCCACAGACCACACCCACTCCCGAGTCACATGCCCTCTCCCCATGCCACGCCCCTTACCTGCCTTGTGTCACACCCTCCTTCTGATTGGTTGGTTTTTTTGGAAATGTATTTATTTATTTCTCACAACTATACTCCACCTATTCCTCCGAGGAGTTCATGGTGGGGGTAAAGGATTCTCCCTCACCTCATTTAATCCAAACAGCAACCCTGTAAGGCTGAGAGGCATTGACTGGGGCCAAGGTGAATCTCTTGGCCAAGTGGGGATTTGAATTTTGGTCTCCCAGGTCCTAGTCTGACACTCTCAACCAGTGCTCTTCAAACCTGGGTCTCCACTTATGGTTGGACTACAACTCCCATCATCCCTAGCTAGCAGGACCAGTGGCCAGGAGATGATGGGAGTTGTAGTCCAACAGCAGCCGGGGACCCAAGTTTGAGGAGTGTTCTTCAAACTTGGGTCTCCACTTATGGTTGGACTACAACTCCCATCATCCCTAGCTAGCAGGACCAGTGGCCAGGAGATGATGGGAGTTGTAGTCCAACGGCAGCCGGGGACCCAAGTTTGAGGAGCACTGCTCTGAATATCACACCAGTCTCTGAACTGTGATAGTACCTGTTGCTCGCTTGGCCAAAGGACAGAGAGGGTTCGTGTATGAGTGTAGAAACTCGCCCATTTGTTCAAAGGTAACATGACCTTTCACTGTTTTGCCCCAGACCCCTTCCATTGCTAGCATGAGGCTCCTGGATGTTTTCCCAGGAAGGAATGCAGCCCGGAGAGCTCAGGACTATTGATCTGAAGGCAATCTCAGGCTGAGGACCAGGGATTTTTTTGTCTCCGGCCATATGAGAAGCATTACGCGGTGCAAAGGCCCTTGAGTGACAGCTCCCTCGGAGCGGCCTGTGTGAGTCAGCCCTGAGCTATGCGTTTCTGAGTAGGTCAACTCTGGTTTAGGCAATAAGTTGCAGCTCCCGGAAGGATTGGATTAGAGGGGTTTAAAGACAGGGCTGCGGATCTGCTCAAACCCAAGGCCAAATGGGACAGAGCTTCAAGACAACAGGGGAGGTCTCCGGCCTTAAAAGGCCAGTTACTCATCAGCGAGCATCTCCGATGGGGCGTCCCAAGAGCAAACTTCTTGGGTGTAACTTATTTCATACCCTTACTGGAATATGATGCTAGCATGCAAATAACATCCGATGGGCAGTCAGTGGAGAGAGGCAATGTCTTCTGGCCTCCAGCTCGATCTTCAGTCGGCACCTTATAAAGCTCAGAAAGGCATTTCTGTCCGATGGCCCTTTAAGACGGGAAAACAAAAGTGTTAACAAATGAGCTTTTTGTCATTTATTCAGCCTTCTTTTATTGCACATCTGAAAAAAGACTTCTGGAAGCCCAGAACGTGGAAGGGCTACATCAAGGAGGCCCCAACATGATACCACAAGTGTCATCATCATCATCATCATCATCATCATCATTTTTATTTATACCCCGCCCTCCCCAGCCAAGGCCGGGCTCAGGGCGGCTAACAAGCAATAATAAAAACAAGTTGAATGAATACAACTTAAAAACAAAATTAAAATGCAACATTAAAATATTGAAGCATTAAAATATTAAAATGCAGCCTCATCACAGGAGGAGAAAGGAAAAAGGAAAAAGAAAGAGGGGGAGGGAATCAAATTGGCTCCAAGCCAAAGGCCAGGCGGAACAACTCTGTCTTACAGGCCCTGCAGAAAGAAATCAGATCCTGCAGGGCCCTGGTCTCATGAGGCAGATCGTTCCACCAGGCCGGAGCCAGTGTTGAAAAGGCCCTGGCTCTGGTTGAAGCTAATCTAACTCCCTTAGGGCCCGGGATCTCTAGGGTGTTGCTATTAATGGACTTTGAGGCTGTCCGTGGGGCATACCGGGAGCGGCGGTCCCGTAGGTACGAGGGTCCTAGGCTGTGAAGGGCTTTAAAGGTCAAAACCAGCACCCTAAATCTGACCCTGTACTCCACCGGGAGCCAGTGCAGCTTGAAAAGCACTGGGTGAATATGCTCCCATGGCAGAGATCCCGTGAGGAGCCTCGCTGCAGCATTCTGCACCCGCTGGAGTTTCTGGGACAGCTTCAAGGGCAGCCCCGCGTAGAGCTAATTACAGTAGTCAAGCCTGGAGGTGACCGTCACATGGATCACTGTGGCCAGGTCAGGGCAGGAAAGGTAAGGGACCTTTCATGAGAAGTAAGAGGCCATATAATTAAAGCACCCCTCCAGACTGGTACATTCTGCAGTATTTCTTTGATGCAATAATAGTGTATTCGTGCTGGACTTATACTGGACCATCACCATATCATTCTGCCTTATTAGTCCTTCTGCTATCCTTCCCCAATGTTACCGCATTATTGCTGTCTGGAGAGGCACTCTTGCACTTTAGCACATCAAAAGTGTGACAAAGAAATAAACTGGAGCATTTGTGGCAGGGTTGCCATATGCCCCAAAGTGAAAATCTGGACAAAGTGGTTGAGCCCCACTTGCCATACGTCCAGATGTTCCTGGACATTTTGCGGATTCAGCAAAAATCTGTCCGGATGCCATTTTGCTGAGCAATTCCCTGGGAAAACCCAGATTAAGCAGCCTTAATTTATGGTATAATACAGTGGTGCCCAGCAAGACGAATGCCTCGCAAGACGGAAAACCCGCTAGACGAAAGGGTTTTCCGTTTTGGAGGTGCTTCGCAAAACAAATTTGCTATGGGCTTGCTTCGCAAGACGAAAATGCCTTGCGATTCCTGGGTTTTTCCCCCCTCCCCCCCTTTTTTGTTGTTTTTACGAACAACAACAAAACAATAATTCCCCCTCCCACAACACATATGAAAGGGCATCAGATGTCAATCAACCCAAAGCCTGGTTTTTGCCTGGAACCTAAAGGTGTATAATGAAGAGGCCAGGTTAGCCTCCCTTGGGAGAGCATTCTCAAATGGGGAGCCACTGCAGAGAAGGCCCCGTTTTTGTGTTGCCACCCTCTGGACCTCTCATGGAGGAGGCACACAAAGAAGGGCCTCAGAGGTTGATCTCAGAGTCCAGGGAGGTTCATATGGAGAAAGACGGTCTTATAAAAAGTGACAGGATGTCGGCTGGAAGTGATGGCAGGTGCAGTGGTTGGAAACGAAGCAATATGGCCGCCCTGGAAGATTGGAAAGCACAAACAGTATTAACAATGGGATTGTGTGCTGGGATCCTACCGCCACCACGATCCTGAACAATCATTTCTGAACAGCAGACAATATGTGTCACCAAGGACCCAATGCCCGGGAAAGCAGCAGAAAACGGGTATGTTACTTGCTTGGCATTCTGCATTGAGCAAAATACTGGTGGGGTATCAGACCTTTCTCTGGAACTGGCTTACAAAAAATAAAATAAACCGCCGAGTGGGGGCATCTGTACTATAGCTGGACGGGTTAATTTGAGAATTTTGCTGATGCTCGTTTAGATGCTGAAGGCAATGCATTAGGAACTGATGGTGCCTGATTATTATCCAATCAGTTCCTGATGCAGTATCTGCGACATCAAAAGCTCTGCAGGCTACACCTGTGTGTGTGTGTGTGTGTGTGAGAGAGAGAGAGAGAGAGAGAGAGAGAGAAAGAAAGAAAGAAAGAAAGAAAGAAAGAATCGCTTCTATTTCCAATGTTCAGGCAGTGAGTGCCGTTCCTTACATTGCCATAACAGCAGTGGCGTAGCGTGGGGGGGTGCAGGGGGGGCCGGCCGCACCGGGCGCAACATCTGGGGGGGGTGTGTGCTCGCACTCGCAGCTCTCTGCCCCTACCTGACTCACTCTCTCTCACTGCAGTGCTGGCTGTGCGAATCCGATCCGAGCCGCCGGGTCGCCGCCCACTGTGGAGGGGTGTGTGTGCCAGGCGTGCTAAAATCGAGTGCTAAAATCCACGGGTTAGGGGCGCAAATTACTTGCCTTGCCCCGGGTGCTGACAACCCATGCTACGCCACTGCATAACAGCACCACCACCCACGTACAGACTCAGGGGAACCTCAATGTTTGCGGAAAGGGCAATAAGTTTTTTGGGGCGGGGGGGGAGCACAAAGAGACATGGAGCTCAGGGAGTATGTTCAATAGCCACGGAATGCTAACAAAAAACCAGGAAAAAGGAGGGGGAACGGAATGGAGCGGCTGAAACCCCTGAATTCCACGCAGCAACATTTTGCTGCAGCTCCCACTTGTTTTAAACTGCCGCAGCGCACAATCTACCATTTGGTTGGGTGTGTTGTTCAGGTGCTTGTTCGACCACCAGGCTGGCAGGGCTGCTTTCCTTTTGGAAATACTATCGACTACATTAAAGAGGATGGAGGTGGGCTGTTTTGCACTCACTGTTGTTTCTGGTTGATAAAAATGTATGGAGGCAATAATCCCCTTAAACTCCAGAAAGTAAGAAGGGTCTGCTGGATCAAGCCAATGACCAGTCTAGTCCAGCATCCCGTTCTCACAGGGACCGACCAGATGCCTGTGGGAAACTTTCTGGCAGGATTTGAACACAAGACCGCTCTCGCCTCCTGTGGATTCCAGCAACTGGTATTCAGAAGCATTGTGGCCTCCAACTTCCCCCCGTTCTATCCTGTGCAATGTTCCTTCCACTGGCCATTTTATACCTGACATATACATACCTCCCAAGTGCCCTGGGGGAAAAGGACATCCCATTTTTCTGCATGAGATTGCTGGCCACATGACCCGGAAGCTGTACGCCGGCTCCCTCGGCCAGTAAAGCGAGATGAGCGCCGCAACCCCAGAGTCGGCCACGACTGGACCTAACAGTCAGGGGTCCCTTTTCCTTTATACATATAGGATGCGGATGGTGCTGTGGGTTAGACCACAGAGCCTAGGGTTTGCCGATCAGAAGGTCGGCGGTTCGAATCCCTGCAACGGGGTGAGCTCCCGTTGCTCGGTCCCTGCTCCTGCCAACCTAGCAGTTCGAAAGCACAAAGTGCAAGTAGATAAATAGGTACTGCTCCAGCGGGAAGGTAAACAGCGTTTCCGTGCGCTGCTCTGGTCCGCCAGAAGCGGCTTAGTCATGCTGGCCACATGACCCAGAAAAACTGTCTGCGGACAAACGCCGGCTCCCTCGGCTAGTAAAGCGAGATGAGCGCCACAACCCCAGAGTTGTCCGCGACCGGACCTAATGGTCAGGGGTCCTTTATACATACCTCCCAAGTGCCCTGGGGGAAAAGGACAGCCCATTTTTCTGTGTGAGATTGCGGCAACCATGTTGGGTGCCGAGATCTTGCGTGCTCTCACACCCTGAGAAAAGCATTTTTGGGGTGCCTCACAAGATTTCACCCCCCCAAAATTTCTGAGTTGAGAGTGTGGAGTGGGTCACATGACTCACATGGGAATGCGTCGTCGAAAAGTTGGATGGCATCCTCAACATCATCCTGGTCACCTGTCCCATCACGTCTCACCTTTTCCTTGCAGAGTTGATGAAGGCAACAAAGAGGGTTCCAGTTCATTTGGCAGAGTTGGGGAATGAATGGTGACTACAGGTCCCATCATGCCCTTGGGGAGAATGGGTGGAATTAAGAGTCACGTTCGCACTAAGGCATCCTGGGAGATGCAGTCTTTCCTCCCTTGCTCTCTCTGGCATGGAAGTGATAGACCTCCTACCACTGCATTCACTGCCTCCTCATTCTCATGTCCCACGTAAGGCTTTTTTTTGGGGGGGAGGGGACTTTAATTAATATATTTATTATAATGAGAAAGATATATCTACCTCTCAATCATAACACCCTCCAGGTGGTATACACAGTACAATTACTGACACAGAAGCAGCCCAAATCCACAAAGCCATTAGAAAGCAAGGAATGCACACACACAAGATAACCAAGATTAGAATCTGAGGAAAGAGATTGCTTGTTAAGCATGTTCACTTGCCAATAAAGCTACATGGATTTGCAAACAAATAAATAAACGGTCCAATTTTATGTCTGGATGGGCTTGCATGAAGTAAAAAGGCCTTTGGAAGATGTCGAAAAACAATCTAGCAAGCGCGCCTGCCTAAAGGTGGCAGAGGGAGGTAAAACTGATGAAAGAGGCGGCAGTTTTTTGGTGGGCAGACTTTGGCAAAGCACCCAAACCTCAGGTGTGCACCCTCACAGCCAGTGGAGGGTGGTCCATGAGGACAAACAGGGTGCTACCCCACCAACCCCAGTCAGTCCCGAACCAGTCCAGGGGTTGGTGCTGTCCGTTTTCAATTAGCCATAATTGTGCAGGGGCGGACTTTGGTGCCCTGAACAAGGCCAAAACCTGGCACCCACAAATGGATCTTCTCAATTATGGACCTTCTCAATTGTGTGCACCTTTGGCATGGCACCCTGTGCAGGGGAACCAACTGTGGCACTCTAAACCCAGTGCTGAATGGCACCTCAGATTAACCTTGTTGACTGGGCTGCATCAATAGGAGTATAGCATCTAGATCAAGGGAAGTAATAGTGCCACTGTATTCTGCTCTGGTCAGACCTCACCTGGAGTACTGTGTCCAGTTCTGGGCACCACAGTTCAAGAAGGACACTGACAAAGTGGAACGTGTCCAGAGGAGGGCAACCGAAATGGTCAAAGGCCTGGAAACGATGCCTTATGAGGAACGGCTAAGGGAGCTGGGCATGTTTAGCCTGGAGAAGAGGAGGTTAAGGGGTGATATGATAGCCATGTTCAAATATATAAAAGGATGTCACATAGAGGAGGGAGAAAGGTTGTTTTCTGCTGCTCCAGAGAAGTGGACACGGAGCAATGGATCCAAACCACAAGAAAGAAGATTCCACCTAAACATTAGGAAGAACTTCCTGACAGTAAGAGCTGTTCGACAGTGGAATTTGCTGCCAAGGAGTGTGGTGGAGTCTCCTTCTTTGGAGGTCTTTAAGCAGAGGCTTGACAACCATATGTCAGGAGTGCTCTGATGGTGTTTCCTGCTTGGCAGGGGGTTGGACTCGATGGCCCTTGTTGTCTCTTCCACCTCTATGATTCTATGACTACAATTCTGCCACTGTGCAGAATCTTTAGTTTCATGTGTTGCCATTGTAGAACTCAGAAGAGACGAGGAGGAGGGCGAATTTAGACGGAGCAGGTGTCACCTGTCATTGGCTCTGGCGCCACCTACTGCTGACCTCCTTGCTTTTCACCCCATCAGTTCCAACAGGCAGCAGCCAGCCTGTTCTGCAAGCCCCTGTTTTGGAGGGTAGGGGAACATAAGGATGCATGATTCCTCCTTACTTCCTCAGCCAACTTCACACACTGATTATTATTGCATTAGACCAGAAGGTCCCAAACATTTTTGGGCCATGCCCCCCTTGGTTCCACAAACTCACCCCCAGTGCCTGCTACCCCACCCTATAAAAAAAACATTATTCAGAATAGCGGTTTGCATGACCCAGTAAGGAAGATAACTGCACGATAAAATTTGAAACAGTGGCAATCAATCGCATGTTGACTCAAATTCCAATGGAAAATATTTAGTTTAATTAATTCAAAACTGATGTCCTTGATCTAGTGATATCAGCTTTTCAAAGTCCAGCAGCCCCTTGCCTCTTAGTCCCCCCTAGGTAATCCCACTGCTTTCCAGGGGGTAGTACTGCCTGCTAGCTTAGTCGGTAAAGCATGAGAATCTTAATCTCAGGGCTGCGGGTTTGAACCCCATGTTGGGTGAAAGATTCCTGCTTTGCATGGGGTGGAACTAGAATTCAGCCATGTCCAACTCCAAAGAGACTGTAATCTACCCACATTATAAAAATACTGGCTGTGATTTGCCCATTGTTATTGACAGGTAAGCCAAAGCTTTTGTGATGGCCTGGGATTCGGACTCGGAGGCTGAACCTGAGGAATCCCAGCCTGCACAGGAGTCCAGAACCAGCTGAGCCATGGCTAGAGCTTGAGCCTGAAAGGTCCTCACCTGTGCTGGATCCTCAGGTGCAGGCACCAGCTGAATCCGCTCTGGCTCCGGAGGTGATGGAGGACCCATTGCCTGCAGGTGCTCCTCTCCCAGCTCTGTCAGGGGAAGCTTAGGTTGCTTCTGGGTCCGGTAACCCTCCAGCCTTTCCTGACCTGCAGAGGCTCAGGGCAGAGAGGTGGAGGGAACTAAATTCCCGCAGGAGGTGTGCTCGCCTCCAGGCCAGGAGAGGCGAGACACCTGTGGACTGGGGCCGCCCTATGCCTCGGAGCAGATAAAAGCCAGCCAGCCCCAGTCCCAAGTTGCAGGAGCAACATTGTTGGTAGCCTGTTCCTGCCTGCAACCTGTCCTGCCAGAGCTCCTGACCTCGCCCAACTCCCTGCCTTGGACCCAGCTTCAGCTTTGACGGACGGCTTCAATACTGCACCCTCGACCTCGGACTGGACTCGGGCCTCGCCTCACGGAAACAGCACAGCTTTCTATGGGGGTGAAATCATTAAGCGTCTACCACAGATGTCTGGTGATCTACCAGCAGATCACGATCTACCTGTTGGACATCCCTGGACTAGATGATCCTTGTGGCTGCCTCCAACTCTTCTATGATTCAAAAGACTTCCTTAATTTTTTTCCTTTGGAACAGTATTTCTGCCTCTACAAGCTATGCAGAGGGGTGAATCAGTTCAGTTCAGTGCCTGTGGGTGGAAGACCTAAACTAGGACAAGTTAGTCAGCAAATGTTCAGATTATTTCAAGGGACGCTTCCCGTAAGGCAGGAAATGATATACAGTGTCCATCCCAATTCAAGGCATGTTTGAAATGTGACAGGCCAGAAAGACAGAAAGGTTTTCAGATCTGGGGAGCATTTGTTTCCGCTTAGGATTCAGCGCTGGCTCCTGTGGTATCTTGAGATGCTATCTGCACACAAAACCATAATATCTATGGTTGCACAAAGTTGTTTAGAATGTGGTAGAACTGCTGGTAATATTTTGCTGTTGTGTGGTGTGGTGAGGCAAAGAGATCTCCCTTCACGGAATGGAAGCCAAAGGCTTATCGAAATGTTTGTAGGCTGGACTATCATTCAGAAACATAAAATAAAAATACATTTTGTATCCATTTCCACAAACAGCCAAGCATCAGTCTGAAGCATGCTTTCTGTGGGTTGAGGAAAAATGAATTGCAACTGCATATGCATGAACAGAGCTGACAAATATATTTCCAAGATACTGCTAGAGTGGATTGAGTTATTATCTGCACGAGCCGTCAAATTTAGACAGGGCACTTCATGATGTGCAGCAGTCAATGAAGTCAAATGCCGATCTTGTGCGTTTGAGAGCGGCTGTTTTCCGTGCAAAGGGATCTTCTCCAGCTCTGTGATCTTCCGCGGGCGCATGATCGATCCGCCACAGAGCAACGCAATTGCCGTGTTTAGCATAATCCCAGATACCACTGTGAGAGGGTTCGTTAACTGCTCACAGTTGCCAGCTGAGATTACACCAGCTCACAGCCATCTGTGGAATCTGGCCAGGGAGTGGATTTGCACAACTCGGCTCACAACTTCGACAACGCCTTGTTCCAGGTTCGAAAGCTCTGCCTTGGTGTTTTCTTGATCTCTTATCGGAGTATAGTGGTACCTCTGGTCGTGAACGGGATCCGTTGCGGAGCCCCGTTCAAACCTGAAACGCAACCCGCGTGTGTGCATCTGTGTATGCGCAGGTCACGATTTGCTGCTTCTGCACATGCACGTGACATCATTTTGCGTGTCTGCGCATGCACGAGTGGCGAAACCCGGAAGTAACCCTTTTCCCAGTACTTCCGGGTCGCTGTGGGACGCAACCTGAAAAAACGTACCATGAAGCAAACGTAACAAGAGATATGACTTTACATTTGAAAGTGTTGTTGTCCCCGAGACCGGATCTGTAAGAACAGGCATTTGATCTGACTAAGAGTCGCCTGATGCTGCTGGGAAAACGAACCGCCAAAGCGTTTGGAGGGTGTTGCAAGTGTCAAGCATCTCCCATCGCGGCGCTACATTCTGGTCCAGTGGTATTTGGCACGTGCGAAACAGCAAAACCGCGAAAAGAGGAGCTCGTTCCCTTGAGTGCCTTATTTAGTTCATCTCGGGTAGTAAGGAATGCAGCGAAATGTGAGGGAGATGTTGAGCTGGTGGTCTTGGAAGAGGTTTACACACAAACAGGGAAAGAACAACAGCTGTAGTTGCTGCAATGTTTTATTGCCGCTGACCCCAAATTACTATTACCCTGCGATGCAGCAGAGGGTCGAGAAGCTGGATTTGAGGGCCAGAGAGCAAATGGAGCACGACAGAGGAGGGGAATGACCTAGAGATGAAGCTAATTGAGGCAGAAAACCAAATCCCCTCCCCGTTGCAACATGCTCACAGCAATAAATTAATTCTGCGGCAGTTTTACTGGCACCCAGGGGCGCATCTACGATAAAACTGATGAAGCTTGAGCTTTGGGGCCCCTCACCATTTCAATGCAAAATTTAATTTGCATTAAAATGCAAATATTTGGGGCAATAACCTCATGCATATATTGGGTGCACACGTGTCATACTGGCACATACAGGCCTTCAAAATTGTTCTACGTTAGATCTATAATGTAGTGGGAAAGGGTTTGAGTAAAAACGGTGCGGAGGTGAGGGTGGGAAATCAATCTACGGAACAAGATTGTTCTGTAAATTATTGAATTTGAGAAATTTCGGAAATATAATTTAAAAAACTACATTCGCAAAAATGTTTCATGTTAGAGAAAACTGCATATTAAAATGTTGCTGCACACCACCCCCTCAATTTCGACAGCAATGTGAGATTTCAGGGAGTTCCAGGCATGCTTTACTCTGGGTTTGTGTTTCCGTTTGGACAATGAAGCACAGTGAAGACCGTGATGTCTTTATGATATTGGTTTCTTTACGCATATATACAACCTGAGCCTGCCATGATAATCTGCATCAGCATTTTAAGGGGGTCCTGCTTTTCTACTAGGCTTGCCTTGCCTTCCAAATCACATCCCAGTTTGCTCTCCCCTCGCTAAGCTAAGCGCTGGCCTCTTTTAATACAGGCAAAGGCCCCTCTCCCTTTGATCCTCTTGCTGTGTGGATGACCCATCACCCCAGGCTAACACCTTAAAGGGGAATTAGTTGACTCCATTGCTTTCTAACACACGCTGATTTCAAGAGATTAGCGAGGTGTCTAGTACACAGTGTAGGAAGTTAATAAGTCTTTCACACATGCTAATTAAAGGATGAGAAGCAGCTAGCGCTCAGCTCAAACACACAAGGGACGTGATTTTAAATTCTATGTTGTGAACTGCCCTGAGATCTACAGATGAAGGGTGGCATACAAATTTAATAAATAAATTTAAACCTCAGCACCTACAAACCTATAGCAATGTATTTTAGGAGACATGTTTAAACAACGACTTTTCAAGTTTGCTTCACACACCCACACCCACATGCGCGCACACACCGTTTTGAATGTGTAGCTGAAATTCAGATTAGAAGAATAATAATGATCAGAGCTTTTTTTCTGAGGGTACGCAGGGGTACGCATATCCCCTAAGCATTTTATGAATCTTTGTACTTTTGTCCATTTACAGTGGTACCTCCATATAAGTTTGCCCCGTCCAGCGTCCATTTCAGCGGACGTCTGCGGCAAACCCGGAAGTACCGGAACGGGTTACTTCTGGGTTTCTTGCTCGCGCATGCTGAACAGGAACATTGGTTTGGACTGTAAAGGATTCATCAAAGCTGACTTTTCCCCTTTTCTTTTTGACAAGGACTGCAAAATTTGTCCAGTTCACATTGTCAAATTGGCACTCCCTGCACCGCTATGCAAACCAAAGCCCAGTTAGCCTTCAGAAATCACACTCCTGAATTTTGCGATGAGCCAAAAAATTGCATACACCAAATAAATGTGGTAGGTGTTCAAAGGAAGTGTGCACAGGAACACATATTTTAGTGAAAATAACATACAAGCATGCATTATATCAAGGGGGAAATCCTTGCCGAAATGTGTATAATCAAAAAAGCTGCATAAAAAGTGTGTGGTTTCCATGCAGACTTCTAAAAACCCCCCATTAAAAATAAAGAAAAGGGGGTAAATTGAACTTGAGATAGTAAAAACAAATGAGAAACAGAGAGAAACACAAACTGACAGATTTGTCTGTCCCTTGTTTGGCATCGCAAATCTGACAGAAGAATGCCCTGATTTTGGCTCCGCAAAACAGAAACATCCCATGAGCGATAAACATTCTCCAAGCCAAGTTCTTCCTTATGACATTGAGCTATTCTGTTTCCCTTATATTACTCAAGGTTGCTAAAAAGGCATAAAAAAAATATATCTTTGGCCACAAGCGGCATGTTGATGTAGTAAAACGAAGGACGTGGAAACAAAAAATAATAATCCTATTTTTATGTTCCTTGCCCCCCAGGTTGAAGTTCAGGGTTAACAGCTGGAGAGAGTCTTACGTGCCAACTCGAGAGCGCAGCTGTGTCTTGTACAGCATATAAACTCCTTCTGCTAAACATTTGTAGCCTTCGAGTAGGACGTACTTTGCGGTTGGGGCTTAATAACAGCAGGGTTCAAGGAGGCATTTTGAAAGCCACTGTCAGATCCCAGAACCATGCGAAGAGGCCCTTAGCTTCTTGTCACTTGTCCATCTCTTTGCATTTGAAGAAGCCCTCAGAAAAGCCCCTTCTGGAGGGACCAGGTCTCTGGGCTTACTGAATTCTAATTGACGGCAAGAAGATGTAGCCACTAAAATTTGCCACATTTGGGAAGGCTGCCCAACTCTAGTCAGAGCACTAGAAAAAGGAGGCTAGGTGCCAAAGAGTGAGCCAGCAGAAAGTCATATCTTTCAAAGTTGGAATTAACTCTTTATTTGCAAAAACACAATCTTCACACACTTGGCTGAGTGTCAGCCTAGGTAAAGGACGACTGGACGGTTAAGTCCAGTCAAAGGCAACTATGGGCTTGTGGCACTCATCTCGCTTTCAGGCCAAGGGAGCCGGCGTTTGTCCGCAGACAGCCTTCCGGGTCATGTGGCCAGCATGACTAAACCGCTTCTGGCGCAACGGGACATCGTGACAGAAACCAGAGCGCATGGAAATGCTGTTTACCTTCCCGCCGGAGCGGTACCTATTTATCTACTTGCTCTGGCATGCTTTTGAACTGCTAGGTTGGCAGGAGCTGGGTCAGAGCAACGGGAGCTCACCCCATCGTGGGGATTCGAACTGCTGACCTTCTGATCAACAAGCCCAAGGGGCTCTTTATTTGCAAAAACACAGTCTTCACGGACTTGGCTGAGTAGGTCTGGCCCCATGAATCAGTTGCCAAGACTGAAAGTCCTTACCTCCCCGCAGCCATCAAAGTCCCTTCCTCTTCAGGGCTTTCTCCCTAGTGATCAGAGACTGCGCCTGCATGCAGTCTGCCGCGGTTCTGCCCGTTTCGGCCCTTTTCTGGTTCTGGGAGACCAGGGAGGAGGAGAGCTTGTTACATCAGGAGGGGGAGATATCCTGGCTTCATCACCAGCCAGACTCATCTCTGCCTCTCTGCTTCCATCCTCCCCATCACCTGCTTCAGATTCTCAACTTCCCTCTGCCACCGACTCTCCCAGCTCACTAAGCCCTGTTACCTCTTCAAGTTCCAACACCTTCTTCCTCTGACCACTCATTGTCATCCCACCACCACTCTCCAGGCTCTGAGCTTTCTTCTTTTCTTGGTGGTCCCCCAGCTGGTTCCTTCCACCATTCCTCTGCGCCCAACCTGCCCATGACACCAGGACAGGCATATGAGGTGAGCCCACCAGGGAACTGGGTCCTGACAACTGCCCAAGGGTACCAGCATCTGCTGATACTAGCATTGCTGTTCCCTGGCAGTGGCTGGCTGGGCTCTCAGGCTCTCAGTCTTTTCCACTATGCTACCTGTAATCCTCTTAGCCAGGAGATTTAGGGATGGCTGAATCTGTTAGCTTTGGTTTCTCTGTTTTTCTCAATCATATGTGGGGTGCAAATATTATTATTATTATTATATTATTATAATTATTATTCGGTGTTTTTCCCCTAAAAAAATGCTTAGGGGTATTCTCATTTTGACTTAAGAAAATCACCATTTTATAGTTCAAATCGAGAAAAATAAATACAGTACAGTGGTACCTTGTTTTGAGTCTGGGATCCGTTCTGGAGCCCCGGACGCTCGATGAAAAGGACGCTCGACAAAGCACCACTCTGCGCATGCGCATGGAGCGGTTTGCGCTTCTGCGCATGTGCGAGCAGCAAACCCAGAAGTTATTTGTTCTCTTGCTGTGATGGTTAAAGTTTCCAACTGCTAAGAAGCCTCCTTTTTCTTTGTTCTGCTTATCTACTGCCCCGGGGGGAGGAAGCCAATGCCCTGAAGCCTGAATACTCTGATCCTAAACCTCTGCTGCCTTGTGGGATGTCTTCAGAAGAAAAAAATGCTAAGGAGGAAACTCTACACAAATTTAGAAAGACCTTCCTAAGATGGTTGGATGGTGCCTTGTATACCTCCTTCCAGCAACTCTTGCAGCCAAGCTGGTGCCAAACATATTGCACTGTTTTCCTTTGGACCACACCAGTGAAGCCGAGAGCTTCTCGCCTGGACAGCCCAGGACCTCCAGACACACTGCCCAGGCCTGTGCCATGGGAAGGTCACTTTGTTGCTGCTAGCACGGCAAGAACAACACAGGAGTCAGCAGTTAAAACATGTCTCTCCCATATAGGTCTCTAAAGCCACAACAGGTACTGTAAAGCCACTTCCACCTTAAGGAGGAGGTGGGGTTGTGGGCTTCACGGCCCCTCCATGCGCGATTGGGGGATGCCTGGCTGCATCACCCCCTAGCTGGCCAATCGGGTTGGTCCCGGGGTGTGGCCTGCCCTATAAAGGCAGGACGCAGCCGGAGATCTCCCTCTTTGTCCGCCCGCCAGCTGTTTTCCTGCCCTATAAGGTTTTCTTTCTTTGACCTATGGACCTCAGTTGGTCGCTGTTGAGGGGCCCAGTAGGAATTTTTCCACTCGGCAAATTGGCCACTTGGTTTTTCACCTACCTCATAGCAAATCGTCACAACTTTCTGGGTATTGGCGGTTAGGCATTGGTATAGTTCTGTAGATGGAAGAGGGGAGGTAGCGCCATCACCTGCCCCACATATTGAAGGGTAGTCCGTTAATGGATTCCAGGGGGCAAGGCCCTGTCCGAAGCCTAGGGAAGTTAGGGCCTAAGGCACCCCCCCACCGGTGACCCTGGGGGAGCTCCTAATTGATATGCATCAGCAGGACTCCCCCTGCTGGTGGTTAACCCTTCCCAGACTTTAAGCAGACGGGCTGGAGTCAGATATAGTCGGTTAGGACCAATGCCTAAGCCAATAGCGCTCATCACCTGTAACTAATAAAGTTGTGGCCCTTTTTAGCCCATTAATGTGTCATTAATTCCACCGGGGCGGGGGGTCGGGAACTCGCCATGCAACTCTCCAACAGTTTGACTTCACTCTCGAGGGCACACTCTGCCATTGTCTCCCGAGACAGATGGATGCCAACAACCGGGACAGATCACTGATCCATGTAGCTCAGTATTGTCTACATTGACTTGCAGTGATCCTCCAGGACTTCAGATAGGGTTCTCTCCCTGACCTTACCTGAAGATTGGAACTTAGGACCTTTTGCATGCAAAGCAGATGTTCTACCACCAAAATGACGGAAGAGGCATCTCTCAAGAGTTGGTGTGTCCTGCTAAGATCACACAGTTTCAGCCCATATCAAAAGGTGGAAATCCTACCTGCAAACACCCCAGAAGTCAGGTTCTTGCTCCTGCATGATAAATCTTGCCAAAATTACTTAATACCGGCTGCCTTTTGTGGTTGTGGATGCTATCATAGTGGGGGCCTCTTCCAGAGTAACCCAGTTTAACAGAGCAAAAATAGAGCAACGTAAGTGAATTGTTTGCTGCGCAACTGTGAATTTATCAGCCCTTTTGCCCATACATGCTCGAGATGCACCCTGGGATTGTAAGGCCTCCAGATTGCGGAACCTCTACAGGTAGCTGTGAGATCGCGGTCATGCCATCACATTTGCCTGCAGAGATTTCTCAGTCTGTGACTTGGATCCAAGATTGCAAGGTCACGAGGCCAGTCCTTCTGTTCATATATCATCATCATCACCACCACCATTTATTTATTTATAGCCCAGCCCTCTGGCTGGGTTTCCCCAGCCACTCTGGGTGGCTCCCAACAGAATATTAAAAACACAATAAAACATCAAACATTAAAAACGTCCCTCAACAGGACTGCCTTCAGATGTCTTCTAAAAGTCAGAGCGTTGTTTATTTCCTTGACATCTGATGGGAGGGTGTTCCACAGGGAGGGCAGCACAACCAAGAAGGCCCTCTTCCTGGTTCCTTGCAACCTCATTTTTCGCAGGGAGGGAACCGCCAGAAGGCCCTCAGAGCTGTCCGGCCGCGATGACAATGATGGAGATGCTCCTTCAGGTATACCGGGCCGAGGCTGTTTAGGGCTTTAAAGGTCAGCACCAACACTTTGAATTGTGCTCAGAAACGGACTGGGAACCAATGTAGGTCTTTCAGGACCGGTGTGATATGGTCTCAGCGGCCACTCCCAGTCACCAGTCTAGCTGCCACATTCTGGATTAGTTGTAGTTTCCGGATCACCTTCAAAGGTAGCCCCACGTAGAGCGTGTTGCAGTAGTCCAAGCAGGAGATAACCAGAGCATGCACCACTCTGGCGAGACAGTCCGCGGGCAGGTAGGGTCTCAGCCTGCGTACCAGATGGAGCTGATAGACAGCTGCCCTGGGCATGGAATTGACCTGCACCTCCATGGACAGCTGTGAGTCCAAAATGACTCCCAGGCTGCACACCTGGTCCTTCAGGGGCACAGTTACCCCACTCAGGACCAGGGAGACCTGCCCTGTTGCTTCAATGGCTCTTGTGAGATCTTGAGATGGCCTGTTTGGGCCACCCCTAGAGATGCAATGCCCAAGAACGCAGGTGGGGAAGACCAGAGAACTGCAATATCCATGGCAGAATGTTTTTTGCTCCAGGAACTCAGAACATCCTAACTATTCTGGCTCCCTCACCCAGGATCATTCTGCACCATCCTGTTGGATATTTCTGCTATATCTAACCTGTCAGGGGACTGCCATAGGAACAGGGAAGGGAGCTGGGTTACAGGGAACCTCTGAAAATCTTGCAAAGCAATTACTATTCCTGTGGTGGGGAAAGCCACACCTCCAGTGGGGAAGAGGGGAAGGGACCAGAAGATGCTGCTGGGAGCCCCAGTGCCACACCTCGCCAGTCTGATGGTGGGGAAAGCCACACCTCCGGGGTAAGGGAGGGGAAAGGGCCAGAGGATGCTGCTGGGGGCCTCAGCACCACTCCTGGCCAAGCCGGCCAGGAGGCAAGCATGCCTCTTCCATCGCCCACCTTGTGCAGAGGTGTAAGATGCAAAGAAGGAAGGAAAAGGCTGGAGGTGACTAAGCTTTTTATGTTGGGGGAGGACCCGGAAACGACCACTCCCGGTTTCTGCTAGCGACTGAGGCAGAAATGAACTTGTGGTTCTGCACTGTAAATAGTTTCGCACCTAAATAAAACCTGTAAAAGACAGGTTGGAGTCCTGACTGGTTACTCATGAGCAACCACCATTCCCATCTGACATAACCTATATATGAAAAGGCCCTAAGTAACCAATGTTAAGCTGGTCTCCGTTCTATTAAATCAGTGGTTCTCAAAGGCTGCGGTGTGCCACACTGGTGGGGCAGGAGAGAATGACCAGCATGCCAGGAAAACTCAAGGACAATCAAAGAACATTTAAACATTTCGGTGTAGCATAGTATAATATCAAAACAATTGTTTTCTTTTTTCATTTGCGGAATACGAATAGATATATTTTCAAAATGTGAGCAAATGATACCGAGGACAACCCTGCCCAACGTATTTCTTATCAATAAAAAAACCCGAGAGCAATTTTTATGTTCTGAAAGTGCGGTCTGGAGAAAAAAATGTTCGAGAACCACCGTATTATAAATGGGATATTTATGCATCTCCAGGAAAGAGCTGTTTTCACGATGCTAACTTGGAGACTTATCTGCTGCGGGAGGTGCAGGGAACACCCCCCTTGAAAAAGACAAAATGAAGTTATATGGTTTTAGCAGAAATGTTATTAAGGATTATGCAAAAACTGATTGTTAATGGGCTAAAGTGGAAAATTTAAACTTAGACTGTGTTAAGATAAATTATACATCAAAAAATTGAGAAAGAGGGAAAGGATTTGCTGAACCAGCTAATTTGAACTAGAATACAAAAAAGGGAGGTGTGAGGAAGTCGAGGAAACAAGCAAATGAAAGATAAAGATATGAAATTTGGATGTGTTTTTAAATGTTTTTGTTTTTCCTTGTTTTGTTGTACTGTTTCTTTTTTTATTTTTGATGTATTGTTCGTTGAATTTTTTTTTTACCTTTTTTTTTCTTTCTGTAACTATAAAACATCTAATAAATATTATTTAAAAAAAGAAGAAAAAGACAAAACCCATTGAGAACGAACAGGGGCCTATTTGTGCGGCTGACTATTAGTTCACAATGATCTTCCACAATGGCTATTCGGCAACAGCTGGTCCACGTCTCCTCCGGACAAAGCCTTGGTGGGGCCGGAGACCCCCTACGGATGAACCGTAACCGTTGCCCGGGCAACAGTTAACCAGCACGTGTTTCATTGTTCCCAACTGTTTTCCCCAGGATATTTACAGGTGGCAGGGGATTCCCTTCCCGAAAGAGGGGTCGCAACCTTGCGAACTTTCAGATGTTTCAACAAATTGGGGGACAAAAAAAGCATTTCCCCCCTTTTCAAGTGGATTAAGTAAATCTTATTAGCGGTCATCTAGGAGGCAGATGCAAGGCACAGCGTGAGCTCTTTTGCTTGCTTTTTAAAAATTTATTATAAAAAAAGTATTCGGTGCAATTTGCCAGGACGCTCTCATCAAAGGGGGGGGCGGAGTTTAGAATAATAGGATTGTACAATTGGAAGGGACACCAAGAGGTCATCCA
The DNA here is from genome assembly GCF_965153285.1 of Podarcis tiliguerta. Classification (NCBI taxonomy): domain Eukaryota; kingdom Metazoa; phylum Chordata; class Lepidosauria; order Squamata; family Lacertidae; genus Podarcis; species Podarcis tiliguerta. Next base: position 11,074,699 of record NC_139536.1, on the reverse strand, counting down.
GTTCAACCCTCTGAAATGCACAAGACTAGGATAGTTCGTGGCTTTTTCAACAGAACTGAACCTCTGGGCAAACTGTTATCCAGAATTTGATATATGAACATTGCAATCTCGTGCATGTCTACTCAGGAGAATCACTCACAGGTAGGATTGGAGCTGTAGGCTGTGAACGTTTCTGTTGAGATCACGCAAATCTTCTGATTCAAATGCATTCCTCCCCTTGACAAAATACCACTTTCTTTTCTATCGTTTTCCAGTTATGTATGCATGTATACACAGTGGTGCCTCGGGTTAAGAACTTAATTCGTTCTGGAGATCCGGTCTTAACCTGAAACTGTTCTTAACCTGAGGTTAAGCTAATACCTTTAGCTTAAGCTTAAGCTTAACCTTTAGCTAATGAGGCCTCACGCTGCCACCATGCGATTTCTGTTCTCATCCTAAAGCAAAATTCTTAACCCGAGGTACTATTTCTGGGTTAGCGGAGTCTGTAACCTGAAGCATCTGTAACTCGAGGTACCACTGTATTTTGAAGAGCTTCACAACACAAGTCACATTAAAAAGCAAGCCTTTCAGTCACAAAAAAAACAGTAGCCAAAGCAAACCTGTAAATTTTAAAAGCAGCAATAAAGGCTGAAACCAGAAGGGGCAAAATTAAAACGAACCTTTAAAGGCCTAGAAGGGGGGGGGGGGGGAGGAATCTTTACCTGATGCCAAAAGGAAAACAAGCCAAATGTCCTTGGAACAAGTAGTGCACAACTCAAGGGTGCCACCACCGAAAAGGCCCCGTCTTTGATTGTCAACCACTGTACCTCTGAAGGTAGGGGGGCTTGCCTGACAGGCCAGCATCAGTACTAAGCAAAGTTGTGCAAATGCCAGGGCCCACAGGTCCCACTGTGGCTGACACTAGCACCCCATGGTTGTTCCTTTTGTCAACAAAACATTTCTTAGGAGATTGAATCTGGCACTTATATGCAAAGCACGCTACAAAGCTATGGCTCCCCACCCCACCCCCAGTTGATAAAGCTAGCAAAAGCTGGGTGTATTTTACTTCTTCTTTCTTAAACCTAATAGAAAAAATGAAGGCAAATCTAAAATGTTGTCACTGCTTGATGGAAGCAGCCAATAATTTCTCCTGCTGATAGCAAATTCAGGGGGCGAGTACCCACAGGAATGGCACCAAAGAAGCCCACCAAGAAACAGGAGGGGGAGGTATTGGTATGCTGCAGGTGGCAGGAATCCTAAGACTTGCAAAGTACAAAGCAAACTAAAAATCTACCCCCACAATGGCCCGGTGGGGACTGAGCATGCCCAGTAGCTCAGGAATGTCGGGTATCGGTTGGAAAACAGAAATGGGAAAGGGGACAGCCTGTCTGGAAGCTTTGTGGCCTCAAAATCGAGCAGTGAGTTTGTTGCTGTCATATTTCTTTCTGGGAAAGTTGCACTCTTATTATAGAGGAATCGAAGAGAGGTGCATAGCGACAGGAGAAAAATTCATAGAGTAATGGAATGAGCGTAGCACTCCCCCTGCTGTCTGTAGGCGGCGATTCACCAACACTCGCATTGAATTGGTTTTAATTCTACTGTTGTTTCACAAGATTGCAACCTATCCTGGGATCTTACGATGGACTGGACATTTTCATAAGGCCAGTTTGTTGTTTTAGTTGGTTGGGTGTCCCTCTTTTCCTTACCCAGACCTTTGGGTTATAGGGACATTCTAATGGTTGTTCTCGGAGCTGTTTAATTTTTTTCCTTCTGATTTATGCTGGAGTACTTAATTTTAAGGGACGCGGGTGGCACTGTGGGTTAAACCACAGAGCCTAGGGCTTGCCGACCAGAAGGTCCCCACGACGGGGTGAGCTCCCGTTGCTCGGTCCCTGCTCCTGCCAACCTAGCAGTTCAAAAGCACGTCAAAGTGCAAGTAGATAAATAGGTACCACTCTGGCGGGAAGGTAAACTGTGTGCTGCTCTGGTTCGCCAGAAGCGGCTTAGTCATGCTGGCCACATGACCCGGAAGCTGTACGTCATCTCTCTCAGTCAATAAAGCGAGATGAGTGCCACAACCTCAGAGTCGGCCATGACTGGACCTAATGGTCAGGGATACCTTTACCTTACTTAATTTTAAATTATTATTTTTTGATTCTGTATTTTTTTGCACATTGCTATATTCTCCACTCTGAAATATTCAACGAAGAGTGGGCTATACAGACTATATTGTTATTAAAAATGAGGGGTGCAGGCACACTGAGGGGCACCCAACATTGTGGGTGCCCGGCGTTTGTGTGTGGTGCTTTTTGAAGGGCGTAATAGACCCCATTGGCCTCTTCCCACCATGTGGGCTGTGGAATATTGAGGCCATTTCTGCCACAACAATTTTTTCTGTCCAGTATAAAAGGGGACTTACACTTGGAACCACGCCTAGCCTCTTCTCTCCCTTACCTTACAACAGTGGTGTCCAAACCTTTTTCAAAGAGGGCCAGATTTGATGAAGTGATGGGCCGTGAGGGCCAATCAAAGGGCCGACCATAGTTGTTGACCATTTTTTAGGACTGAAGTTGTTGAGGGGTTTCTTTTAGGATTTTACTCCAGGAAATAAACTGCCACAGGGGCTGGATTAAACTGATTAAGCCCCCGAAATGGACTTTGGACATGCCTGCCTTACAAGAAATAATGTGTATATTGGGGCAGGATCCAAACCTCTTTTACATGGGTAGGCAAACTAAGGCCGGGGGGCCAGATCCGGCCCAAACGGCTTCTAAATCAGCTTGTTTTTACATGAGTAGAATGCGTTTCTTTATTTAAAATGCAGCTCTGGGTTATTTGTGGGGCATAGGAATTTGTTCATTCCCCCCCCCAAAAATATAGTCCGTACCCCCATGAGGACTGAGGGACAGTGGACCGGCCCCCCTGCTGAAAAATGGACTTTGGACATGCCTGCCTTACAAGAAATAATGTATATATTGGGGCAGGATCCAAGCCTCTTTTACATGGGTAGGCAAACTAAGCCCGGGGGGCCAGATCCGGCCCAAACGGCTTCTAAATCAGCTTGTTTTTCATGAGTAGAATGCGTTTCTTTATTTAAAATGCACCTCTGGGTTATTTGTGGGGCACAGGAATTTGTTCATTTCCCCCCTCCAAAATATAGTCCATACCCCCATAAGGACTGAGGGACAGTGGACCGCCCCCCTGCTGAAAAAGTTTGCTGACCCCTGCCCTTATACATTGCAATGAAAGAAGCACAACCGCTTGCTTGCTTGCTTATTTGATAGCAGGTACAATTTCACAACATGAGGGATTTCTGATGGGAGGGATATAGATAGGGGTGCAGAGGGAAGCATGAAGTTCTTGGGTATTATTTTTTTAAAACTTAGAGCGTCTTCAGACTGGACATACTGGAACGATAAGTTTGTATAATTAAAGTAGATTCAAGGACTCCCCTGCTGCAACAGATCTACTTTAACGGAGAACAGGGAGTTTTGTGATGGGGAAGATGCACAGAAATGTATGGGCTGAATGAATATAATATAGAAGATGAATGAACATCTTGCAAGCAAATCAGGATGAATGGAGAATGAATGCTCATTTGCCATATAGGTAAAGGGTAAAGGTACCCCTGACCATTAGGTCCAGTCGTGACCAACTCTGGGGTTGCGGCGCTCATCTCGCTTTATTGGCCAAGGGAGCCGGCGTACAGCTTCCGGGTCATGTGACCAGCATGACTAAGCCGCTTCTGGTGAACCAGAGCAGCACACGGAAACGCCGTTTACCGTATATTTCACCCTATAGGACGCACTTTTTCTCCTCCAAAAATGAAGGGGAAATATGTGTGCGTCCTATGGGGCGAATGCAGGCTTTCGCTGAAGCTTGGAGAGTGAGAGGGGTCAGTGCGCACCGACCCCTCTCGCTCTCCAGGCTTCCGGAAGGTATCAGCAAGCCTGGGGAGCCCCATGGGAGTTCCCGCAGGGCTCCCTAGGCTGAGGATAGCAGCCTGCTGCCCGGAGCGCGGGGCGTGCTGAAGCCACGGCTGAGGGGGGGGGGGATATTTTTTTTCTTTATCCCCCCCCCCAAAAGCTAGGTGCGTCCTATGAGCCGGTGCGTCCTATAGGGCGAAAAATACGGTACCTTCCCGCCGGAGCCGTACCTATTTATCTACTTGCACTTTGACGTGCTTTCGAACTGCTAGGTTGGCAGGAGCAGGGACCAAGCAACGGGAGCTCACCCCGTCGCGGGGATTCGAACCGCTGACCTTCTGATCAGCAAGTCCTAGGCTCTGTGGTGTCCTACGCTCTGTGGCCACTCGTGTCCCTATCTGCGATGTAACTGCCCCCTAAATAAATGTTCAAAAAGACCAGATATGATCTAGACTCTGGCATAAGCTTTATGCAAGCAAGTCAAGGATGAATGTTCAATAAACAGATCATCCAGATGAGACATTATACAGTACAATTTCTGTAAATAAAGAGTAATATAAACAGCAACAAAACATGTTCCCTGCCTTGAGGATTTTACTTATTTACACTATCTTTCAATAAAAGAGCACCTGCTCACAATTTCTTTACTGTTTGAAAATGCAAATAAAAAGCAATCCATTTGAAATAGAAAAAAACAACCTCAGCTAAATGAATCAAAATGAACATTTCTAATTACACAAGTATCTCCACCAATCCCCAAACATCCAAATTAATAGCTGCATTTCCCCCCTGTCTACCAATGAAGAATTAATACAGACCTCACGGAGGAGAGCGTTCCACAACTCTGGGGCCACAACAGGTAAGGTCTTGCCCCAGGTAGATGATAACATTACCTTGGTAAAGGAAGGAACTCTGATTAGGGTCTCACTGGTAGATCCTAAAAGCCCCGGGAGATTATAGGAGAGAAAGTTCTCCTTGAGATCCAGGCTGCTCCAGGCTTTGACTGTCAAAAGCTGCATCTTCTTCAATTAGTCCTGGAAACAAGCAAGTAAAAAAATAAAATAAAAATGCAGCAGTTTTAGAACAGGGCCCAAGTTGCAATCAATGCAAGAGCCCTCATTCCCAGTCCTCAATATGCAAACTTTGTCATCTACCCCAAGCAAACAAAACATAACACCCTGCCAAGGAGGCAACCTCTTCAGCCAAACTATATATATATATTTAAATAACCTTCCCAAATTTTTAATGGGAGGGCAGAGGGCATTGAAAGGCACCAAGGGGGTGTCTAAGGGCACTGTGGTGCCCATGGGCACCACATTGGGGACCTCATGGGCACCACATTGGGGACCTCATGACATTACTGAGCTAGGAGGTTCAATGGTCTGACTCAGTTTAAGGCAGCTTCCTGTGCTGCACAGCCACTTTTTAATTTGAAATGTGTTGTATACCTGTATCTTTATCTACCGTATTTTCGCTCTATAGGACACACTTTTTCCCCTCCAAAAATTGAGGGGAAATGTGTGTGCGTCCTATGGAGCAAATGCAGGCTCCTTGGCTTCAGCGATAGCAACGCAAAGCCTCCGAAGCGCAGAGGGAGCACTCCCTCTGTGCTCCAAAGGCTTCGCGTTGCTTTCCTGAAGCCTGAAGAACGACCCCTCTCGCTCTCCAGGCTTCAGGGATAGCCGCTCGCAGCCCCTCCGGCAGGGAGAGGCTGCACGTGGCTATGGCGTCTTTAGCCCCGCGCAGCCTCTCCCAGCAGGGAGAGGTTGCGTGGGACTAAAGAGGAAGCCAAAAGAGCCAGTGGGATCCATCCCGCTGGCTGCCTTGGCTTGTGACATAGCCGTGCGCAACTCCTCCGGCAGGGAGAGGTTGCGCACAGCCTGTACGCTGCTCTTTGGGGCTGGGGGGGGGAAATAAGATTTTTTTCCTTGACACCCCCCCTAAAAACTAGGTGCGCCCTATGGTCCGGTGCACCCTATGAAGCGAAAAATACGGTATATAGCTATATATCTATGCAGTGGACGTTTGGGTTGCGAACGTGATCCGTGCGGGAGGATCTATTGCTAAGGGTGGATATGACCCCACACCTCCCAACTCATTGGCTATTTAAGCACTTCACGACATTGTTTGTTATCTAGTATTAGCATTATTTAAATTCGCAACCCGCAGCGTTCGCAACCCACATCGCCACATCTGCACACACGTGGGTCGCGATTCGGCGCTTCTACACAAAGCACAATTTAGTGTTTCTGCACATGTGCGAGTGCCAAAACCCGAAAGTAACCTGTTCCGGTACTTCTGGGTTTTGGCGTGTCCGTTACCCGAAAATGCGCAACCTGAAGCGTCTGTAACCCGAGGTATGGCTGTATATCCATATCTCCATATCATCTGTATATCTATATATAATGTATCTTGTTCTTGTATCCTTATCTTCTTCAAGGCGGGGCTGGAGGCACCCCTAGGTGGAGCAATGAATGCAAATTTCACCTTTGTACAGTACATGCACTCACGCACACACAACCCCCTCTGTCCTTTCGCAGAGACATGATCAGAACTCAAGGACACATTTCATCCGGGTGCAAGGGAAGCCCCAGGGTCGGAAGCAGGGCCAGTGATTGGTGTAGCCTGGTGAGAGGGAGTGTACCAGAGAGGCTAGAGGGCCACATTGGGCTCCGGGGTCTGAGGTTCCCCACCTCTGCTATTAAGATCTGCCAGCTGCTCAAGGGCATCGCTGGGACAACTTGTATGTTCTATCTCTGCTGCCGAGTTGCTATCTGTGGTCCTGAAACCCACGCAATAGTCCAAGGTGCTGATTTTGTCTCTCTTTGCCTTCCTATCTCTCTGGAAGCCTGGGACTACTGACTTCCCTCTTTTGACATTTGCATCCTGCTTTTCCAACAGCAATGTTGAGCTCAAAGCTGCGCACAATAGCAATAACCTTAAAAATGAGCAAGCATTGCAGCCACTACAATTATAGCTTGCCGACAAAGGTCCGTATAGTTAAAGCTATGGTTTTCCCAGTAGTGATGTATGGAAGTGAGAGCTGGACCATAAAGAAGGCTGATTGCCGAAGAATTGATGCTTCTGAATTATGGTGCTGGAGGAGACTCTTGAGAGTCCCATGGACTGCAAGAAGATCAAACCTCTCCATTCAGAAGGAAATCAGTCCTGAGTGCTCACTGGAAGGACAGATCCTGAAGCTGAGGCTCAAATACTTTGGCCACCTCATGAGAAGAGAAGACTCCCTGGAAAAGACCCTGATGTTGGGAAAGATTGAGGGCACAAGGAGAAGGGGACAACAGAGGACAAGATGGTTGGACAGTGTTCTCGAAGCTACCAGCATGAGTTTGACTAAACTGCTGGAGGCAGTGGAAGACAGGAGTGCCTGGCATGCTCTGGCCCATGGGGTCACGAAGAGTCGGACACGACTAAATGACTAAACAACAACAATCATACCAAAAATGCAATAGCAGAAAAAGATAAGGCAGAAAACAAATTCTTCGCATGATTAATACAATGTACAGGCCATCACCTATCTTTGGCAGTCAGTTTCCCTATGGATCAGGGCACTTACACAGCAATTTGGGCATCCCTCTGTGTCACCAAACATTGATGGGCATCCCATTCAAAATCAGAGAGAGATTTCCATCTATCAAGAGACCTTTTTCTAATGATTTGTTCTCACTGATGAAACGCCACCCAACCCTCATGGACTAATTACCGAACAAGGGAGCATAGAAACATAGGAAGCTGCCTGATGCAATGTTGATCCATTGATCCATCTAGCTCAGGGGTCAGCAAACTTTCAGCAGGGGGCCGGTCCACTGTCCCTCAGATCTTGTGGGGGGCTGGACTATATTTTCGGGGGGGGGGGGATGAATTCCTATGCCCCACAAATAACCCCGAGATGCATTTTAAATAAAAGCACACATTCCACTCATGTGAAAACACACTGATTCCCGGACTGTCTGTGGGCCGAATTTACAAGGCGATTGCGCCACATCCAGCCCTCTCAAACAACAAATGATACATTTTTGATAAATTTTTAACATTAGTATCTAACAACTCCGTTTCCAATTTGGTTTTTTCTGACGCAAAACCATTTTTCTTGTCAAGTTTAAACAATTCATTAATCTGATAATAACGTAGCCAACCCAATTTATCTTTGATTTGCTCAAATGGTCTTGAGTTGTATCCTTCCTTATCTTCCAACAGTAAATCAGAATATCTCAACCAGGTACTCTCCATATTTATTTTTTTCTGGGCCTCTGCTTCCATTGGTGAAAGCCACCTAGGTGTTTTCCTTTCTAAGGAAAGGATGTTTATATTTTAGGGTATAAAGATTTTCTAATTATATGGTTTTTAAAGCCTTTATGAGCCTCTATCTTATCATACCATAAATAAACATGCCAACTGAATACATTGCCGAACCCCTCCAAATCAAGAACATCAGCATTATCTAATTTAATCCATTCCTTAACCCAACAAAGGGCTGCGGCATCAAAATATATCTTCAAATCCGGCAGAGAAAATCCCCCTCTTTCTTTTGAATCTGTTAGTAATTTATATTTAATTCTGGGTCCCGCCCCCCGCCCACCAGATAAATAAACACTTTCTGATGGTCTAGCTCAGTAATGCCAACACAGACCGGCAACAGCTCTTCAGGTTTTCAGGCAGCGATTCTCTCCCAAATCTACCTGGAAATGACAGGAATCGAACTTGACACCTTCTGCTTCGCAAGGCAGATGCTTTGCCACTGAGCTACTGCCCAAATGGGATTGAGAACACCCTCCCTCTCCTTGTTAACATACAATCTGCCCACACCTCTCTCTGTGAAAAAGGAAAAACAAGATTTACTTTTATTTTTTACTTTTTTGCTTCTCTCTCTTGATGTCTTCCCCAAGCCCCTTAGCAACTGGGATCTGGCTCAGAAGGCACACGAAGGCTCCTGGCATGATGCCCTGTCTCTTTTTCTAGTCAACAAAGCGAGGGACCCCAGCCGCAGAACGGCAGGTGCAACAGACGCAAGGTCCAGAGATTTCGCTTCATGGGCCCAAATGCCACCTGCCAGCATGTTGTGCTTTCACTCTGAGATGGAGCGGAGAGGAGGGGGATTTCTCTAGAGATGGGGTGAGGTGGAGATTTTAGGCTTCTGCAGACAGAGACTCTGGCGTTGGGCCTCTTCCCAACTCTGCGGAGGGCAGTTTTGCACCTAGGCAGGGAATAGCTCCCCTCTCAACCAATTGCCATATTTATTTTATTCGTGGGAATAGTTCCACATTGGGTCATCAAAGTGGCTCACACAGATTTGATTATTATTTTTTAAAGAAAATATAACGGAGTTAACAATTTCATGAGCTCTCAAGCAGAAGCAAAAGGTGCCTGAAAGATGGGCAGATCTATTTGGTTTCTCATTTTTGCAATCTTAAGTTCAGTTCTATGCATTATTATTTTTTAAAAAAGCATTTCTGTACTAAAATAGGATGAAACGTCAGGGTGGCGTAAAATGTTAAAACATAAAACACAATTTAAGAAATGAATATTAAATATAAACACTACTGATGATCCTTAAGGTGGCTGGCTGATCAAAATCAAAATCAAATAGTTGCAAAGGCCTGTGAGCATTTCCACATTAGTTTGCAATGAGGGTGGTGGTGGTGACGATTTAAAAAAGGCCTCCTGATAATCATCAGTGTTTTTGTCTGAATTTCTCCCATTAAACACATTTTCAGATGCAATCTCTCCTAATAGAAACACTTTTGCAAACCAGCTTCCCCAAACGCAATGCGTAGGTGCGTGATATTTTCCAATAAAGCATGCGTTCATTTCTGTCCAGCGCCGAGGGCCTTCTGGTGGTTCCCTCGCCGCGAGAAACCAAGTTACAGGGAACCAGGCAGAGGGCCTTTTCGGTAGTGGCGCCCTCCCTGTGGAACACCCTCCCACCAGATGTCAAAGAGAAAAACAACTACCAAACTTTTAGAAGACATCTGAAGGCAGCCCTGTTTAGGGAAGCTTTTAATGTTTAATAGGTTATTGTGTTTTGGTGGAAGCTGCCCAGAGTGGCTGGGGAGGCCCAGCCAGATGGGCAGGGTATAAATAAATTATTATTATTATCTGGCCGGAGAACAGAAAAAAATTGTGTGAATTTGGTAGAGTGGTTGTGTTTTGGTCCCCTTTCCACTGGGTGGGAGGGGAAGCCCACAGACAGCCTTCTCCCTGGTGTAAATGGTGTCTTCACTCTGAGGGGTAAGCCAAAATGGCAGAAAGTTACCCCCCTAAAAGAGGCAGATTTGGGGGGTTAGAATGGAAAGACACAGAACAGGTGATGCATTCCTGTCCCCTAAAAACGTCCCTTCCACCCCTTGCATTTATGTCACTTCAGTGCCTCTTCAGATTGGTCTGTTTTTTTTACTCCTGAAGGTATCCTGCAAGGCAGTGGAGGGTTAAGATCAGAGTTTTCCTTCTCCTAGATGGGCTACCTTCCCAAGTTGATGAGCCCCTTCTGCCCCTCACTTCCCTCTACAGCACATGAAGAAACCGCCTTCTCGACCGTTGGACCCACTATTGGTCTCATCTATTCCATCAGAGCCTGTCTTCACATGCAGAGGAAGTCCCAAACTCACCAAGCATTTGAGATCCATGAGCTATCTTCACCTGTTTTAGCCGGCCAGTCGAAGCCGCTGTCACCTGCTGACAACTTCTAGGAGCCATAGGTGAGAGCTGAGTGCCGGGTGGGGACCAAACTACCCCAAAATGAGCATGACGTGTCCCTCACCAGCGATATTCAAGGTAAAGGGATCCCTGACCATTAGGTCCAGTCGTGACCGACTCTGGGGTTGCGGCGCTCATCTCGCTTTATTGGAGCCGGCGTACAGCTTCCGGGTCATGTGGCCAGCATGACTAAGCCGCTTCTGGCAAACCAGGGCAGCGCATGAAAACGCTGTTTACCTTCCTGCTGGAGCACACCTATTTATCTACTTGCACTTTGATGTGCTTTCGAACTGCTAGGTTGGCAGGAGCAGGGACCGAGCAACGGGAGCTCACCCCGTCACGGGGATTTGAACCGCCGACCTTCTGATCGGCAAGTCCTAGGCTCTGTGGTTTAACCCACAGCTCCACCCTTCACCAGCGATATTACCCCTCCCCTAACCCTCCACATACCCCAGCTCTTGAACTATAGTGCAACAAAAGCAGGACACCCCCCCTCCCCCGCCGTACATTTGTGGGATGAAGTGTTCATAGATTTGAACAAGAAGCTATGGGGCATTTAAAGATGGGAAAGGAACCATGTCCTGAAAGTTTCGATGGTGCAAGCAGTATTGGAGGCGGGGTTCTGTATAACCACCCCGATAGCACCATGAGTACAAGTCATCATGAATACACAATAAAAAAGGGTGTCTGGAGAGACTCTCAGAAAATGTGGGTGCTGGAATATGCTTCTGCCAAAATACTATGTTTCTCTCTCCTTAGAACAAAAAAAAGCAAACTACATGTACTCAAATGCTCTTCATTGAGTGTGCTCATCGCTTTACAATTCTATAGACACAATAGGCAAATTTTAAAGTAATAGCAAAATAAACTTGTGTAGGGTTATAAAGGATTGTAATTTTTGCATTTCATTGCCATTCAGCTCCCACCTTATTCACCCCCTCCTTTATATACCTGCCAGCTAAGATCTCTTACCTAGATATTCTCAGGGACTGGACCTTTTCAACTTATGCAACAAATTGTATTTCAGTTATTAATGCCGCATTAATTTTTCTGAAGCAAATTATGTCCACGGAGAAGTATAAAGAGAATCGACATATTGAGCAGCGTGCTATATTTTTGGCATTTCCACCCTAAACAACTCTACATAAGAGTAAGCGCTGTTGATTTCAGCATGCCCTTGCGTCTTACGTGCCAAAAAAGGAAGCCAAATTAAAACTTTTTAGCAGGGTGACATGATAGAATTAACTCTGGATTTTGAATGATGTTACCAGTGGATGGCAGTTCTTTAGCAGGTTGCCTTAAAACTACACCAAGAGAGTATCCAAAATTTGGTGGTCGGCATTCAGTTTTTCAAATTTTGACAATCCTGGGTGAAGCAGGTGAATTTCCAAAAACTTAGATACACTGGTGACAGCTGACAAGTGCTTACTTGTGTACTCTCCAAGATTTGAAATACATCCATGTCTCCATCTATCTCTATCCATTTTCATCTCGGCTCAAAATTAATCTGGGATTGTCAACATTCGCCTATCAGTGCAACCTCCCACCCAATTTTGGACATTCACTGTAACACATACATTTTTAGGAGTGGGCCAACACAATTCCTTCTTCCACAACAGGAAAATCAAGGTGTTTGTAACAGAGCGGTAAGGGTTACACCTTCCACAGTTAACATAACTTTCTACCTCACCCCATAAAAAAAGATTTTCAGGCTTACCAGAAAGGATTGTTTGCATTGCTCCCAATCTGGCCAGGCGGGTGGGGGCATGTCTGAAGAGACAGACAACACGGTGGGATGGCAACAGGTTTGCAGCCGAGAGGTCGCTAGCGGAAATTCTGCTAAAGCAGCATTTTATAGCCCAAGTCCACTTTGCTTTTTGGCATTAGCTCATTTGGCAAAGGGAAAGAACCCCCGACTATAGACAGCATCAATTCAATATCTAGGTCTTCCCTTTGAGCTGGAATCCTCTTTGAAGTCTTCCAAATTCGCCACCGGAGCTCGCCTGGGCCTCCGAAATTCCCTCCCTGCCGCATCGCTTCCTGCTTCTTTGATTTCCCTTCCCAATTTCTCCAGCACAAAAGCATCTGCCCACCGCACAGGGCAGCCGAAAGCTTTCAGAAGGTTTTCTCTCTCTTTTTTTTAAGCTCCCCCCACCGCAGCGAAAGAAAGCCAGGAGCAACATGTTACAACAACCGAGCTTTTCTATAGGAAAGGAGACTGGCAGCCCACACTTTGTTATTCACTTCATAGGCAAGAGTCTTTTTGACAGTGCTAAACCACCGGCCCTGCTGAGCTCAGCAGGAGTCAAGCGCTGAGTACCATCTGTCAAAGCTGTAGGGTCTTCCCCCTCCTCTCCTCGCCCCGTTTATTGTTATTATTACTGTTATTATTATTAAATTATTCTACAATCTGCTAAAAAGGAGGCAGGGAATGGAAGTTACTTGATTGCATTGTTAGCGGAAGTTTGCAGACTGACTCCAAGCAGCAGTGAGTGCGCAAATTCCCAAAACACTACAAAGAAAAGAGGGGAGAGAGAGTATTCTCTGAAGAGAGCCAGTCTTTTAACTCGGAGGGTCTGTGTGAAGCAGAAAGAGAGTTCCCTGCTATCTTATTCAAGAAAAGGTTGGAACCATTCATTCAGAAGAAGCTTTGATGGGGAAAAGGGTACTGTTTGAGTGTTTTATTTCAACTAGCCATAACAGGTATAATTTTTTTTTGTTGCATGGCAAGTTCCCGCCTCCCACCAGTAGGAAACAACGACATGTGACACAAGTATTTAGGTTAATGGGCTAAAATAGGCCACAACTTTATTGGTTACAGGTAAAGAGCGGTATTGGCTTAGGCATTGGTCCGAACCGACTATCCGGCTTCAGCCTGTTTGCTTGAAGACCAGGAAGGGTTAACACCAGCAGGGGGAGCCCTGCTGATACACACCAACTAGGGACTCCCCCAGGGTCACTGCTCGGGGGCGTGCTTTAGGTCCTGACCTCCATAGGCTTCAGACGAGGCCACGCCCCCCAGAATCCTTTACCAGACTACCCTTCAATATTTCGGGGAGGTGATGGCACTCCTCCCCCTAACACATCTACATAACAATACCCCTACCAATGCCTAACCGCCAAAACCAAGGAAGTTGTGACGATTTGCTACGAGGTAGGTGAAAAACCAAATGGCCGGTGCCAATTTGCCAAGTGGAAAAAATTCCTACCAGGCCCCTCAACGGCGACCGACCGAGGTCCATAACAAGGTCAGAAAGGAAACCTTGAAGGGCGGGCGGGCGGGCAACCTAAAAAGCTGAGCGGCCAAAGAGGGAGATCCCGAGCCGTGCTTGCCTCAAATGAGGCAGGCCGCACCCCCTGAGCCAGCCGATTGGCTGGCCAGGGGAATGACGCGGCCCGAGGATTCCCCTGATCGCGTGGGGCTGGAAGCCAGCCTCCTCCTGAGGTCGGAAGTGGCTTTGTCATTGTTACACGAACTTCTGGCCTTCCAAGTGTTGCCGGACTACAAATCCCATTGCCGCTGACCATTGGCCATGCTGGCTGGTGCTGATGGGAGTTGGAAGTCTTTAGTTGCTTCAGAAATGCACAGTAAACTTTTTGGAACTTCCCCAAAACTTTAACCCTACTTTTAGATGGGGTTCAGCTCATTCAGAAACGGGAGACTTGAGTCTGAAGGGCTCTATTTTGCTCATACTGAGCCTGGCAACTTAAAGACAAGTCCATCCATTTGCCACCTCAGTTGGCCCAGAAAAGTAGGACACAGAGATGGTGCCTTGGGCTGAAAACCGAGGGGCCGTGGCACAATGTGTGCCTGTGACATCACACACTTGACGCATGACACATTGTTGGGATGAGGCGCATCCTCAGCAGAAGGCCTTGCCCAGCGCCGTGCAGCTTCAATGGCTGTGCCTTCAATGCTCTCAGCCTCCTCTGTTCCCTCAATATTGGGGGGCTGAGTCACCCGCTAAGGAATCTTGAGGGGACTGGTGACACCTCCACCCCCTAGAGTTAGTGTGCCTGGTAGGACATCAGTGAATTTAGCATGGCCATAGTATCTTCATGGGTCGTCATTACAGTATAAGTTTTTTATATCTAAACTGAAGGGTCAGAAAAAACAAAGCAACAATCCCCCTTTTTTTTATATTTTCATTCCCAGGAACTTCCCAGGCGGCTACCGGCAGTTGCTCAAATGCCCATTTCTGAAAAACAGAAGGCATTTGACAATTTGCAGTTGTCTTCTTCGTGGTGTAACAATGTCTGGAATCGAGATATTTGAGAAAAGAGCACACTGTTTAAGTCTTAAAAGGAACTGAAGATCCCAGAACGTTTCTAGGCCTCTCGCGGACACTATCACTGCAAGTGCAAAGTTCTTTGCTGATACCAATGTGAGAAATTCACTTCGTAATAGTGAATAGCAAAAATTGTTCTCTGTTCATCTTGTTCAACAGTGAAAGCAATTATGCTTTCACATTGCAATTGCATGCCCTTTTATTTATTTTTTACATAATTCAATGAAATAAGAATTTCTTATTTCTTATTAATACACAGCGTTTTCAGGTTTTGGCGTTTGCAACATGTTTTTGCAAAGTAACATACCTGCACCCCTCACCTGTCCATTCTTTACCTTTGCACCACTTGTTGATATTCTGGCAACTCTGCTGATAAGCTGTGAATGTACTGTGGGTGGAATGTGCTCCCCCCCCTTCATTTTAAGGTTGTGAATCTTCACAGAACCACAGATTCCATGCACAGTATGTTTCCTACATTAACAGCAGAGCTCCCAGATGATGTGCAACTGCTGTCATGGGCCCCTGAGCTCCATTAGGATCTGGCATGGTTTGGTGGCCCCAGATGGAAGAGGAGAAAGAAGGAAGGAGAAGGAACAGACTGGGGGGATGGGACAGGAAAGTTGGCAACTGAGGGATGGAGGAGGGAGGGCCTCCCCTTGCGACTCTAGATATCAAAGTCCAAGAAGCAGATCTTCTGGCTATATCTACCACTCCTCCTGTAGAGCAGAGCAGAGCCTCATTGGGGAAATGGGAAGACTTCGACCAGCCAGAGAGAGAGGCAGGCACTGAACAGGAATTGGTGGTTGCAGCCCAAGAGACGATATACAGCCTATGAAAGGCTGCCTTCCGATGGCTCAAGTGGCAGAAACTCCATACCCTCCAACATTTCTCCAATGAAAATAGGACATCCTGCCATAGCCTCCAACATCTCTCCAATGAAAATAGGGACGTCCTAAGGAAAAGCGGGACATTCCGGGATCAAATCAGAAACCAGAATGGCTTCTGTAAATCCAGGGCTGTCCCTGGAACATAGGGACACTTGGAGGGTCTGTGTCACGGGTGATCGAAGTCCCGGCTGCGGACGTCAGGACCGGGGGCAAGATGGCAGGGTGGGAGCAGGAACAGGAGTCCAGAAGCCAGGAGTCAGAAAGCCAAGAGTCTGAGGGTCAGAGAACCGGGAGTCAAGAAGCCAAGGGTCTGAGGGTCAGGAAGCAAGGAGTCACAAAGTCAGGGATCCGAGGATCAAGAAGCAAGGAGTCACACAGTCAGGGGTCTGAGGATCAAGGAGCAAGAAGTCACGAAGGTAGGGGTCCGAGGATCAAGAAGCAAGGAGTCATGAAGTCAGCGGTCCGAGGATCAAGGAGCAAGAAGTCTCGAAGTCAGGGGTCCGAGGATCAAGAAGCAAGGAGTCACAAAGTCAGGGGTCCGAGGATCAAGGAGGAAGAAGTCACAAAGTCAGGGGTCCGAGGATCAAGAAGCAAGGAGTCATGAAGTCAGGGGTCCGAGGATCAAGGAGCAAGAAGTCTCGAAGTCAGAGGTCCAAGGATCAAGAAGCAAGGAGTCACGAAGTCAGGGGTCCGAGGATCAAGAAGCAAGGAGTCACGAAGTCAGGGGTCCGAGGATCAAGAAGCAAGAAGTCACGAAGTCAGGGGTCCGAGGATCAAGAAGCAAGGAGTCACAAAGTCAGGGGTCCGAGGATCAAGAAGCAAGGAGTTATGAAGTCAGGGGTCCGAGGATCAAGAAGCAAGGAGTCACAAAGTCAAGGGTCCGAGGATCAAGGAGCAAGAAGTCACGAAGTCAGGGGTCCGAGGATCAAGGAGGAAAAAGTCACAAAGTCAGGGGTCCGAGGATCAAGAAGCAAGGAGTCACAAAACCAGGGGTCCAAGGATCAAGAAGCAAGGAGTCATGAAGTCAGGGGTCCGAGGATCAAGGAGCAAGGAGTCACAAAGTCAGGGGTCCGAGGATCAAGGAGCAAGGAGTCACAAAGTCAGGGGTCCAAGGATCAAGGAGCAAGGAGCAAGGAGTCACAAAGTCAGGGGTCCAAGGAGCAGGGAGTCAACTGCAGCAAGGCAGGGAACGTGTTGCTGCAGCAAAGAGCTGAAGGGAAAATGCTGACCTTATATCCCTTCCCAGCCCTTGTGAGTTACCAACCGGCCTCACCTGTGTGGCCACGCCTTGCCTCTTCAGCTCAAACTTAGGAAGGCCCCAGTCCTGCAGAGCCCTATTGGTCACAGGGCTTGGCTCCTGCTCGCACACCTGACAGTCTGCATTTGTCGGCACACATACACAGGTCTCCATATTACAGAGACCAGAGACCTTTCCCGGATCCTTAAACAATGCCAGGGAAAGGCAAGGACACCAGGGACCCGTCGACAGCAGCCGAAGGAGTTAAACGTTGCCAGCACCCGGCATTTAAAAGCAAATCTATAGGCGAGTCAAACAATTAAGCGTCTTCAGGTAGGTGGTTTCATTCAAGGCTGCTGGAGAAACAGCAGTAGCAGCACTTATTCTCTTTGCGCAGCGTGGGTCCCAGCTGTGGTAAGCCCCAGCACCTGTTCCTTCCACATTCCTGCTGTTTCGGGGCTGTTAGCAACGGACTGCCAAGAGGGCCCTGGGAGGCTCATAATGGATCAAGGCAGGCGCTGAGTGTGGCCGTTGCTTAACTAATGGGTAGCTGTTCACTTTCGCACCAGTTGTTCTCTGGCTCTTTCCAAGATCAGAACTTGGAAGAAGGTTAGGCTCTTTGTATATAGCTTTCACATAGACTTGAATGAGGAAGATACCTCATTCAGAGAGACTTTGATAGAACTGAATGATGCTTCTCTCCAGCTTGCAAAGCTTTTAATGGAATAGGTTGTTATACACCCTTGTGCAAATTAATTGAAGCAAACAATTTAGTTTACTGTACAAAACTCACATATACAGTGGTACGTCTGGTTGTGGACGGGATCCGTTCCGGAGGCCCGTTCGCAACATGAAAAGAACGCAACCTGCGTCTGTGCGTCTGCGCATGCGTGGGTTGCAATTCACCGCTTCTGCGCATGCGCGGGATGTCATTTTGCGTGTCTGCGCATGCGCGAGCGGCAAAACCCGGAAGTAACCCTTTCCGGTACTTCTAGGTCGCCGTGGGACGTATCCTGAAAGAATGTAACATGAAGCAAACATAACATGAGGTATGACTGTATGTATATTAGTAACGGATATGACCTCTGCTATTTTAAAGCAGCATTTGAACACGGTTTGGCATGGAGTCTACTACAGTGGTACCTCGGGTTAAGTACTTAATTTGTTCCGGAGGTCCGTTCTTAACCTGAAACTGTTCTTAACCTGAAGCACCACTTTAGCTAATGGGGCCTCCTGCTGCCGCCACGCCACCAGAGCACGATTTCTGTTCTCATCCTGAAGCAAAGTTCTTAACCCGAGGTACTATTTCTGGGTTAGCGGAGTTTGCAACCTGAAGCGTATGTAACTTGAAGCGTATGTAACCCGAGGTACCACTATAGTTTCGAACAGTCACTGTTGATTTTCGGATCCCTGTACCACATCTGAATCAGCACCTGAATGAGCTTCTCCATAGTCGTACAGTCTACAGCACGGAGGCGACTTTGCATATAGCCCACAAGTTCTCAATGGGATTTACGTCCGGGGAATTCCCTGGCCAATCAAATACCTGTATTTGCAGCTCTGCCATGAATTTCTTCACCACTTTTGTTGTGTGACAGTGGGCTAGGTCCTGCTGCAATACCCCAGTACCATCAGGATACCTCTTTTCGAGCTTTGGAATAACTCTTTCGTAGAACCTCAATATATTGTGGCGAGCGCATTATTCCTTCTATTGGCTGCAGGCTTCTGACACCATAACGATCAACAGATTTTTCGTGTTTGTTTTGAGTACAGAATTACGAGTGAGATAGAAAACATGCTTTGTTTCAATTAATGTGCACAAGGGTGTAAGTTTTTTTTTGGGGGGGGGGAAGACTCCCCTAAAATATTTGAATTCATCAACGGGTTAGAATTTAAACGAACCCTTAAATTCCTGAGTGGAGACTGGAGTTTAAACCAGTGTCCAGGAAAAAGCCTGGCAGAAGTTCCTTTGCAAGGGAAACACCAGAATGGCAAAGGCCATTAGCAGAGTCTCTGGGCCGGACAGAAAATGGGCAAAGCCCCTCCCTGAGGTGAGAGATAGTTAGCAGAGACAAATGCTCAGATTTCCAGGAGGGAGGGGCAGAACTGCAGTGGGCAATGAAGAAAAGCGACCAGGAAAAAAATCTCTTTTTGGAGGAGGGGGCCAGCCCACGAGGCAGGCAGCTTGTTTTATGCTACAGATAAGAGGCTCAGACATGATGTTTGGGGTCTCTTGGAGACCGAAGCTGCAGCAATGGAACAAACAGGATCTTCTTGGGATGTGAATGCTCTCTCCATCTAGGTCCAGGCTGCATTATATGTAAATAAACCATATATCACACAGACACTGCTGTCTCTGCTGTGCCTCTTTGCTTGCTCTGCTTGGCCCCCTCCCTGGACGTAGCCAAGGCAGGGCAGGAGGGGAAGTTGCCCCCCCCCAATAAATAAAAATCAATACAAATCTGAAGTTCTGCCCCCCCAACAAACGACCAAAAATCCTGGCTATGCCCATGCCCTACCCCCGTTCTACCAGTAGAAAGGTAGCTACAGTGGTACCTCGGGTTACAGACACTTCAGGTTACAGACTCCGCTAACCCAGAAATAGTACCTCAGGTTAAGAACTTTGCTTCAGGCTGAGAACAGAAATCGCACGACAGTGGCGCGGCAGCAGCGGGAGGCCCCATTAGCTAAAGTGGTACCTCAGGTTACAGGTTAAGAACGGACCTCCGGAACGAATTAAGTTCTTAACCTGAGGTACCATTGTATGTAATTTTGTGTGTGTGTAAATAGAACATGTTTTACAGTTATACCTCATGTTACATTTGCTTCATGTTACGTCTCTTCAGGTTGCATCTCGCGGCGACCCGGAAGTACCAGAAAGGGTTACTTCCAGGTTTCGCCGCTCGCGCTTCGCGCATGCGCATAAGTGCCAAATCGCGCCGCGGACGCTTCAGGTTGCGCTCTTTTCAGGTTGTGAGTGGGCCTCCGGAACGGATCTTGTTCACAACCAGAGGTACCACTGTATTAATAATTTTTATAATTTATACAAACTACAATTACATAAAACGATAGGAACATAATGAAATATTTTAGAAGCAGAAAAAGATAGAATCATAGAACTGGGACCCAAGGGTCATCTAGTCCAACCCCCTGAATTGTAGGAAACTCAGTTAAAGCATCCATGACAGATGGCCATCCAACCTCCGCTTAAAAACCTCCAAGGAAGGAGAGCCCACAACCTCCTGAGGGAGATCCATCTTTCATGTATTATAAAAAGTAAACAACACTTATTTGACCCCAGTTATTTGACCCAAAGGGGGAAACCAACAGATACAGTCCAAAGGGCGCACTGGGAGTTCTGTATATGTGTGGAGAATTTTAAAGAGCTGACCTGGTGCGAAAAGATCTTGTCATCCGGAGGAGCCCTGGTTGCCTAGATAAAACACTATAATAATTATAATAATATTTTTTTATTTATACCCTGCCCATCTGGCTGGGTTTCCCCAGCCACTCTGGGCGGCTTCCAACAAAACACTAAAACACAATAACCTATTAAGCTCCCCACACCCTTACCTGGGAGTAAGACCCACTGAACTCATTGTGGCTGTCTTCTGAGTCGATGCTTACTAGATGCACTTACTAGATGCAAGTCAGCAGCACCAGACAACCCCAATCCGCTAGGCTCTGGAGTAGATTTCACCCTGCTCTTTGCAGAACCGGGCTGGCACTGCCGACGGGCCCTGCACCCCTTGGCAACATTCAAAGGCCCTGATCCGCTAGGCCCTGGGGTGGATTGCTCCCTGCACCTCTGAGAGTCAGGCCCAGGCTGCCACCGGGTGCAGCCCTGGCGGCAGCAACAAGCAGCTCCGGTTCACCCAGCCCTACCCATTGCCACCGCATGTCTTCACCTGGGGGTTCTAGATCGCAGGCTCTACTGCTCAAATCGGGAACCTCAGCGATCGCGCTCTCCCGCCAGAAACGTACCAGGACTGCTCCAAGAAAACACATGAGGCAAAAATGGCCTTGGTGAAGATTTGACGTTTTCATCCCCAGAAAGTTTTTGATTTGAGTTTCTACTGAAATGAGACTGCATTTTAATGTTGTATTTTAATCTTGTTTTTAAGTTGTATTTTAATCAATTGTTTTTATACCTGGTGTTAACCGCCCTGAGCCCGGCTTGGCTGGGGAGGGCAGGGTATAATAATAATAATAATAATAATAATAATAATAATAATAATAATTAAGTACTAGGCCCTGACGGGCTGCTCCCTTACCCGCTTGCAATTGGCCAAGCGGATAGCCAGCCTAGCAGGATTTTTTTTTAAAAAAATCTTTTTTCTTCACTTCTCACTTCCCACGGTGGTCCCCGAGCCTCGTGCTGTGGCCACCCATTTACAAAATTTTCACCTGTAAGGTAAAAAAAGGTAAAGGATCCATGGATGGTTAAGTCCAGTCAAAGACGACTACGGGGTTGCGGCGCTAATCTCACTTTCAGGCTGAGGGAGCCGGTGTTTGTCCACAGACAGCTTTCCGGGTCATGTGGCCAGCAGGACTAAACCGTTTCTGGCGCAACGGCTCACTCCATCGCTCAGATTCGAACTACAGTCATACCTCGGGATGAATACGCTTCAGGCTGAGCATTTTCGGGTTGCGCTCTGCGGCGACCTGGAAGTAATGGAATGCGTTACTTCTGGGTATCGCCGCTTACGCATGTGCCGACGCTCAAAATGACGTCATGCGGAAGCGGCGAAACACGACCCACGTACACGCAGACGCATGTTACGTTCACTTCAGGATGCGAATGGGGCTCCGGAACGGATCCCGTTCACATCCAGAGGTACCACTGTACTGACCTTCTGATTAGCAAGCCCAAGAGGCTCAGTGGTTTAGACCACAGCGCCACCTGCTTTCACCGGTTGGGAAAGACTGCATTATAAGACCCTCGTGGTATCTTCCAACTCCACGATTCTTTGATCCTATCCACTTTTTCCACACATATTTTTACTCACTTTTCTTATTTGCATTTTTGCCCCCTGCAAGAAAAAGCTCCAGGTGTAAACTTTCCTCATAAGAGAGTTGTTCTAGCTCCTTGATCATGTTTGGCTTTTTTTGAACCCGATCCAAGTCTGCAACTGTCCTTTTCAGAGTCATTATTTAGAACATCTGCACAAGGCCGGTGCTAACAGGTTCCGATGGAGAGGATATGAAGGACCGGTCAGCAGAATTTTTATGACAGACGCCGTCACGGTGGAATGCTGGCTTTGTGATATTTATTGTCGCTGACAAAATGGATCCCGGCCAGCCTTTCGAACTATATATGTAGTCCTTTTCCCAGCATGCTTTATGGGAAACTGTAATTCTTTTCCAGATGACATGAGGCCGATGACAGAAGAATGGCGCAATTAGATTTACACATGATTAGAACTGCAATTTGCACCGAGCTCTGACCTCCAGCTGTATGCAAATGGCAGACATTCAATTTGGGGTGGATAAAATGGCTGACCTTTCGAGAGTTCATTCAGGGCTGATCAATACACACACACACACACACACACACACACACACACCTCTCATTGTCCATATTTGATTATACTTATGGGTGAACATGTACTGTACTTGAGAGTAGAATCCAGATTGGTTTCAGAGTTGGGTTGGTCAACTTTACCGGCATTTGCTGGTTTGTCAGCTGCTACCCTACCTTGGGGGGACGCAGGTGGCACTGTGGGTTAAACCACAGAACCTAGGGCTTGCCAATCAGAAGGTCGCGGTTCGAATCCCCGCAATGGGGTGAGCTCCCATTGCTCGGTCCCTGCTCCTGCCAACCTAGCAGTTCAAAAGCATGTCAAAGTGCAAGTAGATAAATAGGTTCCGCTCCGGCGGGAAGGTAAACGGCGTTTCCGTGCTCTGCTCTGGTTTGCCAGAAGCGGCTTAGTCATGCTGGCCACATGACCCGGAAGCTGTACGCTGGCCCCCTCAGCCAATAAAGCGAGATGAGCACCGAAACCCCAGAGTCAGCCACGACTGGACCTAGTGGTCAGGGATCCTCTTTACCTTTACCCTACCTTGGGGGGATGCGGGGGGCACTGTGGGTTAAACCACAGAGCCTAGTACTTGCTGATCAGAAAGTTGGTGGTTCGAATCCCTGTGACGGGGTGAGCTCCCATTGTTCGGTCCCTGCTCCTGCCAACCTAGCAGTTCGAAAGCACATGAAAGTGCAAGTAGATAAATAGGTACCGCTCCGGTGGGAAGGTAAACAGCGTTTCCATGCACTGCTCTGGTTCGCCAGAAGCGGCTTAGTCATGCTGGCCACATGACCCGGAAGCTGTACGCCGGCTCCCTTGGCCAATAAAGTGAGATGAGAGCCGCAACCCCAGAGTCGGTCACGACAGGACCTAATGGACAGGGGTCCCCTTTAGCTTTACCCTACCTTGGAAGATGGTGAAATCTCCTTCACTGAAGATTTCTAAACAGATGTTGAATGGTCAGCTGTGATTGCTAGACTGCAGGGGGTTGGATTAGATGACTAGGGTCCCTTCCACCTCTACAATTCTGGGATAAAAGCACCTGCAAGCCTCTCCATGACCAAGAGCCCTTAAGAATCATGCTTGCAAGTCCCCTATAGACCTTGTTGCTGAATGTGGAAAACCTGGGTGTGTGGGGGGGACGGGGGACGGGACACATCAGGGCGCATGGTTCGCAGCTCGAAATCATTTCCCTTTAATAATGCCTGAAGGGGGGGCTCAAAGTACCCTTAATTTCCTTTCCGCTGAAATGCCACCAGGTGCGTTCTGCTATTTGGTCTGGAGCCCCAACCTCTCGTTTCTTTCTCTTGGGTCTCTGCAGTTAAATTATGATGATGAGATAAGTTCCATCGCAATTAACTCATCATGTTACTGCTTTTGATCGCTGTATCATAAAAGGCCCTGGCTTGTGAACAGCAGCCGGCTTGTTCTCTGCCGTTTAGGAAGGCTAAACGGTCAAGTATTGTTATTAAAAAAGAGAGAAAAGAATGGAAGAAGGGGGCTCCTTCTCTTGGAAGTTCAGGCAGGAAAGGGGCCCTGATTTATTTATTTTAATGGTTTAAGGTTTCAGACAAAGAAAGGATGTGTAAGAGAATCATACCCTTTTCACCACTCCCACTCCCCACTTTCTGGCTTGATCCAGAGCACAGCCAACCCAATGTACCTGCACAGTAAAAACATGATCCAATAATTAATCTCAACTAGGGCCAGGGCCTTTTCAGTACTGGCCCTGACTTGGTGGAACGCTCTGTCACAAGAGACTAGGGCCCTGCGGGATTTGACATCTTTCTGCAGGGCCTGCAAGACAAAGCTGTTGGTTTGGATTCAGTCTGACCCTTATGTTCCCCCCTCCCTTACAGTTTTGATCTATGGGCTACTTTTAAAATGAGGCTGCATTTTAAATTGCATTTTAACCTGCATTTTAAATTGCCCCCCCCCCCCTTTTCCTATTATGTTTTTACTGTAATTTTACTGGTGTTAGCCACCCTGGCTGGGGAAGGAGGGGTATAAATAAAATTTACTATTATTATTATTATTATTATTATTATTATGGTGTAGAAGGCAACAACGGGGCTTGTCTCCCAGTCCATCATCGGAAGGGCTAGAGCAGACAGGGCTTCCACAACATGGAACCTGCCAAGCAGAATCAGGCCCGCTATTCCTGTGTGGCAGCTCACTAGGCTCTTGATAAATAATGTTCTGCTTATGCTGCCTGCCTGGGTGTGCAAGGATGTGCTAGAATCAGTATTTTAGAGTTGGAGGAGGCCTTGGAATGCAGGAGCTACAAACAGGGTGCTCACATTGCACGTAGCCAAATGCATAATAACATATGCCGATGAAAATAGGGACGCCCTATTCTACAATATTATCATTATTAATAATAACTTTCTTTATATCCCTCCCATCTGACTGGATTGCCCAGTCACTCTGGGTGGCCGCCAACAAAAAACGTAGCAAAACTATGCAGGGCTGCCTTGAGATATCTTCTAAAGGCTGTATCTCATTGGCTGGGTGTTATGTACTAACCTTGGATCCTAGAACAACAGGCAAGTAGGATCCTAGAATGCAACAGCTGATTGGCTTGCCGGAGAAGACCAATCAGGCTCCAGGAAGACGTTAATCAGCCTATTAGGCTGGTAGGATTGCAGAATGCAACAACTGATTGGCCTGCATGAAAAGACCAATCAGGCTCCAGGAGGGAAGCAGAATCAGCCAATCAGACGGGACTCATTGTGTAAATAATGTATATAAAAGCCTGAGGCTTGGGGGGCAATTCAATCACTGTTTTACAAGCTGTGATAAAGAGCATGAAATAACTATATTTCACTTCGATAACTCCATATCCTCCCACACTTCTCCAATGAAATTAGGGATGTCTTAAGGAAAGGCGGGACATTCTGGGATCAAATCAGAAACCAGGACAGCTTCTGTAAATTCAGGACTGTCCTTGGAAAATAGGGACACTTGGAGAATCTGTAATAACTGGCCAGACTGCAGTCTCCTTAGTCTCTCTGGGGTCTCTTTGCACAACCAGGGAATCTAGTGAACCAGTAAAGGCGGTGAAGGTCCTGTGTGAGTGTCTGGAGGCGGTTGTAGGATGGATGGCAGCTACAGATTGAGGTTTATGTTAGGATATTTCCGTTCCACCTTAAAGGGAGCAGGCTTTGTGAGTCACAGAGTCTGCGTATTTCCTGTTCACAGGAAGTTTATGTTTTGTCTATTGCTTTCGTTTCTCTCTCTGTGCCTGAGACACCGAAGCAGGCAGTCATGTTTTCTTTGTTCTGACCAACGCTGAATAAACTTGTAAATAATGCTCTCCTGCGTGCATCTTTCGCTGTGTGAATTCTGCTGATAGAGCGTGCATCAGCTCTGGAATGTGGCAAGGTATTTCTGAAGCTCGTGTCGCTAATTGCTGATACTGCGTGTCTACGGGAGATCGATGATCGCAACAGAGGCGACGTGGAGCCATGATGGACTTTGTCTCCCTGGCAGTATCTCAACAGTTTAATCCTGACAAGACAGAGTACTGTTTTTGGGGGACAGGAGGCAGGCAGGTGTGGAGGACTCCCTGGTCCTGAATGGGGTAACTGTGCCCCTGAAGGACCAGGTGCGCTAGGACTACTGCAATGCACTCTACGTGGGGCTACCTTTGAAGGTGACCCAGAAACTACAACTAATCCAGCAGCTAGACTGGTGACGGGGTGACAACTAATCCAGCAGCTAGACTGGCGGCAGCTAGACTGGTGACGGGGAGCGGCCGCTGAGACCACATAACACCAGTCTTGAAAGACCTACATTTGCTCCTAGTACATTTCCGAGCACAATTCAAAGTGTTGGTGCTGACCTTTAAAGCCCTAAACGGCCTTGGCCCAGTATATCTGAAGGAGCGTCTCCACCTCCATCGTTCTGCCTGGACACTGAGGTCCAGCGCCGAGGGCCTTCTGGCGGTTCCCTCACTGCGGGAAGCCAGGTTACAGGGAACCAGGCAGAGGGCTTCTTGGTAGTGGTGCCCGCCCTGTGGAACGCCCTCCCAGCAGATGTCAAAGAGAAGAACAAGTATCAGACTTTTAGAAGACATCTGAAGGCAGCCCTCTTTAGGGAAGCTTTTAATGTTTAAAAGACCACTGTATTTTAATACTTTAATACAGATGGGCAGGGTATAAATAATAAATTCTATTCTACTCTACTCTACTCTACTCTACTCTACTCTACTCTACTCTATTCTATTCTAGCCTATTCTAGCCTTCCTTATCATATCCCTGGAACCTGGGTTATTTATTTTATTTCAATATTTTTAAAAATCTTGCTTTTTTGACCCAATTTGGGGCCACTTTATGATGGGGGTTGCAGTTCGACAACTGGAAGAAGGGGAGTGGCAGGTTTTCTCTTCCCTCCCCAATCCATAACTTCGCTCCCCTTACGAAGGAGAGAGCAGCTAAGCACAGTCTGGCTGAATCATTTCTCTCTAGCTTTTGTTTCCATCCGTCGCGTCTGTCGACAAACGGAGTGAAAACTCTCCAGTTTAACTTTCATTTGCACTTTATCGATTCGGAGGGCGCGGAGCGGATAATACGAGGACACGGTTTTTCTTAATGAAAGGAGGGGAAAACAATTCTAACCCTTTCCAACTTTTCACAGATGAAATTAGAGGCACCCTTGTTTTTCGCTCCCTCTCCGCTAACGCTGGAGCTCATGGCCATCTGATGAAGAGTGATGTTGGAAGGAAGGTGCAGGATGAATAAAAGGAAAGACTTAAGGCAATAAAAAACTATTTTACTTTTAAAAGACAACTGAAGATGGCCCTGTTTAGGGAAGTTTTTAATGTCTGATGCTGTATTGTTTTTAATGTTCGGTTGGAAGCTGCCCAGAGTGGCTGGGGAAACCCAGCCAGATGGGTGGGGTATAAACAATAAATTATTATTATTATTACTATTATTAGGCATATTCTTGGAGAAGAAAGCTACTAGAAAGGATGACTCTGTTCTGCTTCCACAGTTGGAGGCAGTAATGCATCTAAAGGCCAGTTGCTGCAATTCCACCCATAGTATTTTAGGCAGCAACTTCTTCTTTTTACATTACTTATTTGTATCGCTTGCATAAAGTAGTTAAAAATAAATCACGTGTAAAAATATCGTTAATATAAGCCAACCATCAATTATTAGTGTTTGTGTGAGGTTATCCTGTCTTGTGAACCACGCTGAGATCTTTAGATGAAGGGCAGTATATAAATTTAATTAACAACAACAAGAAGAAGAAGTTTGCAATCCAGATAGGAAAATATCATGGGAGGAATTTAACATCATGCTAAGATGATTGATCCATCCATCAGGGTGAGTATTTTGGTTTGCCAAGGAGAACAATTCCTTCCTTCTCCTAATAATAATAATAATAGTAATAGTAATAATAATAATAATAATAATAATAATTAATAAAATAAAATCATCACCATCATCATCATCATCATCTGGATGGGTTTCCCCAACCACTCTGGGCGGCTTCCAACTGAATATTAAAAACAATACAGCACCAGACATTAAAAACTGATCTGGGCTCCTCCGGACCCCCCAAGCCAATTTCAGGAGGGGGGAAAGAGGGGAAAATCCCACTTGATAAAGTAGACTTTTCTATATATGGATTTACGAGAACTTGTACAGTGGTACCTCGTGCTACATACGCTTCAGGTTACATACGCTTCAGGTTGCAGACTCTGCTAACCCAGAAATAGTGCTTCAGGTTAAGAACTTTGCTTCAGGATAAGAACAGAAATTGTGCTCCGGCGGCACGGCAGCAGCGGGAGGCCCCATTAGCTAAAGTGGTACCTCAGGTTAAGAACAATTTCAGGTTAAGAACGGACCTCTGGAACAAATTAAGTACTTAACCCGAGGTACCACTGTACTTCATTATTCCGCTAAATAAATAAACAAACAAACTCTATTTCTCTTCAGGACTATTTTAAAAAAGTTTTAACATGTATTTCTGCAAAACTTTGGGTTCCTCCAAACCTGCTAAGACCGCCTCCTCCTGTACGGACACCGGAGAGCACTGTTTGGGCTACACAAGGATCAGTCCTCAGTGAACTGAGTTCACTGATAGACTATATTAAAAGATGTCAAAAATCGTGACTGGATTGGGTTACACTTGTTTCGGCACAACGGCCACTTGCCACATGATGTTCATATAATGGACTGTACCACATCAAGCTGCAGGGGGGGGGGATATCACTTTTGAATGCTGCCCTATGTAAAAATTCCCTGCAAATAGAAAGGTAGCACATCAGGGAAGAGTATTCTAGTCAATGTTTTGCCTGTTGCGCTTGGATTTTCTTTACCTATTAGCAGGATTTTTAAAAAAAATAACACAGGGGGAGCCTGAAGAAACCACTTCACCTCCATTTTGATCTAGTCAAATCTACCATTTCAACACTCTACAGGTTCATTTTGCTGCCTGTGTACAGCCCAAGCCAAAGAGCCTAAAAAGGTAAAGATAAAGGACCCCTGGGCAGTTAAGTCCAGTTAAAAGCGACTATGGGATGCGGCACTCACCCCGCTTTCAGGCCGAGGAAGCCGGTGTTTGTCCACAGACAGCTTTCCAGGTCATGTGGCCAGCATAATAAAACCGTTTCTGGAGCAATGGAACACCGTGACGGAAACCAGAGTGCACAGAAACACCATTTACCTTCCTGCTGCAGTGGTACCTATTTATCTACTTGCACTGGCATGCTTTTGAACTGCTAGGTTGGCAGGAGCTGGGATAGAGCAACGTGAGCTCACTCCACTGCGGGGATTCGAACTGCTGAACTTCTGATCGGCGAGCCCAAGTGGCTCAGTTTTTGACCTATAAAGCTCAAAACTCTGAAAACCTTGTGAACACCTTTTCCTCATACAAGGCTATCCAGAACCTTACGGTCATCATCATGCAAGGTCCTTCTTTGGGTATCACCTACAAGAGATGTCCGGAGGGTGGCAGTGAGTAGACGGGCCTTTTCAGTGGTAGCCCCCGACTTGCACCCAAGGGAGCTCGCTGGACACCAACACTGACATTTTTTCCAGCACCAGATGACAACCTTTTTCCTCTTCCAGGGAATTTGTGTAGAATTCATGCAGTCGATGCACGTCACTTTATTCGATGGGAGTTTTTGCAATTGATTTCTTTTCTTGGTGAAGTTTCAGTGTATTTTAGATATAGCCTTTTGTTATTGCTGTGAGCTGCTCCAGATTTTTTCTGTAGCTCGTGCATTGAATTTAATAAAAAGTAATACTATGATTATTTGGCAAGCATACTTGTTTTTTTGTTTTGTTTTCACTTTCAGGGGTCTCTTGAAGACTTCTTTATTCTGGCAACGGACCATGGCGATGTTTAAAATTAATGTCCTCGGGTAGTCAGTCAATTAAATGATTTATATTGCTTTTAATGGTTTTCTAAACGATGTCACTGCCCTGATATTTTACGAGAGTGGTATATAAATAATTTAATAAAATAAATAAATACGTGAGGATAATAATAGAGTGGGCCACCTATTTATTGAAGATGGAATCTGAGGGCTGCTATTCCATAAGGGTGCTTCTGTATTTTTAGATATGGGTGGGAGATAAATGTCTGCATGCCAAAATACAACTGCCCACTAAGTTTCACAAGCGTTCATTCAGAAATCCTTTCTGTCCTATTTCTACATTGATCTGTGGCTTTTATTTTTAGAAGTTCACAAAATGCCGCCCGATTTTTAAACGCATTTTTCTGCAAGTATGCATTTTACCCCCTCTCACTTTCCTGAGATACACGCATTTCAGTAAACATTTGAGCCTGAAAGATGCATTTTGCTACTTTTAAAAAATATGTTTTAAGTAAAGAATTGTATTGCAAAATTCCAGATATGGGGAAATGGAAATATGTATTACCCACCCAGGAAATGCAAATTACCATATTATTCGTCCCATAAGACGCACCTAGTTTTTAGAGGAGGAAAACAAGAAAAAAAATTATCCTGAACGAAACAGTGGGTGTATGATTTTTGTGGTTCATGCTGTGGCCACAGACATGTGATCTGATGGTGAGTTTGGGGTAGCCCAATGCAAAAATCCTGAGGATCCATGTGGATCCGTGCTTTGTCACCATGTTTTTGCACCATTGCAGCCCCAGGAAACAGTGGATGCATGGTTTTTTGGGTGCAGGCTGTAGCCATGGACATGCTATGTGATCTGGTAGTGAATTTCGGGTGACCCAATGTAAAAATCCTGAGGATCCATGGGCTTTTACCTCCCCCCTCCCAGGCAGCCTCCTTTATCTCTAGCATCCCTTATCTTGCACCCGATCGCTTGCCGATCAGCTGCTCAGTGGCTTTGTTTCAACACTCACTTCCCTCTTTCAAAAAAAGAGAGCATGATCTGCTTTCTGCCCCTGGGCAATTTGGCTCCAGGGACCACGCATTTGCTCCATAAGACACACAGGCATTCTCCCTTCCTTTTTAGGAAGAAAAAAGTGTGTCTTATGGAGCAAAAAATACGGTAGGTTGGTTCACTTAGGCAAGCTTTTAATATTTGATGAATTATTGTATTTTAATATTTTGCTGGCAGCAGCCCAGAGTGGCTGGGGGAAACCCAGCCAGATGGGTGGGATATAAATAATAAAAATTATTATTATTATTAAACATGTGCGCCAAACCTTGAGCATCTCTACTGGCTACCTACTCAGATTTTAACTCTAAATGCACACGCTAGCACACACTGGTAATAGTTGACAAAGGAATTGCCAGCACAGTGTTAGAAATAAAAAACTGATTCCTAATATTTCCCATGATAGGAATCTGCCTTACACTGAGCCAGGCTATTTGTCCATTCAGATCATCATGGCGATTTCTGACTGGCAGCATCTTTCCAGGGTCTTAGGCAGTGAAGTAGTTCCCATCGCCACCGGATACAACATCCTTTTTTTACTCAAGGATCTGTGGCCTTCTAGATGTTACTGAACTCCAGCTCCCATCAGCCCAAGGCAGCCTGGCCAACGGTCAGCGATGATGGGCATTGTAGTCAAGCAAAATTTGGAAAGCCACAGGGTCTCCTCACATCATAGCTGTCAATTTACAGATTTGAAAATAAGGGACCAGCAGCCTCGGAAATAGGGGATCGGCAGCCAAAATAAGGGATTTTGCTTAGCTTATACATAAATCCGGCACTGATGGAGCCATGCTGCTTTTGCTGCGACTGACTGTGCTTTGCAGGGGGTTGGACTAGATGATCCTACGCCTCTGGCTTCCCCTGCAAGAGAGGGGCTGCCTGCCCGCCCGCCGCCACCCGTCTCCTCACGACGTGCCCAGGGGGAAAAGGGAGAGGCGGAGACGCGGCAGCTCGTGCGCACGCTCTCTCTCGCGTCGGAGGACCCCAAGCCGCTGCTTCCCTCCTGACCCGGGCGAGCATGGAACCCGGTAAATTTAAGGGACATCATCAATAAGGGACAGCACTGGGACACGGCGCTGGGATAAGGGAGCTTCCCACCAAATAAGGGACGGTTGACAGCTATGCCCCACATCCTTTTCTTTAACAGGAGTTTGAATGGGATCGGACCAGAGACATTCTTGCATGCAAAACATCAGCTCTATCACTCGGCTTTGGTCCTCCCAGAAAAAGCCAAATCAGAGACGGAACATGGATCGAGATTTTCCTGGGATAGCTGCCGGAAATTGTGGGCCATCATCAACTATCATCATCATCAAACCTTTTATTGGCATCACATGCAAACATCCAAAACTATAACTAGGGATATTTAAAATATGGCATTTATAGTATGGGCTTTGGCCTAGATGGTTATTTCCAGCAGAATTCAAAACAATGCTGTCAATATTATTTGGAAAGAATTTGGCATTTGGGATTTATGCGGAGCTAATCGGCAATACAGTGGTATCTCGGGTTGCAAATGCTTCAGGTTACAGACTCCGCTTACCCAGAAATAGTACCTCGGGTTAAGAACTTTGCTTCAGGATGAGAACAGAAATCGTGCTCTGGCGGCGCGGCGACAGCAGGAGGCCCCATTAGTTAAAGTGGTGCTTCAGGTTAAGAACAGTTTCAGGTTAAGAACAGACCTCCGGAATGAATTAAGTTCTTAACCTGAGGTACCACTGTAAAGTTGATGTCAGTAAGATATATAAAAACATCCCCCCCTCTCTCTTTCTGACTATAGATACATGCTCCCACAAACATATATCACACACACAAATAACTGTGTGACGCTGTCCAACAACCCTCTAATTTTTATGGCACAAGTTTTACCTTTATGAACTAATGAGTCCGATGACTGAAGAACCTTTGCTAAAAAAAGGCACAGGGTACCTTTTGTTTTTTCAGTAAGTGCACAAAGACACCGACAACGAAAATCTGTCTTGCAATTAAAATTACGGTTTGAGGGGGGAAAAGGGGGAGATTTTCCAATCTTTGATGAAAGCATAAAGCACGTGACTCAAGATGCAAAGGAAACCCTGAGAAACATTTGCCCGGCTTGGCTAACAATGCAGATTTAGCAAGGATAGTGACTTACCTGTCCTTTCCTCTTCCTTTTAAACGTTAGCAATTTCTCTAAATCCTCCCTTGCTTGCTTGACTGCTAACACTGACTTGCTGCTAAAGCGGCTTGGCGACCTGCTATGTCACATGATAAACTGGAGGAAAATAATGTGAACAAGTTATTAACACTTCAAGGCTGACCCTTCCCTCTTCCCCAGAATGCTTTGGGCCTCCTTATTGATCGGGTCTACGTCGCTTTTTGTCACCTGGGAATTAACAATTTGATGTTTTATTTGACCATTTATCTCTTTAGCCAAACTGTTGCAATCTCTTTGACCTTTTAAAATGTTTATGACAAGGTGTTTGGCTGTTAATTGCTAGACATAAAAGACCGAAAACCCAAGGGTTAGGTCTAATGTCCGTCGCGTGCTGAACACATATTCTTTTGATAAAAGCAAACTGAAGTATTTCTGTCTCTCTTTTTTTTGCGCAAATAAGCTGGAAGAGGAATCCATTTCCAGTCAGTAGACGTATTGATAAATACGGAGAGAAAGAGAATTTGGTGCAATATATATTATATTTTTAAAAAATCGATTTATCGCGTTTGTGTCCTGCTATTGCGTGTGTGGGAAAATCAACCTGTTTAATTTTTACTTGATCTGGAAGCTTAATTTTACAGTATACTGGCATAGTCCAGCTCACAGGAAGTAACAATTATTTTGGTTCTGAGACCACAGTTGGTTTACTGTCCCCCATTCTGGGCTCCACTTTTTAAGGATATTGACCTACTGGGTTTACAGGGAGATAACTAGGATGCTAAAATGGTAGGAGGAACGATTGAAAGAGTATGGGCTAAACCTACCCAGGTTTGAAAACAACAGCAATTACCAACAGTAGAAGAATGGCGACAGAAGGTAATGGAATATGCAGAAATAGCTAGATTAATGGGGAAAATTTGACAACAGGGCGATGAAACATTTCAAAAAGAATGGGAAAAAATTATGTCATGTATAGGAAGGTTAAGGTGAAATAGTGAAACCAGTAGAACTGAAATAAACCTCATAATGTGAAATACAAAGAAAAATTCTGGATAAAGAAAATAACAAAAAGTAAAATGTATAATGCGATTAATCTAACCAATGGTAGTTGTGAATGAATGCAGACAGACAATAAGAATTGTATATACAGGAGGATTTATTTGGCTATAGACACTCTATGGACAAATACGAAAGAAGAACAATAATATGCAAAATGGATGAAGACAATGCAAAAAATTTAGATGTGATATAAAAAGCCAGAAGAAGGAAGGAAGGAAGTCGGCTCTTAGGAGCAAATATAAATGTAAAATGTAATGCAATATGTGTATGTGGAGTATGTAAATGAAAATCAATAAAGAATATTATGGAAAAAAAGAAAAGAAAAGAAAGAGCTAGGTATGTTTCACCTGGGGAAGAGAAGGTGAAGAACATAATGGGACAGTAGTCTTCAAATATTTGAAGGGTTGTCACACAGGCATCTTTTCTATGGCTCTAGAAGGCTGGTGTACAACTAAAGGTAAAGGTAAAGGGACCCCTGACCATTAGGTCCAGTCGTGACCGACTCTGGGGTTGCGGCGCTCATCTCGCTTTATGGGCCGAGGGAGCCGGCGTACAGCTTCTGGGTCATGTGGCCAGCATGGCGAACCAGAGCAGCGCACGGAAACGCCGTTTACCTTCCCGCCGGAGCGGTACCTATTTATCTACTTGCACGTTGATGTGCTTTCGAACTGCTAGGCTGGCAGGAGGTGTACAACTAGGGATGGGCAAAATTGTCCGGACTTGGACCATGTCCCTTGCACACTAGCAGACTGGCAAGTCCATCTCATCCCAAACCCATGAAGAATCTTAAGGAAGGGTCCCAAAATCTAAATGGAACGAGGCAAGAATTACTCTGAAAAACTTGTAGAGCTGCCACCAGGCATTGCAAACCATACTGAGCTAAATGGACCAATTGCCTGATTCAGTATAAGTCAGCTACATATATTGCTATGTTTTGGTGGGTGAAGGGCTGTAGCTCAGTGGTAAAACATCTGTTTTACATGCGCAAGGTCCCATGTTCTATGCCGGCATCTCCAGGTAGGCCTTTTCGTTTTTTTTACTATCTCACTAGAGTGGTGCATGCTCTGGTTATCTCCCCCTTGGACTAGTGCAACGCGCTCTACGTGGGGCTAACTTTGAAGGTGACCCAGAAACTACAACTAATCCAGAATGCGGCAGCTAGACTGGTGACTGGGAGTGGCCGCCGGGAACACATGACCCCGGTTCTGAGAGATCTGCATTGGCTCCCAGTACGTTTCTGAGCACAATTCAAAGTGTTGGTTCTGACCTTTAAAGCCCTAAACAGCCTCGGTCCTGTATACCTGAAGGAGCGTCTCCACCCCCATTGTTCAGCCCGGACACTGACATCCAGCGCCAAGGGCCTTCTGGTGGTTCCCTCATTGCGAGAAGTAAGGTTACCGGGAACCAGGCAGAGGGCCTTCTCGGTAGTGGCACCCACCCTGTGGAACACCCTCCCTTCAGATGTGAAGGAAATAAGCAGCTATCCTATCTTTAAAAGACATCTGAAGGCAGCCCTGTTCAGGGAAGTTTTCAACATTTAACGCTGTACTGTTTTTAATACTTGATTGGGAGCCGCCCAGAGCGGCTGAGGAATTATTATTATATATTACATGTGCATGCAATAATATAAAAGAGAACAGCTAATTTTGGGAAGTCTGAAGGCTTTTTTGTGTGTGCGCTCATCTTATCGGAAAGAGTTGCTCTTTGAAAGCTCGTCCTGCTGTTTCTTTCCCACAGCTCCCCAGCACTTGCTCAGAGTATTCTCCCCGGTTATTTTCCAAGGTCCAAGCTTTTGAGTGATTAGGCCAGAGGCGCTCGGCTTTAGTCACATCTGCTGTTTTTCTGGAGGTCAATCACACAGTTCTCCATTCAGGGCTAGGAGGAAGGGAGGCCTTACAAAGGAAAACAATTATTCCAATTGAAGGTATATCGATCCACATCCTGTGGTTTGCGTGGCGGTTTGGGGACAGGGCGGCTGCTGGGGAAGAGGAGGGGTGGGGGTGGGGAAGAGAGAGAGAGAGGGAGAGAGAGAGAGATCAATTCCTAGGGCTGCTACGTCCCAATGGAAAGATGTTTGGGCCACGTTTGTGTGACAAATGGGGCTTAGACTGCAAAGAGAAAGGGAGAAGGGATAGCACTGAGCACACGGAGGATGAGATGAGGAGATTACTCTCCTTGATTCTGTCCAAAGCATATCAGAATTCAGCAAAGAATTTATTGGAAAGTTGTTGTGTCTGCGCAAGGACTTTGGCATGTGCAGTGGAACTTCTCCTTCTCTTAAGATCACGAGAAGAGCTTGCTGGATCACGCCAATGGTCCATTTAGTCTAGCATCCTGCTCTCACAAAGCCACTTCCGCCCTGCAGAGGAGGTGGGATTGCGGGCGTCACAGCCCCACGGAGGCTGGAGCCCAGCTCCCGCACGTTCGGGGGAATCCCTGGCCATGTCACCCCCGGCTAGCTCTGGGGGCGTGGCCTGCCCTATTTAACGCAGGCGTGGCTAGGGATCTCCCTCTTTCCCCGCCTATCAGCTGTTCCTGTTTCCCACCGTCCCGCCCTTTAAGGTTTTCGTTCCTTGACCTTGCTATGGACCTTGGTTGGTCGCCATTGAGGGGCCTGGTAGGAATTTTTCCACTTGGCAAATTGGCAACAGCCACTTGGTTTTCGCCTACCTGGTAGCAAATCCTCACAACTTTCTTGGCATTGGAGGTTAGGCATTGGTATTGTTCTGTAGTTGGAAGAGGGGAGAAAGAACCATCACTTCCCCCGCATATTGAAGGGTAGTCCGATAAAGGATTCTGGGGGGCTTGGCCTTGTCCAAAGCCTATGGAGGTGAGGGCCTAAGGCACACCCCCTACCGGTGACCCCGGGGGAGCTCCTAGATGATGTGCATCAGCAGGACTCCCCCTACTGGTGGTTAACTCTTCCTGGACTTCAAGCGGACGGGCTGAAGCCGGATATAGTCGGTTAGGACCAATGCCTAAGCCAATACCGCTCATCACCTGTAACCAATAAAGTTGTGGCCTCATTTAGCTCATTAACCTTAATTATTGTGTCATGTGTCTTTATTTCACTGGGGGGGGGGGGACGGGAACTCGCTACACGACCCAAATGTCTGTGTGCAACCTGTAAGCAGGACCCGAGCGCATGAGTACTCATGTTACCGCCCCTCCTGGTCTGCCCCACAGAGGACCTTAAGGTCCATGAATAACCATAGTTTAGAGGTCCCAGGCCCTAAGGAAGTCAGACTATCCTCCACCAGGGCCAGGGCCTTTTCAGTGATGGCTCCGACCTGGTGGAATGCTCTGTCCCACGAGACTAGGGCCCTTCAGGATTTAACTTCCTTCCGCTGGGCCTGCAAGACAGAGCTATTCCGCCTGGCTTTTAATTTGAATCCAGCCTGATCTTTTATTTCCCTTCTCTTCCCTCCCCCTCAACTTCTATGAAGATCACCCGCTCTGAGACCCCACAGCAGATTCTCCCCTGGCCTCCTCGCTGGCCCAAGTAGGACCAATTCAGCCAGCTAGCCCTGGGGATTATCTAATTGATTTTTTATTTTTATTGTTATTCATGTTTTTATATTGTATTTTATGCTGCTTTTATAATTAAGTGTTTTAAAGAGTTTTAAATTTGTTGTAAGCCGCCCTGAGCCCAGTTTTTGAACCGGGAAGGGCGGGGTATAAATAAAAATTTATTATCGTTATTATTATGTTACGAGGGAAGTCTTGGGATAGCTCAGTTGGTAGAGCATGTGACTCTTAATCTCATGGATGTGGGTTCGAGGCCCACGTTGGGCAAAAGATTCCTGCAATTCAGGGTGTTGGACTAGATGTCTCCCGCAGTCCTTCTGTGGTTTCCAGCAAGTGATTTGCAGAAGCATTTTTGCATCTAACCGTGGAGGCATAGCCATCGTGGCTGGTAGCCATTAATAGCCTTCTCCTACATGAATTTCTCTCATGGCTACATGAGGGAAGAAATGCCATGGTACAGCTGTAGCAGCAAAACTGGAAGCCTTCATCGGCCTCACCTGCAATGAAACATGTCTCTCCTGTATTCGTCTCTACTGCCACAGCAGGTGCTGTAACTTCCCAATGGTTTGACAGATGGACACCAGCAGCAACAACATGAATTTGTACAATCCTCTTTTTAAACCATCCCAATCAGCAGCATCACTGCCTCCAGTGGCAGTGAGTTCCACAGTTTAACTCTGCGCTACATGAAAAAGTACTTCCTTTTGTCCCTTATGAATCTTCTGCATCAGCTGTCCACAAGTTATAATAATAATAATTTATTATTTGTACCCCGCCCATCTGGCTGGGTTTCCCCAGCCACTCTGGGCGGCTTCGAACAAAGATGAAAAATACACTAAAATGTCACATATTAAAAACTTCCCTGAACAGGGCTGCCTTCAGATGTCTTCTGAATGTCAGGTAGTTGTTTATCGCTTTGAATCTGATGGGAGGGTGTTCCACAGGGCGGGCGCCACTACCGAGAAGGCCCTCTGCCTGGTTCCCTGTAACTTGGCCTCTCGCAGTGAGGGAACCGCCAGAAGGCCCTCGGAGCTGGACCTCAGTGTCCGGGCAGAACGATGGGGGTGGAGACGCTCCTTCAGATATAC
The DNA here is from genome assembly GCF_965153285.1 of Podarcis tiliguerta. Lineage (NCBI taxonomy): Eukaryota > Metazoa > Chordata > Lepidosauria > Squamata > Lacertidae > Podarcis > Podarcis tiliguerta. Next base: position 11,035,946 of record NC_139536.1, on the reverse strand, counting down.
TGGACCGAGGCCGAAGTTCTAGTGTTCTTCTCTGTTTCCACTTTCTCCATGCCACCCTTAATTTTATAAACATCTGTCGTGCCTCCTACTTGCCTTTTCTCTTCTCCCTGCCTCAGGGTTGGGGGGAAACCCAGAACAGTTTTGAGAAATGCACAGGGTGAGAAAAGGGCAAGTGGAAGGCTCTGCCTGAATGGGACCACTTCACTAGAAACAACCCAGAGTTTCTTAAGCATCATTTGGTCATAACTTGGTTCCAACCATGCCAGGAATTTGCACCCTCTATCTTGGGTTCCATGATCACTGCAGATGGTGACAGCAGTCACGAAATTAAAAGGCGCCTGCTTCTTGGGAGAAAAGCAATGACAAACCTAGACAGCATCTTAAAAAGTAGAGACATCACTTTGCCAACAAAGTTCCGTATAGTTAAAGCTATGGTTTTCCAGTAGTGATGTATGGAAGTGAGAGCTGGACCATAGAGAAGGCTGATCGCCGAAGAATTAATGCTTTTGAATGATGGTGCTGGAGGAGACTCTTGAGAGTCCCATGGACTGCAAGAAGATTAAACCTATCCATTCTGGAGGAAATCAGCCCTGAGTGCTCACTGGAAGGACAGACCCTGAAGCTGAGGCTCCAATACTTTGGCCACATCATAAGAAGATTACACTCCCTGGAAAAGACCTTGATGTTGGGAAAGATGGAGGGCACAAGGAGAAGGGGACGACAGAGGACGAGATGGTTGGACAGTGTTCTCGAAGCTACCAGCATGAGTTTGACCAAACTGCGGGAGGCAGTGGAAGACCGGAGTGCCTGGTGTGCTCTGGTCCATGGGGTCACGAAGAGTGGGACACGACTAAATGACTAAACAACAACAAAATCTTGGAAGCTCTTCCACAAATGTATTTATTAATTTATTTTCTTCCATGAAATACTACATCTTTCTTCCATCATGGAACCCACTGCAGCCTACGTGTGATTCCTTGGTGGTCACCCATCCAGGTCCTTTCCAGACCCAGGTCTGCTTAGCTTCAGCAACGTGTTGGATTGATGTGCCTTTTGACCAAATACCCTGGGACTGATGTGTGTCAAGGCTAAATTTAACAGCTGCTTGTCAGCCAGATGTTCAACAGCTGCTCTGAAGGTGCCTGGGCTGATAACAAATATTCGGCAAGTATTTGGTGTGTGTTCGGTGTTGACATTTGCAACGGGGTCATTTTTTTGAGAGTAGAATCGTTGCAGGTGTGGGGCACAGGTGCCTGTATTCCCAGAGTGATGAATGTTCCACGCTGATAGCAGGAAGGCAACCTTACAGACTGGGCACCTTATGTGGGTCTTTCAGTTCAAGTAGAAAACCACAACCAGTTGAAGTTCCTGCTAGTCATGAATGGTGGAGACTCACAACGCTACATGAGGGCATTTCCTTTTGCTTCATGAAAAGCTGCACATGGAATTGCCCGAGAGCCAAAATAGATGTGAGATGGTCCATGAGAATGCTGCTTCACTGTGTCCTACATGTGCCTTAGCGAGTCTACATGCACTTCCCAAGAACACCAGCCCATTTGTGTGTAAGGCTAAGGCATGTGAACGCAACACTTGAATCGGCAGACACACTTGGGCCCCCTCCAGACTGGTGCTTTGTGTGGGATAACCAATCTTGAATAAGCAATATGCTATTAATGCATGAAGGGGTTAAGACCATAGAGTAAGCTGTCCTGCCAGGCTTAGCTCAATCAAGTCTTTCTTCCCTATCCAGTCCATCAGAGCAGCTCAGCACGTGAGCTGCATGGCTCTTACAAACCACTATACCAATAATTCCTATGCCCATAATTTAGGAACTTTCATCGCTATAACTATGCCAAGTTTTACTGCCTGTGCTTTCTGAATGATGTATGGAAATGCACACGAACCTGACCTTTAAACAGTTTGTAAGTAAACCAATTCTTAAATTACCACACGTAAAGTCTTTTTCTATTATAGGGGAAGAGGGGAACTTTGGAAGGAACTTAGAAGGGTATATTTTAAAGGTCTAACAGTCTTTATTTCCACACTTCACATTGCTGCATATTTTTATGATTTTAAATCTCTGCTGGAGTTTTCTCATTAAAGAGTACCTGCCCCAAACATGGATCTTGACAACCAGGGAATTCTCCTTTTATACATATTTTTTCCTCAACAACAATCCTTTTTTGCTGGGTGTGGTCTGTGGAGAGTTCTTAGGGTATTCATTACAGGGGCATTGTGGGATAAGTTGGCAGCTGACACCATGAGCATCATCAGAATGCCACTGGAAAGGTGTTACATCATGGCATAATATTATGGGATTATGGACAAACAAACAACTTCTGAGAGTAGCTCTATCACTGCTATAGCTTCCAAAAATGTGAAAAAGAAAGCAGAATGGAACTCCTAATTCCTGAACTGCTAACCAGTAAGCCCACCCCAAAAACTTTTCAAACACCCCCTCCAAAATCTCTCTCTCCCAATCCAGTTTTTCACCTCCCTGAAAGTCCACAAGTGTTGAGCTGTTGAGCATTCAACTGTTGAGCTGAATGTTCTCAAGTGAGAATTTGTGGCTCAGCCTTACAGCTTATGAAGGGCATCTTACCGGTTAGGTATTTACAGAAAAAAATCCAGAAGTTATTTATTGCCTAAAGCCTCATATTAGCACCTGTGTCCATTTAGGTGGGGACACAGGTGGCGCTGTGGGTTAAACCACAGAGCCTAGGACTTGCTGATCAGAAGGTCGGCGGTTCAAATCCCTGCGACGGGGTGAGCTCCCGTTGTTCGGTCCCTGCTCCTGCCCACCTAGCAGTTTGAAAGCACGTCAAAGTGCAAGTAGATAAATAGGTACCGCTCCGGTGGGAAGGTAAACGGTGTTTCCGTGCGCTGCTCTGGTTCGCCAGAAGCAGCTTAGTCATGCTGGCCACATGACCCGGAAGCTGTACACTGGCTCCCTCGGCCAATAAAGTGAGATGAGCGCTGCAACCCCAGAGTCGACCACGACTGGACCTAATGGTCAGGGGTCCCTTTACCTTTACCTTTACCATTTAGGTAACGGGATGTTGCAACATTGCTCATTGGAAACTGCATGAAAGTCAGGTGTAATCAAGACCAGCTCATCTTCTCCTTAGTAAGGACAGAAAGGAATCATAATGTTGATGATCGGATGGAGAGAGATTTATAAGCGGGTGCCAGTCAAAAGATGATGGTTGGGCATGAGGTTTAAAGCAATCTCTTCAGATCTGAAGAGGGCTGGACCAGGGCTGGATTTACATATAAGCTAAACAAACTATAGCTTAGGGCCCCACTCTCTTGGGGTGGGGGCGGCCCCCCAAAAAAATTAAAGAAAAAACAAACCTGGATGTACATTTCCAAAACATAAGCTAATAACCAAATATAAAACCTACATACAGCAACAGTGTTTTGTGTTGTGTAGGCTCCTATGATGTAAGTAATGGGCCCTGCCTGCTGGCCGGCTCCAGAAATAATAGTAATAATAATAATAATATTATTATAATAATTTATTATTTGTACCCCGCCCATCTGGCTGGGTTTCCCCAGCCACTCTGGGCGGCTTCCAACAAAGATTAAAAATACATTTAAATGTCACACATTACGAACTTCCCTGAACAGGGCTGCCTTCAGATGTCTTCTAAATGTGAGGTAGTTGTTTATCTCTTTGACATCTGATGGGAGGGCGTTCCACAGGGAGGGTGCCACTACCGAGAAGGCCCTCTGCCTGGTTTCCTGTAACTTGGCTTCTTGCAGGGAGGGAACTGCCAGAAGGCCCTTGGTGCTGGACCTCAGCATCTGGGCAGAACAATGGGGGTGGAGACGCTCCTTCAGGTATATCACTGGTTTGCTCATTTCTATATACAGTGGTTTCTAGAGACTAGATTATGAGTTTTTGTAAATTGTGTTTCTCAAGTTCCTTTTGTTATTGTCAAATGCCAATGTGTTTGCATTATTAAGTTTGTTATGAATAAAACATCATTTTAAGTTAGAGCTTAATAATTATTTCACTGTTGATATACTTCTTAATTGTATTTCAGTTCAAAATTACTTTGATAAAATACATATTTTGTGATGTGCAAATGGCTTTAGATCCCTATTAGGTCCATAAATTACCATATAGCATATATTCAACACAAAAAACAGCGACAATTTGTTGTTGACAAAGGACAGCTGGACATATAAAGGGCCCCATTACCTTCAGTAGCTCACTGCCCCATCAAACCTCAATCCGGCCCTGGGTTGGACCAAAGCAAAGGGCAAGATAGTAAAGTTTTTAGATGTTTACTACATTTCTGATAGGATGGAAGGAAGAGTCAAGTCCTTCTTGTTTCACGCCAAAGTGCCAGGAACTACTGACCACTGCCCCTTGTGGCCAGGCGCATCTCTGCAGCTTCTCGATGAAGTGCCACTGCTGCCCCATGTGGTGAGCAATGTAATTGCAGTTTCACAGAGAAAAAGTTTCCAAACCGATTCCACCTAGGCTGGACATTGGCTACACTTGAGCAACAGGATCTACATGAGATCTAGTGGGTTTGTACTACAGATGGGCAAATTTGTCCATTTCAGCTTCTCTTAGTTTCTCGTCCGTCCAGTTTTTAGTTCTCCGGATTCCTACATCAGTTTGTCATGTTTTTTTTAAAAAAGGTCCTCGTGAAAATCCATCAGAACTTGAGTGTGAATTTACCAATTTTTTTATGCACTTTTGCCCAACATGTACATTCTTGCAAAACAATTTCCCTTCATATAATGAATTTTGGTATCTTATTTTCACACATATATGCATTTTAATGCAGTATATGTGTTTTGTGCACAGTACCTGGTGGGAGAACAGCATTGCAAAATTTGGAGAAGTGCAAATTTTGAAAGTTAGATGTGTTTCAGTTTTCCAGAAAGTGCAAATTAGATAGGTACAGTTGTACCTCAGGTTAAGAACTTAATTCGTTCTGGAGGTCCGTTTTTAACCTGAAACTGTTCTTAACCTGAGGTACCACTTTAGCTAATGGGGCCTCCTGCTGCCGCTGTGCCGCCGGAGCACAATTTTTGTTCTCATCCTGAAGCAAAGTTCTTAACCCGAGGTACTATTTCTGGGTTAGCGGAGTCTGTAACCTGAAGCGTCTGTAACCCGAAGTACCACTGTACATCTTTAAATGTGAACGGAATAAGATTTCTCCCCATCCCTTGTCCAGTCTTGACCTTTCATCTTGACCTCTGGTCTGTTCCACTGACCCTGTCTTCTGATTTTCAGAAACCCTTAAAGGCCTTTCCTCACCACCACTACTAACACCTCCCCCCCCCCCCCCAGCATCTGGGCCCATGACTATACCTCTGGCAAAGCAACACACTTTACCATGTGTATCATTAGCCTGACTCACACTCTTCTGCTGCAAAATATCCCTGGGGTGGGAAGGATATTTTTACCCCTTTTTGGTTAAGGATTGTGGTTGAATCCATGTGAAATCCATCATTTCCATAGCCCCAGAAACATGAACACAAACATACAAAACAAAAGTAGGGTTTGTTGGCCCTATTTGTTACACCACAAAAATTCACTGCAATAGTTTCCCTTGATTAAGGTAAAGGTAAAGGGACCCCTGACCATTAGGTCCAGTCATGGCCGACTCTGGGGTTGCAGTGCTCATCTCACTTTTTGGGCCAAGGGAGCCGGCGTACAGCTTCTGGGTCATGTGGCCAGCATGGTATAAATGAAATATGATGATGATTTTATAGACCCCCTTGCAATGCATGAATCTTGCCCACAGCCGTCCCTGGCTTGGCTCCAGCCACCAACATTTCAATTAACAGCCGGACGCTCTGACCCATTGCACCACGGGAGGGCTCAGTGACCCACACAAACAAAAGCCGATCACAAAAAAACTGTGTAATGCAGAGATTAAGCAGAGACTGAGGCTCTGAGGAAGGGCCATTGCTCAGTGATAGAACATCTGCTTTGCATGCATAAGGTAGAACTGAGACTAAACACCCTTCTGAGACCCTGGAGATTGACCAATTGACCAGACTGACCAATAGTCTGCCTCAGTGTAAGTCAGCACCCGATATTCCAGTGGTTGTTCTTGCTAAATAGGGGTAGCTGGAAGTTACAGTGCTTTTGAGGTGCAACAGGGCACCATTTTAATGCTCTACCTCGGACACAGGGACCCTACAGGGGTCTTTGAAGTCTCTAGGCCACTGGCAGCACCCCAGAGGGATGTGGATATAGCAGATGGCTTTCTCGTGAGCCAAGGCCAATGTGCTGATAATTTCTTCCTGCTGCACTGCCTTTTTTTGTAGGGAAAATGGCAGGGAAGTTACTCCATAATTTACATGCAACGCTCTATACGTCCAAGTCTATAAGTGATGCATTATTCTCCCATCTAGAGCAAGCGAAATTGATTGCATGCTATATCTTCCATTTGCTGCCTTTATCAGTATTTATAACTTTTGCTGAGTCCGAGGATCTGTTGAAGCCAGCAGCCCATCCATCGGGGTGCTGAATTGCGATTTTCAAGCGTGTGTGTGTGTGTGTATGCAGACAGACGCACAGAGGCTACTTCCAGCAACCATCATTTGACCTTTACATCGGCTGCAGCCATTGGCCATCACCAAGGCTGTAAATACGAATTAGGAGCAGCAACTACAACACAGTCATGTGTGATCTATTTTGCCTTTGGGTGGCCCTCCCTTTCAGTGGCGTAGCGTGGGTTGTCAGCAGCCGGGGCAAGGCAAGTTATTTGCGCCCCCTAACCCGGGGCAAGGCAAGTAATTTGCGCCCCCCCCGCTGCACTGTCCCTCCCCCAGATAGTCCCTCGCTCTCTCTCCGCACCGCACCGCACCGCACGCCTGGCACCCCCCCTCCACAGTGGGTGGCGACCCGGCGGCTCGGATTGGATTCGTACAGCCAGCACTGCAGTGAGAGAGAGTGAGTGAGCCAGGTAGGGCAGAGAGCTGCGAGTGCGAGCGCCCCCCCCAGATGTTGTGCCCGGTGCGGCCGGCCCCCCTGCACCCCCCCATGCTACACCACTGCTCCCTTTTGGATGTTCAGGGTGGGAGGTCCAGCAGGTGTTTAATTATTGTGCCTGCATAGTGCTGCCTCGGTTAAGGATGCTGGGTCTTGAACTGTCATGGATGCTTTAGCTGAGATTCCTGCATTGCGGAGGGTTAGATTGGATGACTCCTGGGGTCCCAGGCACTCCTGTCTTCCACTGCCTCCCGCAGTTTGGTCAAACTCATGCTGGTGGCTTCGAGAACATTATCCAACCATCTCGTCCTCTGTTGTCCCCTTCTCCTTCTGCCCTCCATCTTTCCCAACATCAGGGTCTTTTCCAGGGAGTCTTCTCTTCTCATGAGGTGGCCAAAGTATTGGAGCCTCAGCTTCAGGATCTGTCCTTCCAGTGAGCACTCAGGGTTGATTTCCTTAAGAATGGAGAGGTTTGATCTTCTTGCAGTCCATGGGACTCTCAAGAGTCTCCTCCAGCACCATAATTCAAAAGCATCAATACAGTTCTATGATTCCATGAACCCCAGGTTTCATGTACTGAGGCTGGGGGGGGTGTGTTTGCCTAGACAAGTGAGCTGCAGTACCCTGAGTCTGAGCCCCCGTTACCGACGAAAGAAGAATGGGGGATGAAACTAAGGGACTATGCAGAATTAGATAAACTAACAGGAACAAATCGAAACCTGCGGGACCCGAGATTCTCAGAAGACTGGAGGAAATTTGAAAAGTAATTGTGATGAACAGATTACGCTAGCAGGTTTGCAAGAAGTTTTGCAAGGTGAATTATTTGAAATATTGCAGAAAAGACAATGAGGAGAATTATTAGTTGATGATAAATAAAGGTAATATGAAATTAAGAAATGCATAAGTGATAAAGAACGGGGAAATCATCAGAGGTGTTGACGGAAGTCAAAAAAATATTGTATAAGATGAGAAGTTTTGTTGTATGAATGTTAATTAATATATTAAAAACTAATAAAAATGTGTATGTGTGTGTGTGTGTGTGTGTGTGTGTGTGTATATATATATATATATATATGCTTTCGTAGATTTTCACGGGTACAGGAATGCAGGTTTTGGTGTCCTCGGGTGTCTTCCCGTGTAAAAGTTGGGGTGTCTAGGCGACGTTTCGACGAGGTCTCACTCGTCATCTTCAGGCTGGTGCTTTCGGCTTCTTGTTACTGGAACAGAGCAGGATCTCAGTGTTTGAGTTCCTATAAATACTGTTGAGGAGGTGTGGTGTATAGCCTCCAATGTTCTGGGCAGAGAGGAGGTTCCCAGGCTAGTGTGCCTTTTCTTCTTTTGTTCCTTAATTACTTGAGGGATATCTTGAGTGATTTCTTGAGTGATTTCCTGAATCCCACTTAGGTGGGTCATTAGGTGTGGATTAGTTGCTAAAGCCTTCGTGTCTTGAACTCTTGAACTTTGTGAAGAGTTTTTCTGAGAAGATGGCTGTACTGCACTTGGTTGTGCTCTGGCTTGGCTTCGTGTATAGGGGCGAGCTGTGGTTTTGTGGCCTGTGCCAGCCAGATCTGTGTAGGGATTGCAGGGGGGTGCAGCATCCGGAGGTGCCACCCTGGTTTGGCTACTGGATGGTGTCTGTAATTTATCTGTGGAGAGGGTCTGGGTTGCCAGACATCTGGAAATTAGCCCTCCCCACAAAATCTGACACCAGATCCAGAGGCACACAGAACGCCATCACCAATCAACCACACCAGACCCAAACCCAGACCCTCTCCACAGATAAATTACAGACACCATCCAGTAGCCAAACCAGGGTGGCACCTCCGGATGCTGCACCCCCCTGCAATCCCTACACAGATCTGGCTGGCACAGGCCACAAAACCACAGCTCGCCCCTATACACGAAGCCAAGCCAGAGCACAACCAAGTGCAGTACAGCCATCTTCTCAGAAAAACTCTTCACAAAGTTCAAGAGTTCAAGACACGAAGGCTTTAGCAACTAATCCACACCTAATGACCCACCTAAGTGGGATTCAGGAAATCACTCAAGAAATCACTCAAGATATCCCTCAAGTAATTAAGGAACAAAAGAAGAAAAGGCACACTAGCCTGGGAACCTCCTCTCTGCCCAGAACATTGGAGGCTATACACCACACCTCCTCAACAGTATTTATAGGAACTCAAACACTGAGATCCTGCTCTGTTCCAGTAACAAGAAGCCGAAAGCACCAGCCTGAAGATGACGAGTGAGACCTCGTCGAAACGTCGCCTAGACACCCCAACTTTTACACGGGAAGACACCCGAGGACACCAAAACCATATATATATATATATATATGCTTTCGTAGATTTTCACGGGTACAGGAATGCAGGTTTTGGTGTCCTCGGGTGTCTTCCCGTGTAAAAGTTGGGGTGTCTAGGCGACGTTTCGACGAGGTCTCACTCGTCATCTTCAGGCTGGTGCTTTCGGCTTCTTGTTACTGGAACAGAGCAGGATCTCAGTGTTTGAGTTCCTATAAATACTGTTGAGGAGGTGTGGTGTATAGCCTCCAATGTTCTGGGCAGAGAGGAGGTTCCCAGGCTAGTGTGCCTTTTCTTCTTTTGTTCCTTAATTACTTGAGGGATATCTTGAGTGATTTCTTGAGTGATTTCCTGAATCCCACTTAGGTGGGTCATTAGGTGTGGATTAGTTGCTAAAGCCTTCGTGTCTTGAACTCTTGAACTTTGTGAAGAGTTTTTCTGAGAAGATGGCTGTACTGCACTTGGTTGTGCTCTGGCTTGGCTTCGTGTATAGGGGCGAGCTGTGGTTTTGTGGCCTGTGCCAGCCAGATCTGTGTAGGGATTGCAGGGGGGTGCAGCATCCGGAGGTGCCACCCTGGTTTGGCTACTGGATGGTGTCTGTAATTTATCTGTGGAGAGGGTCTGGGTTTGGGTCTGGTGTGGTTGATTGGTGATGGCGTTCTGTGTGCCTCTGGATCTGGTGTCAGATTTTGTGGGGAGGGCTAATTTCCAGATGTCTGGCAAGCGGGATGTGTCGTCACGCTTGTTCATGTTGTGAGGGTGTTTCTCTATCTCGATGGCTTCCATGATTATTCTCTTGTGGTGATGTTCCATGTTAAAGAGCAATTTGGAATCTGCAAAATTAATTACAAAGGTGTCGTCAACAAAATTAATGTTGACGACACCTTTGTAATTTGGCCACACGGGAAGGAAAAACTGGATAGCTTCCTCACACATCTCAACAGCCTACACCCCAAAATACAATTCACTATGGAAATAGAAGCCAACAACCAACTTCCCTTCCTTGACGTCCTAATCTACAAAAAACCTGATGGCTCCCTAGGACACACTATCTACCGGAAAAAAACACACACCAACCGCTACTTACATGCACAATCACACCACCACCCTGCACAAATAAACTCCGTAGCCAAGACTCTCATCTCCAGAACCAAACGCCTGGCTGACGAAGACCACTTGACAACTGAGTTACAGAATCTCTCAAATGTGTTAATTGCCAATGGATACCAGCAAAACAGGGTTACGAAGCTAATCCAAAAAGAAACACCCCCCAAAAACCAAGACACAGAAGAAAACAATGGCATAGCCCTCCTTCCTTATATCAAGGGCACTACAGATAAAATTAGCAAAATCCTCCATAAACACAATATCAAAACAGCCTTTTGCACCAACCAAAAAATAGCCAATATCCTCAGAAACCCCAAGGATAAAATTCAGTTGGAAAACCAAGGGGTCTATGAAATACCCTGCAAAGTCTGCCCAGCCACGTACATTGGACAAACAAACAGACGAATAAATGCACGGATCGCAGAACACAAGAATGCCGTCAAAAAAGAAGAAAAAACTTCCTCTCTTTTCCAACACATGAAAGAAACAGGACACGAAATTAATTTTGCAGATTCCAAATTGCTCTTTAACATGGAACATCACCACAAGAGAATAATCATGGAAGCCATCGAGATAGAGAAACACCCTCACAACATGAACAAGCGTGACGACACATCCCGCTTGCCAGACATCTGGAAATTAGCCCTCCCCACAAAATCTGACACCAGATCCAGAGGCACACAGAACGCCATCACCAATCAACCACACCAGACCCAAACCCAGACCCTCTCCACAGATAAATTACAGACACCATCCAGTAGCCAAACCAGGGTGGCACCTCCGGATGCTGCACCCCCCTGCAATCCCTACACAGATCTGGCTGGCACAGGCCACAAAACCACAGCTCGCCCCTATACACGAAGCCAAGCCAGAGCACAACCAAGTGCAGTACAGCCATCTTCTCAGAAAAACTCTTCACAAAGTTCAAGAGTTCAAGACACGAAGGCTTTAGCAACTAATCCACACCTAATGACCCACCTAAGTGGGATTCAGGAAATCACTCAAGAAATCACTCAAGATATCCCTCAAGTAATTAAGGAACAAAAGAAGAAAAGGCACACTAGCCTGGGAACCTCCTCTCTGCCCAGAACATTGGAGGCTATACACCACACCTCCTCAACAGTATTTATAGGAACTCAAACACTGAGATCCTGCTCTGTTCCAGTAACAAGAAGCCGAAAGCACCAGCCTGAAGATGACGAGTGAGACCTCGTCGAAACGTCGCCTAGACACCCCAACTTTTACACGGGAAGACACCCGAGGACACCAAAACCTGCATATATATATATATATATATATATAATCTGAGCACCTCTCTTGGGGGAGGCATTTGTCTCCCTCGAAAACTAATAGCAGCTTTGGAATACCTATATCTGTGATTTACATCAGGGAACACAAGAAAAGCCTTACCGTATTTTTCCGTGTATAAGACGGGCCCTATTTTGGGGGACTCCAAATTAAGAAAATGGGGGGAGATTGCCCAGAGTTGTTGAGGTTTTTTTTTGGGAGGATTGGGGGGGGGTTGCCCATAGTTGTTTAGCTTTTTTTTGAGGGGGGCAGATTGCCAAAAATTACTCACCGGCCTGACCGCCTGGTTCAAGGGTCGATCCCTCTTCCCCTGGGAAATGCAGCACTGTGTGGGACTAGGGGCCTCCTCACAACTCTCAGCCCGCTTAGCAAACTACCCTTCCCAAGATTCATTGGGGGAAGCCATGACTGCTTAAAGTGGGATCATGGCGCTTTAAATGTTTGGTGTGGATGTCACCAAGTGAACACAGCTTATAATGATTCGATTAGGTGATGTAATAGAGCAATAAAACAGCTCCTTTTAAAATAATAATATAAATGAAGCAAATTGTGCTTTTTGTTTGTTTTTTTGTATTAAATTGCACTTCAACCTTTTCTAGCTAGGTTTGCTGAACTGACCCCTCCTTCTTTGTAGACACAACAACAACAACAACAACAACAACAACAACAACAATTTATTACTTATACCTCACCCATCTGGTTGGGTTTTCCCAGCCATTCTGGGTGGCTCCCAATAGAATATTAAAAACACAATAACACATCAAACATTAAAAATTCCCCTACTAACAGCCCTAAAAATAGGGCTGTTAGTAGATTATAGCAGACTGAAAAAGCATGCAATGGCCTAACTTGCAAATCTATCTATCTATCTACCTATCTATCTATCTATCTATCTATCTATCTATTTATCTACCGTATCTATCTATCATCTATCATCTCCAGCTTCTTTATCCAGCCTGCCACACTTATTGCTATTTGCTCTTGGTTAAAAAAAAAGAAGGAAATAAATAACGAAAATTAAAGATAGCGAGAGAGAGAAAGAACCGAAGGTCATCCACACAGTTGTCCCAATCGCAATCTGCGCGCCGTTAACCCTGTAGAGAAAAAGTAATTACCCTTTGGCTTTTGGTGACCTCAACTAACCTTTGCTGAAGGACCAGAGAAAATAAAAGGCTGACCAATCGCCTGCCCTTTGCTGCCCCACAGTTAACCCTCTCAGAGAGCCAACACCACCTGCGCCCCCCCCCCAACATGACAATAGGATGTGGAAGTGTTACCATGGAAATCTCGCCGGAAGAAGAAACAAACAACAAAAATCCATTACAATTAGTAGTGGTTTATTGGGTGGTGCCTACACAACTGTTTGAATCCATACGTTGCTTTATCTTTCATATCAGGAGAATGGAAGGGTAGAGGAGAGGGGGAAAATGGGGGGCACCAGGAAATGGCTGAAGGATAATCGAGGGAGCAAAAGGAGGGGAGGGCTTTAAGATTTCTGAGGTGGCTTGCTTGGGATAAAAAGACTGGGCTGAACATGTCCCGACCAACCAGCAAAATGAGCCGTTAACAGCCCACTAGCAATTACTTTGCACCCAAGTTTGCGGGTGGTGCTGTGGTCTAAACTACAGAGCCTAGGGCTTGCCGATCAGAAGGTCGGCGGTTCGAATCCCCACGATGGTGTGAGCTCCTGTTGCTCAGCTGTACGCCGGCTCCCTCGGCCAATAAAGCGAGATGAGTGCCGCAACCCCTGAGTCGGTCACGACTGGACCTAATGGTCAGGGGTCCCTTTACCTTTACCTTACTTTTCTGTTCTTTCCAGTCCTCAGCTCAGTTTGCCCCATCTTCGCATCAGTTTGTGATTTTTTAAAATAAGAGTTTTCATGGGAATTTGTCAGCGTTTGTCAACTTGGGATCAAAGTACAGTGGTACCTCGAGTTACATACGCTTCAGGTTACATACGCTTCAGGTTACAGACTCTGCTAACCCAGAAATAGTACCTCGGGTTAAGAACTTTGCTTCAGGATGAGAACAGAAATCGTGCTCCGGCGTCGCGGTGGCAGCAGGAGGCCCCATTAGCTAAAGTGGTGCATCAGGTTAAGAACAGCTTCAGGTTAAGGACGGACCTCCAGACCGAATTAAGTACGTAACCAGGGTACCACTGTAACCTGAAGACCGTCTGATTCCTTATAATTCACCTTGATTGCTAAGATCCTCTGATAGGGCACTTCTGGTGATTCTACACACCTTTGAGATTTGGTTGGCCTTCACTAGGGACCAAGCCTTTCATGTTCCAGGGCCTGCCCTGTGGAACTCCCGGCCTCTAGACCAGTGTTTCTCAACCTTGGGTCTCCAGCTGTTGTTGGACTACAACTCCCATCTTCCCTGGCTAGCAGGACCAGCTGTCAGGGATGATGGGAGTTGTAGTCCAACAACAGCTGGGGACCCAAGGTTGATAAAGACTGCTAAATATTTGCCAGGAGATATCCCTGCCGTCTTTCCAATGCCTCTTGAAGGCTGCACTTTTTAGACAGGCCTTCAAAAATATTCTTATCTATTTTAACCAAACATAATCTACTGATGTTTTATTGATGTTTGTAATTATGTTTTATAGATATTGGTAGATTGATTTGATTGTGTTTTATTTTATTTTGTGTTTGGGGGCTGGTGGTATTGATTTGTTTTCATTTTAACTATTCATTTTGTACTTTTATCTTGCATTTTTATTTCAGAAACTGCACTGAGATCTTCAGACGAGGGGCAGTATATATACTTAATAATAATAATAATAATAATAATACAGTAAGCCACCTCGATATATTTTATTGAAATGTGAATCACAAATATTCAAATAAATAAATAAAATCCAGCGCACTTTTCTCCTAATAAACACAGTGTACTCACTTTTGCTAGAATTATTATTTTCATTATTATTAATATTAGCAGCAGTATTAATAATAATTTGACTTTCTGTCTCTTGTCACACAAAGGTCTCAAAGGAAATAATTCTACAGCAGGATCTACTGAGATGAGCAGAGTTAGGATCCAGTGGATCTCTAAATGAGCTGAGAGGTTCCCAGCGCAGCCAGGGTATTGCCTATGTAATTCCCCCCTCCCAGCCCACCGAGCTGAGACCAGTGGATCAAATGGTCTGGCAACCCTGTGTAAGTTAAGAGAGCAAAAAGGTTGGTTGGTTTAATTCAACGACTATCAAATTAAAATAACATTCATAAAAATATTTTTATTATCTACTAAATTTGTATACCGTCCTTCATCCAAAGATCTCAAGGCTGTTCACAGCATATAACTGATGCACACATGGCGTCGATTTTAAGTGAATAATAGCAGTTCCAATAATACAAGCGTTTCAAGGATAAAAAGCCTCGGACACTAGTAGATTTTGCCTCGACGTTTGAGAACATTGGGCAGATTCTCCTTGCAAAGGAACATTGGCTGCACAATGGAAAGTCCTCACAGAATGTGTTTGCAATATTGTCCATTATATTTTCCCTAATATAATGCATTTTTGTGTGTCATTTCACAAAACTATACATCTTTATGCACACACCATCCTCAGATGTAAACTTTGCAAACTTTATTATGGGAAATCATGTTGGCATAAGACGGGACTCCACAGCGCCATCTGGTGTCGCTTTTATAAAATGCTTTTTCTTTACTAATAGATCTGAATCCCCAGTTAAAGCACATGTACTTTGTACGCCATGATTTTTAAAAGTCTTAATTGGGACCAGCAAGGCTTGTTTGGTTTCCCATCCATTAGATGAAACTTAAATGAAACTCCGTTTCCCAGGGAAAGAGGAAAACAAGAGTGAGATCACTAAAGTTAGCCATAAGCCACCACGAAAATATTAAGAACAACAACAGGCTCTGATTATATTTGCTGGCACTGAGAAATACTCTTAACAATTATGATATCAAAAAAATGCTATGGGTCTCTCTCTCCCCCTTCTTTCTCATTGTCAACATGCCTTTCTTTTTACTCCCAAGGTAAGCATGTTGGGTTCTCTCTCTCTCTATGTAAGATTCATTCGTTCCAGAAACAGAGAAGAAACATTCTAAGAAATGTGACGAAAATGTCAGCGTTTGACATTACTTGAAGACAGAGCCGTCCCTGCCATTGGGCAGGGTGAGGCAGTGGCCGCACAGCTTGCCCCTCACCTCGTGGGGTAGCCTAATGCTCCTCAGGTGCTGTGGCGGATGCCATCCCATCACCAGTGTTGAAGTAAGATTCAACAGCCAGTACCTTCAGGTTCTGTACATGGAATGGAATGAAGGCGCCATCTTTGCCTCAGGCGGCAAAAGATCTTTGAGCTGCCTTGACCCAGAGGTTGATGCTTTTGGCTGGCCCTCCTCCAACACTTCCACCTAGTAGCAGATCATGGGGTGTCTGCAAAAGAAGGAAAGCAGCAGATCTCTGAACTGTGGGGAGAACCCAAAGTGTTGGTGCCAACCTTCAAATCCCTAAACAACCTTGGTCCGGTATACCTGAAGGAGCGTCTCCACCCCCATTGTTCTGCCCAGACACTGAGGTCCAGCTCCGAAGGCCTTCTGGTGGTTCCCTCACCCCGAGAAGTGAGGTTGCAGGGAACCAGGCAGAGGGCCTTCTCGGTAGTGGCACCCGCCCTGTGGAACGCCCTCCCACCAGATGTCAAAGCGAACAACAACTACCAGACTTTTAGAAGACATCTGAAGGCAGCCCTGTTTAGGGAAGCTTTTAATGTTTGATGCATTACTGTATTTTAACATTCTGTTGGAAGCCACCCGGAGTAGCTGGGGAAACTCAGCCAGATGGGCGGGGTATAAATAATAATAATCATCATCATCTATACAGCTTTTTGGCCTGACCCCCCTCTCGGAATGTTTTATCTGATGCTTCAATGTAGGTTGTAAACCACTTTGAGATTTCTTCGTCTTCTTAAAAATATAAAACGGTAGAAGAATGACATGAATAACAACAACAACAACAAGATAACAAAATAGTGCGTTTTCTTTCAAATATGATAATATTATTCATCATGTTAAAGGTAAAGGGACCCCTGACCATTAGGTCCAGTTGTGACCGACTCTGGCGTTGTGGCACTCATCTCGCTTTATTGGCCGAGGGAGCCGGCGTACAGCTTCCAGGTCATGTGGCTAGCATGACTAAGCCGCTTCTGGCGAACCAGAGCAGCGCACGGAAACGCCGTTTACCTCCCTGCCAGAGTGGTACCTATTTATCTGCTTGCACTGTGACGTGGTTTTGAACTGCTAGGTTGGCAGGAGCTGGGACCGAGCAATGGGAGCTCACCCCGTCGTGGGGATTCGAACCGCTGACCTTCTGATTGGCAGGTCCTAGGCTCTGTGGTTTAACCCACAGCGCCACCCGTGTCCCCATTCATGATATTACGACAGCAATAATAGGAAAACAGCAAACTCCACAAAACGGGGACACTGAAACAAGAATCTGACAGCACAATCCTTAACATGTCAACTCGCAGATAAACCCCCTGTAGCTCAGTGGCAGAGCAAAGTGTTGGTGCTGACCTTTAAAGCCCTAAACGGTTTTGGTCCAGTATACCTGAAGGAGCATCTCCACCCCCATCATCCAGCCCGGACACTGAGGTCCAGCGCCAAGGGCCTTTTGGTGGTTCCCTCCCTGCGAGAAATGAGGTTACAGGGAACCGGGCAGAGGGCCTTCTCAGTAGTGGCACCCACCCTGTGGAATGCCGTCCCATCAGATGTCAAGGAAATAAACGACTATCTGACTTTTAGAAGACATCTGAAGGTAGCCCTGTTTAGGAAAATGTTTTTTTTTTTTTTGATGAATTATTGTATTTTAATATTTTGCTGGAAGCTGGGTGGGGTATAAATAAATAAATAATTATTATTATGAGCCTAAATTATCCATTAAAAAAATAAATACAGAAAATAACAGTCTTACCAATGCATGAAATGCATATGTGGAAACATATGGAATGAGCTATATAAAGTTTCAGTGCTGTACAGTGGTATCTCGGGTTACAGACACTTCAGGTTACGGACACTTCAGGTTAAAGACTTTGCTAACCCAGAAATAGTACCTTGGGTTAAGAACTTTGCTTCAGGATGAGAATAGAAATCACGCGGCGGCAGCGGGAGGCCCCATTAGCTAAAGTGGTGCTTCAGGTTAAGAACAGTTTCAGGTTAAGAACGGACCTCCGGAACGAATTAAGTTCGTAACCAGAGGTACCACTGTACTAGTGAAGACCAGCAGTGAAATGTTATGGCGTATATAGCAGGTTGGAGCAGGAGCCTTTGTGCTTTGGGGCGGGTGGAGTTTCAAGAAGGGAAACAGGGAAAAGTTTCTCTCCTCTCCCCGCTCTGCTGCCAGCCCCGAACCTAAGCATTTTATTCCGATATACAGTGATGCCTCGCAAGACGAAAAGAATCCGTTCTGGGAGTTTCTTCGTCTAGCAGTTTTTTCGTCTTGCGAAGCAACCCTATTAGC
Organism: Podarcis tiliguerta; assembly: GCF_965153285.1. Lineage (NCBI taxonomy): Eukaryota > Metazoa > Chordata > Lepidosauria > Squamata > Lacertidae > Podarcis > Podarcis tiliguerta. The sequence continues at coordinate 11,017,780 of NC_139536.1, read as the reverse complement.
GGCTTAGCGGCTTAGCGCTATTAGCGGTTTAGCGGCTATTAAAGGCTTAAGGGATTAGCGGATTAGCTGCTAAAAGGCTATTAGCAGCTTAGTGCCTTAGAAAAAGGGGGTGGGGAGTGAAAAAAATTCGCAAGAATCGCAAGACATTTTCGCCTTGCGAAGCAAGCCCATAGAGAAATTCGTCCTGCGAAGCACCTCCAAAACGGAAAACCCTTTCGTCTAGCGGGTTTTCCGTCTTGCGAGGCATTCGTCTTGCGGGGCACCACTGTAGCGGGTTGGCGGTTCCTTTCTCTCTCACTTCACTTTCTTCCACCTTTTTGAGTGACACCTCAGCAGTCCGCATGCCTGGGAAAGCTGACAGGTCCTTGTCAGAACGTTTTGGGACAGTGGTGGGGTTTAAAATACATTTCTTTTTAATTTACTAGCACATATTTTGCATTCCTAGGGATTCCCCCCCCCCCCCAAAGTATGCAGAAGTCACTACCTTACTTTTGACTAGCTGCTAGGCCACCTGATTTTTGCTGCTGGAGACCTGCAACAAGATGTTGCAGCGTGGAGGACTCCCCTTCCATCTTCCATTCATTGAAATGAATGAATCTAAATTAGTCGTGCCCATTAGCTTCAATGGGTCGACTCCGGGTAGGACTACTGTTGAATGCAATTGGCTGAAATAGGTGTGGATCTAGACAGACAGACTGATAGATACACAATATATATTTGTGATTGCTTGATATAAATCCATATGTCTATCTGTTCTTCCATAGTGGAATGCAAACTGTATAGCTGATGCATTTAATAATGAGGAAGTAGAGGGGAAAAAGCAGAATAACAACACAACATAATGTTACCGTGCTGCTGTTTGGCCTGTTCAGCAGAAAACCAAATAATAATAATAATAATAATAAATGTGACCTCATCTTTACATCACACATGGGCAAATTAATCAGAAAGTTTACTTGTGAGCTTCCATACCTAAGTGGCTGAACAGTGCCCCGCTGTCAATAAAAGTTACATATTATTATAGAATTGTATAGCTGAAATTTACTGTTTCGACCTATTTTGACACATTCACAAATGACTTGGACAGGACTATTGAGACAGGCTCGCTCCCATTGTTCTGTGGGAATTTTCACAGCAACCTCACAGTAATATCGTGGCCGGCAAATGACTGGCAAGACCTGGTTTTGAATATTGTACAGAGGTTTGAGAGGAGAAAGGGGGAAGAGCCCAGCAGTAAGTTGTTTGTAAATGTCTAAATCACACTTCTGACATTACTTTGCGACAAACTCTACGGCTGTAAACATGACCCGAGTATTCCATTCTCAGCAATATATGTATATTTTACACACACACACATATACATATATGTATATGTGTGTGTGTAAAATATATGTGTATTATAGACAGAAGGCATTGAAAACAAAACAGTTTGGCATTGACCAAATGATAACCGATCAGGCTCTTTTGCCACACACAGAACAGTTATAACAATCTTTTATGAGTCGCCAACACAGATCCAAACCCACGGCGCTGATCCTAGCCAACAGACCTACTCGCAAGCAAGTTCTGCTGCCACCAACGAGACTTACTCCTGAGTAAATGCATGCACTCAGGTGGCACCAGAGAGACACAGCCGAAAGAGAGCTTCACTTTGCCAAGCCTTCATCCTAGCCGCATCTTCCAGAGACCCTTCCTCCCTGGTTTGTTTGTTTTCAGGAACTGACAATAGCGCTGCCTTGCTCAAAGTTACCATAGCAGTCATTAAATAATACATTGGTGATCTAATTTTTTTTTTTTTAAACAGCCCAGCAAAAACTCATCTTAGCATGCAGGAGTTTCCATTGATAAGTCTCCAGGTTTTTTGGGGGCGATTAATTTTTGGGGGCTCTTGTAATATTGAAATGACCCAATAATAATGATGATACCAACAACAACTCCTACAACAACAATAAACCGGGTCTCTTTAACCTTAGCCACGCGAAGCCCATCCGATACGGCAAACGTTAAGAGCGGACGTACCTGGGAGAAGACTGAGCGGACTCTGGAGAGTCCATCGTTCTCTTTTTCTTTCGAAGTGTACCTGAGACATAGCGTCATCCTTGAGCCCCGGCAATAAAGACTGGTACATGCCACACGTTGCTGGTCTTTTGCTTATGTCCCGCAGTGCTTGAGAAAAGGGGTTATTGCTGCAGAAAAGAGAGAGCAAAAGCAAGAGAGAGAGAGAGAGAGCGCGCTGGCCATACAGTAGGAATAATCACTGCAGTCCGGCTCACCCCCACCTCCCTCTCTCCCTCTGCCTCTCTGTACAAGGCCCCAGATGATTCTGACTGCATCCTTCCATCCATAAATCATTCCCCTTATTCTATTGGTTACATGCTACATGGCAAGTATTGATTTTTCCCGTTCCCTCATCACTGCAGGACCTATGGTTTTTCTGAGCTGGTATACACAAAGATACACACATACACTATACGTTTGGGCTCGCACACACAGATGCACGCCAGCGTACGTACGTAACGCAAGATTCTGTTAATTCTACACCACCACCCTGGGCAAACAAACTCCCAACTCTGAAAAAATGGACAATTTGCACCACACACGTTTTTGAGAACGAAAGGAAACAATCAGCTTCAGGTATGAGCATGGCGGGATCAATCAGTCATCCCCCCCCCCTTCCAAAATGCAAAAGGTTAAAGAACACAATTTGGGTGCGATTGCAAGTCAGAAGCCTGAAATGTTTCAGCTGGGAAGCAAGAACTCAGTGGGGAGAGTTTAAACTTTGGGTTGTAATTAGACGTTCGCAGTGGCCGTGGCGCTGCCACTGAAAGCAGCAGGTCGGAGTCAGTCTTCTCATCTACAGCGTTTCTGAAATTCATCACGTGGCAGCATGTCGCCTCGCTGCGAGTTGCTCGGCCGGCAGCAACATTTGGAAGGTGGGGGAACTTTCCGCCTGACAAGGCCACGTTCTGAACTCAGTCTCACCGGTGGTTCTGAGTGGGAAAGAGGAAAGTGGCAGAACCATGAAAGGCTCAGCCCCTGAACTCTTTTGTCAAATGATCCCAGGCAGCAAATCTTGGCTCATGGGACAGCTGTGGTCAGATGGAGCCCCCATTGAACTCGACAAAGGGCTGTTTCTAGATATTATTGTGTGCAGATTCAGGAACCTCGGGTGGAATGCCTTGATTATGGGTAGGAAAACTAAGGCCCGGGGGCCGGATGCGGCCCAATCGCCTTCTAAATCTGGCTCGCGCACGGTCCAGGAATCAGCATGTTTTTACATGAGTAGAATGTGTCCTTTTATTTAAAATGCATCTCTGGGTTATTTGTGGGGCCTGGCTGGTGTTTTTACATGAGTAGAATGTGTGCTTTTATTAAAAATGCCTCTCTGGGTTATTTGTGGGGCATAGGAATTTGTTCACCCCCCCCCCAATATAGTCCAGCCCCCCACAAGGTCTGAGGGAAGGTGGACCGGCCCCCTGCTGAAAAAGTTTGCGGACCCCTGACCTTGATCTTCTGTTTTCTTCCATTTATATGCACAGACACTGCGCCCCTGACCTTCCCCGAGTGGTTACGAAAGATGGACACAGCAACTTAGATTGGACCAAATAAGGCCACAACTTTATTGACGTCAGATGTAAGGTTTTTGTCAGAGGCACTGGGCAACCACTAACTTCCAACCTGCCTGCCAGAAGTGACGCCAGGTGTCAACACCTGAGCATCTGGATGAAAGCAGCTGCTCCCGGATCCCTCTAAAGGGATACCCTACCTTTGGAGGGGCAGGCAAAGGCCACAACCTCCCCGCCAAGGCATACACAATGCCTATACCGACACTCGAGCCTAATTAGGCTCGCCGACTCAGGTGAAATTCCTTGATCTTTCCCTTCATCAGAAGATCACACAGAATTCTGCTTGGGCTGCGTTATCTATGACCTGTCTTGCCGTGTGAGGGGCCGTAGCTTGATGGTTGGAGTGCAGAAGGTCCTGGGTTCAATCCTAGCATCTTTAGTTAGTCCAGAGATGGGGGAACCTCAGCTTTGGGGGCCTACCAGGTTCCCCTGTTAGTATTTCATGCCTCCGATGCTGCAGTTGTGGTTGGTGTAAATCGCATGCCTGTCTGAGAAGAGTGTGGGAAACGGAAGACAGTCTTATCTCTTCCGCTGTATGTGCTTTGTAATGTACTTTCCCTTTTACTTGTGCCTGTTGTTCTCTCGGAGCTGGAGAGAATGTACGCCATTATGCTTTTGTCTGTACATAGTGTGTAAATAAATAGTAGATTAGCTCTGCGATGTCTCACGCTTCTTGCTGCATTATGCCAGAAGCTTAGTGTGCATATACCAGTTGGTATATGTGGCTAGAAGCGCACTAGAAGAGAAGGGAGATGCACCCCCAGGGCATTTTCCAACACCCTCTACTTGTGGGATTCCCCCCCAAGTCGCACCCCTGACACAGCCCTGCTCTGCACTCTCCCTGAGTGTTTTTGCCTGAAAAGACGCTTCGGGTTAAATCTTTTCAGGTTGCGTCCCGCGGTGACCTGGAAGAAAGGGTTACTTCCGAGTTTCGCCGCTCATGCATGTGCAGATGCTCAAAATGATGTCACGCGCATGCGCAGAAGTGGCAAATCGCGACCCGCACACACGGGTTGCGATCAATCGTGACCCGCAGACGCGCAGACACGGGTTGCGTTCTGCTCATGTTTCGAACGGGGCTCTGGAACAGATCCTGTTCACAACCAGAGGTACCACTGTACTGCCGTTCATCATAAGATCTCAGGGCGGTTCGCAGAATAAAATGCAAAGTAAAAACACAAGTAAACAATTAAAACAAAACAACAAAACAATAACCTCTCCCCTTCTCACAGACACATTTATAAGGCTGTAGAATATTAATCTGCCAAAGGTCTGGCTAAAGAGGAAAGTTCTCGCCTGGCGCCTAAAATATATATAATGAAGGCACCGGGTGAACCTCCCCTTTTGCATGCAAAGCTGATGCTCTACTCACTGAGCTGCACAGCCATTCCCTGGCATACATCATAGACATGCTGGGGACGAGCTTGTACTTCCTTCGGTAATGCTCCATGCTTTGGGGTGGCAGGTAAGCTCTCTCTCCCTTTCAGAACTATCATGAAGGTCATACCCCATTCAATTGTCATAAAACTGCACAGTAACTCAAATCAAGGGCATGCTTTTCTCCTTGTACCAGCAGTTTATAACTATTTGGTATTTTGTGTGTGTGTGTCACAAGTTGTGTAGTACAGGAGGACAGCTCCAGCATCCCCCCCCCAAGCAGGATCAATGATGTCATCTTCCAGAGCAATGGGATAATTCGTGAGTCCTCCTTGCTCTGGCAAACAAATGAGGTAATAATGAGGTTTACGGGTTTGCTTGTTATAGATTACCAGCGGAAGCCAGAGAAGAAGGAAAATAATTATCTAGAAGTTGGGTACGTCTTTTTCTTTCCTTTGATGGGGTTGCAACTTCATGCCTGCAGTTAAAATTGTAACACTTCTCTGCAAGGTGGTGTGGATTTCTAATTGAAAGCTAAATGTCAACCGGATGTAGATCTTCCGTTAAAGCTCCATGTGATTTGAAAGTTGAAGCTACGCTGTCAGAAGCACCACAGAGTTCAGTGGAGAGTAGATGTATAGGATTGCACTCAGGCTCATCTGAATAAATTGAGTATAATTGCTCTTTGGGGTGTGCCTGCACTTTTGTACTCTCCATGGGGTCATTGCAAAAGCCTTTCCTTGTGTGCATGGGGTTCCAGGTACTAATGAGGTCCTGCATTTCAAATATAAAGTACTACTAGTATAGGAGAAAAGCAGAGACATCACCTTGCCAACTTGCCATCACCTTGTCCATATAGTTAAAGCTATGGTTTTCCCAGTAGTCATGTACGGAAGTGAGAGCTGGACCATAAAGAAGGCTGATTGCCGAAGAATTGATGCTTTTGAATTATGGTGCTGGAGGAGACTCTTGAGAGTCCCATGAACTGCAAGAACAACAAACATGTCCATTCTTAAGGAAATCAGCCCTGAGTGCTCACTGGAAGGACAGATCGTGAAGCTGAGGCTCCAATACTTTGGCCACCTCATGAGAAGAGAAGACTCCCTGGAAAAGACCCTGATGTTGGGAAAGATGGAGGGCACAAGGAGAAGAGGAAGACAGAGGACAAGATGGTTGGATAGTGTTCTCAAAGCTACCAGCATAAGTTTGACCAAACTGCGGGAGGCAGTGGAAGACAGAAGTGCCTGGCGTGCCCTGGTCCATGGGGTCACGAAGAGTCAGACACGACTGAACGACTAAACAACAACAAAAGTATAGGAGAGTCTGAATTTCCTGAATTTGCTTCTTAAAGTGCTTCTGGAGGACCTCTTTTTTCCAGCATTCATCTGTACGTGTTTGGAACAAATTTGCAGGGACGGAAATGATACAATGTCCTGCTTATTGAGCCTTTATTCTGACTGGTTTGCTGGGAGGTTATATGACGTTGGATCAAGCAGTCCGTATCTCACACTTTTGAGTGCATCCCCCCTCACTTTCCTCACTGCAAACACAATCTGATTCAGCCCCCCCCCCGAAGTGGGCCTGTTGGGCAAGAGCACGAAATCCACTTTAATTGTGCAAACTGAATGTGCCAGTGTGCGAATGAATCTCATTGGTAGAGTAGTGACAATCTGGAAGTAGCTTTTAGCTTATGGAAGATTGCACATGTGAAAATGGGCAGCCAAGAAGTAGCCAATCACCTGCCCAATTTTCACCAATGTTATGAAAACATTTATGGGAGGTGCTGTAGCTTTTCATATAGAAGTGGCAAAGAAGTGTCTTAAATGCACAGCATGGATGTGACCTGTGTTTTATGGCAAACCAAGTTCAGTCTTCCTGACAATAGTATAGCACTCTGAACTACAACATCATACAGTCATACTTCAAGTTGAATGTGTTTCAGGTTGAGCTCGTTCGAGCTGTGCTACGCGGCAACCCGGAAGTAACGGAGCGTGTTACTTCCGGGTTTCGTTGCTCTTGCATGCGCAGATGCTCAAAATGACATCACACGTATGCGCAGAAGCAGCGAAACGCGACCTGCGCATGCGCAGACGTGCCGTCGCGTCTTGCGTTCCGTTCGGGATGCGAACGGGGCTCCGGAACAGATCCTGTTCACATCCCGAGGTACCATTGTACTAGGGACTCAGCTACATTAGTTAAAAAAAGGAAACAAAACATTATAAATGTGTTATAACACTGTGACACTAGATGGCTCTGTAGAGCTGAAATCGGAACCCTATGAAACTTTCCATTGTGAGCTTTAAAAATGGTTTTTTCCAGAGCATTTCCAGAGCGTTTTTTTATAGCTGTGTAGATGCAGCCTTGGTGGGAGGGTCACTGTCAAACTATCCAGCTCTCATGTACCTTCTGCGATGTTGCATTCACATCAGAGGGAATAGCATACCCTCCAACATTTCTCTGATGAAAATAGGGATGGTCCATTCAACAGCAACAACAGCAGCAGCAGCAATTTTATTATTTATACCCCACCCATCTGACTGGGTTGTCCCAGCAAATCTGGGTGTCTTCCCACATGTATAAAAACATAATAAAACATTAAACATTTTTTAAAAAACTTCCTTATACAGTGGTACCTCGGGTTACATATGCTTCAGATTACAGACTCCATTAACCCAGAAATAGTACCTTGGGTTAAGAACTTTGCTTCAGGATGAGAACAGAAATCGTTCTCTGGCGGCGCGGCAGCAGCAGGAGGCCCCATTAGCTAAAGTGGTGCTTTAGGTTAAGAACAGTTTCAGGTTAAGAACGGACCTCCGGAATGAATTAAGTACATAACCAGAGGTACCACTGTACAGGGCTGCCTGCAGATGTCTTCTAAAGGTGGCATAGTCACTTATTTCCTTGTCTTGGGGGTCACATAACTCCATACCCACCAACATTTCTCTGATGAAAATAGGGATGTCCTAAAGAAAGGCGGGACATTCTGGGATCAAATCAGAAACCAGGACAGCTTCTGTAAATCCAGGACACTTGGAAGGTTTGGAATAGCTGCCTCTTCTCTTATATCCATTTCAGCCATTCAAAGAAGGAAAGAAATAATAATAAAAAAGTACCATGTCACAGCACATGTTGGCATGCTCCTCCATCTCCAAAATTTGCTGCACATGGAAATCTAGCAAGTCAGGGAGGAGACTTCCAGAGCTGTCTTCTGCCTGATGTGCAGGAAGGCAATTTGTGTCACAAAGTATACACCCAGCCCACAGTCTAGGACTGTCTGGAGAACCCAGCGGCCTCCATGAATGCAGAACTTAGTCATCCCTGCGCTTTGCCATATTGGCTGGCATCTGTCAAACGTCTTGATCCGAAGCACGCATAAAACAACCGCAACTTGCACCGATTCTGCTGAGCTGAGAGCAGGATCCTAGAGATCTAAATATAGTGGGAGGAGGTGGGGGCAGGGAGATGGCTGAAGGGGAGTTCATAGCTGTGGCAGAGTGACCTCTGCAAGGCCGTCAAGGTTAGAGAGAGCTTCGGTGATGAGCTTAGTAAGCAGTTGTCACAAAGACATCTGGGACGTCTCTAACCAAAGCGCAGAATTTCCCCTAGACTTTGGGGGGAGGAATGACTTTGCCGCTGTTGATGTCTTCTGAAGCAATTGCTCTCGCTTCAGCTCACTCCCTTTGCAAACTCCTGTGCTTTCTCAAAGATGCAAACTCTCCCTTCATCGAGATCATCTCTAGAATCTGTTTTGCATGTTCTGCCTTTGAGCTGCAGTCGGCATTAGAGAGGGTGCCAGACGGGGCCTTCTCGGTCGTAGCATCCATTTTCTGGAACCGTCCTCAGTAAGAGAGAAGGCTGACCTGTCTGTATATAATATTTGATACCAACAATGACCATAAGGGGAATGAAGAGTAGGCCCACAATGTTGCCCCTGCCTCGTAGGTAATGCTCTCCGCTGGTGACTGAGTCTCACTTTTGGGTGTAGAGACAGAGTAGTAGTCGTTTTGCAGACAACCTACACATGCAAAAGTCGAAGGGGGAGCCTGCAAAGCACATGGCATTGCAATTATTATTATTATTATTATTATTATTATTAATACCACGCCCATCTGGCAGAGTCTCCCCAGCCACTCTGGGCAGCTTCCAACAAAATATTAAAATACTGTAATACATCAAACATTAAAAGCTTCCCTAAACAGGGCTGCCTTCAGATGTCTTCTAAAAGTCTGGTAGCTGTTGTTCTCTTGGACATCTGGTGAGAGGGCGTTCCACAGAGCGGGCGCCACTACCGAGAAGGCCCTCTGCCTGGTTCCCTGTAACTTGGCTTCTCGCAGTGAGGGAACCGCCAGAAGGCCCTCGGCGCTGGACCTCAGTGTCTGGGTAGAATGATGGGGGTGGAGACGCTCCTTCAGGTATACTGGACTGAGGCCCTTTAGGGCTTTAAAGGTCAGCACCAACACTTTGAATTGTGCTCGGAAACGTACTGGGAGCCAATGTAGGTCTTTCAAGACCGGTGTTATGTGGTCTCGGTGGCCGCTCCCAGTCACCAGTCTAGCTGCCACATTCTGGATTAATTGTAGTTTCTGGGTCATCTCCAAAGGTAGCCCCACGCAGAGCGCATTGCAGTAGTCCAAGCGGGAGATAACCAGAGCATGCACCACTCTGGTGAGACAGTCCACGGGCAGGTAGGGTCTCAGCCTATATACCAGATGGAGCTGGTAAACAGCTGCCCTGGACACAGAATTGACCTGCGCCTCCATGGACAGCTGTGAGTCCAAAATGACTCCCAGGCTGCACACCTGGTCCTTCAGGGGCACAGTTACCCCATTCAGGACCAGGGAGTCCTGCCTTGTTGCTTCAGTGGCTCCCGTGAGATCTTGGGATGGCCTGTTTGGGCCACCCCCAGAGATGCAATGCCCAAGAACGCAGGTGGGGAAGACCAGCGAGCTGCAATATCCATGGCAGAATGTTTTTTGCTCCAGGGTCTCAGCCTGCGTACCAGATGGAGCTGGTAAACAGCCGCCCTGCACACAGAATTGACCTGTGCCTACATGGATAGCAAGAATGGGCCCAGTGGCATTATCCTGCTGTCTGCTTCTCTATACATAACATATCCTCCAAGTGCCCTGTTTTAAGCAGGACATCATGGGTCACAGAAATCTATTCCAGCTTCTCCTTGGATCCCAGAATGTCCTGGTTTTTGTTCCAGCGCTCTGGCACGTGCCTTCTGATCCAATACCCAATACCCTGCCGAGAATTGTCAGAGCGTCTGGCCGGAAGGTGCATGTCCCTCCTAATGCCCCAATTTTGGAGATGAAAATATTAGAGGGTATGCACATAGGATCTATGCAAGGAGAATGACTGAAGACTGCTGAAGCAGATGAAGAAACCAAGCTAGAGATTTCAAGCATGCACTCAGCAAAGAATGGTCCAGGATGCAATCTGCTGATTGGAAGTAAATTGGAATAAATTGGAACACTGTAAAGGCAAACTCACTGCACTCTGACATTTATCCTGGCTGCAAAAGGAATCTAAACTTGGGTTTACCATGCAAAGAGCCGGTAATGGCAGGAGGGGGAAAGATTTATAGGGGAACACTAGAAGCTGCCTTAGTCTGAGCCAGACCATTGGCCCCACTTCCTCCGCAATGTCTACAACAGGGTTTCCCAGACTTGGATCCCCAGCTGCTTTTGGATTACAGTTCCCATCATCCCTGACCACTGGTCCTGCAAGCAGGGGATGATGGGAGTTGTAGTCCAGCAACAGCTGTAGACCCAAGTTTGGGAAACCCTGACTGGCAAAGGCTCTCCATAATTTCAATGCTACCTGGAGTCTGAAGCTGGGACGTTCTGCACGCAGAGCAGATTCTCCATTGCTGAGCTACGGAGATGTGGAGACAGGGAGGGGAGGCACTTAGACCTTTCCACACCCACTATTTCCCCCCTAAAGGTCTTTTCCTCCCATCACTAACTGTTAGAATTCCTGCTCCATGATTGCAGTCATGGGATTGTTGTCTATCACATGACGGTATATGTTTTGACTCCACAGAGTGCGAAATGACGGAGACAGGGTGTTTGTGTTACTGTGTTCCGTGAAGTGGGACTATTGTCCTTTGTCCTTTCTCTTTGCTGTCTGATGCTAAAGAGAGAGGGAGCCATGTTGCAGTGGTCCGTGTGTGTTTATATGTAAATAAAGTAGATTAGCCAAAATGCTGAGTTGCTGAGGTCTGTTACGCAACTGTGAAGACTCTGCACATCCTTAAGTGTGCCGATGTCTGTTGGCATTGGTTGCTGTGATGTTCGGGCTGAAGAAAGCTTTTGAAGCTCCCGAATGATCGACCAGGAGGGAGAGAACATGCCAGTTGGGCATGTGTCTCTACCAGGGTCCTACACGAGTGTAGGCTGAGCTCCTGACACTAACTTCCCCCGGGATACTTCTTAGAAGGATGGAAAGAACAGGTCTCAGGGTAATGAGCCAGGGAAGGATTAATTTACCTAATCTCAATCCCACTTTGCAACTGCTTTGCAAAAATTAGGAGAGTTGGAATCATGTGTTTGCTGGTGCCTGCAACATTCTTCCCATTGTGATGTTAGCAGCAAAATAAGTTGTTTTGCATTCTGTCCTGAAAGTCTTAAAAGGGCCATTGGAGTCAATACTTGTGCTGAAAGGGAGGAGGTTATTTTACTTGAATTGATCACTTAGCAACCAGGATCTCTACCTACGGAGGGTGCTGGTCCATGGGTTACCAAGGAACTGTGACAATTGCTAAACAGCTGCCCTGCTAATCTACATAGCCTTTAACCCCGGTCAGCTGAACGATGGGCTGATGACAGCCAACGAACAATGAAAACACACCCTAATATTTTATTTAAGAGCTCAGGGATGCCACAGCTGCAGGGATGATACAACCAGCCAGATTGAACTGTTTCAACTCAAGTGGTTTTGCTTTCAAGAAGAGGAAGAAAAAGCCTGGTTCTTCGCACAGCCGGAGAAGGTTGTGATAAATCACACATGAGTTGTTCCAAAACATCTTTGAATTCTCTCCCCCCCCCCCGCCCCCCAGTTTCTGCCCTCCTCTCCGCTTTTGCATGGCCTGATTAAATACAATCTATCAAAAAGCGTCTTAGCTCATGGCTGCGTTTTAAAACAGGGGTGCAAAGTGTCCATCTGTAAAAGCGCAGATCACTTGTAAGAAGGCAATTACGGATGTAGAGGAATACGTGAAATCTGCCCTTTTGAAGCCTATAACGTTTCGCAATCCCTCCCCTCTTTGCATTTACTGTCTGTCTCAGGAAAAACAACGACAATTGAAAGCGAAGCAGGAAAGGTGGCACAGAAGAGAAAAGAAATTAGCCTGGGTGATAAAAGAGTATACTAAGGAGGAGAAATTTGGGTGAAAGGAAGTGGAGGGAAAGGACAGTGGGATATATTACACTGTGGACCAATTCCCCAAGGGCGACGGAAGAGTCGCAACAGCTGCATTCATTTAAAATGGTGCAAGGCAAGAGCGGAGGCAATAAACAACAAATGTGTGCTGGTGTTTTGTGATGATGCAGGCGAAAAAAGGAGTGGGCACCTTATGCAAAGAGGGGGAAATAATAATAATAATAATTTTTATTTATATATATTTATACCCTGCCCTCCCCAGCCCAGGCTCAGGGTGGCTAACAAGCAATAATAAAAACAAGTTGAATGAATACAACTTTAAAACAAGATTAAAATGCAACATTAAAATACTGAAATATTAAAATATTAAAATGCAGCCTCATCACAGGAGGAGGAAGGAACAAGAAAAAAGAAAAAAGAAAGAGGGGGAGGGAATCAAATTGGCTCCAAGCCAAAGGCCAGGTGGAACAACTCTGTCTTACAGGCCCTGCGGAAAGAAATCAGATCCTGCAGGGCCCTGGTCTCATGAGGCAGAGCGTTCCACCAGGCCGGAGCCAGTGTTGAAAAGGCCCTGGATCTGGTTGAAGCTAATCTAACTTCCTTAGGGCCTGGGACCACTAGGGTGTTGCTGTTTATGGACCTTGAGGCTCTCCGTGGGGCATACCGGGAGAGGCGGTCCTGTAGGTACTAGGGTCCTAGGCTGTGAAGGGCTTTAAAGGTCAAAACCAGCACCTTAAATCTGACCCTGTACTCCACCGGGAGCCAGTGCAGCTTGAAAAGCACTGGGTGAATATGCTCCCATGGCAGAGACCCCGTGAGGAGCCTCGCTGCAACATTCTGCACCCTCTGGAGTTTCTGGGACAGCTTCAAGGGCAGCCCTGCGTAGAGCGAATTACAGTAGTCAAGCCTGAAGGTGACCGTCGCATGCATCACTGTGGCCAGGTCGGGGATGAGAAGAATGAGAGAATTAGCAAAAAACAAGACTCCTAAGATAAGAAGAGGAATTCAGCAGAGGGGGGAAAAGATGATGATAATAGTGTACATCTATGCACCTGTCTTATCTAAAAATCACAGAGCAGTTTACAGAAAGAGACCATAGAATACCACAGTACCTAAGCAATACTTTGGATATGGAATCTTCAGGTTATGACCATGGCAAACCCGGAAGTGTATACTTCTGGGTTTCACCGCGCGTGCATGCGCAGAAGTGCTCAATCGCACCGCATGCGTGCGCAGAAGCGTGCCTCTACTTACGTTATTTTCAGGGTGCGAACAGACTCCTGGAACTAATTATGTTCGTATCCGGAGGGTCCACTGTAATATCAGTTGACATTGTGTATTCAGACTTTCAAAAGGCTTTTGATGAAGTCTCTCATCAAATGCTCCTGAGTCAGCTTATCAGTGATTGGATAAGAAGAGAGGTCATGTTGTTGACCAGGAACTGGCTAAGAAACCAGACTAAATGGCCCAGTTGGTAGAGCATGAGACTGTTAATCTCGGGGTTGTGGGTTCAAGCATGCTGGGTGCTCCTCAACTCCTCAACTCTATGATCTCACAATGGATTGCTTGACTGATTATTTAATATCTATATCACTCAGTATATTAGAATCATAGAATCATAGAGTTGGAAGAGACCACAAGGGCCATCGAGTCCAACCCCCTGCCAAGCAGGAAACACCATCAGAGCACTCCTGACATATGGTTGTCAAGCCTCTGCTTAAAGACCTCCAAAGAAGGAGACTCCACCACACTCCTTGGCAGCAAATTCCACTGTCGAACAGCTCTAACTGTCAGGAAGTTCTTCCTAATGTTTAGGTGGAATCTTCTTTCTTGTAGTTTGGATCCATTGCTCCGTGTCCGCTTCTCTGGAGCAGCAGAAAACAACCTTTCTCCCTCCTCTATGTGACATCCTTTTATATATTTGAACATGGCTATCATATCACCCCTTAACCTCCTCTTCTCCAGGCTAAACATGCCCAGCTCCCTTAGCCGTTCCTCATAAGGCATCGTTTCCAGGCCTTTGACCATTTTGGTTGCCCTCCTCTGGACACGTTCCAGTTTGTCAGTGTCCTTCTTGAACTGTGGTGCCCAGAACTGGACACAGTACTCCAGGTGAGGTCTGACCAGAGCAGAATACAGTGGCACTATTACTTCCCTTGATCTAGATGCTATACTCCTATTGATGCAGCCCAGAATTGCATTGGCTTTTTTAGCTGCCGCGTCACACTGTTGGCTCAAGTCAAGTTGGTGGTCAACCAAGACTCCTAGATCCTTTTCACATGTACTGCTCTCAAGCCAGGTGTCACCCATCTCCAAGCGGTGTGCAGAAACTGAAGCAACAACACACAACTTTCTAACAAATGTTAGAAAAATACAGAGTACCTATAAAAATGTTAGGTTAAAACAAAGTTACTAATATATGTAAATCAATAGCAATTCATTTTCCTTCTGACACACCCTCCTTCTCACCTAGGGTTCAAACAAACTCTCAGCTCACCCACAAAAGTCTCACAACAAGAGGAGGTCCTGGAAAGAGCGGACATCTCCCTAGACTCTCACTCTTGTTGTTGTTTAGTCATTTAGTCGTGTCCGACTCTTTGTGCGAATAAAGTTTTATCTCTCCTATGACTTCCAGCCACTGGCATTCCGAAGCACAGCCATCATAGCTAGTTGCCATCAATAGTCCTCTCTTCCATGAATTTGTCCGGTCCTCTTCTTCTTCTTGTTGTTTAGTAGTTAAGTCGTGTCCGACTCTTTGTGACCCCATGGACCAGAGCACACCAGGCCCTCCTGTCTTCCACTGCCTTCCGCAGTTTGGTCAGACTCATGCTGGTAGCTTTGAGAACACTGTCCAACCATCTCATCCTCTGTCGTCCCCTTCTCCTTGTGCCCTCCATCTTTCCCAACATCAGGGTCTTTTCCAGGGAGTCTTCTCTTCTCATGAGGTGGCCAAAGTATTGGAGCCTCAGCTTCACGATCTGTCCTTCCGGTGTTGATTTCCTTCAGAATGGATAGGTTTGATCTTCTTGCAGTCCATGGGACTCTCAAGAGTCTCCTCCAGCACCGTAATTCAAAAGGATCAATTCTTTGGCGATCAGCCTTCTTTATGGTCCAGCTCTCACTTCCATACATCACTACTGGGAAAACCATATGGATTATTTGAAGAGCAACTGTAATCAACAAATTACGCTAGTAGGACTACAAGAAGTTTTGTAAGGGAAAATATATGAAACACTGCAAAGTACAGAAAGAATCTTATAAGATTTTAATGTAATAGTGGAAGTAAGAAATGTATATTAAGTGAATAGATTGGAAAATTTTCAGATGTGACGGATGGAAGTAAAAAAAATGGTATAAGATATGAAAGTACGTTTAACTACTGTTGAAAATGATATGTCAGAAAATTAATAAAAAATTATATTAAAAAGCAACAACAGGGCATTGAAAGTCTCGAAACACTTTAGGTTTTCATCTGTGTTTGTGCACAAACCTTATTCTAGTCTCACGTCTTATATTCTTAGGCTCTCCACCCTGAGAACTGTGGAACTGCCTTGCATTCAATAAACGATACTTTGGGCAAGAAAGCAAAATTCGACGGAAAGCAAAAAATTGCGCTGCTGCTAATATTAGCCCCTCCGCAGCCTGACAGCTGGTATTCTGACAGCACGTTTTGCTGCAAATGGGTGTTGACTTTTTTTGTTTTGTTTGAAAAGCTCTCAAGTGTTCAGCTGCCATCATGCAGTGACATTTATTTGAGTCTCAAGGTAATAACCACAGAAGCACCCTATATAGATTCTCTCCAGATGACCTTATATTCTCTCTGGAGCCAACCTTTATTATTGGTGGTATTCTTTGAGCTGTTTCAGTATCACGTGGAAAGGTGTTTTTTTTAAAAGGCATTTTATCAAAAGGTGATTTTTTTTGTGGCTGTGGCCCGGGAATATCTGGAAAAATGGATATTGTGGAATAGTTTTCTTGCATTTTAAGAGTGTATGAATGTAGGCATCAACAAGGCCTTCTTAATTTCAGTGCCAAACCTATGTATCAACTGTAGGAACATGGGGAGGAATTCAGTTCCGTTCACCTTTTAATGCAAATCTAGCTAATTCATGCTGCCCAAAATAATGTGCAAATTGAAAGGAAGCTTTTGAAATCCACACTTCTATTGAATTTTGGGCTGCAGTTCTCCAGCCAAATCACGTGTCCCCCAAATGTGTAAATTACAGGAGGCTGCACATAGAAATGTATATATTAGCTGAAAGAACATTAGAAAATATATGGGGAAATAGAATGACCGCGCCCCACATAAAACGGGGGATGCCCTTTGCGTGGACGCGCGCAGCCCCTGGATCTAGAGCGGCTCCATCAGCATAGGCTTGGCTCCGCCTTCCCCCAGGTGGGATACCTGGAGGTCTCCGCCTACCTCAGCCAGTTGCCCAATCCCGCCTGGGGGAAGCGTTGCCAAGGAGACCAGGCCAGGTGGGGGAGGGACTACCTGCCCACACAACAGAGGGAGGATCTTACCTGGGAATCCTCAGTTGGCCCCAGAGCTTCTCCCACCCTATCCACTCTCAGTTAAGTCTTATTTTGCAGGTTAACTTTTCTTACAGGTATGCGGGCGCTGCTACGTCAAGGTTGCTGTTGAAGGGCCGGAAAGGAATTCCCTTGCATTGGCAAGTTTTGCCTTTCCCGTAGCAAAATGTCACAACTTTGGCGGTATCGGGCCTTGGGCGGAATCCTTTAGTCTATCTTCCTCTTTGCAGTGGCGATACCAGGGTTCCCCGTTAAAAGGGTTTCTGAGAGGAGGCTTTGGCCGTACGCCGAGAGGTCGTCATTGCTCTCCCCTGCGACGGTGGCGTAACGGGGGCGGCTATCTCTGCTTGAACATATGTTCTCCAGAGCCAGCCCATCCCCCCCCCCAGGATAATCCTGATGTTCCCTAGGTCCCCGGCTGCGGAATGGGGAGGGATAACGCCCAATGCCTGAGCCAAGGTCTACCCACATCTGAAATATAATAAAGTTGTGGCCAATTTAATCCCTTAGCACATTGTCTTGAGTCGTTATTCCACATGACGGGGGGGCCGCCCGGGGTCTGGGGGACTCCGCCTGTCCACGCAATGTAATGTATTAGGCAAAATTGCGCACAAAAAAATGTATAGGGAAAAATGATCAATAAAATACCAATGAATTCTCTTGAGGACTTAAAAAAATAGATGTAGAAATGAATTTAAGATTGGAAAAATAAGAAACAGAGAGAGAAATAATAAACAGAGGTGTTTATTATGCATTTCAGTTTGTAAACAGATGGACATTTGGTGCCAGGCTATGTTTATTGCATATCATTCTATTTATTCTTTAAGAGAATACACTAATCAATAATGTCAAAATGCTTCCAGGTGGATGTTTATTGTGGGATAGGTGCTGCTGATTTGTCTTTTTTCCGCAAAGCGTGTTCTGTTTCATAGAGAGCACGTGTTGCGGTGGGGTCTGACAGGCCACCCCTCTGTTGCTGGGTGGGTTAGTATGGATGACCATCGGCAGTGATTGGGCGGTTGGGTTACTGGGCAAATTTTGGTGTTGCCATTTACCTCCCTGCCGCAGTGGTACCTATTTATCTACTTGCACTGGTGTGCTTTCAAACTGCCAGGTTGGCAGGAGCTGGGACAGAGCAACGGGAGCTCACTCCGTTGCAGGGATTTGAACCGCTGACCTTCTGATCGGCAAGCCCAAGAGGCTCAGTGGTTTAGACCACAGCGCCACCCCCTTCCTTGAGCATACCCAATGCATCTTTCTTTGGGCCATGAGATGTATACCATATGCCAGGGACAGCTAAATTCCAGATGCTGCTGCACTACAACTCCTATCATCCTTGACTGTTGACCATGTTGGATGGGACTGATGGGAAATGGAGTTGAACGATATCTGGACACCCACAGATTCACCATCCTGTCTGAACACTAAAATAACATGGAATATTTTCCTTGAATTGTTCACAGTGCCTGCCCCCCGGCCCCCTGTTTATAACAAAGAGAGCAACCTCAACCCAAGAGAAAACATGAAACCAATCCCTTCACTTCATATTAAGTTTGCAGGTATTGGTAATTAAAACTTTGTGACTCTTTATGCTCATCTTTGCACGGAATACGCTTTATGTGGGCCACATGTTCCTTTGCAAGCCCCCCCCCCCAGGTTTTTCCACTCTTTCTTTTTTAAAAAAATAATTTTTATTAATTTACAACAAAACAAAATAAAACATACATTAGTTTCACATTCTATTTTTTCCAAATCTTTCTTTTTGGACTTCCTTCAGCTTTTCCGTAAATCTTTCGTAGTCATTATTAAATTACGCATTTCCTTTTTTTAAATATTGTCATTATTTAAATCTTTTTTCCTCTGTTTCCTTTTAACAATATCTCTCACATTTTCACAGTGCTCTTTTAAAACCTTCTAGCGTTATTTGACCTTCACTTATGCTCTCCAGATATTCGACAAATTTTCCCCAGTCTTCTGTAAACTTTTGGTCTCTTAAATATCTAATCTTTCCAGTCATCTTATCCAATTCAGCATAGTCTAACAACTTTGATCTCCAGTCTTCTATTGTCGGTATTTCCTGTTGTTTCCATTTTTGTGCCAGTAGCACCCTTGCGGCCGTCACTGCATATTTTTCCACTCCTGATATTTTAACTCCTCCATTGTACAGCTTGGTGGAAGTAATTATTGTTCTGGGTGTCAGCCTGGATGAAAGCAACAGCCTTCACTCCTTTGATACGAAGGCTTCGTTTCCATGTCCCTATTCAAATCTTATCCTCCATACTTATTAGGCATTGTTCAATTGATCTCCAAGCTTGGCTCTTTATGAAACTATTAAGGATCTTTGGAAAAAGATATCACTCTGGTTACAGTGACAAATTAAGCAGGGAAACTAAATAAGGAAATGAAACTAGTGGTGCTTTATGGGAGATCTACCAAGTGCAGCAAGAAAACAGGCAAAAAAAGAGATGTTGAACACAGTATAATGTTGGAAGATTTGGAAAGGTTATGGAAGAAAGGGGTTAAGTTTACTGCATGTACTGTATTAAAAGAAAACATCATGAAAATGATGTATAGATGGTACTTAACCCCAGTAAAATTGGCAAAGATTTACCACGTGAATGATAATATATGTTGGAAATGTAGAGAAAAAGAAGGTACCTTTTTTCATATGTGGTGGATGTGTCCCAAGGTGAAAGACTTCTGGGAAAAGATTTATAATGAATTGAAAAAAATGTTGAAAAATACATTTACTAAGAAACCAGAGGCCTTTCTACTTGGAATAATAAGAACTGAATTGCCCAAAAATGATGTTAGACAATTTTTGTATGCCACCACAGTGGCAAGACTGCTGTTAGCCGAAAATTGGAAAAGAAAATCCAGCGGTGGAAGAATGGCAGATGAAGATGTTGGACTTTTTGGAGCTAGCCGACCTGACTGGAAGAATCCACGACCAGAAAGAAGAGGAATATCAAGAAGATCGGAAGAAATTTAAGGATTATTTAACTAAATATTGTAATATAAATAATTAGAAGTCACTTGAAAGTACCAAACAGGCCTAGGATTAAAATAAGATTCAATTGTAAGTAAGTCAGATTTAGAATATTAAGAAAAGAGAAGAAGATAGTTAATTGTTGGAAATAATTTTAGTCGAAGAATGATACTGGAGAGCTGTGATATCCAGATACAATGAAATTCAAAAGGGAGGGATTTGAGGAAGTCAATCAACAATGTAAGATAAATTGGGTTTTTCAAGTGATCTGTGTTTAAATTTTTTGTTTTTCTTTTAGTCTGTGTGTTTTCTTTTTGTCTGTTTTCTTTTCTTTTTTCTATGTAGTATTTGTTATAATTGTGAAAAACTTAATAAATTTTTTGGGGGGGGAAAGGCAAAAAAAGGGGGGGGGCTCCATGCAACTTAGTTAATATGCTTTGGCAATTGAAGAAGGTCCTCAATATTTATTAAGTTATTAGATTTCTTACCCACACTTTGCCATAAGGTCCCAAGCCGGGTTACAACAACAAGGCCAGCAGTCTTACCTGGCTGAATATGTGTTATTTCAGCTGTTTTCAATCAATGGCGATAAGTTCCTGGAGCGATTCCCTTTTGATAAGTGGACTTAACTGCCTTGATTTAATTCTGGCCAAATTTCCGCTGAAGCCGCGTCTTTAATTTTATATAGGTACAGAAAGCAGCATATTACCCTCACCATCTGCTCCCTGGCTTTGGGTTTTTGTTCCCCGAGTTCGACTTGAAACAAATTACTGGGAAATAAAGGATCAAATCCCTGGAATGAGTCGGCACCCCTGCCGTCTTAATCCATAGGAACAGGCTGGATCTTTCTGCCCTTACCAACTTTGATTAGTTTGCAGCGTAATTAAAGAAATTACGAAGGAAGTCTTCTGCTCCGACGTGATTAACCGAACCACAATTCAGACTACTTCCTTCTTCGTAAGAATCACCCTGACATAACAGTTTGCATTGATTAATAAAGGAGACAAAAGAAAGACTTTAAGGAGGGGGCACATCAGCGCTTTTGTGATTCATGACCAACCGCCTGAGTTTTATCTCCTCCTCTGTCAGGTCGTATGTCGTGCGTAATCATTTATAGCTGATGTCTGTTCTTTAATTAAACAAAGCAAACGGGATTTATGTAAACCCATTTTTTTGGGAGGGGGTGTGTGGAGAGAAACGGACGACCAAGAGAAAGGGATCTCACCAACTTTTTCTTGCTTTTGCAAAGTGGTCGTAGCGTTTCACATCAATGCTGTTTGTTTGTCAGGTTTGCACCCAGCAAATCACCCAGGGATTTCAAGATAACTTACATTGGGGGCAAGGAGAGGGAGCGGTGTGGGGAAGGTGAACAGGCCAGCCCTACTATTAGGCAAAGTAAGGTGGTTGCCTCAGGCAGCAGATTTTGGGTATCCTAAAAGGGCAGAAATATAATTCATTAGTTGATTGGTTACCTTTGTGCTTTTTCCTGCCAGGGAAGGGGAGAGCAGCTTGTGGGTTTTTCTGTTCCTAGTGCCAAAATGATTTGACAGATACTAAGCACTTTGACTTGTGTGGAGGGGATGTGCAAATCTGTCCATTTGGTTTCTCATTTTTCCAGTCTCAAGTTCAGATACTCAGGGTGGACCCACTGAAATTAGTTGGCCTAAGTGTAAAGGTAAAGGGACCCCTGACCATTAGGTCCAGTCGTGGCCAACTCTGGGGTTGCGGCGCTCATCTTGGGGAGCCGGCGTACAGCTTCTGGGTCATGTGGCCAGCATGACTAAGCCGCTTCTGGTCGACCAGAGCAGCGCACGGAAACGCTGTTTACCTTCCCGCCAGAGCGGTACCTATTTATCTACTTGCACTTTGACGTGCTTTCGAACTGCTAGGTTGGCAGGAGCAGGGACCGAGCAACGGGAGCTCACCCCATCGCGGGGATTCGAACTGCCGACCTTCTGATCGGCAAGTCCTAGGCTCTGTGGTTTAATCCCCAGTGCCACCCGCGTCCCTTGGGGCCTAAGTGAGTCATGTCCATTTAACTCCCGTGAGTTAACTCTGAGTAAGGTTAGCATTGGATACAACCGTTAGGCAGCGGTGAAGACTTTAAATCTGAACAGGTGCACAGTGTGTACACATTGTAGGATCTTCCAGAAGTTATGCTGGATGCATCAGGATGAGTTGGGGACAGCCTATGTGACCTTTCCACCCCACTATATGCATTCAGGGTAACGTTTCTTCACATCTGTACAGTCCAGATGCGGAAGGTGGGTGCAAGAGGGAGCTTACAACAAGTTGCAATAGAACAGATTCACGTGAACAGATGCTTCACTTTTATGAAACGGCACCTGCTTTTAGCTCTTTTGAATTCTGCTGTTCTCCCAGTGGAGGATTAGTTTTTTTAATAATAGTAATAATAATAATAATAATAATAATAATAATAATAATAATAATAAAAATAATAATAAAATTTATTTATATCCCACCCTCCCCAGCCGAAGCCGGGCTCAGGGCGGCTAACAACAATCAAATAATCAAACAATCAAAAAATCCAACATTCTAAAAACATTTCATTATAAAAATTAATTAAAATCAAATTAATGGCAACCGTTAAGCAAAATTCTGTGCAGGTTGCCAGAGGAGGGAGTCAGGCTGGGCCCTGACCAAAGGCCTGGTGGAACAACTCTGTCTTGCAGGCCTTGTGGAAAGATGTCAGGTCCCGCAATGGCCCTGGTCTCTTGTGACAGAGCGTTCCACCAGGTTGGAGCCGCAGCCGAGAAAGCCCTGGCTCTAGTTGAGGCCAGCCTAACCTCTCTGTGGCCTGGGACCTTCAGGATGTTACCGTAGGTACGAGGGTCCTAGGCCGTATAGGGCTTTAAAGGTTAAAACCAGCACCTTAAACCTGATCCTGTACTCCACCAGGAGCCAGTGCAGCTGGTATAGTACCGGATGATCGGATGTGTTAGAAATTATTTATTGTAATTGTTAAAGAGTGAATTTCTGAATAATAATAATAATAAGAATAAGAATAAGAATAAAAAATTTATTTATACCCCACCCATCTGGCTGGGCTTCACCGGCCACCCTGGGCAGCTTCCAACAAAATATTAAAATACAGTAATCCATCAACCATTAAAAGCTTCCCTAAACAGGGCTGCCTGTTTAATTTAATTTAACTTTAATTTTTAGATGCTGATACTATTATTCAATACTATTCTAATGATTGTTGAATGTTACTTTTTTGATGTAGGTTGCTAATTTTAAAGTTAGGTTTTGTTATCACATTTTTGTATAGCGTTAGATTGTTATAAGGTGTACATTCTTTGTTTCTTCAGCCTGGAAACTGCCTTGAGTATTGCAAGATAGAAAGATGGTATACAAATTAAAAAAGTGATGATGGTGATGTCTAACAGAAGCAGCTCAAAACTTCTGGTTGTTGGGAAAAGTCAAGTCCAAGCAGGCTCCAGGGCTGAAGGGGTGCAATGATGCTCCCCTCTGGTGGGTCTGACTGGGCTTACAGAAGTGGTGACAACAGCAGAATTTGTGTCAATGGGTGCAGGGGTGTAGCTTGGGTCCTGTGTAGCTTGGTAGCCAGTGTGGTGTAGTGGTTAAGAGCGGTAGTCTCGTAATCTGGGGAACCGGGTTCGCGTCTCCGCTCCTCCACATGCAGCTGCTGGGTGACCTTGGGCCAGTCACACTTCTTTGAAGTCTCTCAGCCCCACTCACCTCACAGAGTGTTTGTTGTGGGGGAGGAAGGGAAAGGAGAATGTTAGCCGCTTTGAGACTCCTTAAAGGGAGTGAAAGGCGGGATATCAAATCCAAACTCTTCTTCTTCTTCTTCTTCTTCTTCTTCTTCTTCTTCTTCTTCTTCTTCCTGTGTGCCATGGTTCCCAGGCGCACAATTTTTGAGGGGGCCCTTAAAAGAAGAGAGAGAGAGAGAGATTTTATATGCATATGGAGGGACAGAATAATAACCCCCAGGCTAGACTGGCTAATGTTGCGGTGCCATCTTTTGCGAGAGGGATATAAATGCTAGGAGATTAAGATGATCCCTTTTAAGTACCAGAGATTACAGGGAAACCATTGTGGGCAGAGATGATCCCGCATCTGTCTCCTGCAGAATTTCTAAGTCTTCCTCAGAGGCACAGGATGTTGGAGATGCTCGGAAGCAGAGTACCTAATCCGATCTGACACCTGATGATGGCAAAATTCAACAAGGCTGGCCATAACGGCAAGCAGCAGAACTGTATGGTTATTGCGTTGAAAGGTATCAGGAGCAGTTCCATTGCAGCCTTCCAGCACAAAAGAAGGACTGTCTATCCACTAGCACCTCACAAGTGTGGTGGGGCAAAATCCAGACAAAATGGATGTGATATAGGTTGGGGTATTTGAAGGGGGTGTTGAGAAGAGCTGATCCATATTACACATTTAAAGCATGTGACTTCTCCCAGAGAATCATGGGAATGTAGTCTGTTCAGGGAATTATGGTTTTGTGGGGGTTAAACTACAGTTCCCAGGATTCTTTGGGGGAAAGGTACGTGCTTTAAAGATGTGCTTAATGTTCTTCAGTAAGAGGAAGAACAAGCAAGTGGTAGGTCTGCTGCGGGGGGAAGACGAGAAATGCTATTGGGTGACAGAGAAAAAGTGGAACTATTCAACACCTAGAATCATAGAATCATAGAATCATAGAGTTGGAAGAGACCACAAGGGCCATCGAGTCCAACCCCCTGCCAAGCAGGAAACACCATCAGAGCACTCCTGACATATGGTTGTCAAGCCTCTGCTTAAAGACCTCCAAAGAAGGAGACTCCACCACACTCCTTGGCAGCAAATTCCACTGTCGAACAGCTCTTACTGTCAGGAAGTTCTTCCTAATGTTTAGGTGGAATCTTCTTTCTTGTAGTTTGGATCCATTGCTCCGTGTCCGCTTCTCTGGAGCAGCAGAAAACAACCTTTCTCCCTCCTCTATGTGACATCCTTTTATATATTTGAACATGGCTATCATATCACCCCTTAACCTCCTCTTCTCCAGGCTAAACATGCCCAGCTCCCTTAGCCGTTCCTCATAAGGCATCGTTTCCAGGCCTTTGACCATTTGGGTTGCCCTCCTCTGGACACCCTCTGTTTTCACTCAAAAGGAAAGTGATGCCCAACTTGGTGATAACAGAATAAATTATGTAAGGAGGGAGCTGCAGCCCAAGATAGGAAAAGAGGTAGTAAGGGAACGCCTAGCTACATTAAACGAATTCAAACCTCCAGGGCCTGACAAGCTGCATCCAAGGGTACTAAATGTTAGGATCGTCCTACTCGTGTGTGGAACTGTGGGTTAAACCACAGAGCCTAGGACTTGCCGATCAGAAGGTCGGCGGTTCAAATCCCTGCGACAGGGCGAGCTCCCGTTGCTCGGTCCCTGCTCCTGCCAACCTAGCAGTTTGAAAGCACATCAAAGTGCAAGTAGATAAATAGGTACCGCTCCGGCGGGAAGGTAAACGGCATTTCTGTGTGCTGCTCTGGTTTGCCAGAAGCGGCTTAGTCATGCTGGCCACATGACCCGGAAGCTGTACGCCAGCTCACTCAGCCAATAAAGCGAGACGAGCGCCACAACCCCAGAGACGGTCACGACTGGACCTAATGGTCAGGGGGTCCCTTTACCTTTACCTTTATTTGCGTGTAGGACCCTGGCAGAGACACAAGCCCGGCTGGCATGTTCTCTCCCTCCTGGTCAGTTGTTCTGGAGGGAGCTGATCACAGTGACTGATACCAAAAGGCCTTAGCATGATTTGGGATCCAAGAGGGTATTTGCAGTTCGCGTAACAGACTCAATCGCTCAGCATTTTGGCTAATTTCCTTTTATTTACATATAATACACTCGGAGCATTCTGACTTAGCTCCTTCTTCTTTCTCATCAGACAGCAAAGAAAAAGGACAAAAGACAATAGTCCCACATCACAGAACACAGTAACATAAACACCCTGTCTCCGTCACTTCCCACACTGTGGAATGAAAACAAACACCGTCATGTGATAGACAACAATCTCATGACTGCAAGCACGGCCAAGAATCCTAACACTAAAGCGGCCTGTGGATGTAATTTCAGAGCCTTTGTCTATTATCTTTGAGAGTTCTTGGAGAACAGGTGAGATCCCTACAGACTGGAGGTGGGCAAATGTTGTCCCCATCTTCAAAAAGGGGGAAAAGGAAGAACCAGGTAACTACCGATGAGCTTGACATCAACACCAGGGAAGGTCCTAGAACAGATTATTCAGCAGTTGGTCTGTGAGCATTTAGAAGAAGATGCTATGATTACTAAGACCCAACATGGGTTTATTAAAAAAAAGTCATGCCAGACCAATCTGATTTCTTTTTTTTGAAGGAATTACAAATTTGGTGGATCAAGGAAATGCTGTGGACACAGTGTATCTTGATTTCAGTAAAGCTTTTGACAAAGTCTCCCATGATATTCTCGCGAGGAAGCTGGTAAAATGTGGATTGAACAAGGTAACTGTTAGGTGAGTTTGTAGCTGGTTGACTGGTTGAACCCAAAGAGTACTCATTTAATGGTTCCTCATGATCCTGGAAAAAAGTGACAAGTAGGGTGCCTCAGGGTTCTGTCCTAGGCCCGTTGTTGTTCAACGCCTTTATAAATGACTTGGATGAAGGAATTGAAGGGCTGCTCATCTAATTTGCAGATGACACCAATGCCGCAGAAGACAGAATCAGAATTCAAAATGACCTTAACAGATCAGAGAACTGGGCGTAAGCTAACAAAGTGAATTTCAATAGGGACAAATGCAAGGTTCTGCACTTAGGCAGCAAGACCCAGATGCACAAATATAGGATGGGGGACACCTGGATTACTAGCAGCACATGTGAAAAGGATCTAGGGGTCTTGGTGGACCACAAGCTTAACATGAGCCAACAGTGTGATGCAGCAGCAAAAAAGGCTAATGCTATTCTAGGCTGCATCAACAGAAGTCTAGTGTCCAGATCAAGGGAAGTAATAGCGCCACTCTGTTCTGCCTTGGTCAGACCACACCTGGAATACTGTGTCCAATTCTGGGCACCACAATTTAAGAAGGATGTTGACAAGCTGGAACGTGTGCAGAGGAGGGCAACCAAGATGATCACGGGTCTGGAAATTAAGCCTTATGAGGGGCACTTGAAGGAGCTGGGTATGTTTAGCCTGGAAAAGAGGAGACTGAGAGGAGATATGATAACGGTCTTCAAATATCTCAAGGACTGTCACATGGAAGAGGGACTATGCTTGTTTTCTCCTGCTCTGGAGGGTAGGACTCGAACCAATGACTTCAAGTCGCAAGAAAGGAGATTCCGACTAATCATCTGGAAAAACTTTAGAGCTGTTCAACAGTGGAACGGTCTCCCTTGGGAGGTGGTGGACTATCCTTCCTTGTAGGTTTTTTAACAGAAGTTGGATGGCCATCTGTCATGGATGCTTTAGCTGAGATTCCTGAATTGCAGGGGGTTGGACTAGATGACCTGTGGGTCCCTTCCAACTCTCAGATTCTATGATTATTATTTTTAAATGTTTAAATTTTATTTTTTACCAACAACCAAAACACAAACAGTGAAACCTCCCCAGGCAACTGATACATTGGGTATACATAATCGATAATAACATATTCAAATCAACCATATGTACAATTTTATATACGTTCACACTCCTCCATCCACAAGGTTTATTTAACTTTAAACGTTTTAATTGCCCCAAAATGTTCAAACCTACCCAAATAATTCAATAACTTCTCAAACCAATCCTCCTCTTTCTCACTGACTTTAAACCCTTTCATTCTGTGTATCTCCACAGTTAGATATTCTAAAATTATAACATTATTCAGTTTTCTCCTCCATTGGTTCACCCCTAACTCTTCTGCATTTTTCCAAATACTTGCTATAACCTGTCTGGCTGCAGTTACCATCAATTTTACCCATTTACATTCCTCTTTTCTTTTTAACTCGGTGCTATTCAGACTAATAAGAACTATGATTCTATGGTGTGAATGTGACTGAAATGTTGGAAGTGTGGATACAACTCAGCTTGTGATTGGTTTTTCATGGGTTACGAAACATAGAGTCAGGGACCTCCAGACTCCTAGACTATCCCTGCGTCTTTAATCAAATTATGCAGAAATGAGAGCTAAATACATGCTATATTCCATTAGCTTTCTGGAAGCTGCTTGTGAATCGTGAGAAAGCTCAAATATAATGTGGAAATTAACCTTCATGGAAACGTCAGGGAAATGGAATAAACTACCTTTTGGTTCCATAATTTCTAGGCACAGGTCAGAGAGCTTTTTCTTTCCTCCCACTGTTTTTCTGGGAAAACCCAGTGTTTACTGCAGAATTGGAACAAACGTCAAACTGCAGGAAACCCAGTCGATGTTTGTTCTGATTCAGTAATAGACTGCAGGTTTTTCTGTGCCTAGAAATCATGGAACAAACCAAAATGTGGACCAGCCGTTTGTCTTCATTTTGGCCGGGGCTGAGGGGATAAGCAGAGGCTTCACAAATGAGGGCTGGTTCTGAGTTTAGCTTCGAAGGAGGAGAGCGAGGGAGCGACTACCCTACATAGGTGTTATGGGGGGGGGCACGTTCCAAACATCTGGGGCAGCGAGCCTCACAAACTCTGCCTACTGAGGCAGCAGCACCGAAACCTCTCCATGTAGCATCCTTCAAGCTTGATGAAAGACCCAGGCCAAAGGCCACCAGAGGTCAAAGGCCAATGGAAATGAAACGTATGCATAGAATCTCCCAGCTCTTCTCCTCCGTGTCACAAAGACAAATGGGGTTTTAAAACATCTGCCCCCACCCCCAATTCCAAACGAAGTGGCGTTTTCTTCTTTTTCTTTTTGCTGGGTGCGGGGTGCAAACAGGGAGAAGAATCTTCCTGGCTTCCTGTTTGTTTGTTAATGAGCTGAAGGTGGTTTCAAACCATCCCTGAGCAGCAATCCAGAAGTTTTTTTTTGGGGGGGGGATGGGTTGCCTCCAAAATTGTGAAAATGGAAGGGGAAGAGAGAAATGGAGGGGATTCCAAATGGGAAGTGAAGTATACTCAGAGTCGAGTGTGGAGTTCATGCTGTTTATTCAGGTCATAGTAGTGAGGAGGAATGGAAGTTCCCCTGAAATGTCTGCTTTATATACATTATTTACACAATGGGCCCCACGTGATTGGCTAATTCCGGGATTCTCCTGTAGGCCAATTAGGTTGTGGATTCACTTCCACCTGGAGTTGGATTGGGTGGCTCCTGCGGACCAATCAGACTGCTGCATTCCTGATCCTATTGTTCTAGGACCAATCAGACTGCTGCATTCTGAATCCTATTGTTCCAGGACCAATCAGACTGCTGCATTCTGAATCCTATTGTTCTAGGACCAATCAGACTGCTGCATTTGGAATCCTATTGTTCTAGGACCAATCAGACTGCTGCATTTGGAATCCTATTGTTCTAGGACCAATCAGACTGCTGCATTCGGAATCCTATTGTTCTAGGACCAATCAGACTGCTGCATTCTGAAGCCTATTGTTCTAAGACCAATCAGACTGCTGCATTCTGAATCCTATTGTTCTAAGACCAATCAGACTGCTGCATTCTGAATCCTATTGTTCTAGGACGAATCAGACTGCTGCATTCTGAATCCTATTGTTCTAGGACCAATCAGACTGCTGCATCCTGAATCCTATTGTTCTAGGACCAATCAGACTGCTGCAATTTGGATCCCATTCAACTCAGTGCATAACAGGAAGAGAGGGCTTTTTGAGTTTCTTTTAAAGCTAAACCCTCTCACCGAAAAGACTGTTTGGTTCACCATAGCAATGAAATATTTTATATTGGGATTTATTAGGAAACAATTGAAAACACAGCAGTGTACTTTGGGGAGCAGCTATTCCTTATGAACCACCCCATTCGCATAGGCCTTTTGGAAAGACTTGGTTTCCTGTGCATGAAATCAAACTCACCAAGAAGGGACTTTTTAGTAGAGGCACCTACCACGTGGTACAGTCTCCCATGAAAGCTTTGTGGGTCTCGTGTTGACAGTCACCAGCCAGAAGGTCAAAGCTTCTTCTTATTTTTGATTAGCCAAAGTCTTTTCAAAGTGATGATTTGTAGGGATGTGTATAGATGCTAGGAAAAGATATATTTATTAAATATTATCCTTTTTTGCTCAGCAGTGTGCATCCATTTGCAGCTGAAAAGGGAAGCTTAGACAGGCTAGTTTTAGCCTTTTAGTTTAAGGCATCCAGGATACTTTAAGGAAGACTGGATTCTCCTGGCATTTCCCTGGTACTTCAGTTACTTGTTGTTTAGTCATTTTTAGTTGTGTCCGACTAAAGATCAGGAGAAAAGAACTAGATAAAATAGCGGTCAGCTGCAAAGGTGATTCAGACATTTAAGCAGGCACATTCTATCTGAGAACCCCCTGCTATTCGTATGCAACAAATAATTTCTAGGAGATGTGACCATGGTTTATTGTATTTGCAGTGCCTGATGTTTTTATTGTTTTTGTTGTTTTTCATTTTGTTTCCTTTGTGAATGATGCCATGGCCTTTGGCTAGTGCAATAAAGTTTATGATGATGACGACTAAACATCAGGAAGAACTTTCTGATGGTAAGAGCTGTTTGACAGTGGAATGGACTCCCATGTGAGGTGGTGGACTCTCAATCATTGGAGGTTTTTCAACAGAGGTTGGGTGACCATCTGTAAGGGATGCTTTAGTTGAGATTCCTGCGTTGTAGGAGGGTGGAGTTGATGATCCTCCGGATCCCTTCCAACTCTACAATTCTATGATCTATTAGCAGACTGAAGAGATACAAAACGGAAGACAAAAAGATAGTGCCACACCCCATAGTCGAATTTGACTGGACTTAACTGTCCAGGGGTCCTTTACCTTTAGAAGAAGAAGAAGAGTTTGGATTTGATATCCCGCCTTTCACTCCCCTTAAGGAGTCTCAAAGCGGCTCACAATCTCCTTTTCCCTTCCTCCCCCACAACAAACACTCTGTGAGGTGAGTGGGGCTGAGAGACTTCAGAGAAGTGTGACTGGCCCAAGGTCACCCAGCAGCTGCATGTGGAGGAGCAGAGACGCGAACCCGGTTCCCCAGATTACAAGACTACCGCTCTCAACCACTACACCACACTGGCTCTCAACCACTGGCTCTTTACCTTTACCTATAATAATTTGCCTATGCTAGTTTGTACATAGAGATGCAAATTCAGAAATAACTAATACAGCCATACCTTGGATCCCAAACGCCTTGCGAGTCGAACGTTTTGGCTCCTGAACGGTGCAACCCCAGAAGTGATTGTTCCAGTTTGCGAACATTCTTTGGAACCCAAATGTCCAATGTGGCTTCCGTGGCTTCTGATTGGCTGCAGGAGCTTCCTGCAGCCAATCGGAAGCTGCATCTTGGTTTCCAAACATTTTGGAAGTCGAATGGACTTCCAGAACGGATTCCGTTTGACTTCTGAGGTACCACTGTATTACTTAAGCAGAAATGCATCTCACCCTAGTGGGGAAGGCTGTGATCGGATGAGCTGTGTGCCTTGCTCCTTCTGCTATCCAGATGGGTAACCACTGATGGTTCTTTATCTTTCAACTGGACTCGGACTGCACAGCCCTCCAGCAGAGGACTTCTTCAAGAAGCAGCTTTCACCAACTTAGTGCCCACCAGATTTTGTTGGACCACAACTCTCGTCATTCCCAGCCAGCTGTGCTGGAAGATGCCGATAGGAGTTTCCAGCCCAACAGCATTAATGTTTAGATGGCCATGATAAATATATCCTGTCCAAAGAGCAAAGTACTTGCTGGAAGTACTCCACCCTCATATCCATCTGCGGAGCACATTTGTAGCATGAGGGCAAGATGTAAATACTGGAAGTAAGCTTGGTCTTAGGACAGGAGATACTTACTGTGGGCGTTTAAATTTTTGTGTCCCAGTGATCAGCAAATTCATGGATAGTGGTGATGATGCTAGATGAGGGACAATGTGAGCGAAGTGAAACAGCTTGTAGCAGATGAGTCTAATGGATGCTGGAAGGGGCCATCAATACATCCGAAACAAATGTCACTTGGTCTAAGATTAATGACCAGGGTGAGGCTTGTGAGAGTCTCATTAGAACTCTTCCTCAGTCCAGACTTTGTCCTCCTTTGTAATGGCCTCGTGGCCTCATTGTTAAGGGCGATAGCTGCAAGATGTGCTGAAATTTGGAAAGATCATATCGACCTTGAATGATGGAGGCGATGGATTTTAACTCTGGTCGCATTTTCTATGGCACGGCATCTTGGAAAATCGTCATCACGTCCCTGCAAGCTGGGATGTAAGTATATAAGCCAAGAGTGGGAGCCTCAATGCAGCACCTCATGTCTCTGTTTGGGATCCTAAGGATTCCTCCAGGCCACAAACTCCTGAAGTTACACCCTTTTCGCGTTTGATCAGCTTGCATTTGCCTTCACATTGTGGCAACGCCTCTTGCTTGCTTCACTGGGGAACAGAAATAGCTATATATCTCTGCATCTGTACTTAAAGGTAAAGGGACCCGTGACCATTAGGTCCAGTCGTGGCCGACTCTGGGGTTGCGGCGCTCATCTTGCTTTACTGGCTGAGGGAGCCAGCGTACAGCTTCCAGGTCATGTGGCCATCATGACTAAGCCGCTTCTGGTGAACCAGAGCAGCGCACAGAAACGCCATTTACCTTCCCACTGGAGTGGTACCTATTTATCTACTTGCACTTTGACGTGCTTTTGAACTGCTAGGTTGGCAGGAGCAGGGACCGAGCAACGGGAGCTCACCTCGTCACGGGGATTCGAACTGCCGACCTTCTGATCGGCAAGTCCTAGGCTCTGTGGTTTAACCCGCAGCGCCACCCGCGTCCCAGCATCTGTACTTATGTGTGTGCAAACTTCTGCTTTTTGCATGTCTGGAATGTAGCCTGTTGTAGAAATATGAGAGTTGCATTCATTGTTTTGCCCATTCTTCCACCTGCCCATACCCATTTTTGTTCCTGGTGTTGCTCCTGATTAACAGTTGGTGGGAATTGCAAGCAGGGCTGGTGCTGCTGAACTCTGTTCCAGCTTCTTGGGCACTCTGCGTATGTTCACAGGCCGTCTCTCCTTTCGCCAGCCTGCAGGCTGCGTGCCTAGTGTGAGCTTCACGTTTTTCAAGGAGGCGGTCCTAGCTCCCCCAGTGATGTTAGCAACTCGCTACACCAGGTCCAAGCCCCCTCCTGGCTCATGTGTGGGCCTTCAACAGGTGCCCGTGCAAGTTACGCTGTCAAGCCAGCCCTGCAAAAGGGGTTTTTAATTTCAGTGAATCTGCAGAGTGCCAAAGTGCTTATTCAGCAGCACAAAAGCAGGAACGGATCTATTATCCCCTGTCAAACAGAATTGCGTGCTGGAAAAGTTCAAGCTCAATTAATTGCATCTCTAAGTCTCTGGAACTAAATGGCTCGGCAGCCTCTAAAGGAGTTCCACACACGCTTGTCTCGTAGCTCGAAAGCAATTAATGGCGCTCTTGCTAAGGAAAAAGTCTGGGGCAGAAAATCTCCAGGCCATGCGCTATAGGACATCTTAAGGAAACTGTCTGAGCAAGAAGACTAAAAAGGTAAGGTAAAGGACCAAAGGCGACTATGGGGTGCGGCGCTCATCTTGCTTTTCAGGCTGAGGTGGCTG
Source organism: Podarcis tiliguerta (assembly GCF_965153285.1). NCBI lineage: Eukaryota > Metazoa > Chordata > Lepidosauria > Squamata > Lacertidae > Podarcis > Podarcis tiliguerta. Next base: position 10,984,185 of record NC_139536.1, on the reverse strand, counting down.
GCATTTGTCCACAGACAGCTTTCCGGGTCATGTGCTCAGCATGACTAAACCGCTTCTGGTGCAATGGGACACCATGACGGAAACCAGAGTGCACGGAAACACTATCTACCTTCCCGCCACAGTGGTACCTATTTATCTACTTGCACTGGTGTGCTTTCGAACTGCTAGGTTAGCAGGAGCTGGGACAGAGCAACGGGAGCTCACCCCATTGTGGGGATTCAAACCACTGACCTTCTGATTGGCAAGAGACTCAGTGGTTTAGACCACAGCATCACCTGTGTCCTATGGCAAGAAGACTATACTTTAGACCAGTGGTGGGGACATTTTGCAGCCCGAGTGCTGTATTCTCTCCTGGGCAATTTCCAGAGGGCCACACACTGAACCAGCTTTCATACAGGAGACTAGTTTCTCTCTGTATATTTTCACCCACCCCTCTTGATTTTCCATCCAGGCAAAAAGGAGACATGATCAGAACTCAAGGTGGTGTACACGGTTCTCTCTCCCCCCAATTAATCCCCATAATAACCCTGTGGGGTAGGTTAGGCTGAGAGGTGGGGGCTGGCCCCAGGTCATTCCGGGATCTTCATGGTTGAGCAGCAGTGCTTTTTTTTTTTTCTAGAAGGGGAGGTGCCTGAGGGCCTGAAGGCTTGCTCAGCTGAGGGGATGCTTCTTCCCTGCACCTCAGCTCTGTGGGTCACGGAAGTCATCCTGCCACTCTGGGCAGCTCCCAACAGAAAGTTAAAAATGCGATAAAACATGAAACATTAAAAACTTCCCTAAACAGGGCTGCCTTCAGATGTCTTCTAAAAATCAGATACCGTAGTTGTTTATTTCCTTGACATCTAATGGGAGGGCATTCCACAGGGTGGGTGCCACTACCAAGAAGGCCCTCTGCCTGCTTCCCTGTAACCTCACTTCTTGTAGTGAGGAAACCGCCAGAAGGCCCTCGGAGCTGGACCTCAGTGTCCGGGCTGAACAATGGGGGTGGAGACACTCCTTCAGGCTGAGGCCATTTAGGACTTTAAAGGTCAGCACCAACACTCTAAATTGTGCTCGGAAACATCTTGGGAGACAATGTAGGTCTTTCAGGACCTATATGGTCTCGGCGGCCACTCCCAGTCACTAGCCTACAGTAGCTGTCACATTCTGGATTAATTGTAGTTTCCGGGCCACCTTCAAAGGTAGCCTCACCAAGAGCACATTGCAGTACAGTGGTACCTCAGGTTAAGTACTTAATTTGTTCCGGAGGTCCATTCTTAACCTGAAACTGTTCTTAACTTGAAGCACCACTTTAGCTAATGGGGCCTCCTGCTGCCGCCGTACCGCCGGAGCACGATTTCTGTTCTCATCCTGAAGCAAAGTTCTTAACCTGAAGCACTATTTCTAGGTTAGTGGAGTCTGTAACCTGAAGCGTGTGTAACCTGAAGCTAAAATATGTAACCTGAGGTACCACTGTAGTCCAAGTGGGAGATAACTAGAGCATGCACCCTCTGGCGAGCCAGTCTGCTCCTCCGGTTTGCAAGGATACCCTCTCAGGAGCCCATAGAGGATGTCTCCCCTCTGGGGAGGGCCTCTTCATCAGGTGGATTTGCAGTGGTCCAGCATGCTCCAGCTAAAACAAAACAAAAAAACCCCAAAACCCCACCCTGCCAAAATGGGATTTGGACCGTGGTCTCCAGGGTCCCAGTCTGACACTCTAACCACTGCACCACATTGGGTCTCAACGCCACATGCCAGCCAGGTGAAAACAGTCATGGAGGGTGCAAAGGTGGTTTGGTGAGAGGTGTGGCCTGGACAGATGTGGATGTGGTTGAACAGGGTGATGGTGGCCTGGGGACAGTCCCATGGGCCAGATAGAGAGGGCTGGGGGAGCACATTTGACCCATGGCTCTGCAGTTCCCTGCCTTTATTCTCACCAGTTCCACAACTAACTGGGCACTTAGCAGTTGTGGGAAAACTGGCCCATGCCATCTTCCCACCACATGCCAAGATGTGCCTGTGGGACCCTGCCACTTTGTGACGGATTCAGCTTTTGTCGTGAAGGGAGCTGCAGCCGGGCAAATAGACCATTCCCTGTCGGTAGATGCAATTGCTTTTTGTCGGTACAGCTTCCACTCGTGGGGCGGAATCATCAGGATACCAGGTGTGCTTTAGTCTATGTCAATCTGTTGCGAAGACCCAGGTGCTAAGAGACTTTGGGAGACAGTGGGAGACAGAGGAGCTTTGAAATGGTACTGGGAAATGTAGGGGTTGTTGTTGTTTAGTTGTTTAGTCTTGTCCAACTCTTTGTGACCCCATGGACCAGAGCATGCCAGGCACTCCTGTCTTCCACTGCCTCCTGCAGTTTGGTCAAATTCATGCTGGTAGCTTCAAGAACACTGTCCAACCATCTCGTCCTCTGTCGTCCCCTTCTCCTTGTGCCCTCCATCTTTCCCAACTTCAGGGTCTTTTCCAGGGATTCTTCTCTTCTCATGAGGTGGCCAAAGTATTGGAGTCTCAGCTTTAGGATCTGTCCTTCCAGTGAGCACTCAGGGCTGATTTCCTTCAGAATGGATCGGTTTGATCTTCTTGCAGTCCATGGGACTCTCAAGAGTCTCCTCCAGCACCAGAATTCAAAAGCATCAATTCTTCGACGATCAGCCTTCTTTATGTAGGGGAGCTTTGATAATATCATAAATTGCCCAGCATGTTTTGGCTGAATCCTTCATCAGGGGCACAAGAATTCTCTTTATTGAGTTATTCTAGGTAGGAAACATCTGGCCAGATGAGTTTCAGGACTTGTCTTTATGTAGATCTAGTGCTCAGGAACATTATTGAGGTTGTAAACTTGCATCTGTGCTCAGTTTCCAGGTGGGGTCTTGCATGACTAAAGACATATCTATCTGTCATATCTATCTACAGTCATACCTCAGGTTACAGATGCTTCAGGTTGTGGTTTTTTGGGTTAAAAAGGTAAAGGTAAAGGGACCCCTGACCATTAGGTCCAGTCGTGACTGACTCTGGGGTTGTGGCGCTCATTTCACTTTATTGGCCGAGGGAGCCGGTGTACAGCTTCCGGGTCATGTGGCCAGCATGACTAAGCCGCTTCTGGTGAACCAGAGCAGTGCATGGAAACGCCGTTTACCTTCCTGCTGGAGAGGTATCATTTATCTACTTGCACTTTGACATGCTTTCAAACTGCTAGGTTGGCAGGAGCAGGGACCGAGCAACGGGAGCTCACTCCGTTGCAGGGATTCGAACTGCCGACCTTCTGATTGGCAAGTCCTAGGCTCTGTGGTTTAACCCACAGCCCAAACCCGGAAGTACCAGAATGGGTTGAGCATGTGCAGAAGCGCTAAATCGCACTTTGCGCATGCGCAGAAGTGCTGAATCGCAACCTGGGCGTGTGTAGACATGCCACTGCGGGTTGCGGATGCTTCAGGTTGCGAACGTGCATCCCACATGGATCACGTTCGCAACCCGAGCATCCACTGTATCTATCTATCATCTATCTATCTATCTATCTATCTATCTATCATCATTATGATTAATTAAATTTATATATTGCCCTCCATCTGAAGATCACATTTCTTTCTTTCTTTCTTTCTTTCTTTCTTTCTTTCTTTCTTTCTTTCTTTCTTTCTCTCTCTCTCTCTCTCTCTCTCCCTCCCTCCATCTTGAAAGAGAGGACTATCAAAGGCTATTATAATCTGCCTCCACAGTTGATACTCACCGAGCCTTATGCTCGATCCTGGTCCATTTTGTAAGAGGGTTGGGAAAAAGTCAAGTCATGCAACAACGCATGTCAAAAAACTGGAAAAACAAGACCACCCCTATGAAAGGGATCGGAAGGGATGTGAGCGCATTTATGCCCTGTAAAGTTGTGATGGGGCGCCATCTGTTGGTCCTCACCAGCAATGTTTCAGCAGCAGCAACATTTGAGGGAGGAGGGGGCAAGGGTGGGAAGGAGGTGAATTAACCCAGGGCTAACCAATCCGGTCACCTCCAGACGTTGTGGACTATGATCATATTTGCAGCATACATTTAGAGCACTCCTATACCATTTCAACAGATGAAGCTTCCATTTGAGGTTTCCTGGGAAGTGTAGTTTGTTATGGGTGCTGTGGGGGGGGGGGCTGTTGTGCTGTGACAAATATACTACAGTTCTTTTTTTTAATAAAATATTTATTAAGATTTTCAGAACATTACAAAGAGGAAAAAAAATACAAAAATAAAAGACAATTAAAAACAATTCAATCATTCATAACTTATCTTGCATTTGCTTGTTTCCCGGACCTCCTCTCACCTCCCTTTTTTGTATTCCAGTTCAATTTATTTATTCAGCAAATCCTTTCCCTCTTTACTTTTATCCTTATCTTTGATCTTAATATATTGTAACTTTAAATTTTCTCCTGTTAACAATCCGTTTTTGCATATTCCTTCATAACATTATTACTAAAAACCACTTAACCTCAATCCAACATCATTCTAACATTCATTAATTTTGCAATATTTCTGTAAGTAGTCTTTAAACTTCTTCCAATCTTCTTCCACCAACTCTTCTTCCTGGTCTCGGATTCTGCCGGTCATTTCTGCCAATTCCATGTAGTCCATCACCTTCATCTGCCATTCTTCCAAGGTGGGTAGATCTTGTGTCTTCCAATACTTTGAAATAAGTATTCTTGCTGCTGTTGTGGCATACATAAAGAAAGTTCTATCCTTCTTTAACACCAAATGGCCGACCATGCCCAGGAGGAAGGCCTCTGTTTTCTTCAGAAAGGTATATTTAAACACCTTTTTCATTTCATTATATATCATCTCCCAGAAAGCCTTAATCCTTGGGCACGTCCACCAGAGGTGAAAGAATGTACCTTCAGTTTCTTTACATTTCCAACATTTATTATCGGGCAAATGATAGATTTTTGCAAGCTACAGTTCTCGGAATTATTTGGAGGGAAGCCATGACTCCACGCTGATGTGAGAGTGCTGTGGATATATGCCATGGATAATAATAGTAATAATAATTACTTTGGTTTCCCCAGCCACTCTGGGTGGCTCGCAACAGAATATTAAACACGATAAAACACGATAAAACATCAAAGATTAAAATCTTTCCCTCAACAGGGCTGCCTTCAGATGTCTTCTAAAAGTCTGGTAGTTGTTGTTCTCTTTGATATCTGGTGGGAGGGCGTTCCACAGGGAGGGTGCCACTACCGAGAAGGCCCTCTGCCTGGTTCCCTGTAACCTCACTTCTCACAGCAAGGGAACCACCAGGAGGCCTCCACTTCCTTTATTTATTTATTTAATTTCAATTGAAAATTTTATTTACAACATGACATAAACCCCCCGCCCCCCCCAATACAGAAATACAATAAGCATAGCATACAGCAATACAAATGACCAAATAAAAAACTTCCTTTATCCTGTATCTGACCTCCTTATTTACTTCTTATAAGCTGTTTCCTTTATGAATAATTATCAAGATTTTTCTAATTGTAACTTAAATATCCACAAAGTTTCCTGCAGACATTAATCGAAACAAGTCCAGGTATGTATTTTAGGGCACTGTTTTGTGAAGTACTCTCTGCATTTCCCCCATGCTTTTTGAATCTCTTGTCTATTGTGATCTCTAATGGCCTCTGTCAATCTAGGCAGTTCAATATACTCTAGCAGTTTGTCTTGCCATTCCTTTTTTGTTGGCACATTTTCTTTTTTCCAGTTTTTAGCAGTTAGGATCCTTGCTGCTCCTGAGGCATAGAGGAATATTTTCTGATCTTCTCTTGCTATACCTGTGTCCGTTATCCCTAGTAGAAAAGTTATACTTAATTTTTTTTTTAAGCTCATCATATACTATATTCCGGAAGCTTTTGATTTTTTCACAGGTCCACCAAACATGATTTCTTCACAGGTCCACCCAACATAAGTGTCCCCTCTGTTTTACCACACCTCCAGCACAGATTTGTTTTTGTCTTATACATTTTAGCTGTTTTGGTAGGTGTTAAGTACCATCTGGGATGCGGGTGGCGCTGTGGGTTAAACCACAGAGTCTAGGACTTGCCGATCAGAAGGTCGGCGGTTCGAATCCCCGCGATGGGGTGAGCTCCCGTTGCTCGGTCCCTGCTCCTGCCAACCTAGCAGTTCGAAAGCACGTCAAAGTGCAAGTAGATAAATAGGTACCGCTCCGACGAGAAGGTAAATGGCGTTTCCGTGCGCTGCTCTGGTTCACCAGAAGTGGCTTAGTCATGCTGGCCACATGACCCAGAAGCTGTATGCCGGCTCCCTCGGCCAATAAAGCGAGATGAGCGCCGCAACCCCAGAGTCGGTCACGACTGGACCTAATGGTCAGGGGTCCCTTTACCTTTACCTTTAAGTACCATCTATAAAACATCTCCACTTCCATCAGATCCAGGAGCAGAGCTGATGGTAGCAATGCCCGAGTGGGAAGGGACCCAGGGGTCATCTAGTCCAACCCCCTGCAATGCAGGAATCTCAGCTAAAAGCATCCGTGGCAGATGACCCTGGCATGAGGACATGGCTTCATGTGGCATCAATGAGGACATGAAGAGCATAGATCCATTTGAAGCTTTGCCCTCAGAATCTACATTTTATGCATGCAACGCTGGGAAGTATGCTAAGCAGAGGCCTGAATTATTGATCAGGAGGACAATAAAAACTCTGTTTTGAAGCAGAAATTATCCTCAAGAAGCCACACAAGAGCGATCACTCAAGAAGGGTGGAAAAGCGAAGCGAAAGGATACGGGCCTTTCGACGCCTGCTTCCTCCTTCATTATTTAGAGGTCCCTCATTGAACGCTCACTCTTATCTTGAGTAGGCTATCAAGGAACATGGAAATCCAATCCTTACAAGATGCTCACGCTGGGCTGCTGGCATCTGCTCATAGCAGAGGGCAAGGTAAAGCTGGGACATGACGTCCCAGCCCATAAATATTCAGGGGGAAAGCTACGGCACTTTGCATAAATTCTTCCCAAACAGGTGCGCCCGGCAGAAGGAGGAGAGCACCGCCCAGCTCCCAGCAGACTCGGCAAGCGTAAATAAAACAAATTATCCTTGGGGAGCCAGGAGGCAGGTGAGGCTTCTGAAACAGCGAGAAAAGAAGTTTTAGCCTAGCATTTGAGAAAGGAGACGTAGGCAGCCCACCGCAGGGATGGGTGAATCCATCATTTTTGATTTTTCCTTTCTTATTTTACCAGTCTTGTTCTCCACCCCCCCCATTCAGTTTTTCAGTTCTGCACATTTCCATGTCAGTTTGTGATTTCCCCCATAATAAAACAACAACAACAACAACAACAACAACTTATTATTTATACCCCGCTCATCTGGCTGGGCCTCCCCAGCCACTCTGGGCGGCTTCCAAAAAAATATCAAAATACTGTAATACATCAAACATTAAAAACTTCCCTAAACAGGGCTGCCTTCAGATGTCTTCTAAAAGTCTGGTAGTTGTTGTTCTCTTTGACATCTGGTGGGAGGGCGTTCCACAGGGCGGGTGCCACTACTGAGAAGGCCCCCTGCCTGGTTCACTGTAACTTGGCTTCTCGCAGTGAGGGAAGTGCCAGAAGGCCCTCGGCGCTGGACCTCAGTGTCCGGGCTGAATGATGGGGGTGGAGACGCTCCTTCAGATATACTGGACCATTTAGGGCTTTAAAGGTCAGCACCAACACTTTGAATTGTGCTTGGAAACGTACTGGGAGCCAATGTAGGTCTTTCAAGACCAGTGTTATATGGTCTTGGCGGCCGCTCCCAGTCACCAGTCTAGCTGCTGCATTCTGGATTAGTTGTAGTTTCCGGGTCACCTTCAAAGTTAGCCCCACATAGAGCACATTGCAGTAGTCCTAGCGGGAGATCACCAGAGCATGCACTACTCTGGCAAGACAGTCCGCGGGCAGCTAGGGTCTCAGCCTGCGTACCAGATGGAGCAATGACGACCTCTAGGCGTATGGCCAGAGCCTCCCCTCAAACCACCCCTTTAACGGGGAACCCTGGTATTGCCGCTGCAAAGAGGAGGGGGCGTGGGTCACCACTGCACGCCCCCCCCCATTCAGGGAAGATGGACTAAAGGATTCCGCCCAAGGCCTGATACCGCCAAAGTTGTGACGTTTTGCTACGGGAAAGGCAAACCTGCCAATGCAGGAGAATACCTTTCCGGCCCTTCAACGGTGACCTTGACGTAGCAGCGCCCGCGTACCTGTGGAGAAAAGGTTAACCTGCAAAAGAAGTCTTAACTGAGGGTGGGTAGGGTGGGAGAAGTTCTGGAGGCAACTGACGATTCCCAGGTAAGATCCTCCCCCTATTGTGTGGGCAGGTAATCCCTCTCCCTACCTGGCTTGATCACCTTGGCAACGCCTCCTCAGGCGGGATTGGGCAACTGACTGAGGTAGGCAGAGACCTCCAGGTATCCCACCTGGGGGGAGGCGAAGCCAAGCCTGTGCTAATGGCACCGCATAGGGTCCAAGGGGCTGTGCGTGACCATGCAAAGGGCGCCCCCCCATTTAATGTGGGGAGCGGTCATTATGGAACATGATGTCATAGGAGCGAGCCGATCAGTAATCACACAGTTCAAAGATGGAGTTAACTCTTTATTAGCAAAAGCACAATCTCCACAGGCTTTGCTGAGTGTCAGCCTAATGAGTAGATGTTATGTACTGAGTTGAATAGGATCCAAACTGCAGCAGTCTGATTGGTCCTAGAACAATAGGATCCAAAAGGCAGCAGTCTGATTGGTCCTAGAACAATGCAGCAGTATGATTGGTTGGCAGGAACCACCCAATCATGCTCCAGATAGAAGTGAATCCACAACCTGATTGGCTTACAGTAGAATTCCGGAATTAGCCAATCATGTGCAGCCCATTGTGTAAATAATGTATATAAGGCAGATACTTTGGGGGGACTTTCATTCATTCCTCCTCACCAGTATGAGCTGAATAAGAGCATGAAATCACTTTGCGACTCTGAGTATATTTCAGTAGACCAGTTCATTCCTGGTGGTCTTCCTCCACGAAAATCAGCTCCTGAGACTGAAAGTCCTCACCTCCTCACCAGGGCTTTCCCCGAGCAATTGAAGACTCACCTGCGTGTGGCCAATCCCCTCCACCTCCCCTTTAAGAGTATTCCATTAAAGGAATCCGGGGGTCATGGTTCCTGTCCGAAGCTTGGGTGGCAGCTAGGACCATGGCATGACCTTTCCAGTGACCCTGGGGGAGCTCTGAGTTGATGGTCCGTACTAGAATTGGATACCACCAGGAACTGTTTCGCATTCCATTAAAGAAGAAAGGTGGGCTAACCAACAATTTAACCAACAATTAAATAAACAAGGTGGATGAAAGCACCCTGGAACTGGGGATTTGAGAGGGGCAGAGGCTGCTGTTGCTTTCCTAGGGCTTTCGAGGCTTTAGTGGTCTAAGGAAGAGCTGTTTAGGAACAGCCAGGGTCCACCAGAAACAGATGATCAGGGTGCAATAGCGTGATTACATTACCCCAGGAAGAGCCACCAAATCAAGGTATGGTTGCTGATCTGCATTTGATGATTTTGCTGACTACTGAATCTGGCAACAAGCTTTGCCCATGTCTATTCTCTTCATATCTTTATCCTGTTTTCGAGAAGCTTGTTAAAAGATATTGGGGAAAAGAGTGATGGATGTTAATTATTTGGTCTTACGATATAGCAATATGCAAAACTGGGAACCTTTCCAGAGCGCCATAAAGGCTGATCTGACTTTTTTTTTAAAAGTTGCATCTGAAATATAGCAATGTAGCATATAATAATTGACCAGGATTCTGCTAAAAGTATTTCCCTGTGCTTAGACTGATAAGCATTAAGAGTCTTCATTTTTCATTCAAACCAGGCAACAAGTGCTTAGTGCGGTGCTAGGCAAGTCTTATCATCGGCCGACATGGGAACATTTTCAGGAAACTAGGATGGTTCTGAATTATGGGCTGGCAACTTCCACCATCCCATAATCAACCCATGCACCTGCGTCTCTCATCACTGTTCTTTTGAGATATTGTAACAGTAAGTAATCCAATAGTTTTATGTTCAAGCTCTCCATTTTTGTTAAATGAATTGTTTCTCCAATCTCCTCATATCACCATTGGAGACAACGGTTTGGTGACAGAGGGAGGTGTTGGCGTGATTAGGTGGGCGGTATGTTTATTACTTTCTTTCTATTTTTTTAAAATTTCAGCTATTTTTACGCCACTTAATCACTGAATGTGAGTGGGGCGGAGGAGCAGAGTGAAATCAGTTTGTATTGGACGGGTAGTGGGTACTGCAAGATTTGTGTTTACACAGCAAGGATATTGAGTCAGACATGAGACAGAATCTAGTTTGCGTTGGTGGGTGAGTGTTGCATATCATGAGTCTGGGTGTGTCTTGGCAAGGGAGAGGGTAAAAATTGAAGGAAGTCTTGAATCTTACTATGTTTTCAAAATGTGGTGCTATGCTTTTACTCGGGGGGATAGTATTTTTTTATTTCATATTATAGTTTTTTCTTGTTTCAGTGTGTGTGTGTGTGTGTGTGTGTGTGATTATATTTTTGCAAACTGCTCAGAAGCTGTTTATATACTGTTAAGCAGTATATAACCTACACAGCATCTTAAAAAGCAGAGACATCACCTTGCCAACAAAGGTTTGCATAGTTAAAGCTATGGTTTTCCCAGTAGTGATGTATGGAAGTGAGAGCTGGACCATAAAGAAGGCTGATCGCTGAAGAATTATGGTGCTGGAGGAGACTCTTGAGAGTCCCATGGTCTGCAAGAAGATCAAACTGATCCATTCTGAAGGAAATCAGCCCTGAGTGCTCACTGGAAGGACAGATCCTAAAGCTGAGGCTCCAATACTTTGGCTACCTCATGAGAAGAGAAGACTCCCTGGAAAAGACTCTGATGTTGGGAAAGATTGAGGGCACAAGGAGAAGGGGACAACAGAGGACGAGATGGCTGGACAGTGTTCTCAAAACTACCAACATGAGTTTGACCAAACTGCGGGAGGCAGTGGAAGACAGGAGTGCCTGGCGTGCTCTGGTCCATGGGGTCACGAAGAATCGGACACGACTAAACGACTAAACAACAACAACAAGAAGAGGACTGGACAAATTCATGGAAGAGAAGACTATTGAAGAATATATAAAAGGATGTCATATAGAGGAGGGAGAAAGGTTGTTTTCTGCTGCTCCAGAGAAGTGGACACGGAGCAATGGATCCAAACTACAAGAAAGAAGATTCCACCTAAACATTAGAAAGAACTTCCTGACAGTAAGAGCTGTTCGACAGTGGAATTTGCTGCCAAGGAGTGTGGTGGAGTCTCCTTCTTTGGAGGTCTTTAAGCAGAGGCATGACAACCATATGTCAGGAGTGCTCTGATGGTGGTTCCTGCTTGGCAGGGGGTTGGACTCAATGGCCCTTGTGGTCTATTCCAACTCTTCTATGATTCCATGATTCTATGATGGCAGCTAGCTATGATGGCTGTGCTCTGCCCTCGAGATCAGAGGCAGTAATGCTTCGAAATGCCAGTGGCTGGAAGCCATAGGAGAGATAAAACTTTATTTGCATTAGCCAATGGCCATAGCAACAGTAAAACATTACAGTATATGCAGAAAAGGAAATTTGATATAAAAGCACAATTTAAAGCCCTGAATCAGCAGTCAGTTAGTGGCCCGTATTCTGATTGCCCCTGCTATGAGCCTAGCAACCTTTGCTGTTATCTGCTCATTTTTATCTGATAGAAGAAAGGACATTGTGGCAGTGGTTGAGCACCCTGGGATGGTTAGTACGAGTGGGGTGATGATCTCATTCCTTAGGTCTTTGTAGAGAGTACAGGACAGGAGGATATGTGCCGATGTTTCGGTGCTACCATCTCCACAGGGGCAAAGACGTTTCTCAGGCAGGATCTTTTGGAATTGACCCTCAAGTACTGCAGATGGCAAAACATCCAGCCTTGCAAGTGTAAAAGCACGTCTGCATTTTGGGATAATAAGTTTGTGCAGATATGGGGCCAGGGAATCAAAATGGAAAGGTGGAAACTGGATACACCAAGGGCAGAATTTCCTTACGGTGGCCAGGTTGTTCTGATGCTCGGTATCTTTTAGACGTTGACCCATTAGACTGTTTGCTTTAGTGGGGCCCATAGTGAGTAGGTGTTGTGGGGATAGGCCACAAGAGTGAAGTTTTTGATAGACGGCTTTAAGCCAGAATGCTTAAATTAGATTGGGTCTGCGTTCCTTCCGGACAGGAGGAAGGAAGTCAAATGACACCGAAGGTTGGTTCAGAGAAAGAGTTCTTTATTTCTGCTCTCCGGAACAGCAGAAAGGCACTTGCGTGGTCAGTCCACAGCAAGTCCAAAGAAATGAGAAATTTCATGCAGTATATATATCCTCCAGGCACCCTCTCCTCCTTCCCCAGGAATCCAAGCACGTCAGCCGATACACGCAGGTTGACGTCACATATGTTCCTGCTCCGGTATTCTTAACCATAAAAGGGTATTCCTTCCTGTACTTCTGACCATAAAAGGGTATTCCTGTTCTTATATTCTTATCTTGGAGCAAGAGGTCACTAACTCCAAGAACACACTCTGGCGCTGTTCCCGGACTAGGTCTGTGCGTCTTTGTGGTCAGAATTTAAGATAAGGCCCAGAGTGTCATCCCTGTTCCACTTTGGAATGGACAAGGCCATCCATCATTACCAGCCTTCATGGACTGATAAGGGAGAGAGCTTTGAACACTTGTTTATACAGCTGGGTTTTGGCTCAAGAGCTCAAGTTAAAGCATTTTAGCTAAGGAAAAATAGGGATTCTGGTGCAGTTTCAAACTGCCTGCACAGTCAGTTTTGGGTTCCTTCAGCTGGAAGCCATAGCGGGAGAGAGTGTTCTTGTGCCCAGGTCCTTGCGAGCTTCCCTTGGGCATCTGGTTGGTCCCTGTGAGAACAGGAGAACCAGATGGGCCATTGGCCTGATCCAGCACACTCTTCTTATGTTCTTATGCTCCTGCACTGGCTATTTGGGGACAAGGGGAGGAACACTTTGCACTTGAGAGCAAACCACTTAACTAGCATCTGGTGTAGATGCCTTTTTGCATCACGGAGTTGTACGCTGGTTTGACATCAACTGATAGGAAGTGCCTACAGAGGGTGGTGAATACAGCACAAGACATTATGGGCTGTCCCGTGAATCCGCTGGATGAAATAGCAGAAGAACGTTGCCTCAGGAGAGTGAGGAAAGTTCTCAGGGATGATTCACACCCTGGCCGGCATTTTCTGGATCTCCTGTCCTCAGGCAGAAGATATAGAAGCATGATTAGTCGCACCAACAGGGTAAAGAACAGCTTCTATCCGTGGGCTGTTAGGCTGCTGTATGAAAAGATAACAACAGGGCAAATGACTTTCGGGTTTGGTGGGTGTGCATCAGTAAATGCCGGGAATTAAGACTAAGAGAGCTGAGTGGGGGGTGCTCGTGTAATCTCACTGTATACAAGTTGTACAAGTGACAATAAAGTATTTCAATTTCAATACAGTGGTACCTCTGGATATGAACGGGATCCGTTCTGGAGCCCCCGTTCGCATCCTGAAGTAAACGTAACATGTGACTGTACATCTGTGCGTGCGCGGGTTGCGTCCCACTGCTTCTGCGCATGCACATGATGTAATTTTGAGCGTCTGCGCATGCACGAGTGGTGAAACCTGGAAGTAACATACTCCATGGTGTAGTGGTTAAGAGCAGTGGACTCGTAATCTGGTGAACCGGGTTTGATTCCCCGCTCCTCCACATGCAGCTGCTGGGTGACCTTGGGCTAGTCACACTTCTTTGATGTCTCTCAGCCCCACTCACCTCACAGAGTGTTTGTTGTGGGGGAGGAAGGAAAAGGAGATTGTTAGCCACTTTGAGACTCCTTCGGGGAGTGATAAAGCGGGATATCAAATCCAAACTCTTCTTCCTCTTCTTCTTCTACTCCGTTACTTCCGGGTCACCATGGAGCGCAACCTGAAAATACTTAACTTGAAGCTACTTTAACTCGAGGTATGACTGTAAAGGGACGCGGCTGGCGCTGTGGGTAAAACCTCAGCGCCTAGGACTTGCCGATCGCATGGTCGGCGGTTCAAATCCCCGCGGCGGGGTGCGCTCCCGTCGTTCAGTCCCAGCGCCTGCCAACCTAGCAGTTCGAAAGCACCCCCGGGTGCAAGTAGATAAATAGGGACCGCTTACTAGCGGGAAGGTAAACGGCGTTTCCGTGTGCGGCTCTGGCTCGCCAGAGCAGCGATGTCACGCTAGCCACGTGACCCGGAAGTGTCTGCGGACAGCGCTGGCTCCCGGCCTATAGAGTGAGATGAGCGCACAACCCTAGAGTCTGGCAAGACTGGCCCGTACGGGCAGGGGTACCTTTACCTTTACCTATGACTGTAAAGCATCCCAAATTTGGGTCTTCAGCTGTTTCTGGACTACAACTCCCATCGTCCCTAGCTAGTAGGACAAGTGGTCAGGGATGATGGGGACTGTAGTCCAAAAACAGCTGAAGCCCCAAGTTCAGGGGAAGTGTTCTTCCTCTGCTGGTTAAATTTTCTCTGCTAGCCATTGAGCCTGCTCACAATGGCTCTTTCAGATCTTTGCTGCAGTGAAGCTGTTGTTACACCTGGAGCTGTCCGTGGTCCTGATCCTGAAGCCTTTGCCACAGCCTGTGGTAAGTAACCCATACCTGGCTCTTTGGATGCTCTGGTCAACTCATGCTTGCCTTATTGACTTGACCAATCCTGATTTGCTCTTTTTAACAGCAGTTCGTCTCCCCTCTGGTCCCCCACTTAAGGTCTGCCTGATTGCAGTGGGCTCTTGGCCCAGCAGGTATGGAACAGAATCCACCTAGTGAAATAGGCAATCAGAAAGGCCCCAAATGTCAATGTGCATTTTAACTGTAGCAAACAGAAAAGAAGGAAAAGATTGGGAATAGCTGATTGAGAAGCCGGAGCCCAAAAGAGAGGCTGGCTGAGTCACCCGTGCTAATGGTATGCTGAGTTCATGCCCTGATTTTTAAGCTCCTTTCCCCTATTAATTAGTTAATTCCCATAAAGAGCTTTGAGGATAGAATGCTAAGTCCTCATAGTGCTATCATTATCCACTGGGTTTAATTAGTCCTCTTTTACTGTAATTGGATTAAAGAGATGTGATCTTGGAGATAGCAGGGGTGGAGCAAATTCTGTTCTCTGCAGTGCAATGGAAAGAACCGACTCTGGTTGGTGCCCATGTGCAGAGCACAGAAGAAATCAGTGTGCGAGAAATGTGTGGAATGTGCCAGTGAAATTCCACTGAAATGAGGGTCATTGTCCTTCCCTTTGCATACAGGTAAGAGGGTGTGAAATGACCTCTAACCAGCTTTCCCTAAACTAGCGACCTCCACTGACTGTTGGCGATGCTGCATCTGGAGCTGTACAGTTCAAAAGTTCTGGAGGGCACCACATTGGGGAAGAGTGCCCTAAACTGAGAGAGAAAGGACACTGCTTTGATTAACCCTCCATCTGGAGATCCCAAACTTGGGTTTCTAAAACTAGGCTGTGGGACATAGATCGCCAGGAACTAATCTCAGCTGCGGAAAAAACATGCTCCCCTCTTTCTTTTCGACTCTCTTGGGCGCAGGAATTTAATCTTAATCATTTACAATTTTTGTTTAATCCGCAAGAAAGAAGGGCATTTTCGCTGGCTAGGTTCAATTCTAATCCTTCTAACCTTCTTTGGGGTAGGTTTGCATGTTTGGCAGAAGGAGATAGGATCTGCCCATGCAATGCCCACCTGGTGGAAACTCTAGCTCACATGGCCCTTAACTGTAAAATGTATGATGATCTCTGCCAACAATTTCTAGACCATCTATGTATTCCAACATGGAAACCAGAGACGGAGGTTATACGCTTCTTATTACAGGGGAGAGACCAGGAGCTCACCAAGACATTAGCTAAGTTCCTCTATTTGATTTTTTTGTTGCCGAAGTATGCTACTGGATCCTGCCCTTGCGGGAAACCCTCAGAGATTGCTCGCCTCTTCTGCCCTTTGGCAGGTGACTTGGGGTGGCAATGAGATTGCACTGGCCTATCTATTTTAAATGTATTATGAATGTTCTTGTGTGATGCCAATAAAGGTTGCTTGACTTGACGGGTTTCTAGCTGTTTTAGGACTACAGTTCCCATGGTCCCTGACCACTGGTCCTGCTAGCTAGGGATGATGGGAGTTGTAGTCACCAAAACAGCTGGAGATCCAAGTTTGGGAAACACTGATCTACAGGTATCTTCAACATACATATTGAGGTTGATTTCTTGGGCATGACTCAGGTCTTCGTCATGCCCTCCACGTCAACCATGAGTCTATTTATGAGAATCCTCACCTGATCACTTGCCATTTGGCATTGCACTGGTTCTTCCAGAAGCAACAGAGAGAAAATTTGCAGCACCAACCATCTTATCTGTTTCTGCTGTTGAGAAACAAAGCCTGTTGGTGCTGAAGGATTGATGGGATGGCAGAGGGCAGTGCTGAGAGAGAACTAAAAGTCGATTGTCAGCTAGTGGTGTAGTAGGGTTGCCATATTGCAAAAAGGAAAAACCAAGACTCCCTGATAGTTGTCAAGCTTTTTTAGACAAGCCCCAAAGTTGTTGAAGGGATGTGGGTGGCGCTGTGGGTCAAACCACAGAGTCTAGGGCTTGCTGATCAGAAGGTCGGCGGTTTGAATCCCCATGACGGGGTGAGCTCCTGTTGCTCGGTCCCAGCTCCTGCCCACCTAGCAGTTCAAAACACGTCAAAGTGCAAGTAGATAAATAGGTACCACTCTGGAGGGAAGGTAAATGGTGTTTCCATGTGGTGCTCTGGTTCGCCAGAAGCAGCTTAGTCATGCTGT
Source organism: Podarcis tiliguerta (assembly GCF_965153285.1). Taxonomy (NCBI): domain Eukaryota; kingdom Metazoa; phylum Chordata; class Lepidosauria; order Squamata; family Lacertidae; genus Podarcis; species Podarcis tiliguerta. The sequence goes on along the minus strand of NC_139536.1, from coordinate 10,967,329 downwards.
ACGTCGGCTCACTTGGCCAGTAAAGTGAGATGAGCGCTGCAACCACAGAGTCATCCATGACTGGACCTAACGGTCAGGGGTCCCTCTACCTTTACCTAAAGTTGGTGAGCTTTTAATTAACAAGAACTCCCCCCAAAAGTGATTTTTCCATTGAGCTGCCTAAGATCCAGGACAAAGCGCCACCCTAGGCTGTAGCAGCTGCCCTAACCTATAACCACTACAGTGACTCAGAGGCTTCTAGCCACATGGAGGCTGTTTTACGCTCCGGGGTGAAATGAGTCTTCCATGCATGGCTCACGGAAGCGAAGATGTCCTCTGAAATAGCACGGGTAAAGAATTCCATTTTGTAGCGATATTAGGGTTATATTATCCTCTCAGCTTCTGAAACCTCTGAGGCATGACCCCTACACATCTGAAAGGTTGAAACTTATGTATCCCAAGCCTCAGATTAGCAACTGCCATGTCAGCTTTGAAAACCAGACTTCTGGATAGGATCCGCTTTTTATTTCCCTTTTTGCTTCAGCGGCAGGAATTCCCGATCGGGAGGTCAGGCTTCACGTGCATTATTTATGATCGTCTGCTACAGACGCAGCAAATATTGGTGTGTCCCCCACCCACTTCTTATCTTCCTTGGCTCTCTGATGTTGAAACGGGTGTTTGCCACACACCAGCTCCTCAACAACTTTTTTTTTAAAAAAAAATTATTAAATGTTTAATAATTACAAAGAAGAAAAGGGGTAAAAAAGAAAGGAAAAAACAATAAAAATTTAACAAATTATACATCAAAACTAGAAAGAAAAAACAATACAGCAAAACAACAAGAAAAAGACTAAAACATTTAAAAACACATCCAAATTTCATTTCTTTATCTTTCATATGCTTGTTTCCTCGACTTCCTCACACCTCCCTTTTTTGTATTCTAGTTCAAATTAGCTGGTTCAGCAAATCTTTTCCCTCTTTCTCAATTTTTGTTCTATAATTTATCTTAACACAGTTTAACTTTAAATTTTCCACTTTAGCCCATTAACAATCAATTTTTATATAATTCTTAATAACACTTCTGCTAAAACCATATAACTTCATTCCAATATTCTTCTAACATTCATTAATTTTGCAATATTTCTGTATATATACTTTAAATTTTTTCCAATCTTCTTCCATTGGCTCTTCTCCCTGGTCTCGGATTCTGCCAGTCATTTCCGCCATTTCCATATAGTCCATCAGCTTCATCTGCCATTCTTCCCGGGTGGGTAGCTCTTGTGTCTTCCAATGCTTTGCGATGAGTATTCTTGCTGCTGAGTATTCTTGCTCAACAACTAGCCCTGGGCTATCAGACTCCAGATGTGAGCAGGAGAGGGCATTGTGGATTCCAAGATGCTGGCAATGCCTACTTTCTTCTCTTGCTAGCTTAGGGAAAAGAAGACTCATCTGAGGAAGGTGCTGGTAGTCCTAGAGACCTGTGGATCAAGGGCAGCTTGGGGGAAACTCTCTCGCTGGGGTTACATAAATGACAACTTAGGATCGAAGAAAAACTAAGATACAAGGAAAGGAAACCCAGGCCATGTTGCTGTCAGGGCTAGAGTCAGAGGGAGGTCAGCATGGAAGACTCAGGGCTCTGTTGTCAGTGAATTTAACTCTTTATTCAAGGAAATGTCATGCAATTCGTCAACACTTCCCAGTAGGTTTTGTCCCTTTAGAGCAGTTGCCAGGACTAAAGTGTTAGAATTGCTGCTCCGTGATTGCAGTCATGGGATTTTTGTCTATCACATGATAATATATGTTTTGACCCCACAGAGTGGGAAGTGACGGAGACGGGATGTTGGTGTTACTGTGTTCCGTGAAGTGGGACTATTGTCCTTTGTACTTTCTCTTTGCTGTCTGATGCTAGAGAGAGAGGGAGCCATGTTGCAGTGCTCCGTGTGTGTTTATATGTAAATAAAGTAGATTAGCCAAAATGCTGAGTTGCTGAGGTCTGTCACGCAAGTTGCAAAGACTCTGAGGATCCCTAAGTGTGCCGGTGTCGGTTGGCATCGGTCGCTGTGACATTTGGGCAGAAGAAAGCTTTTGAAGCTCCTGAACAATTGACCAGGAGTGAGAGAACATGCCAGTTGGGCATGTGTCTCTGCCAGGGTCCTACTCGAGTGTAGGGACATAAAGGTCCCTGTCATCCAGTCTTACTAAGGCTACTCCTCTCCTGGATGTTTCCAAGCAGTCTCAAACTGCCTCTGCCTGCCTCTGGCCCCTATGTTGCGTGGCGAGTTCCCGCCTCCCCCGGTGGAAATAAAGACACATGACACGATTATTAAAGTTAATGGGCTAAAATGACCACAACTTTATTGGTTACAGGAAATGAGCAGTATTGGCTTAGGCATTGGTCCTAACCATCCAACTGGCTTCAGCCTGAATGCTTGAAGTCCGGGAAGGATTAACCACCAGTAGGGGGAGTCCTGCTGATGCACATCAACTAGGAGCTCCCCCGGGGTCACCGCTTGGGGGCGTGCCTTGGGCTCTCACCTCCATAGGCTTTGGACAGTGCCACGCCCCCCAGAATCCTTTAACAGACTACCCTTCGATTTTGGGGGGAAGGTGATGGTGCTTCCTCCCCCCTCTCATCTGCATAACAATACCCCTTACCAATGCCTAACCGCCAATATCGGGGAAGTTGTGATGATTTGCTACGAGGTAGGCGAAAACCAAGTGGCTGGTGCCAATTTGCCAAGTGGAAAAAATTCCTACCAGGCCCCTTGACGGCGACCAACCGAAGTCCATGTCGGAAGGAAAAACCTAAAGGGTGGGAAACTGGAGCGGAGAAGCGGCCAAAGAGGGAGATCGCTGGCCACACCCCCTGAGCCAGCCAATTGGCTGGCCAAGTGATGACATGGCCGGGGACTCCCTCAATCACGTGGAGGCTGAGAACCAGTCCCCGCGCACGTGGAGGGGGGGGCGTGAAGCCCGCAACCCGACCTCCTCTCCAGCTCGGAAGTGGCTTTCTGCTCTCCTCATTATTCTGCACATTCTTGGAGACCAGTGGGGAGACTGTCTCGCCAGAGTGATACATGCTTTGGTTATCTCCCACTTGGACTACTGCAATGTGCTCTACATGGGGCTACCTTTGAAGGAAACTACAACTAATCCAAAATGCGGCAGCTAGAGAGGTCATTGGGAGTAGCCGCAAGGACCATATAACAGTGGTCCTAAAGGATCTTCATTGGCTCCCAGTACGTTTCAATAGGAGTATAGCATCTAGATCAAGGGCAGTAATAGTGCCACTGTATTCTGCTCTGGTCAGACCTCACCTGGAGTACTGTGTCCAGTTCTGGGAACCACAGTTCAAGAAGGACACTGACAAACTGGAACGTGTCCAGAGGAGGGCAACCAAAATGGTCAAAGGCCTGGAAACGATGCCTTATGAGGAACGGCTAAGGGAGCTGGGCATGTTTAGCCTGGAGAAGAGGAGGTTAAGGGGGGATATGATAGCCATGTTCAAATATATAAAAGGATGTCACATAGAGGAGGGAGAAAGGTTGTTTTCTGCTGCTCCAGAGAAGCGGACACGGAGCAATGGATCCAAACTACAAGAAAGAAGATTCCACCTAAACATTAGGAAGAACTTCCTGACAGTAAGAGCTGTTTGACAGTGGAATTTGCTGCCAAGGAGTGTGGTGGAGTCTCCTTCTTTGGAGGTCTTTAAGCAGAGGCTTGACAACCATATGTCAGGAGTGCTCTGGTGGTGTTTTCTGCTTGGCAGGGGGTTGGACTCGATGACCCTTGTGGTCTCTTCCAACTCTATGATTCTATGATTCTGAGCACAATTCAAAGTGTTGGTACTGACCTTTAAAACCCTAAATAGACTCAAACCAGTACAGTGGATGCTTGGGTTGCGAATGTGATCTGTGCGGGATGCACATTCACAACCTATACCTGTGCATGCACGGCTCGCGATTCGGCGTTTCTTTGCATGTGCAAAGCGCAATTTAGCGCTTCTGCGCATGTGCAACTGCCGAAACCTGGAAGTAACCTGTTCCAGTACTTCAGGGTTTCAGCTGTCCGTAACAAAACAAAAAAAACGCAACCTGAAGCGGCTGTAACCCGAGGTATGACTGTTTACTTGAAAGAGCGTCTCCATCCCCATCATTCAGCCCGGAAACTGAGATCCAGCTCCGAAGGCCTTCTGGTGGTTCCCTCACTGTGAGAAGTGAAGTTACTGGGAACCAGGCAGAGGGCCTTCTCAGCAGTGGCACCCGCCCTGTGGAACGCCCTCCTATCAGATGTGCAGGAGATAAAGAACTACACAACTTTTAGAAGACATCTGAAGGCAGCCCTGTATTGGGAAGTTGTTAATGTTTGACATTTTATTCTTTTTTATATTTTGCTGGAAGCTGCCCAGAGTGGCTGGGGAAACCCAGCCAGATGTGTGGGGTATAAATAATAAAATTATTATTATTATCATTGAACTATACAGCTTGAGGAACTTTCCTGAGTAGGCCATTGACATGAGAGGCTCGTCCAGCCCTCCCGTTCCCCACATTGCCCTGTTGTTCTGCTTGTACACATGCCAACTTGGGGGGATGGGAGAGGAGGGAAAGTATTTTGTCAAGGTGTGTCCTTGACTGTTCTTCCATTACTGTAACTCTTGAAACCAATCTTTCATGCACATGAAAGCTTATACCCAGAATAAACTTAGTTGGTCTCTAAGGTTCTACAGGATGCAGGTGGTGCTGTGGGTAAAACCTCAGCGCCTCCCGTCATTCGGTCCCAGCGCCTGCCAACCTAGCAGTTCGAAAGCACCCCCGGGTGCAAGTAGATAAATAGGGACCGCTTGCCAGCGGGAAGGTAAACGGCGTTCCGTGTGTTGCGCTGGCTCGCCAGATGCAGCTTGTCACGCTGGCCACGTGACCCGGAAGTGTCTGCGGACAGCGCTGGCTCCTGGCCTATAGAGTGAGATGAGTGCTCAACCCTAGAGTCTGGCAAGACTGGCCCATACGGGCAGGGGTACCTTTACCTTTAAGGTTCTACTGGACATTTTTTAAAGATATATTTCGACTGTGTTAGACCAACACGGCTACGTACCTGAATCTTGAAACCAATATAGGCTCAACCCTGATGTATAAAAAGCATCTCCATCACGGATTAAACATGCAAACTCCAGCAGTAAAATGTGGGGTCTTATTAGCTCTCCCCTTTCAGAGCTACAGCTCCCAGAATTCCCCGTGAAGTGGGATTGGTGAACCATTCTGGAAATTGTAGCTCTGGGAGTGGAACGGAGTCGCCTAACAACTCTCAGCACCCACAACAAACTTCAAGACTGTGTTTTGGTTCTTGTACTGTTTCAGAGGGATGCGGGTGGCGCTGTGGGTTAAACCACAGAGCCTAGGGCTTGCCGATCAGAAGGTCGGTGGTTCGAATCCCCGCGACGGGGTGACCTCCCGTTGCTCGGTCCCTGCTCCTGCCAACCTAGCAGTCCGAAAGCACGTCAAAGTGCACGTAGATAAATAGGTACTGCTCCGGCAGGAAGGTAAACGGCATTTCCGTGCACTGCTCTGGTTCGCCAGAGCAGTTAGTCATAATAATAATAATAATAATAATATGAATATTAATTTATTATTTATACCCCGCCCATCTGGCTGGGCTTCCCCAGCCACTCTGGGTGGCTTCCAACAAAGTATTAAAATACAGTGGTCTGTTAAACATTAAAAGCTTCCCTAAACAGGGCTGCCTTCAGATGTCTTCTAAAAGTCTGGTAGTTGCTTTTCTCTTTGACATCTGGTGGGAGGGCATTCCACAGGGCGGGTGCCACCACCGAGAAGGCTTGGTTCCCTGTTACTTGGCTTCTCATAGGGAACCGCCAGAAGGCCCTCAGCGCTGCACCTCAGTGTTATGTTATGTAGTGTTATGTAGTCCTGCTGGCCACATGACCCGGATGCTGTCTGCGGACAAACGCCAGCTCCCTCAGCCTATAGAGCGAGATGAGCGCTGCAACCCCAGTGTCGTCCATGGCTGGCCCTAACGGTCAGGGGTCCCTTTACCTTTACTGTTTCAGAAAGTGCTGGTTGTATAGGTCTCACTTCAAATGTGAACTGAATCACATTTCTTCCCCCATCCCTCCTGCAGGCCCAAAGTCCACCCTCTCCTTTTCTCTGCTCATTCTTGAGCTCTCGACGGTTCTCTAGAGAACTGTGTCTTGTCTTTGTCATTTCCCCTTCCAGAGCTTCCTGCCTTGAGAGAGGCACTTAGCTTAGCTTGCATCTCGTCTCATGTCTGTATCACTTCCACAGATTTACGGCTCAGATCAATGGCAGACCTGGATCCAAACTGAGCCTCTTTCCCTGTCCCTCTTTCCCCTCTAATCCCTCCCAAAGTGGATGATCCAAGGGACCCGTTGCCAAGGGATCTTCCCAGGAGAGAAAGAGCGATGCAAACTGTCAATGGCTTTCGCCGAAAGAGGCAGCGTCTCTCCACCGCTTTCTGAGCTGTGCCCTTCAGGTGAACCTCTCTCATCTGGAGTACTGCAGTTTTGGATGTGACGATAAGCAAGGGCATTAGCATTTCCTGGCTGGCATTTATTGGAAGGCAAAGTTTGCTTGCGGAGAGTCTCTGAGGAGAGGCAGCTTGGCTTCAGCTCTTTGCCAGCGAAAGACCTTGGAGCTGAAATGTTTACTGGCAAAGCGGAATATCCTTCCTGTCTCATTCTCAGTGGAACGCCTCCTGCAGTCTTGGTTGATGCTGGAAACTATCTGGTTAAGGCACTTGGAAAGAAGAAGAAGAAGAAGAAGAAGAAGAAGAGTTTGGATTTGATATCCCGCTTTATCACTACCCAAAGGAGTCTCAAAGTGGCTAACATTCTCATTTCCCTTCCTCTGCCACAACAAACACTCTGTGAGGTGAGTGAGGCTGAGAGACTTCAGTGTGACTGGCCCAAGGTCACCCAGCAGCTGCATGTGGAGGAGCAGGGACGCGAACCCGGTTCACCAGATTACGAGTCCACCGCTCTGAACCACTACACCACGCTGGCACAAGAGACAAGCCCCAAGCTGATTCACCATTTTCATTCCTTTAGCCTCCCTCACATGTGGCAATGGAGCAGAACGAGAGTGGAGAAGCATGACTATTGGGTCCTCCTCTTTGCAGAGAGACCCATTGTCCTCGTTGGACTGGTCATGTTGTGTGGATGCCTGATTATCATCTTCCAAAGCAGCTACTGTGGGCACCACAGTTCAAGAAGGACACTGACAAACTGGAACGTGTCCAGAGGAGGGCAACCAAAATGGTCAAAGGCCTGGAAACGATGCCTTATGAGGAACGGGTAAGGGAGCTGGGCATGTTTAGCCTGGAGAAGAGGAGATTAAGGGGTGATATGATAGCCATGTTCAAATATATAAAAGGATGTCACATAGAGGAGGGAGAAAGGTTGTTTTCTGCTGCTCCAGAGAAGCGGACACGGAGCAATGGATCCAAACTACAAGAAAGAAGATTCCACCTAAACATTAGGAAGAACTTCCTGACAGTAAGAGCTGTTCGACAGTGGAATTTGCTGCCAAGGAGTGTGGTGGAGTCTCCTTCTTTGGAGGTCTTTAAGCAGAGGCTTGACAACCATATGTCAGGAGTGGTCTGATGGTGGTTCCTGCTTGGCAGGGGGTTGGACTCGATGGCCCTTGTGATCTCTTCCAACTCTATGATTCTATGATTCTATGATACTCTATTCCAAACTTAAAAATGGAAAGTGTAATGCTGGTGGTCAACAAGAGAGGTTTAAAGACTGTCTCAAGGCAGATCTAAAAAAATGTGGTATAAACACCAACAATTGGGAAACACTGGCCTGCGAGCGCTCCAATTGGAGAACAGCCTTTACCAAAGGTGTCATGGGCTTTGAAGACACTCAAACTCAGGACGCAAGGGAGAAACGTGCTAAGAGGAAGGCATGCTTGGCAAACCCTCACCATGATCAACTCCTGCCCGGAAACCTATGTCACCACTGTGGAAGGACGTGTGGATCCAGAATTAGCCTCCACAGTCATTTATGGACTCACTTTTAAAACCATGTTTATGGAAGACAATCTGACTTGGCTATGAAGGATCGCCAAAGAAGAAGATACAATGCCAAAATTTGGTGCCCCCACCTCTCACCTTCCATTCTACAGGCCTTCAAGCAGAGGACTGCCTCCTGCAAAGCAGGGCACGTGGACACCCTGCAGAGAAACAACATGCTGCCCCAAGACCCCAGCATAGATGGAAATGGCGGGGCATGTATAAATGACAGCTATCATTGTCGTACATTGCGTTTTAAGTGAGCGCCACAGTGGGTTTCCCTTGAATTGCATCAGCTCGTTTTCTGTTTAATTCATGTTCTGCAGAAACAAGGCCAAAACGGAGTGATCAGATTTCCAGAGGGATAAATGGACGTCCACCAATTCCAGAGACCCAGAGGAAAGAGGAAAATGATGGATGGTACTCTGGTGAAACCAGGCCAGTGTGAGCCACCAGCCTTGCAGAAATTTTGTCAAACCTTTCAGGGCAAAATGTACACTGCAATTATCCATTTTAGTAGGAAAACGCCACTTTCCAGAACTGTTGTCTAATTTGTATTTAAAAACCAAGTGTATGTGTTTGTGTGCTGTTAATCTGAAGGGAGTGGAGAGACGTTGCTTTAATTTACTTATTATTATTTATTTTTTTGCAAAGTGAAGATAGCTTAGAAATATCCCCTTGTGTTCTTTTCCGGAGCGGTCGCTATTTTAGCACTTGCAGGCAGTGCTTTTCTTTTCTCCTAAAAAAAATGTTTAGGGGTACTCTCATTTTCCTACACATATTGAAATAGTGCTCATCAATGAGGCCAAACTTAGATTTACAAAATGTTTAGGGGTACAGTCATACCTTGGGTTACAGATGCTTCAGGTTGTGTTTTTTCGGGTTGCAGACTGCCGAAACCTGGAAGTATCGGAACGGGTTACTTCTGGGTTTTGGCGGTCGTGCACACGTAGAAGTGCTAAATCGCGCTTTGCGCATGCGCAGAAGACCAAATCGCAATCCGTGCGTGCAGGATGCACGTTCGCAACCCGAGTGTCCGCTGTATGCGTATCTCTGCGTCCCCGTCCCCCCGGAAAAAACTACTGCTTGCAGGTGTCTAGAGGCTGTGTGGATCCAACTCTGTGTCTCCTTCAGAGCCAGCCCGCCAATGACACTGTTGACGCTGTTGCCTCAGGTGGCAGATCTAGAATAAAATAATAATAATAATAATAATAATAATAATAATAATAATAATAATAATAAATTACTTATACCCCACCCATCTGACTGGGTTGCCCCAGCCACTCAGAGTGGCTTCCAACATATTAAAAACACAGCAAAACATTAAAAACTTCCCAATACAGTGGTACCTCAGGTTACAGACGCTTCAGGTTACAGACTCCGCTAACCCAGAAATATTACCTCGTGTTAAGAACTTTGCTTCTGGATGAGAACAGAAATTGTCTGGCGGCAGCAGGAGGCCCCATTAGCTAAAGTGGTGTCTCAGGCTAAGAACAGTTTCAGGTTAAGAACAGACCTCCAGAAGAAATTAAGTTCTTAACCCAAGGTACCACTGTACAGGGCTGCCTTCAAAAATGGCTTCCTCTGCCACTGCTGTCCACCTCCTCCTTCGAGCCTGCCCAGAACAATGGCCACTTCCTCCATGCCCAACCAATCCTTTTGCCATGACCTCTTCTGAGCCCGCCCTCTGGTGGAGGCACTTGGGGGTGCTGTGGGGTAAGGAGGGGTTTTGAGTTGTGGGGAGGCAGGTGAGGGGGTGGGCAAGGTACAAATGGAAGGAGTTTGGCCAGGTGTGGGGATGGGCAGCAAGGAAGGCCGAGTGAGCCCAGGTGGTTGTCTTTGAGTCTATATAGCAAGATATTTGTATCAAAATGGCACCTCATCTTTTAACAGCGGCTCGTTTGTTAATTTCAGCAAACTGCCAGAAAGCAAGAAGCCTCCGCGGTAGAGGAATGGATAGTGAAACTTTGGGGTGTTGTATTGACAAAGATGGGGAGAGTTAGAGAGGGTAGGACAAAAAGCAATCTGTTCATAGAGGAGCGGACTGTATTTGGTATGCCCCGCAGAGGACCTTAAGGTCCACAAATGACAACATTTTGGAGCTCCCAGGTCGCAAGGTGGTTAGATTGGTCTCAACTAGGGCCAGGGCCTTTTCAGTACTGGCCCCGACTTGGTGGAACGCTCTGTCACAAGAGACTAGGGCCCTGCGGGACTTGACATCTTTCCACAGGGCCTGCAAGGCAGAGCTGTTCCGCCTGGCCTTTGGTTTGGACTCAGTCTGACCCTTATGTTTCCCTCCCCTTATGGTTTTCATCTACAGGCTACTTTTAAAATGGGGCTGCATTTTAAATTTCATTTTAACCTGTATTTTAATTTCCCCCCCCCATTATGTTTTTATTGTAATTTTACCAGTGTTAGCTGCCCTGAGCCTGGCTCTGGCTGGGGAGGGTGGGGTGTAAATTATTATTATTATTATTATTATTGTTATTGTTATTGTTATTGTTATTATTATGTTATTTTTCATGTACTGAAGTAACAAAGGATAAGAAAACAGACAACCTTTTCTTATACTGGGTGTATCCCAATATGTATCCATTTCTTTATTTTATGTATTATTTTGTTTGGGATTTGAGAGCTGTATATCTGCGATGCTTTAATAAAGGAAAACACGGCGAAAGAAGGAGAAAAAAATATTGGTATTTTGGGTAGGCTGTGCAAAAGAACAGCAGGAGCGATTCATTATTTCCTCTCTCTCTCTCTCTCTCTCTGCCTTTGAATGGCAGGTTTGTTTACTTTGGTGATCACAGAAGTATGGGGGGTGGGGGGGGAGAACCCTCAGCACCACAACCACCAGCAGAAATCAAACCTTTAAGCTCAGAATGTAAGCATTTATTCTGGAAATCGATGTATTCATTTCAGGAGACTGCTCCTCCTTGTCTTAATCAATGAGAGTTCAGGCCCAGGTAAATGCCCCATTTTGGAGAAACAGTATGAGGGACTCGAGAGAGCAGTCTGGATCCTGCTGGAAGGAAAGGGAGAGGCAAGACGTTAACAATTTTACGACCTCTTCATGATCAGGGTGGATATTCGCGTATAGAGAGAAGTGTGAAATCGGGTTATTTTTGTATTGCATTACGACTTAGGGCGGCCTTCTATCTATTACTCGAAGTACATCAATACTAAGCTGCTTAAAAACTCACTGTTGCTGAGCTTCAAGTCATACAGCAATTTCTTTTCAGTTCCTTGGTGAGATCTTGGGCACTTTGGAATATAAGAACATAGGAAATTGCCTCACTTCGTTGAGTTCAGTATTGTCCACACTGATTGGCAGCTGCTCTTCAGGCATTCTGGCAGAAGAAATTCGCAGCCCAACCTTAAGATACCAAAGACCTAGGCTGGGATCTTCGGTGTGGAAAAGAGGTGTTCACAGGGTTCAAGGACTTTGTGGGTAGTTGTAAGGGTTGCAAGCACAAAATTCGGGGGTGGGGGAGAGACATTCAATTGCACAAACAGAAACCCTACCTATGATGCAATGTTCGCCTTTAGTGCTCTGCTACCTTGACAGATCAGAAGGTCGGCGGTTCGAATCCCCACGACGGGGTGAACTCCCCTTGCTCGGTCCCAGCTCCTGCCAACCTAGCAGTTCGAAAGCATGTCAAAGTGCAAGTAGATAAATAGGTACCGCTCCGGCGTGCCCTGCTCTGGTTCGCCAGAAGCAGCTTAGTCATGCTGGCCACATGACCCGGAAGCTGTATACTGGCTCCCTCGGCCAATAAAGCGAGATGAGCACTGCAACCTCAGAGTCGTCCGCGACTGGACCTAGTGGTCAGGGGTCCCTTTACCTTTACCTTGACTACAGCCCAAAACCTATTGCAAACGACTTGCATATCTGATTTAGTTCCACCTTCTACCAGAGAGCCAGTGTGGTGTAGTGGTTAAGACTGGTAGACTCGTAATCTGGGGAACCGGATTCGATTCCCCGCTCCTCCACATGCAGCTGCTGGGTGACCTTGGGCCAGTCACACTTCTCTGAAGTCTCTCAGCCCCACTCACCTCACAGAGTGTTTGTTGTGGGGGAGGAAGGGAAAGGAGATTGTTAGTCACTTTGAGATTCCTTCGGGTAGTGATAAAGCGGGATATCAAATCCAAACTCTTCTTCTACCTACCCCTTGAGTAACTTATTATGTCAAAGAAGAAGAAGAGGAGGAGATTAAGGATGACAACTTGGAAAAAGAAATCATAATTATTATTTTTGCTGATGATCGCCTGATTTTTCAATAGCTCATCAAAAAGATGCAAGGCAAAAAAGGTAGCAAACTGTGATAGCTATTAAGTTGTTTGAAAAAGCATCAACAGAGCCAGGAAGGGAGGAATTTACTGGCAATACACATTTCCCAGTTTTTCCCCCTGTTTTTTTTTTTTTACCGGCAGTCAATAAATTTGCTGGCAATTGGCAAGTCACTTTTTGATGGTGTTATTGAGGAGGTACCAGCAATCAGAGCCAAAACGAGTAACTTGCCCCAAATTTGCAAGTCTAATGCTGCCATTGGAGATGATACTAAAATATGATTCCCTCCCCGCTTTCCCAAACCCTTGATTGCTTCCGTTCCCTTCATTTTCATCTTGGTTTGCAACTGATAAAGTGTGACTTTGCAAATCTCAGCGGAATATCTTGGGAACAAAAGTGGATAATGACACAAACATGTATTATTTATAATATGCCGAGGTTGTAGATATTTAAATAGAAAGGGGGTGGTGGTGATGGAATCAGCTTGCCAAAAATCACGAGCAATAAAAGAAGTCCCAAATGAAGCCAAGAAAGAATCATAAATGAGAAGAAAATTAGACTCTCTTTGGACAGGAAGGCTCAGAAAATGTTACAAAATTGTGAGCTGAGATGAAATTCACACAGGATTATCAACCTCATATATCCAACATGCTTAAGTCTAATTAATGCATGAAGGTGTTAAGACCATAGAGTAAGGTGTCCTGCTAGACTTAGCTATGTCACCCCCTTCACCTTGGGAGAAAGGGGGAACAAGACTTTGTTCTTCTGTTCAACCATGTGAACCCTACCAGCAAGGAGGTCTAAGCTGGATGCTCCAAGCTCAGACCGTGTGGCTTAACCAAGCCATCCTTGTGTTTCTATACAAAGTTTTGAAACATTTACCACTTTGGAACCTAAGTTTTACTGGCTGTATTTTCTTGCTGCTGTATGGGAAAGCACATGAATCTGACCTTTGAAGAGTTTGTAAGTAAACCATTTTTAATTTACCAAACATGTGGTCTCTTTCTATGCAAAGGGGAACTTTGGAAGCTACTTAGATGGGGGTATTTTAAAGGTCTAATAGTCTTTATTTCCACACTTTACTTTGCTGCATTTTTTGCGATTTAAAATTTCTGCTGGGGTTCTCTCACCATAGAATACTTATCACCCAGCAGAAAAACAAGAAAAGTGTAATTCCTCAATTTTTTCTTGCTGTTGCTCTGGGTTAAATAGGTTAAGTACCTACGGGACCGCCTCTCCTGGTATGTCCCATGGAGGACCTTACGGTCTTCAAACAAAAACATCTTGGAGGTCCCGGGCCACAGGGAGGTTAGGCTGGCCTCAACCAGAGCCAGGGCTTTTTCGGCTGTGGCTCCAATCTGGTGGAACGTTCTGTCCCAAGAGACTAGGGCCCTGAAGAACTTGACATCGTTCCGCAGGGCCTGCAAGACAGAGCTGTTCCACCAGGCCTTTGGCCAGGGCACAGCCTGACCCCCTCCTTTGGTAATCCTCATAGAACTCTAGCCCAATGGTTGCCATTAATTTGATTTTGAATTGATTTTAGAATGAATTGATTTAAGAATGCTGTGTTACTTTTATTGTTGTTAGCTGCTCTGAGCCCGGCTTTGGCTGGGGAGGGCAGGATATTAATTAAATAATAATAATAATAATAATAATAATAATAATAATAATAATTGTTAAGTTGGTTTCTGAAACACTGAAAGTCCCTACAAAACCTGCTTCCTCCATCACAAGAAGTCCTCCTTTGGTTTGCTTTTGAATCCATCAAGAGACAGTTGTCTACCTATAGCTTCACCTTGCCTAAGATGCCTACTTTCTTGACAAAGATTCCATGGCCGATGCCGGCTTCCACCAATCTCAGCATGTTTTTGGACTACAACCCCCATGATCCTCAAGCTCCAGCATGACCAGTGCTTAAGGACGATGGGAGTTGTAGTCCAACATCTGGCTCACATCACATTGTCTATCTTGGCTTGTTATCCTTTATATAAAATTTTAGCGACTGTACAGGACTAAGGCACATGCTATTGAATAAGTAGAGATTTCATTTCACCTGATGTAGCTTTCCCCACTTCTTCAAAATAACACACACCCACCCCAGCCAAAATCCTATTCTAAACAAGTACTAGGGGAAAACTACAGTGCAGTATAATGGTTTGGGTGCTGGACTATGACCTTGGTGACCAGGGCTCAAATTTCCACTCAGTCACTGTTAGAATTCCTGCTCCGTGATTGCAGTCATGGGATTGTTGTCTATCACATGACGGTATATGTTTTGACTCTACAGAGTGGGAAGTGACGGAGACAGAATGTTTGTGTTACTGTGTTCCGTGAAGTGGGACTATTGTCCTTTGTCCTTTCTCTTTGCTGTCTGATGCTAGAGAGAGAGGGAGCCATGTTGCAGTGCTCCATATGTGTTTATATGTAAATGAAGTAGATTAGCCAAAATGCTGAGTTGCTGAGGTCTGTCATGCACATGATGCGCAAACTCTGCGGATCCCTAAGTGTGCCGGTGTTGGTTGGCATCAGTCGCTGTGATGTTCGGGCAGAAGAAAGCCTTTGAAGCTCCTGAACGAAAGACCAGGAGGGAGAGAACATGCCAGTTGGGCATGTGTCTCTGCCAGAGTCCTACTCGAGTGTAGGCAGAACTCCTGACAGTCACATGGAGATGAAGCTCACTGGGTGACCGTAGGCCACCCACAGTGTCTCAGAGGGTTGTTGTGGGGATAAAACTGGGAGGAAGAGAACGGGGAAAGGTGGGGTGGAAATGCAATAAAAATAAATATTCCGCCTTGGCCAGACCACATCTGGAATACCGTGTCCAGTTCTGGGCACCGTAATTTAAGGGGGATGTTGACAAGCTGGAAGGAGGCCAACCAAGAAGAAGAAGAAGAAGAAGAGTTTGGATTTGATATCCCGCATTTCACTCCCCTTCAGGAGTCTCAAAGCGGCTAACATTCTCCTTTCCCTTCCTCCCCCACAACAAACACTCTGTGAGGTGAGTGGGGCTGAGAGACTTCAAGGAAGTGTGACTGGCCCAAGGTCGCCCAGCAGCTGCATGTGGAGGAGCGGAGACGCGAACCCGGTTCCCCAGATTACGAGACTACCGCTCTCAACCACTACACCACACTGGCTCTCCAAGATGATCAAAGGTCTGGAAACCAAGCCTTATGAGGAACAGTGGAGGGAACTGGGTATGTTTAGCCAGGAAAAGAAGAGAGAGAGAGAGAGAGAGAGAGGAGATGAGAGCCATCTTCAAATATCTTAAGGACTGTCACATGGAAGAGGAAGCAAGCTTGCTTTCTCCTGTTTTGGAGGGTAGGACTCGAACCAGTGGCTTCAAGTTGCAAGGAAGGAGATTCCGACTAAACATTCAGAAAAACGTTCTGACAGTAAGAGCTGTTTGACAGTGGAACAGACTCCCACAAGAGGTGATGGACTCTCCTTCCTTGGAGGTTTTTTAATTTGGATGGCCATCTGCCATGGATGCTTTAGCTGTCAAGGATGGAGCAATCTTGTTTTCTCCTGCTCCTCTTAATAGATTGAAATTTGGGGGAACAAAAAGATAGAGAAAGAAACAACAACAGACATCTGAAACAATGTACAGTGGTACCTTGGTTTTCAACCGTTCTGGAGGTCCAGAGGTAAACCAAAACAGGTTGTAACCCAAGGCGTGCTTTTACCAATGGGGCCTCCAATTTTATTTGTCCATAATCCAAAAAAAGAAAAGAAAAAGAAAAAAAGGGTTGTAATCCAAAAAAAGATTGCAAACCAGGACACGCAGTTCCAGGTTTGAAGTGTTTGTAATCCACAATGTAAGCAAACCAAGGCATATGCAAACCAAGCTGCCACTGTACTACAAAAACACACAGCTACTTATAAAAATGTTCCATTAATACAACGTTACTAATATACAGTCATACCTCATGTTACATTTGCTTCATGTTACATTTTTTCAGGTTGCGTCCCGCGGCGACCCGGAAGTACTGGAAAGGGTTACTTCCGGGTTTCGCCGCTTGTGCATGCGCAGAAGTGCCAAATCACGCTTCGCGGATGCGCACAAGCGCCAAATCGCGCTGTGCACCTGCGCAGATATGGCACTTCAGGTTGCAGGCTTTTCATGTTGCGAATGGGCCTCTGGAACAGATCCCGTTCGCAACCAGAGGTACCACCGTATAGAAATCAGTATCACACCCTATCTCTCAGCCTCCAGTTTCTCTTTTTTTAAAAAAAATATAATTTTTATTCAGTTTACAAATAAGACAAATTAATACAATTCAAACAATTTATAAAACCATTCTCTCATTTTTTTACTTCCCTCAACTTGGCTGGTACTCCTTCCCTTCTCAATTTTCCACACATTTCTTGGTTCATATCTACTTCTTAAATTAAATCTGCTTTCAATCCATAATTTTAACTTTCATTTTTACAAAGCTTCTCTGAACGTTACAAGCATTGTTTTTCACTTAAATTATGCATATATTCTGAGAATTTTTCCCATTCTTCAATAAATCTCTGATCTCGTCGATTCCTAATTCTTCCTGTCATTCTATCCAGTTCTGCAAAGTCCATCATTTTCACAGCCTCCAGTTTCTCAACATGGCTCCAATCAAGCTCTCAGCTCACCAACAAAAGCCTTACAGCAAGATACTGGAAACAGTGGGTGTCTCCCCAGTCTTCCACTCTAAAATTGCTTTTTATGGGCACTCCCTCAGGCTGCCCAGAGCTGTACCCCATACAGCTGCACACCCAGTTCCAAGGGCAGAAGTGGAGTTTCCCAGGTGGTCCAGAGGATGGGGCAAGGCTTGGACAGCCACCTGCCAAGGACTCTTCAGTTGTGATTCCTGCTGTGCAGGGGGTTGGAATAGATGATCCTTGCGGGTACCCCTTCCAATCCTAGTATCCTATTAGGATTGCCACCTTTGTTCTGGCAAAATACAGAACAGGGCAGGACTGTTATGGGTGTGACCCCCCCCCCAATCTGGCGCTGAAGTGACTTCAAAGCAATCCGTTGCCATCTATTGCAGCCTAAGAGGGTGGCCCCTGGGGAATTTGTCACACATAAACATGACTTTGTAAATCTGTCTGTGCTTGGCGTTGTTGTTGTTTAGTCGTTTAGTCGTGTCCGACTCTTCGTGACCCCATGGACCAGAGCACGCCAGGCGCTCCTGTCTTCCACTGCCTCCCCCAGTTTGGTCAAACTCATGCTGGTAGATTCGAGAACACTGTCCAACCATCTCGTCCTCTGTCATCCCCTTCTCCTTGTGCCCTCCATCTTTCCCAACATCAGGGTCTTTTCCAGGGAGTCTTCTCTTCTCATGAGGTGGCCAAAGTATTGGAGCCTCAGCTTCAGGATCTGTCTTTCCAGTGAGCACTCAGGGCTGATTTCCTTAAGAATGGATATGTTTGATCTTCTTGCAGTCCATGGGACTCTCAAGAGTCTCCTCCCGCACCATAATTCAAAAGCATCAATTCTTCGGCGATCAGCCTTCTCTATGGTCCAGCTCTCACTTCCATACATCACTACGGGGAAAACCATAGCTTTAACTATATGGACTTTTGTTGGCAAGGTTGGCAAGGACCTTTGTCCGCTTCGTGGATCACTGCCTTGTCGTGGCGAAGGGGCTTGAATAACTCAGAGGAGCTATGAGCTATGCCGTGCAGGGCCACCCAAGATGGGTCAGGTCATAGTGGAGAGTTTTGACCACACGTGCTCCACCTGGAGCAGGAACTGGCAAGCCACTCCAGTATCCCTGCCATGGACAAAGACAACAGGTGCTTGGCTTGTCCAGAGCTTAAATGCATGACCTTTCACACAGCCTTCCACATGCCTGCATTTCAAGAGGATCCCTAACTTGGCACAGAGAGGGGGAGAGAGATTGGGGGGGGGAGATTTGTCCCCCTAAATCGGGGAAATAAATTAAAATACTTAACCACCTGACCTACAGATAAGTACTGTATTGGCCCGAATATAAGACGCACCCGCAAATAAGCCACACCTTTAAAATTCAGGGTGGCAGTTCTGGAAGGTGGGTGTGCAGTTCCGAATATAAGCACACTTTAACTTTTCACAGTCAGAATTTGGAAAAAAGAGGGTGGGTTATATTCGGGCCAATACGGTAGGTTAGGGATGCGGGTGGCTCTGTGGGTTAAGCCACAGAGCCTAGGGCTTGCCGATCAGAAGGTCGGGGTTTGAATCCCTGCGACGGGGTGAGCTCCCGTCAGTGGCGTAGCGTGGGGGGTGCAGGGGGGGCCGGCCGCACCGGGCGCAACATCTGGGGGTTAGGGTTAGGGGGCGCAAATCCACGGGTTAGGGGGCGCAAATTACTTGCCTTGCCCCGGGTGCTGACAACCCACGCTACACCGCTGGCTCCCGTTGCTCGGTCCCTGCTCCTGCCAACCTAGCAGTTCGAAAGCATGTCCAAGTTCAAGTAGATAAATAGGTACCGCTCTGGCGGGAAGGTAAATGGCATTTCCGTGCGCTGCTCTGGTTTGCCAGAAGCGGCTTAGTCATGCTGTACGCCGGCTCCTTCGGCCAATAAAGCGAGATGAGTGCCGCAATCCCAGAGTTGTCCATGACTGGACCTAACGGTCAGGGGTCCCTTTACGGTAGGTTCTGCTCCCCCCCCCATCCTGGCTATGCCCATGGAGAGACAGTATCTGAAATAAAGCTGTAACAATACAGGAGGTAGCATTTTACATTGAAATACGGGGCAATCCTGTATTATGAAGGATAGGTGTCAAGCCCTAAATTCTGTAATTCGATGATTCAATTCTAGACGCGGCGCCTGTGGGCCAAGCCCGCGAGGTGGCGCCTGCGAGCCGCGCCTCCCTCTCTCTCGCCCCCCCAGCCCCCCCCCAGCATCGCACGTGGTCCACCACCTCCCAGCTGAAAAGCCTCGCGCCGCCTCACTTTCGCTCTCACTCTCACTCTCGCCCGGCCAACGTGGACCGCGCCGCGGGCGCAGCGCCTGCCCAGGGCGCCGGACCAGACCCTCCCGTGCCCAATGCGCGCTCTGGGCATCCTGTGGCTCCGAGAGCGCCGCTCGGAGCGCCCGCAGGGAGCCGGTTGCGCGGGCTGAAGCGGGGCGAGGCCCGGCTGCCCGGGACGGAGGAGGAGGAAGAGGAGGAGGAGGAGGAGGAGGATGGCTGCCAGGGACGAGCCTAGTTGAGAAGCGGGCAGCGCCCTTTCTTGAGCGGCAACGGAGGAAGGAGAGGGCGGATCGGTGCCCCCGCGCACGGATTCTCCCGGAGCAACGTGGGGCGGGGTCCGGTTCTCTCTCGGATCTGTGCCTCTTCCCCGCTTCTCCAGCCCCCGGTCTCCAAAGCTGCGTTGCCCAGACTGGGGAGTGGGGCGCAAAACTGCCCTTGGTCCGCATCCTCACGTACAAAAGACTCGCGTGTCGCCTTCCCGCGCTTGCTGCGTCCGGAGAGGGCGCGTGGGCGTGTTGCAGGATTTAACAGAAAGGCGAGCTCTAGCTGGAAAGCAAGGGAAACTCCTCGAGTCCTGTCCGGGGCGATCTGGCAAAGGGACTCGGATCGTGCCACTCCCGGATCCTTGTTTCCGAGGGAGGTCTCGCGCCGGAGCCGATGCGGAGCAAGCCCTGAGTTTCGCGGCGCAGAAGGAAGCGAGGAGACACACTCTCTGCGCCTCCTTTGGGAAAACAGGCTGGGAGGCGCTGGGTGAGCGACCCTTCTCTGCCCGACGGCTTAAAGGATCCTTTTGGGCGGCTCCACTTTGTTTGCAAAGAGCCGGACTTGGGAGGGGCGCGTGGACTCGCCCCACTCGTGATCGCGCCGCGTGGCTCGCAAGTTCGTAGGCGCGGGGGGCACTGTGAAACTCCTTAGCGCGCACGGGTATATATATGTGTGTGTATGTGTATTTTTCCTGTTGAATTTGGAAGATCCACTAAACTCTGAGGCTGAAGCTGTGCGGGAACAACCCAGCTCCTTGTTACAACCCCCCCAGGCACACACACAACAAAGATTTTGCTGTTTTACGGCTCCCTCCGCCCGGGTACTGTTCTAAGCGCAGACTCAACAACCGGATCGGAGGATTGAAGATTCCTTATCTTCTCCCTGTCTCCCCCCACCTCTAAAATAATTTGCAAGGATGTCTTTTTACCACCGAGGGAGCGCCTCCTTCCTTCTGAGCAAGCCACAATAGCTTGGGGGAAAGCACCCCCCCCCCTTCACTTTGCTCTTTACTGCATTCCGAAGTCACTCCGATTTCTCGGAGAGGGACAGTCCCGACTGACTTAAAGGCGTTGTTTTCGAGATCTGGGGCTTGAGGGTCTTGGTGGAATACGGAGTGCAACGACATTCCCCCCCCTCCCCATCCTAGCCAGGCGATCCCGGAGCCACTTGGGCCGCCGGCACCATGTCTAAGGTGGCGACTCCGTCCGGATCCGCACCTGGAGCCGGGGCGTCGGCGTCGTCGGCGCCCGGCTCGGAAAGTTGCGCGGCGGGTGTGGCCGAAGACCTCTCCAAGGTGTCGGACGAGGAGCTGCTGAAGTGGACCAAAGAGGAGCTGATCCGGAGCCTGCGCAAGGCGGAGTCGGAGAAGATGAGCGCCATGCTGGACCACAGCAATCTCATCCGCGAGGTCAACCGGCGCCTGCAGCTTCACCTGGGCGAGATCCGGGGACTCAAGGTACACACACCTGGGAGAGAGGGATGGAGAGGGGAGGCCAGGGAGGGAGTAGTCTAATTTCTGCCGGGTGTCAGAGAGGCAGGATGCTACTGAATTCCCAGCTCTAGGAATCACAGCTGGGGAGAGAGATCTGGTTGGCCACTGGGAGAATATCCTGGATGCAGTTCCCTCCAAGAATTTTTAAAAATGTAGGAGCTAGCCGACCTGACTGGAAGAGTCCGTGACCAGAAGGAGGAGGATTATCAGGAAGAATGGACGAAATTTAAAGAATATTTAGTTAAATATGTTAAGTTCAATTAACTGGAAAAGCTTGCAAATACCAGGCAGGCCTAGGATTTAAATATGTAATGTGATGAATTAATCTGTTTAATGCTGAACTGGAAAGAAAGGAAGAGGTTAAGTGATTAAGTTAATTTTATAAGAATGTTGGTTTTGGAAAACCGTTAAAATGATATACACTGAAATTCAAACGGGGATACGAGGAAGTCACTTAACAATGTTACTAAGTTTGGTTTCAATACGGTTGAGATTTATGTTTGTTTATTTGTTTGTTTATTGATTTTTTGGAAAATCAATAATTTTTTTTCAAAAAAAAAAAAGAGAATTTTTAAAAATGTCTTTAGGTGGAGAATCCAATTGGCATCCATCTCTCTCACTTGCTTCCCACTGGGAAGTTCTTCTGTTGAATTACTGAACAACTGCTGGGAGACTTTCCACCTGGGAGATTCATCTGTCTCCCATTCTGTCGTCTCCAAAATCTGCCAGCTGAGATTGGTTTGCCTCATGGTAGTGTTGTCTTTGCCTCTTTGCCGTGAAAACAATGTTTCCTTGGCCTTAGATACCAGCCGTCCCTCTCCAAAAAGAAACAAACAGTTATTGCTTTGATTTGCTAGGACTCACAGAATCATAGCGTTGGAAGGGACCCTGAGGGTCATCTAGTCCAACCCCGTGCAATTCAGGAATCCTGCCCACAAGCTGTCCCTGGGTGGGCTTGAACCACCAACCTTCTGCTTAACAGCCAGGCACGCTGACCCATTGCGCCACAGAGGTGCCTCAGTCCCAGAGCATGTGGAGTAAGGTTAAATGTGTAACCTTTGAGCATGTGCAGAGTGCGGTCGGCACTGAATGATGGGTTAGGGACAGCTTAAGGTCACCAAAGTGAGGTTCGTGGCTGAAGTAGGGATTTGAACGCTGGTCACCCAGGTCCTAGTCCATGACTCTAACCACTATGCAACACTGCCTCCCAATGCATGTTGGAGAATGTCCCTTGGAGAATGTTCAAAGGTCAAGAGGTGATGGTCTAGTGCATTGGGGGCAGTGACCGCCTGCATATGTCTCCTTCCCTAATATCTTGAATGCAAATCGACCTAATGGACGCCTCATTTCTTCTTCCCCTTCTCCTACCCCCAAAGGCGCCATGTCTTCCAGCCATTGTGGAAGATGCGTCTTCCTGGCCATCTTCTGGCCTTCAAAAACTGATTTTGGAATATCCCCTGTAAATGTGTTGCACATAGATTATGATTTTGGGGAGTTATGGATGGGCTTGGACACTGTCTCCATTTAACAGATCCTTTCCTCCCTGCCTGGAAAGTCTATCAGATGTCCAGTTGGTTCCTGGTTAAATTGGAAAGAGACTCTGTGAGTAGAGTCAGGGGGTATGCTGAGTCTTTTGATATTATTGCTTCATGGGTCGGACCCACAGCCTTGAGCCCCTGGGAGAATAAGGAGAGCCCTGCTGGCTCAGACTGGAGGTTATAGATCAGGCTTCCTCAACCTCAGCCCTCCAGATGTTTTGAGACTATTATTATTATTATTATTATTATTATTATTATTATTTATACCCCGCCCATCTGGCTGGGTTTCCCCAGCCAGTTTGAGCGGCTTCCAACACAATATTAAAATACAGTGATACTTCAAACATTAAGAGCTTCCCTAAACAGGGAACAGACTACAATTCCCATCATCCCTGACCACTGGTCCTGCTAGCTAGGGATCATGGGAGTTGTAGTCCAGAAACACCTGGAGGGCTGAGGTTGAGGAAGCCTGTTATAGATCATAGAATCCTAGAGTTGGAAGGATCCTGAGGGTCATCTAGTCCAACCCCCTGCAATGCAGGAATATGCAGCTGTCCCATATCAGGATCGAACCTGCAACCTTGGTGTTATCAGCAGCATGCTCTAAATGAGCTATCCAGGTCCATTTTCTCCCACATCCTGTTTCCTAAAACAGCCAACCAAATGTCTCTGGGCCACCTGCAGGCAGGGCATGAAGGCAGTAGCCCTGTTCTGGTGTTGCTCCGCAGCAAACCAATGTATACTGCCTCTGAACTTAGAGGCTCTGTTGAGCTGTCCTATGCAGCAGGAGCAAACTCATTTTCAGAGTGCTAATCCCTTCCTAGCCAAATCAGCATTATCCATGCACAAGAGAGAGGGGTTGGCAGGCCTGGGGTGACCCCAGGGTTTGCAGAATAGCCCCTCTAAAAAAAAAAACTTAGGTGGGAAATCTGTTTTAGGAACCGCCTCATTGGACTGAGTGTGCCCACTGAATGCTGCAGGAGATAGGAAGTGGAATGGAGTATCTTGCAAAAGGGCACGGCTGGCTGCTTGGAGCACTGAATGGGAGTGTTCCACGCTGCACCATTTTGTTGCCGGTCCCACTTATCATGACTAACCGTTACTTTATTGCCTGAGCAAGGGCATTACTATTAGGAACTTTTTTTTTCCATCTGGGGAGAAAATCCACTTTGGAATCCATTATCGGAATCCTTAATGCACAGTGGATTTTTTTTTGCAGGAGATGATGTCTGAGTAGGAGAGTGGACCTTGTGTCTGCTTAAGGAGCTTCTGCCTGCAAGAATTTCTCCACTGTGGAATTTGCATTGATCTTCTTTTTTCATAATTAAAACGTGTGTCCTCCTTTGCCTATTCCACCCTGGAGGAGAGATGATCTATTGGAATGGGGTGTTCGTTGGCTGGCACAGGGGAGCTGGGAGCATGAGGGGCACTTGGAAAGACTGATAATGGACGGCAGAAAAATATTAGCACCAAACCAGGGAAATCTGTGGCAATTGGGAATGTTGCTCTGGTTTCGACTATTGCTTACTACCATGCCCTTCCTCTAAGAAACTTCTCTGTCTGCCCCTTGTGTCAATCTCTGACATTTCCGGTCCAAAAAATGTCGGGGGGGGGGGGGGGACTCCTAGCCTGGCATTCTGAAGAGCCAATGGCCTGAGTCTGTATAGAGCATCTTTCTACTTTTACGTGGTCCAGGTTAGATGCATGGGACTAGACCTGCTTAGCCCCAGCAGCTGAAACGAGGCAGTTCAGTGTGGTGGTTCGATTCAGGTGTCAGGCAGAGCTGGGAATCCCAAATTTGAAGCCTGCTTCATCTGTGAAGCTCATGGGGTTAACTCGGGCCAGTCATTTTCTGGGTTGTTGTGAGGCTAAAGGAGGGGATTTTGTGTGTGTGTGTGGAGAGCTATATGATGTCTCAATCTTTTGGGGGAAAGGGTTGAATTGAATTTTTTTATTACAATCACAGACCAGTTCTGGCTCACTTTCAATATCAGGAAAATCATAAAACACAACAGGAATACGTTGAATTGCAATTGGGTATAACAGAGACAATTCAGATATAGCGGCAGTTAAAAATCTTGATCACTAAAATATAACCTAAAATTGTCATTTAAAACCTTGATCATTTTGATAGTACAACATGTTCCCTACGGTTTATGGCAGTCGCACAGAATTTGGCCACCCTTAGCGTGATCTCTAGATCACGCTCCTCTACCAGGAGTTTTAGACGTTGAAGTTTGGACCAATTTGGAGGGGGAAAAGGATTAATAAATGTGATGGTGATGATGATGACGATGACAACAAGTACCTCTTATTTCTGCACTGTTTGAGCAACATCCAGCCACCTGTGGTCCTCTGCAGTTTATGTTCCCTCAATACTTCCTTTCCATCCTATGCTGTTTAAGTCATGATTGAGTGGCGATAGCTCAGTCGGTAGAGCATAAGACTCTTAATCTAATGGTCGTGGGTTTGAGCCCTACTCTGGGCAAACAATTCCTGTATTGAAGAGGGTTGGACTAGTTGACCCTCAGGTTCCCTTCCAACTCTACAATTCTACGATAGCCCTTAAAAGGTAAAGGGAGCCCTGACCATTAGGTCCAGTCGTGACCGACTCTGGGGTTGCGGCCCTCATCTTGCTTTATTGGCTGAGGGAGCCGGCGTACAGCTTCTGGGTCATGTGGCCAGCTTAACTAAGCCACTTCTGGCGAACCAGAGCAGCGCACGGAAACGCCGTTTACCATCCCGCCGGAGTGGTACCTATTTATCTACTTGCACTTTGACGTGCTTTCGAACTGCTAGGTGGGCAGGAGCAGGGACCGAGCAACAGGAGCTCACCCCCGTTGCGGGGATTCGAACCGCCGACCTTCTGATCGGCAAGTCCTAGGCCCTGTGGTTTAACCCACAGCACCACAATTGCCCTAGGGACGTGGGCACAATTGCTTTAGGGACGTGGGTGGCGCTGTGGGTAAAAGCCTCAGCGCCTAGGGCTTGCCGATCGAAAGGTCGGCGGTTCGAATCCCCGCGGCGGGGTGCGCTCCCGTTGTTCGGTCCCAGCGCCTGCCAACCTAGCAGTTTGAAAGCACTCCCGGGTGCAAGTAGATAAATAGGGACTGCTTACTGGCGGGAAGGTAAATGGCGTTTCCGTGTGCGGCTCTGGCTCGCTAGAGCAGCAATGTCACGCTGGCCACGTGACCCGGAAGTGTCTCCGGACAGCGCTGGCCCCCGGCCTCTTGAGTGAGATGGGCGCACAACCCTAGAGTCGGACACGACTGGCCCCTACGGGCAGGGGTACCTTTACCTTTACCTTACCACAATTGCCCTTACATCCCACCTTTTCCTCCAGGGAGATCCAAGGTGCCGTACATGGTTTTCTCCCATCTCATTTAAATGCCACAACATCCCTGCGAGGTAGGTTTGCCTGAGAGGCAGTGCCTGTCCCAAGGTCACCCATTGAGCTTCATGGCTGAGTGGGGATTTGAACTCTGCTCTTAACAGCACCTGCGTAAATCTAGGAAAGGAACTGTGGTCCGCAAAGAGTCAGCTTCTCCCCATTTAAATAGTTCCTCCCCAGGGTCGGGGGTTCGAGCCCCATGTTGGGTAAAAGATTCCTGCTTTGCAGGGCGTTGGAATAGATGACCCTTGTGGCCCCTCCCAGCTCTCGTTCTTTGATTCCCATGTTGGTGGTTGTGAAAGAGACGCTTACACACCACCAGCTTTTTGTAAAGCTCCCCTGTGTGATCACCTGGAGAGAATTCTTGTACGTTCTAGGCGATCAGGAGAGCACACGCCCAACTTGGATGTGTAGACTTTAAGACATGGGTAGGCAAACTAAGGCCCGGGGGCCAGATCCGGCCCAATTGCCTTCTAAATCTGGCCTGCGGACGGTCCGGGAATCTGCGTGTTTTTACATGAGTAGAATGTGTCCTTTTATTTAAAACGCATCTCTGGGTTATTTGTGGGGCATAGGAATTTGTTCATTCCCCCCCCCCCAATAGTCCGGCCCCCCACATGGTCTGAGGGACAGTGGACTGGCCCCCTGCTGAAAAAGTTTGCTGACCCTGCTTTAAGAAGACTTTGCAAAAAGAAAAGAAAAAGTTTGTTGCTTGCCTCATTGGCTTTTTGTTGTTGTTGTTGTTTAGTCGTTTAGTCTGTCTGACTCTTCGTGACCCCATGGACCAGAGCACACAAGGCCCTCCTGTCTTCCACTGCCTCCAGCAGTTTGGTCAAACTCATGCTGGGAGCTTCGAGAACACTGTCCAACCATCTCGTCCTCTGTCGTCCCCTTCTCCTTGTGCCCTCCATCTTTCCCAACATCAGGGTCTTTTCCAGGGAGTCTTCTCTTCTCATGAGGTGGCCAAAGTACTGGCGCCTCAGCTTCAGGATCTGTCCTTCCAGTGAGCACTCAGGGCTGATTTCCTCCAGAATGGAGAGGTTTGATCTTCTTGCAGTTCATGGGACTCTGAAGAGTCTCCTCCAGCACCAGAATTCAAAAGCATCAATTCTTCGGCGATCAGCCTTCTTTATGGTCCAGCTCTCACTTCCATACATCACTACTGTGAAAACCATAGCTTTAACTATACGGACCTTTGTTGGCAAGGTGATATCTCTGCTTTTTAAGATGCTGTCTAGGTTTGTCATTGCTTTTCTCCCATTGGCTTTTAGTGTGCCACAACTCACATCCTTTAACGGGCTTTTACAAGATTGCAAGATTTTTGTCCTGATCTCCCCGCCATAGCCCTCTGAAGCATGTCCAGTGGTATCCCTTCCTTGTTGCTACTTGCCTAGTCCTATCCAGCTTCACACCACATCTGTTTATGCTAGTTCCTTCTGGTGGGTTGTGCAAGTGCGGCAAAAGAAAGGAAGAAAAGTCATTTTGATTGCTTTGCAAATGGTTAGTGTATTGCTGAGTTAATGGGCTGTATGGATTATTATTTATGGTGCTGGAGGAGACTATTGAGGGTCCCATGGACTGCAAGAATATCCAACCTATCCATTCTGAAGGAAATCAGCCCTGAGTGCTCACTGGAAGGACAGATCCTGAAGCTGAGGTTCCAATACTTTGGCCACCTCATGAGAAGAGAAGACTCCCTGGAAAAGACCGTGAAGTTGGGAAAGATGGAGGACACAAGGTGAAGGGGACGACAGAGGACAAGATGGTTGGACAGTGTTCTCGAAGCTACCAGCATGAGTTTGACCAAACTGCGGGAGGCAGTGGAAGATAGGAGTCCCTGGGGTGCTCTGGTCCATGGGGTCACGAAGGGTCGGACACGACTAAACTACTAAACAACAACAACAACAAATGGATTATTATGTGTGCTGTACCCTAATGCAGTCCCCGCTTGCCAAGAGAGGCAGAGGAGAAGAAACCGTGGAAAGTAAGGTGGAAAAAAAATATATCTTCACCCTCCTCCCTCCCCCAAAAAGCTCTTTCCGGGTGGTTATATTTAGTGACATCCCCGGCTGACTATTGATCCAGCCGGCGGAGGAGGGATATAAAACTTTGAAATGATGCACTCAATTGACCTGGCGACAAGCAGGGCAGCTGGGAAGAGGAAGGGCGAACAAGGAACGGCTACTGAGCTTTGCACTTGGGTCATTTCAGGAGACCGAGGAAGCTGCCTGATACCAAGTCAGGCGAATGGCCCATCTGAGCTCAGGAGTGCCTACACTGGTTGGCAGCAGCTCTCCAGAGTTTCAGGACTAGGGGGACCTTCCTAGTCCTTTCTGGAGATACCCTGATATTGAACCTCTGATGCTCTGCATGCAAGATGCTCCTCTGTAGGCTATTTTTTTTCACCTGTAAAGGGGGAAATTTGGAGAATCTCTTGGAGTGAAAAAAGCAGCTTGCAGAGGGCAATTTTGAACGGGAAAATTTCCGAAGGGTTAAGTAGTCCATCTTCTGGATCACAGTAGGGGAGGTAAATGTTACATTCCCCCCTCCACACTGGTATTCCTTCTTTTCATAAGGTATTTCCATACAGGGATGGAGGGCATCTCTGTAGCTTTTAATTCATTACAGCTGCCGTCTTCTGGCGTAGGGTTGCTTCCAGGGGACATTCAAAACATAGCATGAAGGACTTCACTGGACCCAACCTTTCCAAAGGCCAGTGCAGGAGTTTCCTTGGTGTCCACAAATTGCAATCTTCTTCTTAGGGACGTGGGTGGCGCTGTGGGTTAAACCACAGAGCCTAGGACTTGCTGATCAGAAGGTCAATGGTTCGAATCCCTGCGACGGGGTGAGTTCCCGTTGCTCGGTCCCTGCTCCTGCCAACCTAGAAGTTTGAAAGCACATCAGAGTGCAAGTAGATAAATAGGTAGCGCTCCAGTGGGAAGGTAAACGGCGTTTCCGTGCGCTGCTCTGGTTCGCCAGAAGCGGCTTAGTCATGCTGGCCACATGACCCGGACGCTGTACGCCAGCTCCCTCGGCCAGTAAAGCAAGATGAGTGCCGCAACCCCAGAGTCGGTCATGACTGGACCTAATGGTCAGGAGTCCCTTTACCTTTACCTGATGTGCTCCTGATTTTTATTAGCTTTCCTCCTGTTGATGCCATTTTAAAACACCTTCACACTAAAGGCTAAGGCAGGGGTCGGCAATTATTTTTAGCCGCGGGCCGGTCCACTGTCCCTCAGGCCTTGGTGGCGAGCTGGAGAAGCAGCACCGGGGGGCAGGAAGCTGGAAGAAGAGGCAAGGGGGGCAAGCAGTCCTGACCCCCAGCCCCAGCGCTTACCTTCCCTGGGGCTGCCACCACCAGCACCACTGCTGTTTCTTGTGGGAAGGCAGAGCAAGCTCGTCCGCTTCGCTCTCTGGCCCACAGGAGCACCAGGGCGGCGGTTGGGGGGGGGGGGAAGATGAGCGGCGCAAAAGGGCTGGCTCCGGAGAGGGGCTGCTTAAAATGGTGCTCAGCCAGCTCAGCCCAGTCCCCTTCCTCCTCTAGGCAGGGTGAGGAGAAGATAGGAGGAGGGAGGGAGGAGGCGCCACCGTTGTGTGTGTGACGGAGAGCGGGGGAAAATGGAATGGCGCCGGGGGAAAAATGGCGCAGCCCGAACGAACAGAATCTTCACGCCAATCCACATACAGTCCGCTGGCTGGATCCTGAAGGCAATTGGGCCTGATCTGACCCTCAGACCTTAGTTTGCTGACCCCTGGGCTAAGGCATATTTATTTTTTAATTTTTTATTAATTTTCAACGTATCATTTTCAACAATAATTAAACATACAGTGGTACCTCGGGTTAAGTACTTAATTTGTTCTGGAGGTCTGTTCTTAACCTGAAACCGTTCTTAACCTGAAGCACCACTTTAGCTAATGGGGCCTCCTGCTGCTGCCGTGTCACCGGAGCACAATTTCTGTTCTCATCCTGAATGAAAGTTCTTAACCTGAGGTACTATTTCTGAGATAACGGAGTCTGTAACCTGAAGCGTATGTAACCTGAAGCGTGTGTAACCTGAGGTACCACTGTACTTTAACTTCTTATACAATTATTTTTACTTCCATCAATCACATCTGAAAATTTTCCAATCTAATTACTTAATTTACATTTCTTATTTTCATTATTACATTTAAATCTCATATCTAATACCTCTCTTCTTTGCAATATTTCATATATTTCTCCTTACAAAACCTCTTGTTGATTACAATTGCTCTTCAAATAGTTCGTATATTTCTTCCAATCTTCTGTAAATCTCTGGTCCTGCAGGTTTCGAATCCTTCCTGTCTTTTTATCCAATTCTGCGTAGTCCATTAATTTTATCTGCCGTTCTTCTTTCTTTGGTATTTCTTCTTGCTTCCATTTCTGAGCCAACAATACTCTTGCCGCTGTGGGCTAAGGCATATTTAACATCACTAACACCAAAGTTCAGTCCCCGTAATTGGACACTGCATATTCCTATATTGCAGGAGATTGGAGTAGATGTACCTCAGAGTCCCTTTGAAGGAATGGGTTTCTGTGCAGTCAGTTTAAAACTGACTCGAACCCTGTCCCCCTCTGCGTTGCTCCCGGACGGGAGGGAAGGAAGTCAAATGACACCAAGGGTTGGTTCCAACAAAAGAGTTTATTCTGCTCTCCGGATAGCAGAAGGCACTTGCGTGGTCAGTCCAGGCGCCCTCTCCCCCTTCCCCAGAAATCCAACCACGTCAGCCTACGTACGCAGGTTGACATCACATATGTTCCTGCTCTGGTATTCTTAACCATAAAAGGGTCTTCCTTCCTGTACTTCTGACCATAAAAGTATCTTCCTGTTCCTACTCTTATCTTGGAGCAAGAGGTCATCATCTCCGAGAACACACTCTGGCGCTGTTCCCAGTCTGGGTCTGTGCGTTTTTGTGGTCAGGACGTAAGATAAGGCACAGACGTGTCTTCTCTGTTCTACTGGTACAGTCAAGGCTTTGCTTGCCGTCACAAACTGATAAAGGAGAGGGCTCTGAGCATTTGTTTATACAGCTGAGCCTTTTGGCTCAAGAGCTCAAGTTGATGCATTTTAGAAATGCTAAGAAGAAAAGGGGGGGGGGTCGAGTCAGTTTTAAACTGACTGCACAGAAACCCATTTCTTCACCTTCTGTGATTCTGCTTTTGCCGCAAGTCTTGGCCGCATTGCCGTGCAGACAGGAACTGTATTCTAACCCCACTTTTCTGGGAGTAAGCTTAATTGAATTCAATAGGGATTAGAGATGAGAGCTAATTTTGTGCTGAAAGTCATGCTCCCAGCTCCCTGTAGTCCACCGATTTCAATAGATCTACTTTTGAGTATAACTTGGTGGGATACTACGAAGTTAAGCCAGGCTCTCTTGTACAGTAGTTACAAATTCTGCTTGGTTTTTTTCATCCTCACTGAAAGGTTTTGATAGAAGAGGGGGGAAAAGAGGGATTAGCTTCAATTCCTACCTTTGGCTCATATTGTTCTTTCTCCTAGAGAAAAAAGGTGGGTAGCATAAGATTTATTTAACACTGTAGCTGGAAGACAGGCTAAATCTGTTCCTCTACCCATTTTACAAGGAAGACAGAAAAGCTTCATAGATTTTTCTTCCTAAGGGTGGACTGTTGAGTTAAGCTCACGTTTTATCACCCACTGATTATTCTTCCTGGAATTCTTTCTACAAAAGGATAGTCACTGGTATTATTTTTTTTATAAACCTTGACTGTACTGAGTTTGTGTTGGCCCGAAATATATTTCTGCAATAAAGGCCAGCTGTCTGTAACTTGAGAGGAACCGTAAAGATGGACTATCTTGACTTTTTTGTTTGTTTGTTTCGAAGATGCAGTAGAACCTCCTCTGAAGTGATTCTCTCACACTGGTGGCCCATTTTGCACTTTCAAGTTATGTACGCTTCAGGTTACAGACTCCGCTAACCCAGAAATAATACCTCGAGTTAAGAACTTTGCTTCAGGATGAGAACAGAAATTGTGCTCTGGCAGCGCGGTGGCAGTGGGAGGCCCCATTAGCTAAAGTGGTGATTCAGGTTAAGAACAGTTTCAGGTTAAGAATGGCCCTCCGGAACAAATTAAGTTCTTAACCTGAGGTACCACTATATTGGGAAATGTCTAATGATAAAACAAATGTCTCATATTTTACCATTTTTATGTGTTGTAAGCCGCCCAGAGTGGCTGGGGAAACCCAGCCAGATGGGCGGGTAATGAATATTATTATTATAAATATTATGATGATGATGAAGGTGTTGGGATACTGCCAGGGAGACAAAGTCCATCTTGACCTCCATGTCGTCTCCGGACGTCCATTGATCTCCCGTAGACACGCAGTATCAGCAATTAGCGACACGAGCTCTAGAAATAGCTTCCCACATTCTAGAGCTCTTGCACACTCTATCAGCAGAGTTCACACAGCAAAAGATGCACCCAGGAGAGCATTATTTAGAGGTTTATACAGCGTTGATCAGAACAAAGAAAAACCATGACTGCCTGCTTGAGAGAGTTCCGGCAGTGAGAGAGACGAAAGGCAAAGACACAACAGAAACATCCTGTGAAAACAGGAAATACGCAGGCTGTGACACAAACATCCTGCTCCCTTTTAAGGTGGAACGGAAATATCCTAACAGAAGGTGCATCTGCATCAGCATGGCCTGATGTCTTCATCTGCCCCAGTTGCAACTAAACATGTCTCTCCTGTATCAGTCAGTCTCTACAGCCACAGCAGGGCTGTAATTCTCCAACCGTTTGACTTCACCCCTGAAGGCACACTCTTCCACTGTCTCCTGAGACAGATGGATGCCAACAGCAGGGTGTTGGACTAGATGATCCTTGGGGTCCCTTCCATTTCTGTGATTCTGTGTGGGAGGGAATGGCAGGTGGAAGAGTTTGTAATATTCCTCTGTTTAGCTTCAGCTTGTTTCCCGTGAGACACGGATGTTGATCTTCCCCTTGCTAACCTATTGTTTTCTCTCTTTGCTCCTCTCTCTTTTGAAGGACATCAACCAGAAACTTCAGGAGGACAACCAGGAGCTGCGAGACCTTTGCTGCTTCTTGGACGACGACCGGCAGAAAGGCAAGAAGGTTTCCCGTGAGTGGCAGAGGCTCGGCCGGTACAGCGCGGGCGTCATGCACAAGGAGGTGTCCCTGTATCTGCAGAAGCTGAAGGAGCTGGAAGTTCGGCAGGAGGAGGTGGTGAAGGAGAACCTGGAGCTGAAGGAGCTCTGCGTCCTGCTGGACGAGGAGAAGGGCGGTGTTGCCGGTTGCCGAAACTCAATCGACAGCCAGGCCAGCCTCTGCCAGCTCAACGCCACGAGCGCCTTCATCAGGGACGTTGGAGACGGCAGCAGCACCTCCAGCACCGGCAGCACGGACAGCCCCGACCACCACAAGCACCACCCGAACTCGAGTCCCGAGCACCTCCAGAAGGCGAGGAGCGAGGGGAGCCCCGAGCATCAGAAACACCGCAGCGCCAGTCCCGAACACCTCCACAAACCCCGCGGCTCTGGCAGCCCCGATCACCAGAAGCACCTGAAAGGACCCAGCCCGGAGCATCACAAGACTCTCGGGAAGGGGTCTGTGGAGCAGCAGAAGCACAGCTGCAGCAGTCCGGAAACGCTGCCGAAGCACTTGCTGAGTGGCAGCCCAGAACACTTTCAGAAACACAGGCCTGGCGGCAGCCCGGAACACCAGAAGCACAGCGCTGGCGGCGGCAGCCCCGAACTTCTCCACAAACACGCTCTGAGCGGGAGCTCTGAGCACCTCCCGAAAGCGAGGGGGACCAGCCCCGAACATCTCAAGCAGCACTATGGCGGAAGCCCGGACCACCTCAAGCACTTGGGGGGCAGCAGCAGCAGAGAAGGCACCTTAAGGAGGCCAGTGACGGATGACCTCTCTCCCCATCACCGAGGCCTCTACAATGGGATGAACGGTGAGTCCATGTTATTTTATCTTATTGCAATGGTGATGTCGAAGGGGTCATCCTTCCTCTTTGCGTGTGTGCAAATTACGGAAGCGTCGAGGTGGGGGAAGGTGCCCATTTCTGTACGTACGTGATGGGAGGCTTCTTGCGCAGCGCGAAGCAGGAACTGCGCAGCCAAGGCTGCAGTCACCCCTGGTGATGATTCAGTGGCTAAGTACGGGCGAAGTTGATGGATGCCTTGCCGTAACAGGCTGCACAACAGTTGTATCTCCTGGGCTTTTGCGCAAAAGCATCTCGCCTGTACAAAGAGGCATTGAAATATGGGATTCCTCTAGGCTGGAGCTAATGTACTGTGAGCACGGCCTGAGTGCACGTAGGCTCGATACGGAACGGAGAGAATAGGCTGGATGGGGAGAAACCTTCTTTTCATAAGGGTGGCGCCTGGGGATGGAGGGCATCTGTGTAGCTTTTAATTCATTACAGCTGCTGTCTTCTGGCATAGGGTTGCTTCCAGGGGACATTCAAAACATAGCATCACTGAACCCGGCCTTTCCAAAGGCCAGTGCAGGAGTTTCCTTGGTGTCCACAAATTGCAATCTTCTTTGGAGTTTGTGGGTGGCGCTGTGAGTTAAACCACAGAGCCTAGGACTTGCTGATCAGAAGGTCGGCTGTTCAAATCCCCGCGACGGGGTGAGCTCCCGTTGCTCTGTCCCAGCTCCTGCCAACCTAGCAGTTCCAAAGCACGCCAGAGTGCAAGTAGATAAATAGGAACCGCTCTGGCGGGAAGGTAAACGGCGTTTCCGTGCGCTGCTCTGGTTCACCAGAACTGGCTTAGTCATGCTGGCCACATGACCCGGAAGCTGTATGCTGGCTCCCTCGGCCAATAAATCGAGATGAGCACCGCAACCCCACAGTCGGCCACGACTGGACCTAATGTTCAGCGGTCTCTTTACCTCTTTACTTGGAGTTTGCTTGGCCTTTTCCACTGATGAGCGAATCACCCCTCATTGGCTTTCCTCGTGCTGCCATATCTTACCCAGTGAAAGAAGGATTTTAGAGCAGGAGGTAGACAATGCATTGCTGTCCAGGTGTTGTTGGACTCCCAACCCCCGCCAGTCAGCATGGTCAGTAGTCAGGAATAGGCATGGATGGGTCTGTTAATTTTGATTCTCCATCTATTTCTCTCTCTTTTTCTGATCTTCAATTCAGTTCTACACATTTTTGAAGCAATTTGTATGTTGCTTTTAAAGTCTGAATGAAAATCCACCAGCATCTAAGTGTGAACTTCTCTTAATACAGACATTGATGTATGCAATTTTGACCAATGTATGTAATTATTTTTTTTTGCAAACAAGAACAATGCTTTTTTGTATGTTAATTTCACAAATATAGTCAATTTGATCCACACACCCCCTCTAATATTTGCACTTTTGTAAACTTTTTGTAAACAGGGACGCCGGTGGCACTGTGGTCTAAACTGCAGAGCCTAGGGCTTACCGATCAGAAGGTCGGCAGTTCGAATCCCCGCGACGGGGTGAGCTCCTGTTGCATGGTCCCTGCTCCTGCCAACCTAGCAGTTTGAAAACATGTCGAAGTGCAAGTAGATAAATAGGTACAGCTCCGGTGGGAAGGTAAACGGTGTTTCTGTACGCTGCTCTGGTTCACCAGAAGCGGCTTAGTCATTCTTCCCACATGATCTGGAAGCTGTCTGCAGACAAACGCCGGCTCCCTCGGCCTATAGAGCGAGATGAGCACGCAACCCCAGAGTCGTCCGTGACTGGATCTAATGGTCAGGGGTACGTTTACCTTTACCTTCAAACATTGGTTGGAGAATTGCATTACGAACTTCAGAGAAGTGTGAATATCAAAGGATAGCTGTGTTTCAGCTCTAAGTGTTTTAGAAAGGGCAAATTAAGTAGGTTTTCCTGTAACGGTGAACTGAATCGAATTTCTCCCCCACCCCTGGTCAGAAATGATGAGAGCTGTCATCTAGCACCACCTAGAGGGCACCACGTTGGGTATCTCTGCCATTAGAAGCATGGAATTCTCAAACTGAACCACAATTCTGAATCCCAAAACAGCCCATGCATCGTAGCTTTGCCTTCTTAAAGGGAACACTTGAACAGTCTTGCAGTCTTTGTCCTCCGCTTCAGGTTACCTGCTTGGCGAATGTTTACTCACTTCATCTTAATTGCTTTTTCCTGGGATTCTCTGCAAAGAAACAAAAGCGGATTCCTTTGACATTTAGCTCTTCCGATGCAGTTTGTGACAGTAGGCTGACATTTTAACAGATGTTTCTGGGATGCGCGTCTATTCTCAGTTGACGGAGAAGCGGATCAGGCTCCCAGCTGCTATGCTGTGCAAGGATTTTAAGCCCGAATCATTTCCTAAGGGTACAGTTGGCGTTCACCTCTTGCCGATTATTTATCAGGATAGTGATCTAGTAACTTATAGGCTCTGGGGTACATCTGAGGAAGGATCTTGATGTTGTCGTGATGGTTCCACCAGGGTAAAAAAAGGAGATTGGTGGTAGCAGCCTAGGAATCTGTCTTCGTAGATTTGGGATCTTGCTGGGAACCTACAAATCTTAAAATTTTGGAGGGCGGGAGTGTGGCATGCCATGCATAGCTAACCTCTGGAATTCGCTGCTGCAGGATTCAGTGGTGGCCACCTTACTTGGATGGCTTTAAAAGAGGACTAGACAAATTCATGGAGGTCATGTTTCTTTTCTACAGTTGTAGGCAGTGATGCTTCTGAATTCTAGTTGTTGGAATCCACAAGAAGGAAGAGCGGTGTTTTGTTTGGGTTCTGTTTGCAGCATTCCCGCAGGCCACTGGTTGCCACTGTGAGAACAGCATTCACAATACAATACAATACGATAATCTTTATTGTCATTGTCCCATACAGAACAACAAAATTGAAAAATCTACATAAGACATTCAAAACCCAACAAGCCTGCCATCCCAGCTATCCCAACCTGGTTAGCCCCCTAAAAACTCTGATATCCCATTTTTAAATACAATATACTCCCATACAGACTCCTTACAATGAATTTAAAACCAAAATCACATTGGGGTAGAAACTGTTTCCCAGGCAGCTAGTCCTGGTCTTTATAACCCTGTACCTTCTTCTGGAAGGCAGAAGCTGAAAGAGATCATTTCCGGGGTGTGCACTA
Source organism: Podarcis tiliguerta (assembly GCF_965153285.1). Taxonomy (NCBI): domain Eukaryota; kingdom Metazoa; phylum Chordata; class Lepidosauria; order Squamata; family Lacertidae; genus Podarcis; species Podarcis tiliguerta. Next base: position 10,930,271 of record NC_139536.1, on the reverse strand, counting down.
TCCTGCGCTATCTCTGCAGCTTTCTTATGGCACCTGGAAGCGTAGATTTGATTCAAGGTGGGAAGAGTGCACCCATTTATTCTCTCTGCAGTCTTTACAACCCTGGACAGCATTGTTTTTTCCCCTGGCCATGCAGCTCCCAAACCACACACAGAGACCATAAGTTAATACATTCTCTACAGTACAATGGTAAAATGCCATCAACAGGTCCTTTGAGAGATTGTTTTTCCGGAGGATTTATTAATATTATTCATTAAATTTGTATACCGCCGTATACCTGCAGGTCTCAGGGCGGTTCACAAGATAAAATTACTATACCTTGGTTTACGAACTTAAGTCGTTCTGGAAGTCCGTTCTTAAACCGAAACCGTTCTTAAACTGAGGGGTGCTTTCCCTAATGAGGCCTCCCACCGCCGGTGCCCTTCCAACGTTCGGATTCCGTTCTTAGACCGAGGTAAAGTTCTCAAACCGGGACACTATTTCTGGTTTTGTGGAGTTTGCAAACTGAATCGTTCTAAAACAGGACTGTTCTTAAACCGAGGTACCACTGTATACACTGCTTTCCCCCATAAAAATAATGTTTAGGGGTACTCTCATTTTCCTACTCATATTAAAATACTGCCCCTCAATGGGGCCAAACTTAGGTTCATAAAATGTTTAGGAATATGTGTCCCCCCAGAAAAAAGGACTCACTCTCCCTCAAATATATTTCTGCCCCTGTTCCTCTACCTGTTCCTAATATTATTCTGAAGTTTGCTGAAATGGAGGGAGCGGAAAACTGCTTGTCAATAAGAACTGCCATGTAAAACCAATGTGTATTACTAATGACATCTCAGGCAGAAAAGCTCCTGTTTTACATTGTACAGCAAGGTGAAGTCTTACATAATGAGGAAAAGAAGCTTAATAAAAATGATGAAGAAGTTGTTTAAGTATTTCTCAAATCCTGAAAGACAAATCCCCATGCCCTATCGCAATCACCTTTTGCAGGCTGAATGGAATGTTACCATTTATAAAATGAAAACCAGAAAGGAGGAGTGTAAAACACAGAGCAAATTAGGAAGAAAAATACTTACTGCCAGGGTTTTGGACAGTTCGGTTCTGTAATTGTTCAGAACAATGGTAACAAAATCTTGCTGAGGTACATAGGGACGCGGGTGGTGCTGTGGTCTAAACCACTGAGCCTCTTGGACTAGCCGATCAGAAGGTCGGAGGTTGGAATCCCCACAATGGAATGAGCTCCTGTTGCTCTGTCCAAGCTCCTGCCAACCTAGCAGTTTGAAAGCATACCAGTGCAAGTAGATAAATAGGTACCACTGCGGCAGGAAGGTAAATGGCATTTCCGTGTGCTCTGGCTTCCGTCACGGTGTTCTCTAGTACCAGAAGCGGTTTAGTCATGCTGGCCACATGACCCAGAAAGCTATCTGTGGACAAACGCCAGCTCCCTCGGCCTGAAAGTGAGATGAGCGCCGCAACCCCCTATTTGCTTTTGACTGGACTTGACCATCCAGGGGTCCTTTACCTTTACCAACATAGGCATAGCCGCCATGAAGGTCAACTTTTCTCACATGGACTGAATCCACAGCATCACAGAAAGGAACCTTATAAAAGACTTCTTTATAAATGGACTTCATGACGCGGAGCGTAAATTAATAATGCAGGGTTTTAAAGAATAAAAGCTTTACTGAGTTAAAATAAACTTCTTCATAAACAACATGGTTCCAAACAGTTTGACTGAGATTACATACTGACTCTTACTGAAATCTTACGGAGAGCACAAAAGAGAAACTGGCTGCTAAGTCACATGTCAGAGTGACTCAACAGTTAGCATTTAGGCCTGAACAACTTCAGTAGGCCCAAATGATTGTGCAGTCCCAGCACTTCCCAGCCTGCTTTGCTGCTTCTGCTCTCATGTGTCTTTGTCACATGATACTTCATGGACCATTGGCCGGATCCTGCAGGCTCTTCTTATATTCAAGTCAGTCCTTTGGGTCTATCCTGCACTGTAAAGTCTACGCATTTTCTGCGTGCCAAACAGATGCTCTGCTGATGAGCTTTGAGTTCACAGTGGGATTCCTGAAGGCAGACTTAGTTACAGATATACAGTGGTACCTCGGGTTACATACGCTTCAGGTTACAGACTCCGCTAACCCAGAAATATTACCTCGGGTTAAGAACTTTGCTTCAGGATGAGAACAGAAATTGTGTTCCGGTGGCGCTGCGGCAGCAGGAGGCCCCATTAGTTAAAGTGGTACCTCAGGTTAAGAACAGTTTCAGGTTAAGAACGGACCTCCAGAACGAATTAAGTACTTAACCCGAGGTAAATGTGGATCTATCCCATATGGGGATAAGCTCAGTGTCCTCTGTTGGCTGAAAGCCAACAGGGCATTTCTAGCTAAAAAGCTGCTCCAATGATGGAGGAAGTCAAAGAGAGAGTGTGCTGCGTGCCTTGTCCTTGTCTTGCCTTGTCCTTTTGTTACCTGAACAGGTAAGGTCACGGAGGAAGTCAAAGAGAGAGTGGGCTGTGTGGCTTGTCCTTTTGTTACCTGAACAGGTAAGGTCACGGCCACCTCTAGTCACATGCAAAGGAAGGATGTTCCAGCCAGGAGGAAACAGGAAGTTTTCGACTGGCTGGACCAAACATTCCCCCGCATGTCCACTCTAGGATAACAAGGAATGTTGCACTTGACTGCTTCTTATGTATCACATCCCACGCCTTGTCTGTTCCTCCTCCCAAGCTGTAACACATAGTAATGAACATGCCTGGCGTGACCTTATTCTTGTTGGTGTTCAGTTCCCCCTTCCTCCCTCTGCATTTATCTTGGAAAAGAGGAGGGACGATAGACACCTTCAAATATCTAAAGCAGGGGTCAGCAAGGTTTACCACGCCTGGGCTGGTTCGCGCTGGGGAAGCGAATCTCCACACCGTGTTGTTCTGGTTTAGCGCAGCATGTGGGAACTCGCCGAGCGGGCAGCTTGGTTCGGGGGTGGCTCATGGGCTGGTTAAATGACCCCCGTGGGCTGTTTGTGGCCCATGGGCCTTAGGTTGCCTATCCCTGATCTAAAGGGGAAGAGGGAACAAGCTTGTTTTGTCCTGCTCCGGCGGGTTGGACCTGAACCAATGGCTTCAAGTTACACAAAAGGAGATTCCGACCAAACATAAGGAAAAACCTTCTAACAGTAGGATCTGTTTGACAGTGGCAGTGTCTCCCTTGGGTGGCTGTGGACTCTCCTTCCTTGGAGGTTTTTAAGCAGAGGTTGGGCTGCCATCTGCCCTGGATTATTTGAGATTCCTGCATTGAAGGGGGTTGGAATAGATGACGCTTGGTGTTAAGTTGTGAGTGAACATATCAGATGACACAGTGATTCTTCAAAACAGCTCTTGTTTATTCAGAGGCCAGAACAGAACTGAACTGAAGGGTTCAGCCAGCCTGCTAATATAGAGTTCCACTACAACGCTACAGTAGCAACTTTCTGTAACTAGCCAATCACTGAATGTCACTTTCAATCCCCTATTTGCATATGTGGACCTGAGTGAAAACTATCTACAGTATCCCCCTGCTGGCCCAGGGTGAGAACTACAGTACATAACACCTGGTTTCAGTCTTTCCCCAGGCGGCTGTGTGGGATGTAGAAAGACATGATGTGCTCAATCCATATCACTTGCTTCCATTATTGGTGTAGGGCCAATGTGGTGTAGTGGTTAAGAGCGGTAGACTCATAATCTGGTGAACCAGGTTCGCTTCCCCGCTCCTCCACATGCAGCTGCTGGGTGACCTTGGGCCAGTCACACTTCTCTGAAGTCTCTCAGCCTCACTTACCTCACAGTGTGTTTGTTGTGGGGGAGGAAGGGAAAGGAGAATGTTAGTGGCTTTGAGACTCCTTAGGGTAGTGATAAAGCGGGATATCAAATCCAAACTCCTCCTCCTCTTCTAATTCTCTTCTCCAAAAAAACCATTATGTGGGTCTCTCTACTCTGGGATGATCCACAAAAACCAGGCGGGATGCTTCAGTACAGCTTAACAGGTATGAATTATTAGACCGTGTGTGCTCCCAAGGCATTCTTCAATAGTTTTATTCCAAACGTCTAATTTTATAACTCCTTTGTTTGACTGAGAACGTGGCTCCCTTTCCTTCCCATTTCTTTCTCCTTTTTGTTTTTGCATTTATGGGGAATATCAAAGGCTGTCGACTGCAACTTCTTGCTCCCCCTTGAGGTTCTTAATGAGCAAAAGCAAAAGTGCTGACTCTCTCTCTCTCTCTCTGGCACTGTAATGTTGGAGGTGTGATAGATCGGGAACGAGACGAGACCTTCAGAGCTCCGGCATTCATTTAAAAAGGGTAGCAGGGAGAAGAAAGGGAAATAAATGTGTGTGTTAAATGAGAGAGCTCCTAACGATTGGGAAGACCGGTTGCTGAACTTTCCATCCTTGGAGGTTTTTTTTTTTAAAAAAAATTATGTGATTTTCCAAAATGGACAAATGAAAAGAAAGAAAAAGAAAGAAAATAAACTTCCATCGAAAGATCATACAAATTCCACATATCGAGATTAATCTGAATCTCCTGACTCCCAGAGAGCCTGTGTGGTGTGGTGGTTAAGCGCGGTAGTCTCGTAATCTGGTGAACCGGGTTCGATTCCCTGCTCCTACACATGCAGCTGCTGGGTGACCTTGGGCCAGTCACACTTCTCTGAAGTCTCTCAGCCCCACTCACCTCACAGAGTGTTTGTTGTGGGGGAGGAAGGGAAAGGAGATTGTTAGCCGCTTTGAGACTCCTTAAAGGGAGTGAAAGGCGGGATATCAAATCCAAACTCTTCTTCTTCTCCCCCCCCATCCCATCCATGGGTCCGCCTAATTATATTTTCAACTGCATATCAATACTTCTCCAATTTTTCATCTTCCTAAATTATCTGTACTATTACATTGCAAGTGTATTTAGAATCCTGCTAATGCTTTGACCCGTTTGCAATGATTTTGTATATACATTATAAACATTTCCCTTTTTAATTTTTTTTAATTGTCTTCTTGGTTCCTGAGTTTCCCAGTTGATTTAGCCATTTCGGCAGAGTCCATCAACTTGATTTGCCATCCTTGGAGGTTTTTAAGCAGAGGTTGGACGGCCATCTGTCATGGATGCTTTAGCTGAGATTCCTGGCATTGGAGGGGGTTGGACTAGATGACCCTCAGGGTCCCTTCCAACTCTACAATTCTGTGATTCTATGAATACATGCTCTCCTGGACAGCAGGGTGCGGGAACTACAAGGGAATACAAGTGAGGTCTGCAACTAATTGTTGCAGTGCACCACCCCTCCTAAAAGGAGTCCATCTGTTCAGGGCTGCAGTCAGCTGTTCCCTCCGAGGGGGGCACTCACCTGTGCCCACAGACACCCACCCCACCTTTGTTTCACTTCTTGCAGCGAGAAGTTCCCTGTAACCTCACTTCTTGCAGCAAGGGAACCACCAGAAGGCCCACAGTGCTGGATCTCAGTGTCCGGGCTGGATGATGGGGGTGGAGACGCTCCTTCAAGTATACTGGACCGAGGCCGTTTAGGGCTTTAAAGGTCAGCACCAACACTTTGAATTGTGCTTGGCAACGTACTGGGAGCCAATGAAGATCTTCCAGGACCGGTGTTATATGGTCTCAGCGGCTGACCCCAGCCACCAGTCTAGCTGCCGCATTCTGGATTAGTTGTAGTTTCTGGGTCACCTTCAAAGGTAGCCCCATGTAGAGTGCATTGCAGTAGTCCAAACGAGAGATAAGCGGAGCATGCACCACTCTGGTGAGACAGTCCGCGGGCAGGTAGGGTCTCAGCCTGCGTACCAGATGGAGCTGGTAGACAGCTGCCCTGGATACAGAATTGACCTGCGCATCCATGGACAACTGTGAGTCCAAAATGACTCCCAGGCTGTACACCTGGTCCTTCAGGGGCACAGTTACCCCATTCAGGACCAGGGAGTCCTCCACACCAGCCTGCCCCCTGTCCCCTGAGACCAGTACTTCTGTCTTGATAAGACATAAGAACACAGGAGCCGTCTGGTCAAGCGTCCCGTTCTCACAGAGGAGCTCCAAGCTGAATACAATTCACATCATTACAGCAGGCTAACAATTCAAGGCTTGATCTGTAGTTAAACGTCTTGTAGTTGGATTTGTGATCTTGCCAGGGAACGTAGCCAACTGACTTAAATGGAGCAAAGCCCACTTAATAGACTGTATCCTTCGCTTTTAAAATAGGAAGCTGTTTTCTGGTGGGGTGGTTTGCCAGACACGGAGCACTCTGAGAAGACGAAATAGAGTGTTTCCCCTTGCAGTTAGCGATCTGTCACCACGCAGCCTCGGAATTTCTACTGAAAAAGCAGGTTTTCCAAGAACACTTGAGATTGCCAAAGGCTGCACAGTGCTCTTGTGAGAAGCCACATTTGCAGCACTTGAGCACGTTAAAAGGCAAAGTATATGTTTTCTGGGGGGGGGGGGGGGGGTTGGCCATCTGCAAAGATAGAAAAGAAAATAGAGAATAGCTTGTTCTCGTTGTCCTTGGGCCTTACTGGCATTTTTGACGCTCAGTGTCCTGATGATAGAACAGTAACCTTGTTTTCAGTGGGACTTCCATGTACATGTGCTTAGAATTGCAGTAGCCTGGTTGCCTTATGGCAGGGGTTGCCAGCACAGTACGCTCCTTAGGATGTGGATTACGCTTCCTGTCATTACTAACCATTGGCCATGCTGGCTGGTCCTCATGGGAATCGGAGTCCTGCAAATTCTGGAAGGCACCGCCAGTGTGGTGTAGTGGTTAAGAGCAGTGGACTCGTAATCTGGTGAACCGGGTTCGCTTCCCCGCTCTTCCACATGCAGCTGCTGGGTGACCTTGGGCCAGTCACTTCTCTGAAGTCTCTCAGCCCCACTCACCTCACAGAGTGTTTGTTGTGGGGGAGGAAGGGAAAGGAGAATGTTAGCCGCTTTGAGACTCCTGAAAGGGAGTGAAAGGCAGGATATCAAATCCAAACTCTTCTTCTTCTCTTCTTGGCTGTCTCAGCCATAATAATAATAACAAAAATAACTAACTAAATAAATAAATAAATAACTACATTTTTATTTATACCCCGCCCTCCCCGGCCAAGACCGGGCTCAGGACGGCTAACACCCAATATAAATACTGTAAAAACATTAAAAACAAAACAAAAAAACCAAACAGACAATGGATTAACATATAAGTTAGAATACAGTTTAACATGCAGCTTAAATTGCAGCCTCATTTTAGTGGTAGCCCATAGATCAAAGCCATAAGGGGAGAAAACGTCAAATATTCACCGGGGCCAACTATCCATGCTGGTCGTACATGGGCCAGCAAAAAGAGCCGAGGGGAAATTTATACACAAATCCCATCTAAGGGGTTCCATTTAATTAAAAAAAAATGGGGGGGGGGGAATTAGGCTGAGTCCAGCCCAAAGGCCAGGCGGAACAGCTCCGTCTTGAAGGCCCTGCAGAAAGATGTCAAATCCTGCAGGGTCCTGATCTCCTGCAGTAGGGCGTTCCACCAGGCCGGGGCCAGAGCTGAAAAGGCTCTGGCTCTAGTTGACAGCTTAATAGTCTAGTAAAGAGTGTTTGGCAGTGTTAGAAACTCAGATCTATAAACTAGGTGCCAAATGGCTCCCTCAACCAAGTTGTCAAAATGGAACGTCTTTAGAATTCTATCCGCTGTATTTCGTCTTCACAACTAGAGTGAATTTCTGGAACCAAAATGCTTTTTCTGTGCAGGAGCAGTCACTATTAAGAAAAACAGTTTGGAAGAGGCCAATATGTATGTATTTCTTCCTTAAGTTCTCAAAGCTCTTAACATAGCCCACTGTTGTCATCTGAACTAGCTCAATGTTCAAAGTCCATGAATTGGCTCCCAGTATGTTTCCAAGCACAAATCAAAATGGTGGTGCTGACATTTAAAGCCCTAAATGGCCTCGGTCCTGTATACCTGAAGGAGCGTCTCCACCCACATCATTCGACATGGACACTGAGGTCCAGTGCCAAAGGCCTTCTGGCTGTTCCCTCGCTGCGTGAAGTGAGGTTACAGAGAACCAGGCAGAGGGCCTTCTCGGTAGTGGCGCCTGCCCCGTGGAACGCCCTCCCACCAGATGTCAAGGCAATAAGCAACTATTTTATTTTTAAAAGACAACTTAAGGCAGCCCTGTTTAGGGAAGTTTCTAATGTTTGCTGCTGTATTGTTTTTAATATTCACTTGGAAGCTGCCCAAAGTAGCTGGGGAAAGCCAGCCAGTTGGGCGGGTATAAATAATAAATTATTACTATTATATTGACTGGGAGTGGCTGCCGAGACCATATAACACCGGTCTTGAATGACCTGCATTGGCTCCCAGTACGTTTCCGAGCACAATTCAAAGTGTTGGTGCTGACCTTTAAAGCCCTAAACGGCCTCGGTCCAGTATATCTGAAGGAGCGTCTCCACCCCCATCGTTCTGCCCGGACACTGAGGTCCAGCTCCGAGGGCCTTCTGGCGGTTCCCTCACTGCAAGAGGCCAAGTTACAGGGAACCAGGCAGAGGGCCTTCTCGGTAGTGGCGCCCACCCTGTGGAACGCCCCCCCCATCAGATGTCAAAGAGATAAACAACTACCTGACATTCAGAAGACATCTGAAGGCAGCCCTGTTCAGGGAAGTTTTTAATATGTGACATTTTAGTGTATTTTTCATCTTTGTTGGAAGCCACCCAGAGTGGCTGGGGAAACCCAGCCAGATGGGCGGGGTGCAAATAAATTATTATTATTATTATTATTATTATTATTATTATTATTATTATAACTGAGAATCAATCACAGTCAGTCCATCTTTAAAAAATAAGATTTTAGAGCCATCTTGCCCCAAAATGGCAACTAGACATAACGTTGGTTTAAGGAGCCATTTGGAGCTTAGCTTATATATCTGAGTTTCTAACACTGACCTGGAGATGTTGGGGATTGTACCTCCAATCTTTTTTAGCCCTTGACTTAGAAGAGACAGTCTACGTGGCTCCTCCTTATGCCTGCTCTGTACGTCCCCAGTTTCTCCTGTTTCTGAGCACCCTCTCCTGTGGCAGCTTTCCTGAGCAGCTGGACTTTACAGCTGGCTTGACAGCCAGGAAATGTTGCCTGCACATTCCGGCCTTGCCTGCACCGCCATCTGTTCCTTGGCATTCAAACCTGCCGGTTAACCTTGTTGTATCTGGTTCAGGAAGCACCAAATCAGTCCCGAGAACATTGCAAACGAATTGAGAGCTTGGCATCTGAAAGCCAAGGCAACCAAAGCCAGATTGGGCAAAGACCTTGAGCGCCATCCCGTGATATATGAAAGCGCTGGATTTCCCAGAGGCCCAGAAAAACTCATCACACATTTTTTGTTTTTTAAAGCCAGTGGAATCAAAGTATTCTCAGACTTGCTTGCTTCTTCAGACCCATCAGCATGGTGGACAAACCATACCTCCTCCTCCTTCTTGTAGCCGAGTAAGATTGTCTTCCAAAACAGGGTTTTACCAGTGAGTCCATAAGTGACTGTGGAGGCCAATTTTGGATCCATACGCCCTTCCACACTGGGGACATAGGTTTCAGCACTGGAGTTGATCATGGTGAGGGTTTGCCAAGCGTGCCTTCCTCTTAGCACGTTTCTCCCTTGTGTCCTGAGTTCGGACGTCTTCAAAGCCCACGACACCATTGGTAAAGGCTGTTCTCCAACTGGAGCGCCAGTGCTTCCCAGTTGTCGGTGTTTATACTACATTTTTTTAGATTTCCCTTGAGAGAGTCTTTAAACCTCTTTTGTTGACCACCAGCATTATGCTTTCCATTTTTAAGTTCGGAATAGAGTAGATTTCTTTGGAATGCAATGATCAGGCATCCGCACAACATGACCAGTCCAACGATGACCAGTCCAATGTATAGGGCACCATTGAAGTTTGAGACCCCAAGGTATGCCAACGTATAGAACTGGAAACAAGAATTTGTCACTTGATTTCTGCCCCCCCATACATATTTTTTTGTTTGTAAGCAGTTTTGGATGGGGTTTGCCTGGAAAAGCAGATGGGGGTTATCTCCACTGTCTTGTGGGTTATCTTTGGGGGAAGAAACAGCTAAGGAGTAAACCCTACACAAATTGGAGTTGGGTGCACAAACTCAATGGGGTTGAGGTCTCTCAGTCATCCAGTGTCTGCTGGGATGGGGCTCAGGACCCCCTGAAAAGCTTGAGGGGGCAGAGGAGTCCTGGTGGGATGTTGCCTCGGGCTGCGTTACATCAAGAGACGCCAGTGCGAATGTTGCGTCAGGTAGAGGCAAGGCTGGTCTCTGCTCCCTTGGAATACAGTGGTACCTCGGGTTAAGTACTTAATTCATTCCGGAGGTCCGTTCATAACCTGAAACTGTACTTAACCTGAAGCACCACTTTAGCTAATGGGGCCTCCCGCTGCCGCCACACGGTTTCTGTTCTCATCCTGAAGCAAAGTTCTTAACCCGAGGTACTATTTCTGAGTTAGCAGAATCTGTAACCTGAAGCGTATGTAACCCGAGGTACCAGTGTATCAGCACCTGCAATTCCTAATAAAGAAGCCTCTGGTTTTTTTTAAAAAAATAAAAGTTATATTAAACATTTTTTTTCCAGTTCATTATATATATATATATATATATATATATATATATCACTGCTCTTTTTTCTCAACATGCTGGAGACTCACTCATGCTGTATGTCAGTGTGGTGTAGTGGTTAAGAGCAGTAGTCTCGTAATCTGGTGAACCGGGTTCGCTTCCCTGCTCCTCTGCATGCAGCTGCTGGGTGACCTTGGGCTAGTCATACTTCTCTGAAGTCTCTCAGCCCCACTCACCTCACAGAGTGTTTGTTGTGGGGGAGGAAGGGAAAGGAGATTGTGAGCCGGTTTGAGACTCCTTCGGGTAGTGATAAAGCGGGATATCAAATCCAAACTCCTCTTCTTCTTCATGTCTGATTCTGCCTGGCTAGAAATCTGCTTCTTCCTTGCCTTGGTGGTGGGTAGACAGAGAGAGATGAAATGAACATTCATAGGTCCACCCACTTTTCCCACTGACCTCACCCGCCCCTGGTACACAGCTCTCAAAAGGAAACAGATGCCCTCACCTCTGTCACAACTGATGGTTGTTTGATCCAGAAAGACCTTTCTACTCAAAGCCTTTTCTCGAGGTCTGGCTGGACTCGGGGAGCAAGGCGCTCGGCTCGTATAACTCAGCTCTTTTTAAATAGCATACTGGCTTTCTCTTCGGTACAGTTAATGAAGTATAAAGCACGAGGTTGGCAGGGTTTTCTTGGAAATATAGCTGCGATTAGGGAGCCTGAGTGAGCAACACTGATTTTAATGCATAACTACATTAGTGTAATTCTTGGCAACCGCCGCTTACTTAACCTCTTCATTCCTTTAGGATTTATAAGGCACATTAATCACGGGCCTTCGCCTCCTCCTCTGTGCATAGACTGTAGGTTATTATTTAAGCTTTCCAACCGAAGAAATTGGAACGTTTTAGAACAGGGCTTCCCTGAAAGTGACAGGGATGAGGTGTTAGTAAAATTGCCCGTTTGTTTTTACTGCTCCTCTGCCTTTGATGGTGGCCTGATGCTTAAATGTGAACCTTTTCTAAAAGAAAATATGGACGGGATCCCTTGTCTCATGTACTTAATCCAGCCTTCACTGGGACCCAATAGCTTTTCTCTCTGTATAAGCGGTAGTTAAATCACAAAGTTTCCGATTAACCATAGTTTCTGCTTTGTCCAAACCAGGAAACAATGGTGATCAGATTTGGAACAAGCCAGGATATTAAACCAACTTCCAAGCTGTTGGGTTGAATGTCCTGGTTTGCTCCAAAGCTGGTAATTATAGTTCCCTGGTTCAGATGAAATGTGAATTGTGGTTAATTAATTAGAGGTTTTTGGGTTTAATTGCTGCTCACAGCAATGGGAGGAGTGAAGGGGCTGCATTCATGCCCATGCTTTGGCTTAATTAGTAAAGATATGATTGCCAGAACATGTCCTGGATGTGAATAAGATTATACAAGTGCACAATATTTTGCTCCAGAAGCATATTACCATGTTATGTTCAGCTGAACCCTTTTTGCTCCACGTTACAGCTCACAAAATATCCCTTTTGTGAGTTTGAAGTAGAATGCCCCTGTGCACAGCTCCAATTGGCTGGTATCCATGACATCAAACACCCACCTCCCCTGCATTGCAGGAGCAGTTTTACGACCCTCAAATAAGCATTGTTTTTACTGCAGTTTCAGTGCAATCAAGATCTCGGTGGATATGCAATTGTTAGAGAAAGGAAAGGTCTGACAGCATGGGAGAGAGTCGGTTTCATTGGCTTGTATTTCTTCCACTTACATTGTAATGTTGGGAGGAGGATGGTGAAAATTCTGCTGTAATAATAATAATAATAATAATAATAATAATAATAATTTATTATTTATACCCCGCCCATCTGGGTTTCCCCAGCCCCTCTGGGCGGCTTCCAAAAAAACACTAAAATACAATAACCTATTAAACATTAAACGCTTCCCTAAACAGGGCTGCCTTTAGATGTCTTCTAAAAGTTTGGTAGTTATTTTTCTCTTTGACATCTGGTGGGAGGGCTTTCCACAGGGCGGGTGCCACTACCGAGAAGGCCCTCTGCCTGGTTCCTTGTAACTTGGCTTCTCGCAGCGAGGGAACTGCCAGAAGGCCCTCAGCGCTGGACCTCAGTGTTTGGGCAGAACGATGGAGGTGGAGATGCTCCTTCAGGTGTACTGGACCAAGGCCGTTTAGGGCTTTATAGGTCAGCACCAACACTTTGAATTGTGCTCGGAAACGTACTGGGAGCCAGTGTAGGTCTTTCAAGACGCTCCCAGTCACCAGTCTAGCTGCCGCATTCTGTGGCTCCTTTATATATAATCATGCAATAATAAAGCGTTAATTATCCAAAATGCTTATATTTAGGTTTGCTCTCTCTCCCCCCCCCCCCATCTACTGTAGTGATTCAGTTTCTGGCTGGTAAGGGGATTAGGGAGAGTTAGTCCCAAACTGGACAGGGGAGATGCTGGGGATTGAACTTGAGACATTCTGCATTCAAAGCAGATGCTCTATCGCTGAGCTACGGCCCTTTCCCATCAGTGCTGCCCAACAGGGAAGATGAAGGAACTGACTGGCCAATAGGACGTGAGCACCACGAAAGTACCGGCTGTGCTTTCTCTCACCGCAGCAGAAGAACATGCTGTACAGATGGTTATTCTGCTATTTCATTGCACTCAAGGGTCCCAAAGCACATCTCTCTTTAGAGATTGGCAATAAAATGTTGCAGGCCCAGCTCTGGGTTGATTTTACCTATTGGTTTTAGAGAGAGGAAGCATTGCTTTAATTACTGCTCAAAGCTGAATTCAGCTCCTCTTCTGCCACCTCCAAATATGATCCCTTTTTTATTATGACAACAAGAGAGGCATTATGTTCAATTAGTCGGCTCGAAATAAACATTGACCAGGTGGTATTTGAATGGAAGTCTCTGTTGAAAAAGCATCAGATTGAATGCACCAGCTTTTTCCATGCTTGTGCTAAGGATTGGGCAAATTTGTTTGTTTGTTTTGGGTTTATGTCCCCTCCATTTGTCACAAGATCCCAGCAATAAACAAATGAAAACATGTTTTTAAAATGGCAGCGTAGAACATATCAACAGCTTGCTAGTTCAGAAAACAACAGCTGACCCACTAAGTTGAAAATGCTTGTAAGTTTTTAGCTGATACCTAAACCTGACTATCTTCTTGACTCATTTCACTCTGGGTTGAAAATTGGGTGATAATTGGCCTCAGCTGCCTTGGTGGCTGAAGTTCTTTGGGCAGTGGTTCTCAAACATTTTTCTTCGGACTGCACTTTTAGAATAAATGTTTGCCCATGCTACACCAAATTTTCATTGGAGAACTAAAGGAAAGAACTCCAAGCCATGTTTTTTTTCTTTACTTTTAAAAACAAAACAAAACACAGAGGACAACTACTTTATAATATGATCACGGGGCATCCAGAAAGTATAAAACAATGCAGCTACGTAAGAACATGTATCATCCCCAAAATAGAATTACAAATGAGCCTCTTACGTATGTACATTAAGTATATATACAAAATCATTGAGATGTTTATGCTTGCTTTTGCCAGGTAATCTCATTTATATTAGGTCTAATCCACAACTTAACACAAACAAACTCTCGTCTCCTCACCAGCACAAATAAGCCTTTCTCTTTTTCTGAACGTTCATATTTGTCAGAACTGAAAATCCCTCTTCACAGTATGTCATGGAGAACTGCAGAACAACAGCCAATGTTCTTGAAGAGAGGCATAGATATTGTTTCTGGTGGTATATTCCTACTGCACTGAAATGCTCAAATGTTTCTTTGATTGTCCTCAAACCTCCTTGCCATACTTGCCACCCTCTCCTGCCTCACCTGCTTGACATGCCACACCTTTTGAGAACCGCTGTCTTTGAGTCTGAGGAAGTGTGACCCTGTTGATTCTCCTAGATATCTCAGTTGACCATGGTGTCTGCCTAGATCAGTGGTGGCCAGACTTGGCCCTCCAGATGTTTTGGGACTACAACTCCCATCACCCCTAGCTAACAGGACTGGTGTTCAGGGATGATGGGAATTGTAGTCCCAAAACAGCTGGAGGGCCAGGTTTGGCCACCACTGGCCCTAGCTTGTCTTTGTGAGTTGTGGCTTGGAGACACCATGGCATTACTCCTACTTGGCTCCAGAGGGTGTGTGCCCTGACCCCTGTGGGGTGCCCTAGGGGCAGGCCTTTGTCCCCAATGCTATTTAATTAACATCTCTATAAAATCATGGGGGCGGGGTCCTTAGGAGATTTTGGGGCAAGGCGTCACCAGTATGCTGATGATGGCCACCTCTGTTACTTGGTGTCATCTAAATCATGAGAGGCCATGTACGTGCCTGAATGCTACTACTGTGACAGAATCCTAACAAACCTCTTTGGATGGCTGATTCTCAGGTCTAGGAACTGTCTACCTGTCCTGGATGGAAAGGCATTCTTTCTGAAGGAGCAGCTGCATCTTTTCGGGATGCTCCTTAGTCCATCTCCATCCCTAATGGCTCAGGTGATTGTAGTCACCTTTGTTGTTGTTTAGTCGTGTCCGACTCTTCGTGACCCCATGGACCAGAGCATGCCAGGCACTCCTGTCTTCCACTGCTTCCCGCAGTTTGGTCAAACTCATGCTGGTAGCTTCGAGAACACTATCCAACCATCTTGTCCTCTGTCGTCCCCTTCTCCTTGCGCCCTCCATCTTTCCCAACATCAGGGTCTTTTCCAGGGAGTCTCCTCTTCTCAGGAGGTGGCCAAAGTATTGGAGCCTCAGCTTCAGGATCTGTCCTTCCAGTGAGCACTCAGGGCTGGTTTCCTTCAGAATGGAGAGGTTTGATCTTCTTGCAGTCCATGGGACTCTGAAGCGTCTCCTCTAGCACTGTAGTCACCTTGGAGGGCTCATCACAAATTCAGGGCATCCATTGTGACTCTCCTTGGACTGGGAGAGCCTTGCTATAGTAGTTGCACCCAATTTGGCAGATGTGCACTGGCTGCCTGTTAGCTCCTGAGTCACGTTCAAGTTTTCGGTGATGACATTTAAAGCCCTAAACAACTTGGGACCAGGAGACCCAGGAGACTCCTTCCCCCCGTGCAAACCAAGACAATTTTTTGAAATTCTCTGAGGAGACCCTGCTGTTCATTCCGCAAATGTTACTTGTTGACAACATGGGCACATGTCTTCTTAGTGATAGCTCCCACCCTCTGGAATGCCCGCCTTTGGGGAATTCATGAGGTGGCGTCAGTCATGACCTTTAAACACCTCTTAAAAGCTTTCCTAGACCTCAGCTATTTAATTCTCTGTTTTGAACTTTGCTCAGCTGTCTCCGCAATACTTTATGCAGTTCTATTCTGGTTCTATCCAGTTTTTCGGAAGTTTTATAGACTTACCTTGTTTGCATTTCTATTGTTTTTATGGAAATCATTTAGGGATTTTTTTACAAAGTAGTATAGGGTTTTAACAAATAAGCAAGCTAACAAATAACTTCCAGAGAGGCTGCATTTCAAATCCAGAGTGCTTTTGTGATACCTGTGACCTATATCTTCCTCTGCATTTTTGACCTTCACACATTCTTCATTTGTGCTATTAGTTTCTCAGTTCATGTGGGGTGTTCGTGACCAGGGTGGTGAACAACTGGGTTCAGAAGGTCGCTGGGTGACTTTGGGCCAGTCAGTATTTCTCACTCTCTCTCTCTATATGTATATGGTGCTTCAGGTTAAGAACAGTTTCAGGTTAAGTACGGACCTCTGGAACGAATTAAGTACTTAACCCGAGTACCACTGTATATTGTACGCATCCTTGTAAAGTCAAATGCAACATCAAAGCATAGCGTTTTAAAGTATAGCATTCCAATGCGGTTTTTTGTTCCTAACCAGATCGCCTGCCACCAAGACCAAAGGCTCTGCAGTCTTAACTTAAACGGAGGAAGGTGAACGGAATCGGTGCCTCTCACCAGGTACAGGTTCTTAGCATCTTTTACTCTCTGTGGTGGGACTTTGGCGAGAGAGGAGACGAGAGCGCTGCTGCGGGAAATGTTGGCAGCCTCCACCCCCCACCCCCCGTTGCTTGTAGCAGAAGCAAACACTGGACACAGTGGAGATTGTTGGATAAAACCTGGCAGACTCTCAGCTTTGGGTGGCTGCCCTCTTTTCTCTGCTGCCAAGAGACATGCCTTCCATTTTAGAAACAAACTGGCAAAATAAATCCTGTTTCAGGCCCGCTCAGAGGGCTGGAGGCTCCGGGAAAAGATAGATAGCTGTATTTTGAAACTTGTTGCTATTTTGGAACCATTGTGACAAGCTGTTTTCGGATTGTTGGCGCTTCTAATTTATGAGTTCTGGCTGCATCCCTACCTCCCATTCTGGATCCCTGTGGCATGACAAGATTATCAGCGCTGCCGATTGGACATCTCTGCCCAGTGGATCGATCAACTCATGTTTTGGCGTCAGTAGTGTGATGGTGAGTTGGACCAGGATTCAACCGCCCGCCCCCAGGAAGCTTATGGGGAGCAGAGGGCAGTGCCATAGCTTGTGGGGGCACAGAGGTTGTTGTCCCATATAGGGATCTGTTGGACTTTATAGGGAATAAACCCAGACTGAAACCAATGGAAGATATAAGGAGCCAAGTTACGGATTGGTTACAATACCACCAGCTACACGAGATGTTAAAATTAGATTTAAAAAATGGGTTCTTACGATGCGCTACGATAATCTTTATTGTCATTGTCCCATACAGAACAACGAAATTGAAAAAAATCTACATCAGACATTCAAAACCAACAAGCCTGCTATCCCAGCCTGTTTAGCCCCCTAAAAACTCTGATACCCCAAAATTAAATACAATATACTCCCATAGAGACTACCTTACACTGCGTTTAAAACCAAAATCGCATTTGGATAGAAACTGTTTCTCAGGCGGCTAATCCTAGTCTTAATAACCCTGTACCTTCCAGATGGCAGAAGCTGAAAGAGATCATTTCCGGGGTGTGTACTATTCTGTGCTATCTCTGCAGCTTTGTTATAGCACCTGGAAACAGAGATTTGATCCAAGGTGGGAAGAGTGTACCCAATTATTCTCTCCGCAGTCTTTACTTCTTGGACCAAACCTCACTATTTGAAAGAGAATTATTGCAGAATACGGATAAACAATGGTCTAAAATGTATAATTTTTTGCTAGAATGAGAAACAAAAGATGAGCTAGTCAGCTACTCCGGTGACACACTGGACAATAGATATAGGACACAACATAGACTTAAATGTCTGGGAGAAATTTTGGAAAAATGATTTGAAATTTGCAGCGTGTTACACGTTGAAAGAGAATTCTATGAAAATGATTCACAGATGGTACTTAACTCAGAGTATGTTGGCTAAGATATATAGAACAGAATCAGATATGTGTTGAAAATGTAGAGGAATGGAGGGAACATTTTTTCATATGTGGTGGACATGTAAAAAGGTAAAAAACAAACAAACAGGGAGACGATCTGCAATGAGTTGAAAAAAATATTTAGAATAACCTTCCCCCAAAGACCGGAGTCGTTCCTGTTGGGAATAGTTCAGGCAGAAATTCCTGGGTGTCCAGAAAATGTATTTATGTCTGCAACAATGGCAGCTCGAATTTCGTTAGCACAAAACTGGAAAGTGACGGAGGTCCCAGGAAAGGAGGATTGGCAATTTAAGACGTTAGATTATGCAGAACTAGCAGGTTTAACACATAGAATAAGAGAGCAAGAAGAACATGTATTCAAAGCAGGGTGGAAAATATTTATTGAGTATATGGAAAATAACCGTATGCAGCTGAAAACTCTGGCAGTATTAAGATCAAAACCTCAACAGAGTAATTCATATTTGAGTGATGTAAGTGTGGAGAACTGATTAAAATGGTTAAAGTAAAAAAAATGCAGGAATGATAAGCAAAATGAACCATGGGAGGAGAAGGATGGAAGTCACTGGACATATAAAACTATGTAAAATGTTTAGTTTGAGATGTAAAATCGAAAATTCGATAAAAATTATTTATATGTATAAAAAAAAGAGGTTGTTGTCCTGGGTGCAAAATTGTTAGGGGCGCAAAATTTCAACAACCCGTGCTTCCTCAGTACAGCTGTATGCTTCCATTGCTGGGCTCTGTTGAAAACGACTTCTCCATATGAACCAGGAAGTGACATCTGCAGACAACAGAACAACTCTTCTTTTCTGTGGATATGGACACTGAATGTGCATCCACACTCTGCCTGTTTTCCTCCATCCGCACGGGCCTGGGCACTAGCAACCTGTGCTACACCACTGGTGGTGGGCTTGGTAGAACTTCGGTGCCCTGGCAGGGATCCCCATCAAGGATTTCTGCACTGGGCAGATGAGACCTTGAGCCAGCCTTCTAAATTTTCACAATGGCAGCGTGGCATCACTCTGGGCCACTGCGAGCAATTCAAATGGGCAGCTCTCAGTGGAGCAGGTGTGAATCTGCAATCTTATACACCAGTGACAGGGAACCTGTTTTTGTCCAGATGTTGCTTGGCTCCCACTTCAGATCTTCTCTGACCATTGGTCATGCCGGCTGGGGGATGATGGAGATGGGAGTCCAGCAATAGCCGTGGTTCCTCATCCCTACGCCATAAAGAGTGTTCTCCCTCATGGAGAGCACGTGTTGGGGTGGGGGCCGACGAGACACCTCACTGTTGCTAGGCAAAAGGTTTGGCCATTCTTTTAAGCAGGGGCGGGCTGTTACTGGGGAAATTTATATGTTGCCATTTATTGATTGACAGCCCTATTTGTTAAATACAATGCACGCAGCGGCGAACTTCCTCTTTTCGCTGCGTGCTTCGGATCACCCGCCCTCCCTTCCCTAATGTTAGGTTGTTTGCTTGACCTTGCTATGCCTGTCATGGGATGGTCTGCCGTTGGGGCAGGGGCCCGGTAGGAATTTTGTCCATTTGGCTGATTGGCTGGTGCCATTTGGTTTTTTGCCTACTGCGTAGCAAATCGTCACAACTTGTAAGGTTGCGGTTAGGCATTGGTTTGGGAATTGGTTGGTGGAGGGGTATGGATTTGGCTGTGCCTGCCCCTCCAAAATGCTGCTGCTGCTGCTTCAAGGGTTTTCCGTTAAAGGAACCCAGGGGCTCCCCATGCTTTTGTCCGAAACCCCCTGGAAAGGGGCTAGGGCCACACAAGTCCCTGGGAGCATTCTGGGGAGAGGTGAGGCATGGTTCCCAGTCCCGTCTCTCTCCCCAGGTGACTTACCCTTGCTGACTTTGCGGGGGGTGCGAATGTCAGAGCTGTCCCCGTGTGGGGTCAGTTAGTGCTACCAATCATAGAATCATAGAATCATAGAATCATAGAGTTGGAAGAGACCACAAGGGCCATCGAGTCCAACCCCCTGCCAAGCAGGAAACACCATCAGAGCACTCCTGACATATGGTTGTCAAGCCTCTGCTTAAAGACCTCCAAAGAAGGAGACTCCACCACACTCCTTGGCAGCAAATTCCACTGTCAAACAGCTCTTACTGTCAGGAAGTTCTTCCTAATGTTTAGGTGGAATCTTCTTTCTTGTAGTTTGGATCCATTGCTCCGTGTCCGCTTCTCTGGAGCAGCAGAAAACAACCTTTCTCCCTCCTCTATGTGACATCCTTTTATATGTTTGAACATGGCTATCATATCACCCCTTAACCTCCTCTTCTCCAGGCTAAACATGCCCAGCTCCCTTAGCCGTTCCTCATAAGGCATCGTTTCCAGGCCTTTGACCATTTTGGTTGCCCTCCTCTGGACACGTTCCAGTTTGTCAGTGTCCTTCTTGAACTGTGGTGCCCAGAACTGGACACAGTACTCCAAGTGAGGTCTGACCAGAGCAGAATACAGTGGCACTATTACTTCCCTTGCTTTAGATGCTATACTCCTATTGATGCAGCCCAGAATGCCTAAGCAACCACTCACATTGCTGTAATTTTAATAAAGTTGTGGCCAAAATTATGCCAAAAACCTTAAACAAAAATTAAGTGTCATTGTGTTTTTATTTGGGTTGTCTTGGGGACCTCGAGGCGCAAATGCCAGTGACCTCCAGGAGGAGAGATGCATAAGATTGCACTGAGAGTACCTGAGCAGCGTAACAAAAGCGCAGCATCCTCCTCAAATCTAAAAATAGATCAAAATGCCTGGGTGAATATAACAGGGCTTTGACAAAGAATGCAGCGCCTGACAAGTCTCCCTGAGGAGCAGGTTCCGCCTTCTGAGGAGCAGGCAGTGCCATCGAAAAGGCTCTTTCTTGCTTTCGCTCTGCCCCTTTTCGTAAATTAAAAGGAATATTCTTAAAGGACCGTCTTCCTTCGCACACCAGCTCCTCAATATGGGCTAGGACAATAGAGGCTGGCCCGTTATTTCTTTAATTAAATAATAACAACCTGCACTGAGGCGTTTCCTGCAAAGTTTGGGAAAATGGGAGGCAGGGATTTGCAGGATGCTTTGTTCTTCGTGATGTGTGTGTGTGATTTCTGGTGTCTCTCCAATGTCACCAGGGGAATGCTGGCTTTTTATTCAGAACTCCTCGAAACAGCTGTGCCTCCGCTGTTTCTGGAGAGGCACAATAGCTTCGGAAGTTGTGCCATCTTCACGGCGTATGCACCAGTTTCTTCTCTCCCAACCGTTTCCGCTGGTTAAATTCGCTTGGCAGGCTTTTGGGGTGCTGTGAAACAGAGAACATGGCGGTTAGACTGCTTGCGTGGGCAAACTACTACCACTAATAATAATAATAATAATAATAATAATAATAATAATAATAATAATTTTTTTTATTTATACCCTGCCCTTCCCGGTTTAAAAACAGGTCTCAGGGCAGCTAACAACAAATTTAAAACACTTAATTATAAAAGCAGCATAAAAATACAGTATAAAAACATGAATAACAATAAAATTCAAAAATCAATTAAATAATCCCCAGGGCTAGCTGGCTGAATTGGTCCTACTTGGGCCAGCAAGGAGGCCAGGGGAGAATTAGCTATGGGATCCCAGAGTGGGTAATCTTCATAGAAGGGGAGGGGGAGGGAAGAGAAGGGAAATAAAAGATCAGGCTGAATTCAAATTAAAGGCCAGGCGGAATAGCTCTGTCTTACAGGCCCGACGGAAGGAGGTTAAATCCTGAAGGGCCCTGGTCTCATGGGGCAGAGCACTCCACCAGGTCGGAGCCATCACTGAAAAGGCCCTGACCCTGGTGGAGGATAGTCTGACTTCCTTAGGGCCCAGGGTCTTTAAACTATGCATGATAACATCTTGTCTATGGGATCTGCACTGAGTGCCAATCTGCTTACCTTCTGTAGCTTCAGACCAGGTTACTGGGGGTGGGGTGGGATTCCCTCCTAAAGTCCCTATAATATCAGAAACCTGCTCCCACAGCAGTTCAGAAGATGGCTTTCAGTGGGGCTGCCCTTGTTTTGTGGAACAGCATCCCTATTAAGAAGAGACGTTTTTGTTCCAATGAGGTTTTTTAAAATAGTTGGGTGATTTTTTAAAATTTAATTTCTAGGTCTCTGACTTGGGTGTTTATTTGTGTTGCTTTTCAAACCCTTTTGTTGTTGTTGTGTGCTTGTAAATTGCCTTGAGACTTGACGTGAAAGGTGATTAATTCATAATAATAAAAGTTACGAACTCTGCATAGACAAAAGCTGGGTGAAGCCTGCCTCTGTGAAAAAGCTATTACAGTGGTACCCCGAGTTAAGTACTTAATTCGTTCTGGAGGTCCGTTCTTAACGTGAAACTGTTCTTAACATGAAGCACCACTTTAGCTAACGGGGCCTCCTGCTGCCGCCACGCCACAGGAGCACGATTTCTGTTCTCATCCTGAAGAAATAGTTCTTAACTATTTCTGGGTTAGCGGAGTCTGTAACCTGAAGCGTATGTAACCTGAAGCGTATGTAACCCGAGGTACCACTGTACATTGCTGTGGGTGCATTTCTAATGCCTGAAGTAACAAGGATCCTGAATATATTTTATATTGCAATTTTATGTTTCGACCACCCTGAGACCTGCAGGTGTAGGGTGGTATACAAATGATGATGATGATGATAGTAACAACACATATTGAGGGTCTGCAGCTGTCTAGGTGAATTTCATCGCAACCAAGCTGCTATGTACTGAGCTTGAATCCTAGAACAATAGGCAGGTAGGATCCTAGAAGGCCGCAACCTGATTGGTCTGCAGGAGCAGCCCAATCAGGCACCAGGAGGAAGTGAATCAGCAACCTGATTGGACTGTTCCTGCAGGCCAATCAGGCTCCAGGACGGGAGTTGAATCAGCCAATCACACGGGACCCATTGTGTAAATGATGTATATATAGCCAGAGGTTTTGCTGGAAAGCACTTACTCACTGTTTACCATGAGCTGAAATAAAGAGCATTAAATCAACACTCAACTCCGAGTATATTTCACAAGCACCCGATCCTGAGAGCTTGCAGTCGTGTCTTCTAATCGCATGCTTGCAACAAGAGCTGTGCTAGAATGTCAGCATGCTTCTCGGGCTGCTCAATGAAAGGCAGGTTTTGGATGGCTTCACCTGCTTGGCTTTTCGCTGTTTTGTGCTGTGATGATCTTCAGCGGTGGAAGCACAAATGCAAAAGCAGAGGACGCTGGGAAAAGTTAGCCAGGTGGCATTTGCTGCTTCTGAAAAGGCTGTTCCGCATGTTACACAGCAACCAATAAGACTTTGCAGAGTCCTCGCTACGCTGGAAGCCCCAACCAATCCTGAATTGTATTTTCAAATACAGTGGTACCCCGCAAGACGAATGCCTTGGAAGACGAAAAACTCGCAAGACGAAAGGGTTTTTCGTTTTCTGAGGTGCTTCGCAAGACGGCTTTTCCTAAGGGCTTGCTTCACTAGACGAAATGGCCCTGCCTCTCGTGTCATGGCGACGGTCACTGCACGCACGCTCGCTTCCCCGCTCCTCCGGCTCCCTCCCACCTTCCGGCTGACGGCCGACCTTCCAGCTGCCTGGCGCCGCTGCCCACCCCCCTCGCGCGCTCCCCTCAGAGAGCCGTTGCCACCAGCAGCCAGCGTTGCAGCCGGAGTCGCGCTCCTGAGCCCCGCCGCCCTCCAGCAGCCGCGTCGCGCGGTGGCCACAACGCACGGGTGAGTCTGAGGTACCGGCTGCGGCAGCTGCCCTGCTTCTCCCCCCCCCCGCTGTTGTTAGTGTTTAAATGCAGTGGTGCTTCGCAAGACGAAAAAACTCGCACAACGAAAAAACTCGCGGAATGAATTAATTTCATCTTGCGAGGCACCACTGTACCTTTCTGTTACATTCACACACAGCACTGTTTTACGACAGCCTCCCCCAGCTTAATGCTCTTCAGCTGCTGCTGGGCTACACTCCCCCCCCCTTGCTGGCTGGGGGTGAGGGGAGTTGGAAGTCCAAAACATCTGGCGGGTTGGGAAAGGGTGGTTTAGGTCTGTAATTCGTAAATCGGTCCTTGCGTGGCGAGTTCCCACCTCCCCCCATGGAAATAAAGACACGAGACACCAGAATTTGAGGTTAATGGGTCAAATTAGGCCACAACTTTATTGATTACAGGAATTGAGTGGTATTGGCTTAGGCATTGGTCCTATCAGCTAACCGGCTTCAGCCTGCTTGGTTGAAGACCGGCAAGGGTTAACCACCAGTAGGGGGAGTCCTGCTGATGCACATCAACTAGGAGCTCCCCCGGGGTCACCGATCGGGGGCGTGCTGTGGGCCCACACCTCCATAGGCTTAGGACGAGGCCACACCCTCCGGAATCCTTTACCGGACTACCCTTCGATATGGGGGAAGGTGATGGCGGTTCCTCCCCCCACCCTTTCCATCTGCATAACAATACCCCTACCAATGCCTAACCGCCAATCGAGCCAAGCTTGCCGCCAATACCCTCAAATTTGTAACCAATCCGTAATCCCTGACGCAATGTCATTCAGCCAAATGTCATTTCCAGCACCTGACAGATGCACGCCGTCATCTCTGTAGAGGGCCTCCTTGGCAAACTGGATATCAGGGTGGTCCGGGACCCGACCCCCCAGCGCCGCCACTCTACGCGCCACAGCATGTTCCAGGATCTTTCTGGCTCTATTTAATGCGATTGGGCAGCGACAATCCCTCCAAACCCGCCTCTCCAAAGGTGACGACCACAGTATGGTAATTCTGGGATAAGAGGCAAACAGTTCAGCTGGAGTGCGGCGAGGAAAGAGGGCGGTCCTCCGCCGCGCCAGCCCTAAATAAGGCAGGCCACGCCCCCCGTGCCAGCCGATTGGCTGGCCGGGGGAATGACACATCCAAGGATTCCCTTGTTATCACGGGGGCTGTGCGCCAGCCCCCGCGAGCGTGGGGAGGGGCATGAAGCCCGCAACCCCACCTCCTCTCCAGTTCGGAAGTGGCTTTGGCCTAGTATCAAGCCTGGCTTCCTGGTTCCGTGATGTTCCTGGGAGATGCTGGGCAGGCATTCACCCCATCTGTATTTGTGATATTCCATAATTTTGATGCATTGCTCAAGCTCCTTAAGAGGCTGGACAGGATGAGACAATGCAAGATAAACAAACCTCCTCTAATTCCTTTTCAAGACGGTCTTTTGTAATGCACCGAGAGCCAACGAAGATGTACAAAATACATTCTGCACGCAAATCGTTTGGGAAGCTCCAAAAGCTTTAGGAACAAAAGATAATGTTTCTGTCATCTCTGCCTTTGTTGCATTTCCACTTGTGTTTAAGGCTTTCTAAATACGTGCACATCTGGCAAAAGGAACCGAGCGGAAATCCCTTAGTATGTATATTGGTCATCAGACTAATCGCATTTAAAGGTCCGCTGGGCATCAGCAGAGGGCCAGAAGGCTGCCCCCCTGACACCATTATGAATTCCATGACCAAAGCCGCAATCCAAACAGCTTCTTTCTCATCCAGAAGAAGCAGCTGGAACAAGCCCAGTTTTTAAAGTGTTAACTTTCTCCCGCCGCACCTGAACTTTTATTGCGTCTCGGGCCTTGCACTCTAGGAGAGAAGGTGAAGATGGCAGAGGAAGCATTTTCTACAAGGGAAAATATTCGTTTCGGCTTACATTTTAACGCAAGCTTAATCTAATTCGCTCTTTCCAAAACAGAACAAAATCCAAAACGCACCTAGCCTTCAAAATCCACGCTCCTCTGGATTTTGCCATGCAGCTGTCTGTGTGCAAGAGAAAACGTGCAGAGAACTGTGTACATTAAGCAAAAAGCTTTCATGAAATGCACACGTAAGAGAAAATAACATGCAGAAATGCCTTCTAATAGGGAAAAACTGCTTGCGGTGAGGTAGATAAAGGGCAAAGGAACCCCTGACCATTAGGTCCAGTCGTGGCCGACTCTGGGGTTGCGACTCTCATCTCGCTTTATTGGCTGAGGGAGCCGGCGTACAGCTTCCGGGTCATGTGGCCAGCATGACTAAGCCGCTTCTGGCGAACCAGAGCAACGCATGGAAACACCGTTTACCTTCCCGCCGGAGTGGTACCTCTTTATCTACTTGCACTTTGACGTGCTTTTGAACTGCTGGGTTGGCAGGAGCAGGGACCGAGCAACGGGAGCTCACCCCATCGCGGGGATTCGAACCGCCGACCTTCTGATCGGCAGGCCCTGGGCTCTGTGGTTTAACCCACAGCGCCACCCACATCCCAGGTGAGGTAGATATAAGGCAACAATTTAATCCTAAAATGTCCGTGTTGGGAAAAATGAGCCCTAAAATGCTGCTGTGAATGTTTCTCAGGGGTTTTTTCCCATTTAAAAACTTGCAGAGGGCTGCAGCAGTGTGGTGAACTGAACATAAGATTGGTGGAAAATGAGAAAGCAAGAGAAGCTGAGATAGGGATGGGCACATCTGTCAATCTCTGGACTGTGGCACGGGGCTGTTTGAGCATGTCCATTGATCATGCACTGCAAAAGCATCTCTCTTCCCCGCCTCGGAACTCTGGTGTGTGGTTCCTTCTCGTGTCATCTCACTTCTCCCCGCATTTCCCTCCTGATAGCCCATACAAAACTGTGGGCGGAGTATTCCAACAGAGGATTCACCAAGGTGAAGATGCTTTGTGCAGGTGGAGATCGCCAGAGGACTTTCCTGGAATATCGTCCTGGATATCGTCAAAGGGATGTGCCAGGACGAAGATGCTTTTGAGGATAGCCACAACAATTTTGGGGGGGCCTGTGTGACGTTAACATATGAGAGTGCTGGAGGTGAAATAGTTAAACAGGTTACCCAATCAGAACCCAGGGGGTGGAGTCAGAGGGACTATAAAACCAGCTCTGGGAGGGGCGAAGGGAGGAGTTCGTTGGGAGTTGGGTGGTTGGTTGTGTAGGGCCATAGCAAACCCCCCAAAGGCCTTTCTTAGGAGAGATCCGTCAGGAGAACAAGACTGGCATTGATGGAACAGGCTCAAATGTTTATTATTCAAGGTTGTAAAGAGATAAGCAGACTCAGGAATGCACATTGCTGTGGTGTGGTGAGGCTGGTGAGGCCGTTGCAGGGAGGAAGGGAGGGCAAGCCCATGTAAGGACATAGGAAGTTGCTATAACTTTCGATTTCCCAGAATTCAGGTGGTTTTACAAGAAATCAGGTGGTATTGTATTCTGCAAATGTATAAAAAGGGGGCGCACCCTAACTGGGGTGTGCAGATTGCAAACTTATTGCTCTGTACCTTTGTCCTGCATATGCAAATAAATCCTGTTAAATCCTGCAAGGTTGGTTGCCACTTCGTGTGAATCTGTGCTCCGAGGACCCAATAGCAGATATGGAAATTGTCCAACAGTTGGAGTGGGAGCGAATTGCGATAGAGTCTGTGGTAGGTTGAGTTAGTGTAGTGAAAAAAGCTGAGCCAGGAACAGATAGGCGCTAGGAAGACAAGTAAATATCGGAGAGGTGGTTTAGTGAGTGAGAGCAGGTAGCGGAAGTTATAGGTCTGGATAGGCACCCCATGATTGTAATTGACCGATACCATTTATGAAACCACACGCTAGTTAAACTGCAATAAATAAACAGAAGTTTATGTTCCACTTTAACCCTGACTGGACTCAGTATTGTCCCAGGTAGGGCCTGGGTGGTGGCAGCGAGAAATCAAGTGGTGGCACAGGGATCAATAGATGGTGAAACGTCCGGGGACCCTGTGTGATCACCACAGTGGGCCCCTCCTTGAAAATATTGCCCCCCAGCCCCCTAGATGGTACCCCTGCTCACCTAGGAGTAGGTGAGAAACATGGGACTGATGAACCTGCCTTTCCCCAAATTGTAAGTAGCGTTTGCACCCCCATCGTTCTACGCGGACACTGAGGTCCAGCGCTGAGGGCCTTCTGGCGGTTCCCTCGCTGCGAGAAGCCAAGTTACAGGGAACCAGGCAGAAGGCCTTCTCAGTAGTGGCACCCTCCCTGTGGAACGCCCTCCCACCAGATGTCAAAGAGAACAACTACTACCAGACTTTTAGAAGACACCTGAAGGCAGCCCTGTTTAGGGAAGCTTTTAATGCTTAATAAACTATTGCATTTTAATATTTTGTTGGAAGCAGCCCAGAGTGGCTGGGGAAACCCAGCCAGATGGGCATGGTAGAAATTAATAATAATAATAATAATAATAATAATAATAATAATAATAATAATTGTAAGTGTTCTTTTGACAAGAGTTAATTCCTCACTCTGGACATTCCTGGCTGGTTTGTTCATTCAGGAAACGTCAGACTTTCTTTTTAAGGCCTGCTGGGTACATTGAAATCAACAGGAGTTAAAAAACGAAGCCTTTTGCCTGAATTGCACCCTGTCTCAGGCTCTGACTCACCCTGGATGTCAGAATGATTATAGGAGTTGGGCTACAGAGTAATGAATCCTAAGCCCACTTACTTACTAGGAGGTGAGCTCCATTAAAATCAGCATGACACGCTTCCGAGTTAAGCGAGCTGAAGGTCTGGGGGAAAGATACCTTGGTTTTGAAACCTCAAATGAAGCTAATGCCCTTTTAACAGGATTATCTCTATGAAGGAGACTGTGCGGTTGAAAAGTGCAAAATAAAGTAAAATGGTTGGAAGTGATTATATGCTGCGATCATGTTTGGAAAAAGAGTAAAATAAAATAAAATCCTCTTGTTGGTGACCTATTTTTCTTGGTAGACCAAACCAGCTCTTCTGTTTATAGCACTATGGAAAATAAAAATAGCTGTGGAAAATGAAGACAGGGTAGCTAGGTTGACAGCAGAGAATGTACGCCCATCATGTGATCTTATGATCTTATAGAATCATAGAATCATAGGATCATAGAGTCCATCCCCCTGCCAAGCAGGAAACACCATCAGAGCACTCCTGACATATGGTTGTCAAGCCTCTGCTTAAAGACCTCCAAAGAAGGAGATTCCACCACACTCCTTGGCAGCAAATTCCACTGTCGAACAGCTCTTACTGTTAGGAAGTTCTTCCTAATGTTTAGGTGGAATCTCCTTTCTTGTAGTTTGGATCCATTGCTCCGTGTCCGCTTCTCTGGAGCAGCAGAAAACAACCTTTCTCCCTCCTCTATATGACATCCTTTTTATGACAAGGTTATGGCAATATCTGATTGGCGCATGGCACAAATGTAGGTGGAGCCAGTAAGAATTAGGGATGGGTGCCAAGTTGGGTGAAAGGTTACCGCACTGCAGGGGGTTGGACCTGTTGGGATACTGCCAGGGGGACAAAGGCCATCATGCCCCCACGTCGTCTCTGGACGATCCATCGATCTCCCGTAGAAACGCAGTATCAGTCAATTAGCGACACAAGCCTCAGAAACAGCTGTCCACCTTCCAAGGACTCGTGCACGCCCTTTCGCAGAGTTCGCACAATGAAAGATGCACCCAGGAGAGCATTACAGTGGTGCCCCGCAAGACGAATGCCTCAGAAGACGAAAAACCCGCTAGACGAAAGGGTTTTTCGTTTTCTGAGGTGCTTCGCAAGACAGATTTTTCAAAGGGCTTGCTTCGCTAGACGAAACAGCCCTGCCTCTCCTGTCATGGCGACGGTCACTGCACGCACGCACGCTCTCTTCCCTGCTCCTCCGGCTCCCTCCCACCTTCCTGCTGACGGCTCCTCCGGCTCCCTCCCACCTTCCGGCTGACCTTCCGACCTTCCGGCTGCCTCGCGCCGCTGCCCACCCCCCTCGCGCGCTCCCCTCAGGAGCCGTTGCCGCCAGCAGCCAGCGTTGCAGCCGGAGTTGCGCTCCTGAGCCCCGCCGCCCTCCAGCAGCCGCGTCGCGCGGTGTCCACAAGGTGTGGGTGAGTCCAAGGACCGGCTGCGGCAGCTGCCCTGCTTCTCCCCACCCCTCCCCACCGTGGTGCTTCGCAAGACGAAAAAACTCGCTCTACAAAAAAACTCGCAGAACGAATTAATTTCATCTTGCGAGGCACCACTGTATTTACAACTTTATTCAGCGTTGGTCAGAACAAAGGAAAAACATGACTGCCTGCCTGCGTGTCGAGGCACAGAGAGAAAAACAACAACAGCTATATACAAAAACAGAAACTTCCTGTGAGCCGGAAGTATGCAGGCTGTGACACAACAACCTGCTCCCTTTTTAAGGTGGAACGGAAATATCCTAACATCACCTACAATTCTGTGTTTCTATTTTATGATTCTATGCCCATTTGGGTTTCTTCTTAATTTTTCCAATATTTAAGTTCAGTTCTCCACAATTGCACATTAAGTTTGTGATTTTAATTCACAAAAATCCTTAAGAAAATTCAACAGCATTTCAGTCCGAACTTCTCCCAGTGTACAAACTTTGTATCCAATTTCTTGTGTAAAATATCTTTCTTTTTTTTGGGGGGGGGCAAGGTACTATTTCCTGATATGCATAGTGTATGTTATTTTCACTAAGTTATACATTAAATGCCACTTGTGAATGCATTCCTGTGCACATTACTTGAGTGGAGAACTGCATTGCAAAATTTTGAGAAGCGCAAATTTTGGCTGTGTTCACACCGAGGTTCACGCATCCCTACCATTGAGCTAAAAAAAGGTTACCTACTCTACCTTTATAGTCCAGTAGGCAACAACATAGGGAAGGTGAAAAGAGGCAAAGTGAGGCTATTCCCCCCTCTGCGACATGCTTCATAATAATAATAATAATAGTAATAATAATAATAATAATAATAATAATACAGTGGTGCCTCGCAAGACGAAATTAATCCGTTCCGCGAATCTCTTCGTCTAGCGGTTTTTTCATCTTGCGAAGCAACCCTATTAGCGGCTTAGCGCTATTAGCGCTATTAGCGGTTTAGCGGCTATTAGTGGCTATTAAAGGCTTAAGGGGTTAGCGGATTAGCTGCTAAAAGGCTATTAGCATCTTAGCGCCTTAGAAAAAGGGGGTGGGGAGCGAAAAAACCCCTCAAGAATCGCAAGTCATTTTCGTCTTGCGAAGCAAGCCCATAGAGAAATTCGTCCTGCGAAGCACCTCTGAAAACGGAAAACCCTTTCGTCTAGCGGGTTTTCCGTCTTGCGAGGCATTCGTCTTGCGGGGCACCACTGTAATACATTCATTATTTCTACCCCGCCCATCTGACTGGGTTTCCCCAGCCACTCTAGGCGGCTTCCAACAAAATATTAAAATATAATACTCCTTCAGATATTAAAAGCTTCCTACACAGGACTGCCTTCAGATGTCTTCTAAAAGTCTGGTAGTTGTTTTTCTCTTTGACATCTGACGGAAGGGCGTTCCACAGAGCGGGCGCCACTACCGAGAAGGCCCTCTGCCTGGTTCCCCGTAACTCGGCTTCTCGCAGTGAGGGAACCTCCAGAAGGCCCTCAGAGCTGGACCTCAGCTGAGCGATGGGGCTGGAGACACTCCTTCAGTTATACTGGACTGAGGCATGTTTCACTCTGCTTTTCTCCTTGCATGGGACCCAGCTGATCCCTATTCTGTCTCATTTTGGATACAGAGCATCATCATTCTGGTAGGCGCTGTTCTCATCCATATGGATGTGTGATCCTACCCAACAACCACACATAGGTTTCTAGAAACTTAAAGCCATGTGCTGCCATCTCACAGGCGTTCTGGCTTCTATGTGTCCTTTTGTTGCTTGCACCTGTGTATGAATGACCCTGGGAGGATTGATTTAGCTCAGGGATAGCCCAGGGATGGGGAATTCAGTGGGTTCGTGATATATTGCCGGACTACAACTCCCATCATCCCTGTCTGAGTTTGATGGGAACCTGAATAAATCTGGAACTGCTTTTAGATAGCACCGCGCACATCTATAGATGTATCTTTCCGTCATTGTTTCTTTCAGAGCAGCTGAGATTTCTAAATTCGTTGAGTGTGGGTTTTACAAACTCTGGGAATCTCAAGGTTTGCTAGATGAGCGGCTTTTGGGATAAGCTTTTGTTAAATTTTATCTTGCAGACTTGGTGCCTTGCATATCAAAAGGTAGAAACAGACGGCAGGCTGTCAATATCTTTGGATGAACAGCTTTGCCAAGAAGGATTTCTGTTCTCCCGTTTCTTTACTTAAAAAGGGAGGCCGCATGACAATCTTACTTGATTTATCGATAGTGGGGTGTCAGTGAAAATAAGAATCTTTCTTGACCTACGAGTTTCAAACTGTGCCATGATTCTACGGAAAGTTGAACAATCTGTTGCCAGAAATGATAAGCTCCTCAGAGGACCCGGTCAATAGTTGCTGTTGTTTAGTCGTTTTGTCGTGTCCAACTCTTCGTGACCCCATGGACCAGAGTACACCAGCCACTCCTGTCTTCCTCTGCCTCCCGCAGTTTGGTCAAACTCATGCTGGCAGCTTCGAGAACACTATCCAACCATCTCTGTCGTCCCCTTCTCCTTGTGCCCTCCATATTTCCCAACATCAGGGTCTTTTCCAGGGAGTCTTCTCTTCTCATGAGGTGGCCAAAGTATTGGAGCCTCAGCTTCACGATCTGTCCTTCCAGTGAGCACTCAGGGCTGATTTCCTTCAGAATGGAGAGGTTTGATCTTCTTGCAGTCCATGGGACTCTCAAGAGTCTCCTCCAGCCCCATAATTCAAAAGCATCAATTCTTCAGCCTTCTTTATGGTCCAGCTCTCACTTCCATACATCACTACTGGGAAAACCATAGCTTTTACTATACGGACAGTTTTCTTGGCAGGCATACTGGAGTGGCTTGCCTGTTCCTCCTCCAGGTGGATCACGTTTGGTCAAAACTCTCCACTATGACCTGTCTATCTTGGGTGCCATGCTCGGCATAGTTCATAGCTTCTCTGAGTTATTCAAACCCCTTCGCCATGGCAAGGCAGTGATCCATGAAGGGGCCGGTCAATAGTAGAATTGCTTTATATCCTACCACAACTTCCTTTTTATTTTTTATTTTTTTATACTTTATTTATTGAGTTTTCCCAAACAAATTGTGCACCATATAAGTTCAAAGAAAGAAAGAACACAATACTAAATACACAAATTACCAATGAGTACCAAAAGAAACTAAAATAAACCAAATAAACCAAATAAATACCTTAAGTTACTTCCCTTCATCTCGGTTCAGGTTGTATATCCGTCCTACCTTTCCGCGGTCTCTATTTTCACTCTTTTTCTCTACACAGATTTTATATCTCACTACTGTAATTTTGATATTACCCAGGTTTGTTTCTGTATATGTTATGAATTTATTCCAATCATCAATAAATTTTTTACTTTTTTGATGCCTGATTTTTTGTGTCATCTTAGCTAGTTCTATATATTCAAACAATTTGATTTGCCATTCTTTAACCGTTGGTATGTTGGGCGTTTTCCAATTCTGCGCTTACAATATTCTGGCAGCTACCGTTGAATATAGAAACATCGTTTTATCTTCTTTTTTAATTTCCTCACCGACCATACTTTACAGGAAAGCCTCAGGTTTCTTGGGAAAAGTATATTTTAAGATCTTTTTTAGCTCCTCATAGATAAGTCCCCAAAACCTTTTTACTTCTTCGCATGTCCACCACATATGGTAGAAATCACCCTCTTTTGTCTTACATTTCCAGCATTTCTTATCCCCGGTCTTACACATTTTTTCCAATTTAACGGGAGTGATCCTACCACAACTTCCAGCTTCCAAGGATTCCTTTTCTTGTTAAGACAAATGTAATAAATCCACATAAAAATGTGGATTCCATTTTGTGACGTCATCCTTTGAGACAGTCTTTAGCCTTCCCTGGATATGGAAGGGGCAGCCAGCTTTGGAACAGCTCAAGTAATGTCGTCTTTCTGCTTGAGGAGTCAGCAAGCATCCAGGTGGAAGCGTCGGGGAAAAAGCCTTAAATAAGAGACTGGGAGAGACCAACCAGGCATACAAAAACAGCTTTGCGAGTCTTCAGTCTGGAGATGATAGTTAAATCTGTGAGAAGTGGAGGGGGAGGGAGAAGTTTCTGAAGGGCAAGCCAGAGATGGGGCAAGGACACCGGGATGAGAGAAAGGAGAGGGGTGCTGTCAGATGGTACTCAGACGGAAAGAGACGGAAGGAATTAAGGAATTCAAAAGGCAACTATTACTCCTGCCCAAAACACGTGGGGCTGCTTTATTCAAACCACAGATTCAGTCATAAAACTGTTCTTGGACAGTGAATTCTTCAGCAAGGTTCTTGAGCAGGTGGTCCCAGACCAGATCCAGGTGTTCTTGGGGGAAAACGGATCTTCTAGATCCATTTCAGTAGGCCCAGATTCGGCTCAGAAACTGCTTTGGTCACCCTCTACGGATGACCTGTTGAGAGAGAGAATTGGAAATGTGTCCTTGTTAATTTCCCCCAACCTCTTAGCATCTTTTGATACCATCAGAGGTCAAGGAAATAAGCAACTATTCTACTTTTGAAAGACATCTGAAGGCAGTCCTTGTTTAGGGAAGGTTTTTTTATGTTTAATGCTATATTGTGTTTTTAATATTCGATTGGGAGCCGCCCAGAGTGGCTGGGGAAACCCAGCCAGATGGGCGGGGTATAAATCATCATCATCATCATCAAAAGTATCCTTCTGGAGCGGCTGTCTGAGTTAGGGGTGGATGGCACCACTTTGCGGTGGTTCTAGTCCGACTTGGTCATTTCCAGAGGGTGATATTTGGGGAGTGCTGTTCCAGTGGCGTAGTGTGGGGGGTGCAGGGGGGCCCAGCCGCACCGGGTGCAACATCTGGGGGTGGGGGCACGCTCGCACTCGCAGCTCTCTGCCCCTACCTGGCTCACTCACTCTCTCTCACTGCAGTGCTGGCTGTGCAAATCCGATCCGAGCCGCCGGGTCACCGCCCACTATGGAGGGGAGGGTGCCAGGCGTGCGGTGTGGTGCGGAGAGAGAGCGAGGGACTATCTGGGGGGGAGGGACAGTGCAGCCGGGGGGCGGGGCGCAAATTACTTGCCTTGCCCCGGGTGCTGACAACCCATGCTACGCCACTGTGCTGTTCAGCCCCATGGCACCTTTCATGTGGGGTTTCTCGGGTAGCACCAGCTAGAGGTTTATGTTCTAAATTGTTGCAACCTGCCCTGGAATGTTACGGTGAAGGGCAGGTAATAAAAATAAATAAATAAATAAATAAATCATTAATTAATAATAATAATAATAAATTTTATTTATATCCCACCCTCCCCAGCCGAAGCTGGGCTCAGGGCGGCTAACAACAATAAAACAGTACAAAAGTACAGCACAAACAACACTCTAAAATCATTCATTATAAAATTAATTAATTCAAGCCACTGGCAACCATTGGGCCAGAGCTGCGCAAAGATTGCCGAGGGAGGGAGTCAGGCTGTGCCCTGGCCAAAGACCTGGTGGAACAGCTCTGTCTTGCAGGCCCTGCGGAAAGATGTCAAGTCCCGCTTTGGGGTCCTGCTGGACAGAAATGGGAGTCACGAATACTTTACAGAAATAATAATCACAACAATCACAATGATTATGAATGTGCTCTTCATAGACTTTTCTTGCAAGCTTAGCACCGGTAGTCTTTTAAAGCTTAGAATTGCGGGTATATCTTAAGAGCCTGACCGGTGGATTGGTTCTATTAATAACTGGCTGACTTAAAAGGAAAAAGAAAATGCAAGATGCACTAAGTGATCTGCTTCCTTTGGAAGCTATTGATCCTCGTGTCACTGAGAAGGAATATGTGGGCTAAGTAGCAATTGCATCCTGGAGCCCAGTTATTCTTGGTGCCAAGGAACACGGTCTGCAGAAGCATGGTGGTAGGAAGCTAAGTTAGCCGCCTCTGAGATCAGCGATGTTTCTGTTGCAGGGGGGGAAAGGTTATAAAAAAACTTGAGTGTAAGGTTGCTCAGGAACACTTAACATTCAGATGCACAGCTGCATTTCTTTCTAACTCTGCCCCTGAAGGACCAGGTGCGCAGCCTGGGAGTCATTTTGGACTCACAGCTGTCCATGGAGGCGCAGGTTAATTCTGTGTCCAGGGCAGCTGTCTACCAGCTCCATCTGGTACGCAAGCTAAGACCCTACCTGCCCGCAGACTGTCTCGCCAGAGTGGTGCATGCTCTGGTTATCTCCCGCTTGTACTGCTGCAATGCGCTCTACGTGGGGCCACCTTTGAAGGTGACCCGGAAACTGCAATTAATCCAGAATGCGGCAGCTAGAGTGGTGACTGGGACTGGCCGCTGGGACCACATCACACCGGTCCTGAGAGATCTGCATTGGCTCCCAGTACGTTTCTGTGCACAATTCAAAGTGTTGGTGCTGACCTTTAAAGCCCTAAACGGCCTCGGTCCTGTATACCTGAAGGAACGTCTCCACCCCCATCGTACTGCCCAGACACCGAGATCCAGCGCCGAGGGCCTTCTGGCGGTTCCCTCATTACGAGAAGTGAGGTTGCAGGGAACCAGACAGAGGGCCTTCTCGGTAGTGGAGCCCACCCTCTGGAACACTCTCCCTTCAGATGTGAAGGAAATAAGCAGCTATCCTAGTCTGTGAGCACCTAGAAAGGAATGCTGTGATCACCAATAGTCAGCATGGATTTCTGAAAAATAAGTCATGTCAGACTAACCTGATCTCGTTTTTTGACAGAATTACAAGCCTGGTAGATGAAGGGAACACAGTGGATGTAGCCTACCTTGATTTCAGCAAGGCATTTGGCAAGGTGCCCCATGATATTCTTGTAAAGAAGCTGGTAAAATGCGGTCTTGACTATGCTACCACTCAGTGGATTTGTAACTGGCTGACTGACCGAACCCAAAAGGTGCTCATCAATGGTTCCTCTTCATCCTGGAGAAGAGTGACTAGTGGGGTGCCACAGGGTTCTGTCTTCGGCCCGGTCTTATTCAACATCTTTATCAATGACTTGGATGATGGACTCAAGGGCATCCTGATCAAATTTGCAGATGACACCAAACTGGGAGGGGTGGCTAACACCCCAGAGGACAGGATCACACTTCAAAACGACCTTGACAGATTAGAGAACTGGGCCAAAACAAACACGATGAATTTTAACAGGGAGAAATGTAAAGTATTGCAATGAGAGGCACAAATACAAGATGGGTGACACCTGGCTTGAGAGCAGTACATGTGAAAAGGATCTAGGAGTCTTGGTTGACCACAAACCTGACATGAGCCAACAGTGTGACGTGGCAGCTAAAAAACCCAATGCAATTCTGGGCTGCATCAATAGGAGTATAGCATCTAGATCAAGGGAAGTAATAGTGCCACTGTATTCTGCTCTGGTCAGACCTCACCTGAAGTACTGTGTCCAGTTCTGGGCACCACAGTTCAAGAAGGACACTGACAAACTGGAACGTGTCCAGAGGAGGGCAACCAAAATGGTCAAAGGCCTGGAAACGATGCCTTATGAGGAACAGCTAAGGGAGCTGGGCATGTTTAGCCTGGAGAAGAGGAGGTTAAGGGGTGATATGATAGCCATGTTCAAATATATAAAAGGATGTCACATAGAGGAGGGAGAAAGGTTGTTTTCTGCTGCTCCAGAGAAGCGGACACGGAGCAATGGATCCAAACTACAAGAAAGAAGATTCCACCTAAACATTAGGAAGAACTTCCTGACAGTAAGAGCTGTTTGACAGTGGAATTTGCTGCCAAGGAGTGTGGTGGAGTCTCCTTCTTTGGAGGTCTTTAAGCAGAGGCTTGACAACCATATGTCAGGAGTGCTCTGATTGGACACGATGGCCCTTGTGGTCTCTTCCAACTCTATGATTCTATGATCTTTAAAAGACATCTGAAGGCAGCCCTGTTCAGGGAAGTTTTTAATATTTAGTGCTGCACTGTTTTTAACATTTGATTGGGAGCTGCCCAGAGTGGCTGGGGAAACTCAGCCAGATGGGTGGGGTATAAATAAAAATTATCATCATCATCATCATTATTATTATTATTATTATTATTATTATTTATTTATTTATTTATTTGCAAAGTGATATGGCTGAATTCCCTGAATGGGGAGCCTGTGGCTCTTCAGATACTGTTGGACTCCAACTCCCATCTGCCCTGGCAGTGTGGCACAGTGGTCAGGCATGATGGGAGTTGTAGTCCAGAGCCACAGGTTCCTATCACTGCCATCATGAGGAACTGTGTGGCCTTTGCGTCAAGATTTGGCTGAAAGTGTTGAGAAGATGTTTTAGTATGGGCTGTCGTTGATTTATACGTGTTGTTACAATGAGTTTTCAAGGATCTGGAAAGTTGCTTTTCTGTTTGATGTGCGTTTGGACAGCTCTCAAGATACAGCAAGCAAATTCTGCATTGTGGTTCCTGAGATTATGGGGCAGGTTTTTGTCTTAGGTGTGGATACACTGGGACACCATTTTGAATCAAGATAGCGGACCGAACTTTTCAAAACTGCCGTGATTTTAACTACGGATTCACACTTGGGGGGGGGGATTTCTTGGGATTCCTGAGCACCTCTAGGTTTGAGGCTGCTTGTTATTTGTGACTTAATATGATGCAAGCCAGGGATGCGGGTGGCGCTGTGGGTTAAACCACAGAGCCTAGGACTTGCCGATCAGAAGGTCGGTGGTTCGAATCCCCATGACGGGGTGAGCTCCCGTTGCTTGGTCCCTGCTCCTGCCAACCTAGCAGTTCGAAAGTACGTCAAAGTGCAAGTAGATAAATAGGTACTGCTCCAGTGGAAAGATAAAAGGCGTTTCCATGCGCTGCTCTGGTTCGCCAGAAGTGGCTTAGTCATGCTGGCCACATGACCCAAAAGCTGTACGCTGGTTCCCTTGGCCAATAAAGTGAGATGAGCACCATAACCCCAGAGTCTGCCACGACTGGACCTAATGGTCAGGGGTCCCTTTACCCTTTACTTTTATGATGCAAGCCACTTTGGGAGGGTAACCCCTGAAAAGTAAGAGATGCACATTGAAATCAATCCGAAGAGCAACATTTGAATATAACCAGTGTCACACAGCCTTGGAACAAAGCGAAGTTGCAGGGAACCAGGCTGAGGGCCTTCTGGGTAGTGGCACCCTCCCATCAGATTTCAAAGAAATAAAACAACTATCGGACGTTGAGAAGACATCTGAAGGCATCCCTGTTTAGGGAAGTTTTTAATGACTGATGTTTTAATGTATTTTTAATCTTTTGTTGGATTGATTGATTGATTGGAACAACGGAGGCATTTGAGACCTGGCACGGATGCAATGCATCAGCCAAATTCTTCATGCAAGATTCTGACTTAACATTAGGAAGAACATTTCAATGGTAAGACATATTTGAGGGTGAAATGGACTGCACTCGAAGGTGGTGGGCTCTCCTTCATAATTTATTATTTATACCCCACCCATCTGGCTGGGTCCCCCCCTCCGATTCTATGATCCCGTGAGTTGAGAAATTGCATCCCTGCTCTGATGTTGAGTGTCAAAAAAAACCCTTTTCCTGCTCCCACCCTGGAGAAATAACCATAGCTGCATGCATTAAACCCAATATGTCAAAATTTGTTTAGCATAACAGCAAGTTAAACAGGCTTGTGACCCCTTTGACCTTATTAGCAAGAGGATTAATGTCATTGGTTGTGGGTGGGTGGGTGGGGGGGGGAGAGATGTTCCTTGCAAAGTAATCAGGAACAAGCTGTTCCCACCGGCCGGCTGTGTGATTAAAAATAAAAAATACATATATTAATTTTTAGAGCCTGCATTCTGGATAGAAGATGCTTTTCAGATTCTGAAACTTTTTTAACAGCATCCTATCGAACCGTTATTAATAATTAACAGCTCATTCATCATGCATGATTCTGATTATTTTGCTCCGCCGTTCTGAGGGTTTGACCTTTTTGTGTCCTTTCTGCACAACTGGATTGCGACTCCCCCCTCCTTGTTAAAAAAAGAAAAGTAGAAACATCTTTGCGACCCGTTCCTTCTGTGCAGTTCCAATCGCTTTTGTTTCTGTCATCAAATGCCGGCGTTGATTTATTTTATTTAATTTTATTTAAAAAAGGAAAAAAGGAAATTAGCTTTATCAATGGCTGCCGGTAAATGTTGCCGGCGTGCTGGCTTCAGGTATCTGCAGCTTGAAAAGGTCAGGGTGTCTATTTACTGGTACATTCAGAAATATCTAATTTTAAAGAGGAAGATTCGGCTCTCTTGCGCATTAATCAAAGCCCTGTGAAGAGCAGGCAATGTTGAAAATGCTTTGCAAGTGGAAGATCTCGCTCTTAGATGGAAAAAAAAATATCAAAATTGGCTGAGCTTTTAGCAGGGTTCTTGCAATAACAAAAAGAAGTCCAAGGAAGTGTGTCGGTTGTAAGCCAGAACTTTGGCTTTTTACCTCTTCAAGTTGTACCTTGGATCTCAAACGCCTTGGCTCCCAAACAAATCAGCTCCTGAACGATCGAAGCCCGGAAGTGAGTATTCCGGTTTTCGAACGATTTTCAGAAGCCGAATGTCCAGCGCGGCTTCCGTGGCTTCCGATTGGCTGCAGGAGCTTCCTGCAGCCAATCGGAAGCCTGCTTTGGTTTCTGAACATTTTGAAAGTCGAACGGACTTCCGGAACGGATTCCATTCGACTTCCAAGGTACGACTGTACAGCGTTGCTAAGGAACTTAGTATTATACTGAGTCAGATCACTGGTCCATTTAACTCTGTGTTGCTCTCAGAGTTACAGAGAATCGGCTTGTCTTGGGTTAAACCTAAGACCAGTGTTCGAAATTCCCCAGGTGCCGGGCACATTTTGCAACTACCTGGAGATTTCTGGATGCCAAGATGGCGGCCACAAGTTTAAAAACCTCTGCCTTAGTCCAGAGTTAATACCATTTACATTTCCACTGTGTGTGCTTCTCTGTCTTGCATACTGGGACAATTGAATTGTTGTTAGAGCAAGCTACTGCCAAGCAATGTAGATCACAGAACTGTAGCGCTGGAAAGGGACCCAAGACTCATTTCGTCCAACCCCAGTAATTAGACATTCTGCTGTGGTGACTTTAAGACTTAAGGTGCTATTTGAAGGATGAAAGATACTGTTCCTGGCAAACCAGAACTCATTGGCTGAAAGAATAGTTTAAAATGCTTTTGAGAGTGTTTTTGGTATGGATGTCTTTGTGGCCCTGGGGCTTCACTGAGACGAACGGTTGGGGTATCAATTGAATTAGTAGCCATCAGTGGTATCAGGCAGCTTCCTATGTTCATAGACCGTATTTTTCGCTCTATAAGACGCACCAGACCACAAGACGCACCTAGTTTTTGGAGGAGGAAAACAAGAAAAAAATATCCTGAATTTCAGAAGCCAGAACAGCAAGAGGGATCTCTGCGCAGTGAAAGCAGCAATCCCTCTTGCTGTTCTGGCTTCTGGGATAGCTGCGCAGCCTGCATTCGCTCCATAAGACGCACACACATTTCCCCTTACTTTTTAGGAGGGAAAAAGTGAGTCTTGTGGAGCAAAAAATACAGTAATTTGTATGCTTATGAATAGATATACAGTCATACCTCAAGTTACGTTTGCTTCATGATACCTTTTTTCAGGTTACGTCCCGCTGCGACCCGGAAGTACTGGAAAGGGTTACTTCCGGGTTTTGCCTCTCGCGCATGTGCAGATGTACAAAATGACATCGCGCGCATGCGCAGAAGCGGCAAATCGCAACCTGCGTGTGCGCAGATGCGCCGCTGAAGTTGTGTTCTATTCATGTTGCAAACATGCCTCCGGAATGGATCCCGTTCACAACCAGAGGTACCACTGTATTCATATATTTTTTTAAAAAAATAAAAAACCACACCCTCACAATTTATGACTCTGTGAGTTCCTTATACCTCCTCAGAATGCTCACTCATGCTTGAGGAAGGAAAGGAGCATGGACTCTAATGTCTGAGAGATGTTTCCCTTATAAATACCCTGATGTCCTTGTGTACATGGGAATGG
This sequence comes from Podarcis tiliguerta, assembly GCF_965153285.1. Lineage (NCBI taxonomy): Eukaryota > Metazoa > Chordata > Lepidosauria > Squamata > Lacertidae > Podarcis > Podarcis tiliguerta. The sequence goes on along the minus strand of NC_139536.1, from coordinate 10,888,412 downwards.
TCTTCCCCAAAAGTGGATTCCTACTGAGATCATGCCTGCTCTTCCACTTAAAATTCGGGAGATTCCTGCTGAAACGGAACTGCAATGCCTACAGCTTGCAAACCACCCACATGCTAATATGCCCTGGCCTTAAGCTGCTTAATGCAGTTATGAACGAGAGATTCCAATATTAATTAAAAAGGAAAAGGAATCCGTGCAAAATCTCTTGGGAAAGACATTCGGTGACCTCACCTCAGTCCCCCCTTGGGCAAAATTTGTAACCTCGGATGAAATTACTGTGGGCTTTTGGCTTGGTGAGGGACGTGGGTGGCGCTGTGGGTTAAACCACAGAGCCTAGGACGTGCCAATCAGAAGGTCGGCGGTTCGAATCCCCGCGACGGGGTGAGCTCCCATTTCTCAGTCCCTGCTCCTGCCAACCTAGCAGTTCAAAAGCATGTCAAAGGGCAAGTAGATAAATAGGTACCGCTCCGGCGGGAAGGTAAACGGCGTTTCCATGCGCTGCTCTGGTTCGCCAGAAGCGGCTTAGTCATGCTGGCCACATGACCCGGAAGCGGTATGCCGGCTCCCTTGGCCAATAATGCAAGATGAGCGCTGCAACTCCAGAGTCGGCCACGACTGGACCTAATGGTCAGGGGTCCCTTTACCTTTACTTTGGCTTGGTGAAGCTAGAACCAGGCTCATATGAACCTGATTTGCGAATCTGAATTCAGGCAGCTCAGCACCTCATTTATCTTGGCTTGCCTGCTTGTGCGGGAAGACAGGAGGTGAGTAGGCACTTGTTCATCATAGATACTGAACCAAGTTTTGACGTGAGTGACAGTGTGTCTCTGTTTATCCCTTCAATCCAATCAACACACAAACACATACAGACATACAGTACATTAAAAAAAATCATCATCTCAATTAATCTTTAAAAAATTCAGTGTACATTTCTGTAATTTGCACATTTTTTTAGAGCAGTGTTCCCCAAAGTAATGCGTTTTTGGATGTTTCCGCTAATGAGTACATTGTTTTTTACGCACACTGCTGGTTGTGCTATAATTTTGGCATTTTATTCTCGCATATCATTTTTATTCTTGTTGTGTTCTGCCAAATAAATGTAGCCCTCTCCATATCTGCCCATCTCCTGGAGAAATCCTGTCTGCCTGAAATCCCGGTGTGGTTGCTATTGCAAAGGATCCTGGCAAAGCAAGAAGAGAAAATGCCAGCTGTTCGAAATAAAACATATTCCGGATCCATTGCATTTTAGAACAACCCATTCCACGGGACACGTTTCTAACGGCAGTTCTTACCAAATGCATGGGATACGGATTAAAAAACCCACTTACGAGGTATGAATTGTTCCAAAGTGTGTCAGGAAGAAGTTGAAATAAACTTCATTTCAAGCAGCTGGAGTTTGTCGCCCCTTTTCTTTTTTCCTCCATTTCGCTTTTGGCCTACCTTTGTTACATTCCTGGTTTTGTGCCTGGCTTTCTGCAAAGGATTCCTGGCCATATTCTACAGACTGTGGCCAGTTCACACAGACATTGGCCAAGCCTGTTTGGCTGCCACTGTTGAATTGTAGAACAAATCCAACACTTTCCTGCAGCTATAAATTGCAGGGAAAGACGTAATGGTGGGAAAGCCGGCTTTATTTACTTAATCAATTTAACTACACTTTAATGACGCCTAAGAACCGAAATTGTCTGAATGGTTTATAACAAGGCCATTGTTATGTATTCAGTGGTCTGGGTTTGCCTGAGCTTGAGTCTGGACTAAGGATTCTGAGCTCCTGATTGGATACATGATGTCCAATCACAGAACATTTCAGGATTTGGGCCTCTGCCATTGGCCCTTGAACTCTGAGTTGTGATTTGCAGCTTGGAAGTTTAGGCAGCCAGTCACATTGGGAGTGGGAGTGGCCCAGGCTTTCAGAAATATATATAAGCAGGAATATATATATAAGCTGCCCCTGTTTCCCAGCTATGTAGTCCACTAAAGGTTCTTACTGTTATTGCTGTGCCTTGCCTCGTGGGAATCCACCTATACCTCAGCCATGAAGCACAATGGGACTCAAAATGGCGTCCCGCAGCCAATCGGAAGCCGCGCTGGATGTTCGGCTTCTGAAAATTGTTCAAAAACACTCACTTCTGGGTTTCGATCGTTTGGGAGCCGATTTGTTCAGGAGTCAAGGTGTTCGGCTCCCAAGGTATGACTGTATGCTGTTGTCCTGTCTGGTTATTTACTCCCAGGGAGCTGTGAGCTCATGGGGCCTTGGCGCACAACTGGGGTGCCACCACTGAAAAGGTCCTTCCATCTAGATTCCCCCACTTCCGTTCATTTGGCAGGGGTGTCTGGGTAGGTAGGGCCGTCAAGTTTAATACCATCACATTGAACTGGGGCCAGAAACAGCCTTTCAGCAAAGCTGGATGACTATTTACCCATCTTCCCATTGCTTGCTGAATTGGCAAGGGGCTTCCAGGATTGACTACAACACAATTCAAAAATTGCAGCTTCGTAGAGCAAAACCCAACTGGCCTGAGAGCCCTCTGGGGCTTGGTGCCATATTCCAACCATGGCGTCCTCTAGTAAGCTATCCCTGGTAGAAAAACTGTTGGGCTTTCTTCGCCAACCAAGTTTGCGCAGCGACTAGGGCGATGGAATAAAAACTTGCCCGCAACATCTTCGCTTCTCTTTATTTTAAGTAATAATCAAACAGCTGCAACTCACCACTCCACGCCAGCCAGTACTGTACAAAGCATTTGGCCAACTTAAATACAGTTTTCAAAATACAGTGGTGCCTCGCAAGACGAAAAGAATCTGTTCCGGGAGTCTTTTCGTCTTGCGGTTTTTTCGTCTTGCGAAGCAAGCCCATTGACGGAGTAGCGCTATTAGCGCTATTGGCTAAAAAAGGGCTAAAAACGGCTTTGGGGGGGGGATTAGCGGTTTTGCTGCTAAAATGCTTTTAGCAGCTTAGCGATTCAGAATAAGGGGTTTTGGAGCAAAAAAAAAAAATTCGATTTTTTGGGGTCATTTTTCGTCTTGCGAAGCAAGCCCATAGGGAAATTCGTCTTGCGAAGCGCCTCTGCAGACGGAAAACCCTTTCGTCTTGCGGGTTTTCCGTCTTGCAAGGCATTCGTCTTGCGGGGCACCACTGTAATCAATTAACCCATCACATCGGTGCATTCGGTGCCGCAGGTAAACTCCCCTCTGCTATTTAGTTAAATTGTGAAGATGCTACAGGTGTGTTGAATTGTTACGAGCTCACAGATGTGCTGCCATACAGGTTATAATTACAAACACACACCTCTGAGTTGCACCATTGACCACATCAATATCAAGAAAACCCAACAAAAACAAGTATACCGGGATGGGTGCCTTCTCGTGCCCTTGCCCTTTAAGCTGCGGTTCTTACCAAATGAATGTTGCAAGAGAGGTTTTGGCCCTGCTCCAACCTTTTAGGGACTCAGCAATGCAGGTCGACTCTCGGTGGGGTACATAAGAATACGTTTGAGCAGAGCATCCAGATGGCTGGCACGCCGTCATTGTTTTCTGGGCATTGTATAGCTGCTTAAAAGCTTAGGAGAGAGTGCAGCTAAGCATAATCAGAACGAGCCATCAGGCTGAAGACAACAATGCACATTTTGCTTGCGTCCAAAATAGCTTTGCAGATACGTATTACTTACGGTTCCCTTTGCAGGACGTGCAAGTTGCATCAGGAGCCTGCTCATGCAAGGAATTCAAAGACGGTGTAATTAGAGGAAAAATAAAGCCAGAAGCTGGGGCACATTTCTTGTGACACACTCCCCATTACAGTGGCAGAGGCAAATGGTTTTATGAAGAACTTCCTGACAGTAAGAGCTGTTCGACAGTGGAATTTGCTGCCAAGGAGTGTGGTGGAGTCTCCTTCTTTGGAGGTCTTTAAGCAGAGGCTTGACAACCATATGTCAGGAGTGCTCTGATGGTGTTTCCTGCTTGGCAGGGGGTTGGACTCGATGGCCCTTGTGGTCTCTTCCAACTCTATGATTCTATGATTCTATTCTATGATTCTACGGCTGGCTAGTTCCTATGCACACCCATGCACCCTTCTCTATTCCCCATCAAGGCAAGCGAGAACCATTATCAGAATTCAAGGACACACTTAATCCAGGGGAAAACATCCAAGGAAGGTGCAATGCAGAGCTGCTGAGGGGAGTGGCTAGGGAGGGCCTGGGGCAACCCAGTCAAATGAGAGGCAAGTAGGTAAGTAAGTAAAAGACGCCTGCTCCTTGGGAGAAAAGCAATGGCAAACCTGAGCAGTTACTCTGAAACAGGGTCTGGTCAACAGAGGCAGGTTAAGACTGTGGGTGGCCATCCCCAAATCCAGACAGAGGTCGATCTGTTTGGCGGGGGGCCCTCAATATTGGGGGAGGCTTGGCCCTCTGCCCACAAATATATTTCTGCAAATTTTTATTTATAATTTTTATTTATTACAAAAAATTCAAGCAGTAAAAAATTCATTGTTACATGTTAAACCTTGACTCCCCTTCCCCTCTTTCTGTGGTTCCTTAAATTTACAGTGGTACCTCAGGTTATATACTCTTCAGGTTACATACGCTTCAGGTTACAGACTCTGCTAACCCAAAAAGAGTACCTCAGGTTAAGAACTTTGCTTCAGGATGAGAACAGAAATCGTGCAGCAGCGGCGCAGTGGCAGCGGGAGGCCCCATTAGCTAAAGTGGTACCTCAGGTTAAGAACAGTTTCAGGTTAAGAATGGACCTCCAGAATGAATTAAGTTCCTAACCCGAGGTACCACTCTTTTCCCCCTGCATTTTCCAATTAAATCTCTTTATAATATTTCATACAAGTTTTAGCAACTTCACAGTTTTACAATAATCTTGCTAATGTCTCGATTTGTTCACAATTTATTTGTAAATATTCAGTAAAAGATTTCCATTCCCCGTTAAAGAGTTTGTTGTCTTGATTTCTTATTATTCTGGGTAAGATTTGCCATTTCTGCGTAGTCCGTTAATTTCTGTAGCCATTCTTGTCTCGTCGGGACTTCCTCTTCTTTCCATCTTTGGCCAAAGGGAGATGCTGAGGATCAATGCTGCCAACTTCTGCATGAAAAGCAGATGCTTTGCCCCTCCCCTGAAATTATTAGATATGATAAAGCACCAGGAAACAGAGGTCTTGATTCACCTGATTTTTACTGCCTGTGGCTAAGAAATTAGGAGGCACTTTTACAGTCTTTTAATGAGCGTTTGATTGTGCTGGTTTCACGGGGACTTTTAAAGCGCCGTTTACCTGCTTCTTTGGTATCTGGCGGGCTGGGAATTGGAATATAAATAGATGTAACAATTCAGGAGAGGGAGGTATCGAAAGGCAAGAAGAGCACACTGACGCCTGAGAACCCCCACTCTGCTTTCCCTTAGCTAACCTTTGCAAGCAAGTGAAATTTTATCCGAAATGAGAAGCACACGCAGCAATTCACCCACTGTTCAAAAGCTGCCTTTGTGCAATGATACAGCCAGAAGTGGATAGGACAGGTGCAAGATGCAGTTTCATGCTCCCTAATTTGAGGGCTCTCTGGCTTCTAACATCTGTCCATCCCCCCTTGAATCGGCAGAGCAGTTTGATACAGTTCACATTTATAAGTGAAGCTACAGACAACAGGCATACCCAGTAGTGATGTATGGAAGTGAGAGCTGGACCATAAAGAAGGCTGATCGCCAAAGAATTGATGCTTTTGAATTATGGTGCTGGAGGAGACTCTCGAGAGTCCCATGGACTGCAAGAAGATCAAACCTATCCATTTGGAAGGAAATCAGCCCTGAGTGCTCACTGGAAGGACAGATCCTGAAGCTGAGGCTCCAATACTTTGGCCACCTCATGAGAAGAGAAGACTCCCTGGAAAAGACCCTGATGTTGGGAAAGATGGAGGGCACAAGGAGAAGGGGACAACAGAGGACGAGATGGTTGGACAGTGTTCTCGAAGCTACCAGCATGAGTTTGACCAAACTGCGGAAGGCAGTGGAAGACAGGAGTGCCTGGCGTGCTCTGGTCCATGGGGTCACGAAGAGTCGGACACGACTAAACAACTAAACAACAACAACAACATAATTCAAAAGCATCAATTCTTCGGTAATCGGCCTTCTTTATGGTCCAGCTCTCACTTCCATACATCACTACTGGGAAAACCATAGCTGTAACTATATGGACCTTTGTTGGCAAGGCGATGTCTAGAATCATGAAATTGTAGAGTTGGAAGGGACCACGAGGGTCATCTAGTCCAACCCAGTGCAATGTAGGAATCTTTTGTCCAACATGACCCTGAGATTGCATGCTCTACCAACTGAGGAATCATTGATTCCAGTCACCGAATGTGTGTTTTCAGTTTTAATTATTTTAAAGTGCTGAATTCAACATCATGGCACGTGAGGTCCAGGGTGGACTAATTTCCCCATCCTCAGTGGGTCATCAAAAATGCCGGTGGAGCAATCCTTGGCTGGCTGGTTGTTGATGCAACTTGTTCCGTTTGTTTGGAGCTGCTGTTTGTGCCTGTTTGTGCATGTGTTCCAGAAATATCCACCCACGTTAGCAGATTTGCATGAAGGGAAGAAAGCTAACGTCGACAGCAGAATTTGAAAATAATGAATGCTCCTCATTAGTGACTGTGTTCCAATATTTCAGCCCCTAAAACAAACGCGGGGCTGTTCCAGCCAAGATCTGAAAAGCAATTTGTTACAGTTCGGAAAACAGATGTACTCATTTTTATAAAGATTATCAAGAGACAAACTCTATAATCTTTTGGGAGCAGGAGGATGTTGATCTTTCTTAAATAGTTAATATTACATTGTGGGAGGGGACTAGATGGGCCGTTGGCCTCATCCAGCAGGCTCTTCTTATGTTTAGAGAAGATTAAAGAAGCCCAGTGCTTGGAAAAGTCATCTCAAAATATCCTCCCATCGGCAAAGCAAGCCAGTCCCACTGGATTTATATTCCTCCCCAGGGCACCATGTATGCTTCATGCAAATACTGATTAAAAGATCATTTGGGGGAACATCCTCCTCCACCCCCATCACTTTTTTTCTTCCTGATTTCTGATGAACAAAACAGATAGCTTTGGGATGAGCCAAATAAATTAAAAATGGAGAAACTGAAAGATGAAGGCAGCGGAATATCGAGACGGGATCTGGATGTCCATGACATCTAGTGTTATGACAGAGGGGAAAAGCTTTTCTCTATCTACTTTCTTCACAGCCTCCACACACAATGGACTCAAGGTCACCATTCCTGGTCCGTCACTGTACTTCAGACCCTGAGAGCCTATGTCTGAAATTAAGATTAACTGTACAGTGGGTTCCAACTTTAGTTAGCATGGTGTAGAGGTGGGACTGTCATTTTGGAAACCAAGTCTGAAAGTGCCCTTAGGCGTAAGGAGATTATTTCCCCAGTTCCGAGAGAAATGGTGGCTTTTGAGATCCTGTTGGACTCCAACTTCCATACTCCCATCAGCCCCAGTCAGAATAATAATAATAATAATAATAATAATAATAATAATAATAATAATTTATTTATACCCCACCCATCTAGCTGGGTTTCTCCAGCCACTCTGGGCAGCTCCCAACAGAAAGTTTAAAATGTGATAAAACATGAAACATTAAAAACTTCCCTAAACAGTGCTGCCTTCAGATGTCTTCTAAAAGCCAGATAGTTGTTTATTTCCTTGACAGCTGATGGAAGGACATTCCACAAGGCGGGTGGCACTACCAAGAAGGCCCTCTGCCTGCTTCCCTGTATCTTCCCTGTATCTGGGAAATAGGGATTGTGCAAACATCTGGTGGACAGTGATGTCACCAGGCCATGCGCCATGCCAAGTGATTCGGCAAATGGCAATCTGCATCGCCCAGCTGCCGGCAATTGGCAAATTGACCTTCAGGTATACTGGGCTGAGGCCATTTAGGGTTTAAAGGTCAGCACCAACACTTTGAATTGTGCTTGGAAACGTACTGGGAGCCAATGTAGGTCTTTCAGGACCGGTGTTATGTGGTCTTGGCAGCCACACCCAGTCACCAGTCTAGCTGCTGCATTCTGGATTAGTTGTAGTTTCTGCGTCACCTTCAAAGGTAGCCCCAAGTAGAGTGCATTGCAGTAGTCCAAGCAGGAGATAACTAGAGCATGCACCACTCTGATGAGACAGTCTGTGGGCAGATAGGGTCTCTTCCTGCGTACCAGATGGAGCTGGTAAACAGCTGCCCTGGACACAGAACTGACCTGCGCCTCCATGGATAGCTGTGAGCCCAAAATGACTCCCAGACTGCACACCTGGTCCTTCAGGGGCACACTTACCCCATTCAGGACCAGGGAGCCTCACATACCTGCCTGCCCCCTAGTCCCCCAAAACGGTACTTCTGTCTTGTCAGGATTCAACCTCAATCCGTTAGCCGCAATGGCTAGTGATCAGGGATGATGGGCATTGTAGTCCCCCAGCAATTAAACCCCAGGTGGCAGATATTTCACATTATAAGTTAACTCATCCCCTATACACAGATCCAAGGAGCCGCTTTCTGAAACCCGTGCTTGTATAAGATAGCAGCTCTCTCCAACTGAGATCACAAGAGCACTCTCCCCTCCAGCAACCTGTATTCAACATTACTGCCCGAGATTGCAGAGCAGTGGCGTAGCGTGGGGGGTGCAGGGGGGGCCGGCCGCACCGGGCGCAACATCTGGGGGGTAGGGTTAGGGGGCACAAATCCACGGGTTAGGGAGCACAAATCCACGGGTTAGGGGGCGCAAATCCACGGGTTAGGGGGTGCAAATTACTTGCCTTGCCCCGGGTGCTGACAACCCACGCTACGCCACTGTTGCAGAGACAGGGCATAGTCACCATGGCTCATAGCCATTTCTAGTCTTACCCCTGTGTTCACATTCAACAGAACCCCACATCTGTGCAGTGTCAAAATTGCCAGGATTGCAGCCCTTAACTGCTATCTGCAGCTGTGGGAAGTTTTCTCTCAGTTGAAATAGTTACAGCAATGCCCCCTTCTCCTCTTCCCACTTTAAATCGAAAGGCGCGTGGATTCGAGGGTGGTTTTGATTTATTTTTAAGCTCGGAGGAGAAAATCTGCAGCAATGCAGAGCTGCAGTCGGTTGAATAAAAGATTCAGCTCCAATTGCCATGATAAAGCGCTGCTTCATGCATGAAATGGATGGGCCCAGCTTCACAGTTTCAAGATGCCTCATCAGCTGTGTGGGTGCAGAGAAGTAGAACTAACTCGCAGGAGACATCGGTGAGCTCAGAGGTGGACAGGGGGGCGGCTGTGAAGTGGCTGTGCCGCAGATGTTTTAAGCCCAAGAGGCTCAGTTGTTTAGGCCACAGTGCCACCTGCGTGTAAACAATACAGGTTTTTAGTTTAGATATGCCATAGGGGCACAAGGAGAGAAGAAATCTCTAACTACAAAACTTGGAAGTGTTCTTAAACCATAGAACCAGTCTCCCCTCCCTCACCCAGTATAGCAGACAGCAAAATAGTATTTTATTGTTCATGGATCGATGGGATCTTTCATTGATTGCCCATGAGCGAGAAGCAAACCAGGCTTGCTTGAGATGCCCCGTCTCATTCTCATTTTCCTCTTCTTTGGTTTTGCTCCATCAAGTCCTATTTGTCTTTGGCCTCTCATGCTTTGCATCTGCCTTGCCAGTTTGACGAACAGCTGTGTGTGTTTTCTCAACCCGCCCTGGGCAGCCTGGTCTTCATCCTTGACAAAGTTGAGAAAAAATCTCACGAGCGTCGGTTGTCCTGGAAACGGCGATGCTTGCAAAAAGGAGCTCGCTGCAAAATCGTGGCAGTGTCTCTCATTCTTCGGATGCCTGACTTCTCCATTTCATCGCAGTCAGTTGAAGATGTGGAAGTTCTGAACTAACGACTCCATCGGTACCAGTTGCCGGAAGCCACAGGAAGGGAGTGTTCTTGGGTTCTGTGCTCGGATCCTGTTCCCCAGAGCCATCTGGCTGGCACTGTGAAAAGAAGAAGAAGAAGAAGAAGAAGAAGAGGAGGAGGAGGAGGAGTTTGGATTTGATATCCCGCTTTATCACTACCCGAAGGAGTCTCAAAGTGGCTAACATTCTCCGTTCCCTTCCTCCCCCACAACAAACACTCTGTGAGGTGAGTGGGGCTGAGAGACTTCAGAGAAGTGTAACTGGCCCAAGGTCACCCAGCAGCTGCATGTGGAGGAGTGGGGAAGCGAACCTGGTTCACCAGATTACAAGACTACCGCTCTTAACCACCAAGGATGCTGCACTAGATGGGCCACGGGTATGATCCAGCAGGCTGTTCTTATGTTCTTATCTGCACAGTATGTTTGAAGCAGTACCGTACCACTTTAAACAGTCTTGGCTTGCCTTCCCCTGAAGAATTCTGGGAAGTGTAGTCTGTTAAAGGAGCTGAGAGTTGTTGGGAGAACCCTGTTCCTCTCAATGAGTTACAATTCCCAGAGTTCCCTGCAAAGACTGATTGTTAAGCGATTCTGGAAATTGTAGCTCTTTGAGAAGAGTAGATGTCTCCTTATAACTCTTAAGCTCCTTTAACTGACTACAGTTCCCAGGATTCTTTGGGGCAGAAACTGTAACTGTTTCAAATAGTATGATAGTGCAGGTGGCGCCACTCTCTGGTGGTGAGCAGAAGCAAAAACTGGGTGGAGCGACGCATATGAGTTTTCCTTTCGTACGGCTGGCTAGTTCCTATGCACACCCATGCACCCTTCTCTATTCCCCATCAAGGCAAGCAAGAGCCATTATCAGAATTCAAGGACACACTTAATCCAGGGGAAAACATCCAAGGAAGGTACAATGCAGAGCTGCTGAAGGGAGTGGCTAGGGAGGGCCTGGGGCAACCCAATCAAATGAGAGGCAAGTAAGTAAAAGACGCTTGCTTCTTGGGAGAAAAGCAATGGCAAACCAAGACAGCATCTTAAAGCAGAGACATCACCTTGCCAACAAAGGTCCGTATAGTTAAAGCTATGGCTTCCCCAGTAGTGATGTATGGAAGTGAGAGCTGGACCATAAAGAAGGCTGACTGCTAAAGAATTGATGCTTTTGAATTATGGTGCTGGACGAGAGTCTTGAGAGTCCCATGAACTGCAAGAAGATCAAATCTATCCATTCTTAAGGAAATCAGCCCTGAGTGCTCACTGGAAGGACAGATCGTGAAGCTGAGGCTCCAATACTTTGGCCACCTCATGAGAAGAGAAGACTCCCTGGAAAAGACCCTGGTGGTGGGAAAGATTGAAGGCACAAGGAGAAGCAGAGGACGAGATGGTTGGGCAGTGTTCTTGAAGCTACTAACATGAGTTTGACCAAACTGTGGGAGGCCGTGGGAGACAGGAGTGCCTGGCGTGCTCTGGTCCATGGGGTTACGAAGAGTCGGACACGACTAAACAACAACAAAGGTGACTATAATCACCTGAGCCATTAGGGATGGAGATGGATGTGCCATTTGGGATGGACATTGTTATAGAAGTGACCAACATGAATTTGACAAAACTCCAGGAGGCAGTGGAAGACAGGAGTGCCTGGTGTGCTCTCGTCCATGGGGTCATGAAGAGTGAGACACAACTAAATAACAACAAGTAAGTAAGTAAGTAAGTAAGTGAATGGGAGTGTAGCTCAGGAAGAGTCCTGAGGGCCAGATGGAGGGGCTTGCAAGGGATGCGTTAGGCTCCTGGACTTGAGAGTCTCCCCACCCTCACAGGAGATGAAGACCAATGCTATGTAGGATCGTTTATATCTATCTATTTGTGCATGTGTTATTCTCAACACTTTCTTCCCCAAGTCTGCTCCACTTCTCTTTTCTTCCTTTTGGACTTCTTTGATTTCTTTATTGTAATATATGCAATCATATAATCAATGATCACTGAGTATCACGTGCTTTGTTATATCACATTTGAGGTAGGTTCAACAAATAGTCTGTTTTAAAAGAGAGGGAATTGCTCATTCAGTTCACTGGTAGTATTTTCCAGGGGCGGTCAGTTGGCTTTCAGCTCCCATCTCTCACATTTTTGTACAAGATTATGCTTTATCTACACAATTTTGCAAAGCATTTGCAAGGCATCCCCAATACAAAGCGCTTTTGTATGTTACTTCCACTAACAGAGGCATTTTTGAAGCACACTCTTCCCTAATATAGACTTCGTCTTTTTAACACATTGCATTTAGAAGGATTGACCTGAGGTGGTGTCTTCCAGATGTTACTGGACTCCAACTCCCATCAGCCCCAGCCAGCACAGCCAGTGGTCAGGGATGATGGAAGTTGTAGTATCTGGAGTGACACCCGGAAGACACCATGTGGGCAACCCTTTCAGCAGTCCTGCAAGAAGGTACTGCAGCTGATTCATTGCTTCCGCGTTGCGAGATCATTTCAGAAAGCTGAAAGCTGACCCCAGAAACTGACATCTACTCACATGCCTGTATCTCGGTGTCTGAATTGCTGAAAGCTGTGGTCTGTCATCTTGATAAATGGTTGTTATTCCTAGAAAAACAGACAATAGGACGAGGCGAGTCTAGAGTCTGCCAGTTCATGTTCCCGATAAAATATAGGGTAGCCTGGCTGGCAGCAGGAAAGCAAGATGATGATGTCTGGGATAGCTCTGTCAGCAGAGCAATGAGACTCTTAACCTTAGGGTCGTGGGTTCAAGCCCCGAGTTGGGGAAAAAAGATTCCTGCTTTGCATGATGTTGGACTAGATGACCCTTTTTGTCCCTTCCAACTCTATGATTCTCTGTTTCTATAGGTAAAGGGACCCCTGACAATTAGGTCCAGTTGTGACTGACTCTGGGGTTGTGGCGCTCATCTCGCTTTATTGGCCGAGGGAGCCGGTGTACAGCTTCCAGGTCATGCGGCCAGCATGACTAAGCCGCTTCTGGCAAATCAGAGCAGCGCACGGAAACGCCGTTTACCTTCCCACTGAAGCGGTACCTATTTATGTACTTGCACTTTGATGTACTTTTGAACTGCTCAATTGGCAGGAGCAGGGAAAGAGCAATGGGAGCTCACCCCGTCGCGGGGATTCGAACCGCCGACGCTCCGATCGGCAAGTCCTAGGCTCAGTGGTTTAACCCACAGCGCCACCCACATCTGATTCTATAAGAAGCTACTAATAGGGAGTCACTGTGGGAGCCCACGCAACTCAGAAGGGAGGTGAAAACTGGGGTTCTCCAGACATTGTCCAGCAACAGATCCCATCACCCCTGGCTATTTTCTGGGGCTGGTTGTGGTTGGAGACCTGCAATATCTGAAATGCCCCAGCGTCCCGATCCCTGGTCTATACTTGATAGTCAGGATCAATCCACACAACAATAGGGCTGGGCGATATATTGATATATTATCCAAAACCAGTTTGAAGTCAATGTCGTAGTTTCTGACCTGGCACGATCATGATGTGTATGTTTGTTTGTGTGTGCTATGCAAAAATCACAATGCAGGAAAAAACGTGAAGCCAGCCAATGCTGCTCTCGATTTCTGCTCTGTTAACTCTGCCAGTTCAGCTCTCCCCTGCCTTCTGCAGGGGGGAAAGACATGAAGCCAGCCTTTACATAAAGGTAAAGGTAAAGGGACCCCTGAATGTTAAGTCTACTTGCGGACGACTCTGGGGTTGTGGCACTCATCTCACTTTACTGGCCGAGGGAGCCGGCGTACAGCTTCCGGGTCATGTGGCCAGCATGACTAAGCCGCTTCTGGTGAACCAGAACAGTGCACAGAAACTGCATTTACCTTCCCACCGGAGTGGTACCTATTTATCTACTTGCACTTTGATGTGCTTTCGAATTGCTAGGTTGGCAGGAGCAGGGACCGAGCAACGGGAGCTCACCCCGTCGCGGGGATTCGAACCGCCGACCTTCTGGTCGGCAAGCCCTAGGCTCTGTGGTTTAGACCACAGCGCCACCTGCGCCCCTTAGCCTCTACATAGTTCCATCCTTATTTCAGACATCATGATATATCAGTATATCGTGATGCTGGAAACCCAGCCCTAAACAGCAACAGTAACAACAAAATTGTACTGCGTGCTCCTCTGAAAATTCTTACAAGCTTCAGCTTCATCTTTTCATGTGATGCAGTTTCTCAGCACTCTATATTGTATGCCTTGGTTTCTTTGAGAAGCCTGATTAGCGATGTTGCAGGGGTGCTTTTTAAGCTTTGTGTGAGCACTAATTGGTACCCTGGACTTGTACTAAAAATAGATTGAAGTTTGAAACCAATCTAATATAGTGCAGCCAACACTGTGAGTCAATTCAGAACTCCTGGGGGAATAAAACAGATTTTTCCTAGAGTTCCCTCAAAACTCTTGTAATCGGTAAGCCCTTTACGAACCAGCTGAGCCGTCTGAAGTTCACCCATCGCTGCTTCTGGTCTGTCACTTTCCTTGCAGACAACTTGTTTGACCTTGGCTTTGCCCCAAGAGTAAAAAAAACCTAACAAACCAGACTTCCAAATGCCTTGGCTTTCAGCTGGCAAATTTACATTCACTGTAATGGGAGGCATAAACTTGTCTTTCGCTTTTTGATGTTGGCAAACTCGAAGTGTCTAACCTGTTAAGGACTCGACTGTGATGTGTGATGTGTTGTGATGGGGGTGAAGCAATTTCGGCGCCGTTAGCAGAAGCCCGGAAGAGTGCGAGCTGCCATTTCCCTCGCCTCCTTCAGTTTGCGTTTCAGAACCAGCCTTGGCTTTCGCTCTTCTGCAGGTAGACTTTTATGTGTGACTTTTTAATAAGGATACGATATAAAAAAATCCCTGCATCGTGGCCTGATCTCCGCAGAGAAATGTCATTGGCTTAGATATATTCAAGCATTATAGCACCTAAGTCTGCTTGATGCAATGCAGTGGGCCTTTTGATCTCCCCCCCCCCCTTCTGCGCCAGAAGGAATGATTAAATAAAAGGGCAATGTGTTCCCTAAGTAGTGTTTTGATTTGCAGCGTGTTGCTAAGAAGGGTCACCTCTTTGCTTAGCCTTGGGCAGAAATAACGTTTTGTTTTTCTCCTGATCAGTTAACGCTGCCCAAACCAGGGAAAGCAAAATTACTTTTGCACCTTTCGCTTTGTCTCATGGGAACCTGCAGCCTCAGTCCTACTGCGGCGGTAGAAGTTCTTATAGACTGTAGCACCGCTTGTGTTTTGCAAGTATATAATCCTAGGTACATGGAATCTGTAAACTGGAGAGCAATGCTTGAGTGGGAAGGAACTAACTAACCATTTTGCTAGCACAGCTGTCACCAACTTGGTGTCCTCCAGATAGGAAGACTTGGGCTAATTTGGAGGGCACCAGGTTGTTAAAGACTGTGCTAAGAGATAAAAAAAGCATATGTGAAAGTTTGTGTCTGGGCACAACTCAGAGGGTAGGTTTTAACCTTTCAGGTCCTTAATGGTGTGGGGTCAGGTTTCCTGCATTCATATTTAGAGGCCCTTTGGGTGTTCCTGCAATGTGATATTTGCTGGGTGGTTACTGCAGAGAGAGCCTTTTTGGTGGTGACACCCTGGCTGTGGAATGCCCTCTCCAAAGAGTTTCATGGGATCCCTCTTTAGTAGTCTTTTTGGTGGCAGGTTAAGACTTTTTATATTGTTGGTTGAAAATTTACTTTTTTTAATCTATAAAAACATTTTATAAATATTTCTGTAAATGAATATATTACAATCACGCTATTCTTATAGAACTTACTATATTTCCCAGTTTCACTTTGTTATAAGCTTGAGAGTGGGTGGTATTCAACTACTGTGTCCCATCAGTGCAAAATTTCCTCTTGTACTTGGGATCAGGATGAAGAGACAGTGGATGAAGTTTGGCAGAATTTTATTTTTTTAAAAAAATATTTATTTAGAGAAGTATTGTAAATTAATGACTGTTAGGAAAATCTTGGAATGAAACTATTAGGCCTTAGTAGAAATGTTATAAGGAGTTATGTACAAATAATTTTTTTAATGCTAAGGTTTTTTCTTTTTAGGGTAAGATAAGGTTAAAATAAATTAAGATAATTAAAGGATAGAATATAGTGAAAGATGGAAAGGATTTGCTGAGATAATTAATAATTAGAATACAAAAGAGGGAGGTGTGAGGAGGTCAAGGAAGACCTCCAAGATAAGAATATGGAATTATTGGATTTGTTTTTAAATTTATTCTTTTTGTTTTTGATGTTGGTGTATTGTATTCTCTCTTTTTTATTGATTTGTATTGTTAATTCTGCTTTTTCGCTTTTCTTGTTTTTCTTTCTTTCTTTTCTCTTGTAGCTCTAAATTCCCAATAATTTTTTTTTTTTAAATTCCTCTTGGACTAAAGAGGTCTCCCATCTTTCATACCTTTCATACCATTCTCGTATCTTCTCTAGAGGGTTAGGGAACCCCTATAGCAGAGTTACAGGTAGGTAGCCATGTTGGTCTGCCGTTGTTGATACAAAATAATTTTTTTTCCTTCCAGTAGCACCTTAGAGACCAACTAAGTTTGTTATTGGTATGAGCTTTCATGTGCATGTGAAATGTATCTTTGAATTCACTATTATTATTCTCCGCTGTGCTTTCCCCTTTTTAATGATGCATTATACTGTATATTATGGCTCATATGGCCATTGTTCTGTTGTTGTTGTGGGCTGACCAGATGCCCTGATTATCGAGTGGCAAATAAATACTGTTAATACACAAACTGCTACCTCTTGGAAGTGCGGCTGTTAAACAGCTCGTTGAAGGAAGTTGCTGTGGAGGAGATTCTAGGTCACAAGCAAACTTCACTTCTGGAAAGTGTAAATTTAGAAACTCATTAAATGGTGTCCTTGTGGGGTAGACATAGTTAAAACATCTTTAGGCGCTTGGAGAGGGGGTAGACTTTTGTTTGATGTGAGAGCGAAATCATGGGCCATGGCAGAAATCTGGGGGTTTGGGGAAAAGTCCCTGTGAACTACAAAGGGTCTTGTTTCCACTGGATCGTCCTTTCCCTCCAAATTTCTTAATTTTCAAGCAGATGAGGATCATGGTTATAGAGTTGGAAGTGACCACGGGGGTCCTCTAGACCAGTGTTCCCCAACCTTGGGCCTCCAGCTGTTTTTGGACTACAATTCCCATCATCCTTGACCACTGGTCTTGCTAGCGAGGGATGATGGGAGTTGTAGTCCAAAAACAGCTGGAGGCCCAAGGTTGGGGAACACTGCTCTAGACCAACCCCCTGCAATGCAGGAATCTTTGCACATTGTGGGGCTCAAACTCACAACCCTGAGATTAAGAGCTACCAACTGAGCTAAGTTGCCCTTTCTTGTACTTACCGTATTTTTCGCTCCATAAGACACACCTTTTTCCTCCTAAAAAGGAAAGGGAAATGTCTGTGCGTCTTACGGAGTGAATGTGTGGTCGATCGCTGGCCCCCTTTCTGGCTCCGCCCCCTTGCCCAGGCCTCCATTGCGGAATGTTCTGCAGGCGGAGGCTGTTTGTTTCCCCAGAGACATGTGACTGGCTGACTAGATTATCTGTCTGGAAAGAAGCTGTAGAACTGTGAGTTGAAACCCCCCAAAACAGGATTGTTTTCCCTTTGCAAACTAAGCTCAACAACTTTGAGCTGATCCTCAAAAAAGGGGCTTTTCCCCTTTGCAAAAGAAGCTGCACAACTGTGAGCTGACCCCCCCCCCCCAAACGGGGCTTTCCTCCTCTAAAAACTAGGTGCGTTTTATGGTCAGGTGCGTCTTATGGAGTGAAAAATACTAAAATAGGGCTTTGTGGTGGTCATAAAGCACTGGGGAAGTATCTGGTATGTTTGAAGGGTAGCAGTTTTGAAAAGGTCCGGTTAAAAACTTGTCACATTGCTTGGCCAAAGGTCAGCCAGTGTGGTGTAGTGGTTAAGAGCGGTGTACTCGTAATCTGGTGAACTGGGTTCGATTCCCTGCTCCTCCACATGCAGCTGCTGGGTGACCTTGGGCCAGTCACACTTCTCTGTAGTCTCTCAGCCTCACTCACCTCACAGGGTGTTTGTTGTGGGGGAGGAAGGGAAAAGGAGATTGTGAGCCACTTTGAGACTCCTTAAGGGGAGTGAAAGGCGGGGTATCAAGTCCAAACTCCTCCTCCTCCTCTTCCTCCTCCTCTTCTTCCTCTTCCTCAGAGCAGTATCATGAGGTGCCACAGGCAGACAGGGGAAGAATCTAGCCATCCCCCCTTCTCTTATTTCCAGCTTTCCTCTTGCATCAGTCTCGCTCCCCCTGCTCTCCAATTCCTTCCCCTTTGCGCAAGGCTCTTCGGTGTGATATTCTGAGCCAATGCGACTCTACGGAATCTTCGCAGACACGTCAAGAGGAAAGTGACAGCAACACAATCGGATAAGCTGCGTCTTCGAAGGAAGCAGAAGCTTGGTTTGGTGTTGCAAAAACATAGGGTGGTGGTGGGAGACGAGGATCAGCCTGCAGTATGGAAGAAGTGGTTTGCTGAGGAGCAGATGCAACCCTGGATGACATGGATGTTCTTTCAAATAACGGCATCTGCATTTAGTTTAGCACGACACCAGAAATCCTGTTCGATTTGCCGTGGCCCGAGGCAAAGCGTTGTGTTAATTTCTCTTCCGAATTATCGTTAGCTTTTCATTCTCATTAAATGGGGAACATATATGTATCCATTCATTTATGTTTGCTGTGTTTCATACAGTTGTTATGTTACTTGGCTCAGGGTGTGAGTTAGTCTGGTGTAGTGGTTAAGAGATGTGGACTCGTAATCTGGTGAACCGGGTTCGATTCCCCGCTCCTCCACATGCAGCTGCTGGGTGACCTTGGGCTAGTCATACTTCTCTGAAGTCTCTCAGCCTCACTCACCTCACAGAGTGTTTGTTGTGGGGGAGGAAGGAAAAGGAGAATGTTAGCCGCTTTGAGACTCCTTCGGGTAGTGATAAAGCGGGATATCAAATCCAAACTCTTTTTCTCTTCTTCTTTTGTCACTCCTGGTCCAATGAATGAGATAGATTCTCTAAAACGAGTTTTTCATCCTCATGCTTCACAATGGCTTTCCCCCCAAATCCTCTTTGACATTACACTGCGTGTCATTCAGTCTGAGGGGTTATTGAGTGAATCTATCTATTTCCAGTCCAACTTACTTTCACGTGGGCTTTTCCATGGGCCCATCCTGTATTAATCCACTTCCCCCCCTTCAAAATATGCATGAAAATCCACATATTATAACAGTACGTTTTTCATGTTTCATAATTTCATAGTTAGGTAATTCAGTTCACATTTAAAGGCGAGCCTAACTCGCACTTTCTGAAAAAATAGTGAACTGAAACACAGCCGCACTTCAAAATGTACACTCCAAATCTTGCAGTGCAGTTCTCGAGCCAATATATAAATCCATTATCTAGGTTAAAGTGTGCATAAAAATGTATCTATTAGTTAGGCATAATAAAATATATTAGGGAAAATTGCTTTGTAAATATGTATGTATTGGGCAGAATTGCATATAAATATGCTTACATTAGGAGAAATTTGCACTAAAATGCTGGTGAATTTTCAGTAGGTCTTTAATCCACTCCCCACCCCCAAATGAAGCAGAAATGTGGAGAAGTGAACTTAAAGATGAGAGGAACAGCAATTGTCCATTCCTTCTCACAGTATTTTGAACCCGAATCTATTCATCCTTGCCATGAAACAGCTGAAGCTTTTAATCACAGATTGAAATCTCGCTTAGCTGAACAAAGAAATAAGAGTGTGGTTTGGGACATGATGCTCCGAACGGCATTTGAACCCCTCTTGCATTTTGAGAGTCACGTGTGAGAGTGCTGTTAATGCGAGAGAAGAATCATGAAGAAAATGCAAAATTACATCCCAGTTTGCTTGTGTGCACTCTTACCCAGCTGTATCAGGTCCATTGGCCATTAAGGTGGCCAACTAACTTTTTCCTCAGAGGCTGGAAGACAACAGCTCATGAGGGCACAATTCTTGTGGAGACAGGAAAGAGAGCGAGAGAAAAGAAATTGGTGAAGGAAGAAGGAGTTGACAGATTGCATGGGCAGACTTCAGACTTGCAGAAATCTACTTTATTTTTCAAGTGGAACCCAGAGGTATGCCAGCTTGAGCCAGGGTGCAGACCAGTGGCTCAGCCAGCCAAATATTTGCTAAGAATTAAAGAATAGGGTCCCTCTGAGCACATGCTAGGAAATTTGTGGTCGGTACCAAATCCAAGCTCACGGATCCATAGGAACCAACTCCTAGTGGCTGAAGGGTCTTTGAGCCCCCCAATAAAATATTAGAGGGGACTGGGGCTCCCCAAAGTTGATGGGCATTGCCATTCAAATGGTGTGCCTGCACCCCACCATGTGATTAATTATGTGGGGTTTACTTGCCCTTCCCAATATTTTTTTCCAAGGTGAAACCCCTGCACAGATCCATTAAAAAGTCTGCTCCATGTTTTCTGTTAAGTGTTCTTTCCCACCATTTTTTTCTGGAGGGAAAGCTTTTTCTGCTGTTACTGCTGTAGTTAACACAACTTGGAGTTGGAAACTCTTTTCTGGTCTGCTTAAAATTGCCCAGAGATCTACAGCAGATCCCGATTTACCGCTGCTGTTCTTTCTCATTTGAAGAAAAACAACATTTCCCTTCCCATTTGTATCCAGAACAGTGAGGTGTTTTGTCTTTCTGGGCGGGAGGTACTTTGGTTGTCCTGTTCCTGGTCAAAGGTCAACGAGTAATTGAAGCTCGCACGGCTCGGTTGCTGAAATTACTATCATTGCCTCCATTAAACCTGGATTGTCCCCAGTACAGATTGTTGCAATAGGAGGTGGCAACGTTGGGATTATAGAAACGGAGTGCCGAAAAGAAGAAGAAAACGGTTGTTTTTTTTTTTTTGGGGGGGGGGGGAGAATCTTTGCATTATAAGACCTGTTCCAATTGTTGTTGTTGTTTAGTCGTTTAGTCGTGTCCGACTCTTCGTGACCCCATGGACCAGAGCATGCCAGGCACTCCTGTCTTCCACTGCCACCTGCAGTTTGGTCAAACTTATGCTGGTAGCTTCGAGAACACTGTCCAACCATCTCGTCCTCTGTCGTCCCCTTCTCCTTGTGCCCTCCATCTTTCCCAACAACAGGGTCTTTTCCAGAGAGTCTTCTCTTCTCATGAGGTGGCCAAAGTATTGGAGTCTCAGCTTCACAATCTGTCCTTCCAGTGAGCACTCAAGGCTGATTTCCTTCAGAATGGATAGGTTTGATCTTCTTGCAGTCCATGGGACTCTCAAGAGTCTCCTCCAGCACCAGAATTCAAAAGCATCAATTCTTCGGCGATCAGCCTTCTTTATGGTCCAGCTCTCACTTCCATACATCACTACTGGGAAAACCATAGCTTTAACTATTCGGACCTTTGTTGGCAAGTTGATGCCTCTGCTTTTTAAGATGCTGTCTAGGTTTGTCATTGAGAAACAGAGTACCAAAAAGAAGAAGAAAATGGTTGTGTGTGTGTGTTTTGTGGGGAGAATCTTTGGATTACAAGACCTGTTCCAAAGGTTGTTGCAATTGTGGGAAGCCTTGCCTCTCTATATTGGTTGAGCATAACTAGAATTCCCTGCCTATCTAGTCCGGCTTCCTGCTCTCACAGTGGCCAACTAAGATGCCTCTGGGAAGCCTATAAGCAGGACACAAGTCCCATAGCACTCTCGCTGCCCACGTTCCCCAGAAAGCTGTTTCCAATTTCGGATGTAACAGAACCATATAACTGGTCACCTCGAAGCCAAATGTTGCTCATGCCTTAATGTACATGACTCATACTCTCCAAGTGTCCCATTTTAACCAGGACATCACTGGCTCCCAGTATGGTTCCGAGAACAATTCAAAGTGTTGGTGCAGACCTTTAAAGCCCTAAACAGCATCGGTCCTGTATACCTGAAGGAGCGTCTCCACCCCCATCGTTCTGCCTGGACACTGAGGTCCAGTGCCAAGGGCCTTCTGGCGGTTCCCTCATTGCGAGAAGTGAGGTTACAGGGAACCAGACAGAGGGCCTTCTCAGTAGTGGCACCTGCCCTGTGGAACACCCTCCTACCAGATGTCAAAGAGAAAAACAGCTATCAGACTTTTAGAAGACATCTGAAGGCAGCCCTGTTTAGGGAAGCTTTTAATGTTTAATAGGTTATTGTATTTTAATATTTTGTTGGAAGCCACCCGGAGTGTTATATGGTGTTGGCGGCCGCTCCCAGTCACCAGTCTAGCTGCCGCATTCTGGATTAGTTGTAGTTTCCGGGTCACCTTCAAAGGTAGCCCCACATAGAGCACATTGCAGTGGTCCAAGGAAGAGATAACTAGAGCATGCACCACTCTGGCGAGACAGTCCGCGGGCAGGTAGGGTCATTATAATGAACTAGATGACCCTTGTGTTCCCTTCCAATGCTACAATTCTGTGATTCTGCGACTCACCAGGGCCAGTTTGCATCACTTTAATTCACTCCTGTTTGCCTAGAAAATGATGATTAGAAAACGTAGTGTGCTGCAGTGGGGGATGCCATTACGGTGAGGCCAAATCACATCCCCTGCCTTAGAGGCTGGGCCACCCACTCTCTCTCTTTTTCTTTTTTCTTTTGTATTTTTTTTTAAAATATAATTTTTATTCCATTTACAATTAAAACAAATTAATACAATTCGTACAATTTTTACATTCGTTCTCTTTTTTTTTTACTTCCCTCAACTTGGCTGGTACTCCTTCCCTTCTTACTTTCTTACACATTTCTAAGATCTCACCTAATTTTTATAAATTAATTCTTGTTTCACTCAAATTCTGACCTTTCTTTTTTACAAAGCTTCATTAATGGTTACAATTGTTATTTGTTTTTCACTTAGATTATGCATATATTCTGAAAACTTTTCCCATTCTTCAATAAATCTCTGGTCTCGTCGATTTCGAATTCTTCCTGTCATTCTATCAATTTCTGCAAAGTCCATCATCTTCATTCTCCATTCTTCCAGTGTAGGTAACTCTTCTTGCTTCCATTTCTGAGCTATCAGGATTCTCGCTGCTGTCACTGCATATAAGAATAATTTCCTATCTTTCTTGTTGGGCCACCCACTCTCATTGAGTAGGAACTCGGGCGAAGAAGGAGCACATCTCTCTGCATGTATTGCATTGTGCTCCCCGCTTGACAGATCCTTGCAATATATTAGCATCCACTCTCCGTTCCAGTTTTCACGCTAGCAAATGCTAAAGAGGAATGACAATATTAATACTAGAGGCATTTGATTGACAGTGCTCCTGTTGACAAGGAATTTGCTGGAATAAAGACAATACGTGGAAACTTCACTTAGGATTTTAAAGCACAAATTGGATGTTAAAACGTCACTCACGGAAGCCCATCATTCAAAAGCTGGTTTGGGATTTTTTGTTTTGTTTTGTTTCTCTTTAGATTGATTGCCCTCTTAATCTTTACAGTCATCACAATAACATTTTCATCTTTTGAACATTTACATGGGAACATTTCCTCTATGTGAGTCCCCCACCCCTACCCCAAAACACAAAAATTTAGTTTGTATTGAATTGGCAAACACATCCGAGAGTGTATTGCTTTTTTGACAGCAAATCATCACGTCCGAATAAAAGGTCATGCTTGTTTATCGAGCAGTTGTGCAAACATTCAAAGGGGATGGAGACACAACTGCCCGCTACTCTTGGAAATCGCTTCTGGGAAATTTATATTCTAGACTAGAGAGATGGAATTCTGTGATCAGCAAATGCAAATTTGGGAACTGATTATTATTATTTTGAAAATTTGCAACGACTGTATAGAGGCAGAGGACTACAAACTGCAACCCATAAGGATGGGGATGAATTGTAGGGAAAAGAAACCCTGAATACTTAAAAGGCTTCACTTAGGGATCTGCAGAGTTTGCGCATCATGCGTGACAGACCTCAGCAACTCAGCATGTTGGCTAATCTACTTTATTTACATATTTACACATGGAGTGCTGCAACATGGCTCCCTCTCTTTCTAGCATCAGACAGCAAAGAGAGAATGAACAAAGGACAATTGTCACGGAACACAGTAACACAAACATCCTGTCTCCGTCACTTCCCACTCTGTGGAGTCAAAACATATACCATCATGTGATAGACAAAAATCCCATGACTGCAATCATAGATCAGGAATTCTAACACTAACCACTACCTCATGAGAAGAGAAGACTCCCTGGAAAAGACCCTGATGCTGGGAAAGATGGAGGGCACAAGGAGAAGGGGGCGACAGAGGACGAGATGGTTGGACAGTGTTCTCGGAGCTACCATCATGAGTTTGACCAAACTGCGGGAGGCAGGGGAAGACAGGAGTGCCTGGCGTGCTCTGGTCTATAGGGTCACAAAGGGCTCCTGAAGGTAGGAGTCTATCAACTGATGAAGATGATCATCCAAATGTCATAGACCAAATGGAGCAAACAGCACGCAGACCTGGTGGTGGGAGGAAAAAATCCTTAAATAAGAGACACGGGGGAATGATTAATGGACTTCAATGTCTGTACACTAATGCGCAAAGCATGGGAAATAAACAAGATGAGCTTGAGCTCTTGGTACAGCAAACTAAATATGACATAATAGGCATCACTGAAACCTGGTGGGATAAGTCCCACGATTGGAATGTAATAATGGAGGGATACAATCTATTTCAGAGAAACAGACCAGACAAGAAAGGAGGAGGAGTGGCATTATATGTCAGGGATGTGTATACCTGTGAAGAGATCCAAGATTTAGAACCTCAAAGCCAAAGTGAGAGCATTTGGGTCAAAATTAAGGGAGAGAAGAATAACAGTGACCTCATTGTGGGAGTTTACTATAGATCCCCAAGCCAAACGGAGGACATAGATGATGCCTTCCTGGAACAGATGGCCAAGCATGCAAAAGGAAGGGAGATAGTAGTAATGGGGAACTTCAATTACCCGGATATTTGTTGGATGTCAAACTCAGCCAAGAGCATAAGGTCAAACAGATTCCTCACTGGCCTTGCAGACAACTTCATTGTCCAGAAAGTGGGAGAAGCAACAAGAAGAACAGCCATTTTAGATCTGGTCCTAACCAATGCTGATGACATGGTTAGTGGGGTAGAAGTGGAAGGATCATTAGGCGCGAGTGATCATGCTCTTCTGAAGTTTACTATACAGCGGAAAGGAGCAGCCAAGCATACTAGGACTCAATTTCTTGACTTTAAGAAAGCCGACTTCATAAAACTTAGGGAAGTGCTGGGTGAGATCCCATGGACAGTAATACTAAAAGGAAAGGGAGTTCATGATGGCTGGGAGTTTGTTAAGAGGGAGATAGTAAAAGCACAACTTCAGGCAATACCAATGAGACGGAAACATGGAAGGTGCCTAAAGAAGCCAGGGTGGCTATCTAAAGAACTTCTAACTGAGTTAAGATTAAAAAAGGATGTGTACAAAAAATGGAAAAGGGGGGAAACCACCAAAGAGGAATTCAAACAAATAGCCAGCACATGTAGACACAAAGTCAGAAAAGCTAAGGCACAGAACGAACTCAGGCTTGCTAGAGAGGTTAAAAGCAACAAAAAAGGCTTTTATGGGTATGTTCATAGCAAAAGGAAGAACAAAGAAACAGTGGGGTCACTCAGAGGAGAAGATGGAGAAATGCAAACAGGGGACACAGAAAGGGCTGAACTCCTCAATGCCTTCTTTGCCTCAGTCTTCTCCGATAAAGAAAACAATGCCCGACCTGAAGAATTTGGAGCAAATGATTCAGCAGAGAAAACACAGCCCAGAATAACTAAGGAGATAGTACAAGAATATTTGGCTAGTTTAGATGTATTCAAGTCTCCAGGGCCAGATGAACTGCATCCAAGAGTATTAAAAGAACTGGCAGATGTGATCTCAGAACCACTGGCAGTCATCTTTGAGAATTCCTGGAGAACAGGCGAAGTCCCGGCAGACTGGAGGAGGGCAAATGTTGTCCCTATTTTCAAAAGGGGGGAAAGAGAGGACCCAAATAATTACCGCCCAGTCAGTCTGACATCAATACCAGGGAAGATTCTGGAGCAGATCATTAAGCAAACAGTCTGTGAACACCTAGAAAGGAATGCTGTGATCACCAATAGTCAGCATGGATTTCTGAAAAATAAGTCATGTCAGACTAACCTGATCTCTTTTTATGACAGAATTACAAGCCTGGTAGATGAAGGGAACGCAGTGGATGTAGCCTACCTTGATTTCAGCAAGGCATTTGACAAGGTGCCCCATGATATTCTTGTAAAGAAGCTGGTAAAATGCGGTCTTGACTATGCTACCACTCAGTGGATTTGTAACTGGCTGACTGACCGGACCCAAAGGGTGCTCATCAATGGTTCCTCTTCATCCTGGAGAAGAGTGACTAGTGGGGTGCCACAGGGTTCTGTCTTGGGCCCGGTCTTATTCAACATCTTTATCAACGACTTGGAGGATGGACTGAAGGGCATCCTGATCAAATTTGCAGATGACACCAAACTGGGAGGGGTGGCTAACACCCCAGAGGACAGGATCACACTTCAAAATGACCTTGACAGATTAGAGAACTGGGCCAAAACAAACAAGATGAACTTTAACAGGGAGAAATGTAAAGTATTGCACTTGGGCAAAAAAAATGAGAGGCACAAATACAAGATGGGTGACACCTGGCTTGAGAGCAGTACATGTGAAAAGGATCTAGGAGTCTTGGTTGACCACAAGCTTGACATGAGCCAACAGTGTGACGCGGCAGCTAAAAAAGCCAATGCAATTCTGGGCTGCATCAATAGGAGTATAGCATCTAGATCAAGGGAAGTAATAGTGCCACTATATTCTGCTCTGGTCAGACCTCACCTGGAGTACTGTGTCCAGTTCTGGGCACCACAGTTCAAGAAGGACACTGACGAACTGGAATGTGTCCAGAGGAGCGCAACCAAAATGGTCAAAGGCCTGGAAATGATGCCTTATGAGGAATGGCTAAGGGAGCTGGGCATGTTTAGCCTGGAGAAGAGGAGGGTAAGGGGTGATATGATAGCCATGTTCAAATATATAAAAGGATGTCACATAGAGGAGGGAGAAAGGTTGTTTTCTGCTGCTCCAGAGAAGTGGACACAGAGCAATGGATCCAAACTACAAGAAAGAAGATTCCACCTAAACATTAGGAAGAACTTCCTGACAATAAGAGCTGTTCGACAGTGGAATTTGCTGCCAAGGAGTGTGGCGGAGTCTCCTTCTTTGGAGGTCTTTAAGCAGAGGCTTGACAACCATATGTCAGGAGTGGTCTGATGGTGTTTCCTGCTTGGCAGGGGGTTGGACTCGATGACCCTTGTGGTCTCTTCCAACTCTATGATTCTATGAAAGAGTCGGACACGACTAAACAACAACAACAACAAAACTAGAGTAGTTAATAATGAGCAAGAGATATTCTTTATCTATGTATCATGGCTTGTATTGAAAAACTTTTTTCTTGGAGTTACGAATCTTTTTGTTTCCTCACCCCTGTCCCGTTACCAGCCCAGCGGTGCAACCCGATTCTTTCCTCTTCCAAGTTGTCAGATTCTCAATTTAATACAGGCCTGGTTTATAGAGCTTTTAAACCGGTTATAAAGATCTGAAGAACTGACATTTTGAGCAAGCGCTGCCTTTTTTTATAGGCTGTGAACAAAAGGGCTAGAACAAATGCTCCGAAAGATGTATTGTGAAGGGGATCTTACAGTTGAGAAAACATGACATTCAGCAAAGCAAGGCTTTTGTCGAGGGGAAAAAAGAAATCACTGGTAATTTCCTCCTGGGATGATAAATGTAAGTGAAGGTTTACAAGGGCTTTTACCAATTGTAGGAAAGTCTACTTACCCTCCCCCCCTTTAGAGAGAAATAATATGCTTTGGAGAGTCTTCCAATATGCTTTTGAGGGGACATGGAGGGCTGGAGAGGACAGAAGAGGGAGAGAGCCAGTGTGGTGTAGTGGTTAAGAGTGGTAGACTCGTAATCTGGTGAACCGGGTTCGATTCCCCGCTCCTCCACATGCAGCTGCTTGGGTGACCTTGGGCTAGTCACACTTCTCTGAAGTCTCTCAGCCTCACTCACTTCACAGAGTGTTTGTTGTGGGGGAGGAAGGGAAAGGAGAATGTTAGCCGCTTTGAGACTCCTTAGGGTAGTGATAAAGCGGGATATCAAATCCAAACTCTTCTTCATTTGCATGCATGGAAATCCTTTCCACCAGCAGAGCTGCAGGTTAGGTATGGTGTGGTGCTTACTCTCCCACATCCCTTGAGAAGTCTCAGGGTTTTTTTAGATAATTTATTACGGTCAAAGACCAGCTCGCATAACACAATAAAAACAGCGTTCATAAAGATAAAATATACAATCAGAGCAGATTGCAGCAATAGCGCATGAGTTAAAATCGAGATATATACAGACACCCGTACAACTGAGATTTGGGCTACCATAGACATTGACTCTGAGGCACCCCAAAGGGCGACTTCAGCTTTTCCCTAGTAAGCTATTTGATTCTAGAGGATGATCTGTGCCTACATACCTGGGCGCAGAACCTGGCTACCAGCCAGGCTGTCTTGTGATCTTTGCCTAAGAGGAGAGAATTAAGTTTAGACTTGCCTGAAAGATCGGCAAGCCTCTTCAGCAAAGGTGCTACTGGTGTCTTTACAAATCTCAACATAAAAAGGACATCTAATATATATATATATATTTGGGGCTTCCTATTTCCCCTAATGGGACGCTGGTGGCGTTGTGGGTTAAACCACAGAGCCTAGGACTTGCCGATCAGAAGGTCAGCGGTTTAAATCCCTGTGATGGGGTGAGCTCCCATTGCTCGGTCCCTGCTCCTGCCACCTAGCAGTTTGAAAGCACGTCAGAGTGCAAGTAGATAAATAGGTACCGCTCCAGCGGGAAGGTAAACGACATTTCCGTGCGCTGGTCTGGTTCACCAGAAGCAGCTTAGTCATGCTGGCCACATGACCCAAAAGCTGTACGCCGGCTCCCTCAGCCGATAAAGCAAGATGAGCACTGCAACCCCAGAGTCGGCCACGACTGGACCTAATGGTCAGGGGTCCCTTTACCTTTACCTTATTTCCCCTAATGGGCAGGCGCAAAGTCTCTGTGCATACAGGACTCTTCTATAGGAGCCTCCCAGAACCGGTGAGGGCAAGGCTGAGCTTCTAGCAAGAGTGAAAGCCCTTCTTGTGATTCTGGATGCGGCTACATATCTCCCGTTTTCTATGATTTTATAATCGGGGACCCTTGTACAGTCCTGCTAAGTCTCAGTTGATATTAAACCAATGTGATGCATCAGCTGGAATAGAGGGTTTCCTTATGGCCTGGTCGCCTCAACCTGTGCCGCCACCGCACCTGCCAAGGAAACGGAAGAATATATTCATGTATGCGACAACAGCGGCAAGAGTTTTAATAGCACAAAGATGGAAGAATGAAGAAATCCCGACAAAAGAGCAGGGGCAAGGGAAACTGATGGATTATGTGGAACTGGCGAAACTAACGCATAAATTATGTGACAGGGACAACTGTGATTTTAAAGAAGAATGGGAACCTTTTACAAAGTACTTAAAGAAACAACAAAATGAACTGATCTCTTTGGCAGGTTTTGAATAAACAGACACAAACTTATTATTGGTAACATATAGACAGATAAATTGGGATGCGGGTGGCCTAGGACTTGCCAGTCAGAAGGTTGGCGGTTTGAATCCCCGCGACGGGGTGAGCTCCCGTTGCCCAGTCCCTGCTCCTGCCAACCCAGCAGTTCGAAAGCACGTCAAAGTGCAGGTAGATAAATAGGTACCACTCCAGTGGGAAGATAAACGGTGTTTCTGTGCGCTGCTCTGGTTCGCCAGAAGCGGCTTAGTCATGTTGGCCACATGGCCCGAAAGCTGTATGCCGGCTCCCTCGGCCTATAGAGTGAGATGAGCGCGCAACCCCAGAGTCGGTCACGACTGGACCTAATGGTCAGGGATCCCTTTACCTTTACCTAGACAGATAAATTAAGGATCATTACAATTTGGGAACATGCCGAGAGTAACATGTGTTTAAAAACCAGAGAGAGGAGCTGAGGGAAGTCCAGTAAGGGGTGGAAGGAAAATTTATGGGGAGGTGGGGAATGAGATTGATATGTTTTTGACAAGTTGTTATGCTGAAATGTTTAATAATAAAAAATATATTTTTAAAAACCCTGTGCCGCCACCGTCACTCAAGACAAGCAGCATCTATTGCTCACCCCCAAGCTTGATGGCAGTGGCACTGATGGGGGACGTCATCGGATCGAATCAGAAGCTGAGATGGCATTCATAATTCCGGGACTGTCTCTGGAAAATAGGGACGCTCGGAGCTTATGATTTCATCCTCTCCAGTGTGCCAGTAAAAATGGAAGGAAAATACCATCCGATGTCTGGTTTGGTGATGGCATGGGCCAGGGCCTTTGTCTGCAAAGGGTGAACTCTTCATGTTGCACAGAGCAATGTTCAGCCCCCAAAGCACGGAAGCCCCCTGGTGTT
This sequence comes from Podarcis tiliguerta, assembly GCF_965153285.1. NCBI lineage: Eukaryota > Metazoa > Chordata > Lepidosauria > Squamata > Lacertidae > Podarcis > Podarcis tiliguerta. Next base: position 10,857,981 of record NC_139536.1, on the reverse strand, counting down.
AAACGGAATAAGCACCACGGATAGAACATTTCCCAGAATCCTCTGCCTCACCAAGGGGTTCCATGGTGGACAGTATGATTCCTCAGCGGGGGAAACAGTTGCTTGAAGTAGAAACTTTAAAAATTTAAACACCAGTGCTTTAAATAAATGAGATTTGGGTGGTATTGGTGCTGGAACAGATCAGGGAAGAAATTGATGTCTAAACCTATAATTAATAATTGGCAACAGTGAACAGGAGCCATTTACTCAAGAGCCTGCCAGCAATATGGACACTGAAGAATAATGAGAGAATCTTGGCTCTTGGAAGATGCTAATTAGGTTACATCTATGCTGTGTCAGATTTTCTTCTTATTTTTTTTTTTTAATGGCTTGACCTATTTCAGAGAGAACAGAATGAGTCAGGGCAAATCTTATCCCTCTGGGCAAACAGCTAGAAATGTGGGTAAAAAAAAGAGAGAGAAGGAAAAAAACACACCACACAAATATTTGCACTTGTTCTGAATGCAGGATAAAATACAATATGGAGCAGCGGAGGCAGGTTGGCTGGTTGCCATTGGGGCTGGTGGAGCTGAAGATGTGGAGACCAGAGCCTGGCAGAGCCAACTAACTCCAATTTTGTCCCTATCTCCCTCTCTGATTTCTAGAATTGGAAGGGACCCCGAGGGTCATCTAGTCCAACCCCTGCAATGCAGGAATCTCACCTAACACATCCATGACAGGTGGTTATCCAACCTCTGCTTAAAAACCTTCAACAAAGGAGAGTCCACAACCTCCTGAGAGACAGTCTCCTCTTTTCCAGGCTAAACACACTCAGCTCTTTCAACCCTTCTTTAGAAGGCTTGGTTTCCAAGACCCTTGATCGTCTTGGGTACCCTTCTCAGCGTATATCCCATCTTGTCAATATCTTCCTTAAATTGTGGTGCCCAGAATTGGACACAGTACTCCAGGTGTGATCTGACCAAGGCAGAATAGAGCAAGGCTGGTACTTCCCTTGATCAGACACTAGACTTGTGTTGATGCAGCCTAGAATAGTGTTAGCTTCCCCCCCTTTTTTTGCTGCATCATGTGGTTGACTCATGTCAAACTTCACCAGCCACTCTGGGCGGCTTCCAACAAATACTGTAGTCTGTTAAACATTAAAAGCTTCCCTAAACAGGGCTGCCTTCAGATGTCTTCTAAAAGTCTGGTAGTTGTTGTTCTCTTTGACATCTGGTGGGAGGGCTTTCCACAGGGCGGGCGCCACTACCGAGAAGGCCCTCTGCCTGGTTCCCTGTAACTTGGCTTCTCACAGTGAGGGAATCGCCAGAAGGCTCTCAGCGCTGGACCTCAGTGTCCATGTAGAATGATGGGGGTGGGGAAGGGATTAAGGAGAAATCCCTGCATAAATCCAGAGTCCCTAAGACATCACCTTGCCAACAAAGGTCCGTATAGTAAAAGCTATGGTTTTCCCAGTAGTGATGTATGGAAGTGAGAGCTGGATCATAAAGAAGGCTGATCGCCGAAGAATTGATGCTTTAGAATTATGGTGCTGGAGGAGACTCTTGAGAGTCCCATGGACTGCAAGAAGAACAAACCTATCCATTCTGAAGGAAATCAGCCCTGAGTGCTCACTGGAAGGACAGATCCTGAAGCTGAGGCTCCAGTACTTCAGCCACCTCATGCGAAGAGAAGACTCCCTGGAAAAGACCCTGATGTTGGGAAAGATGGAGGGCACAAGGAGAAGGGGACAACAGAGGACGAGATGGTTGGATAGTGTTCTCGAAGCTACCAGCATGAGTTTGACTAAACTGCCGGAGGCAGTGGAAGACAGGAGTGCCTGGTGTGCTCTGGTCCATGGGGTCACGAAGAGTCGGACACGACTAAGCGACTAAACAACAACAAAGACAGTTGGATGGTGACTTGTATACTTCCTTCTGGCAACTCCTGGTGCCAAGCATATTGCTGTTCTTTCCTTTGGACCACATCAGCCAGGCCAAGGGGGAGGTCTTGTTGTCTGGGTGGCCCAGGACTTCCATACACACTGCCCAGGCTTGCACCCCGGAGAGGTCACAGTTTGACTTCACTCCCAGAGATGCACTCCATTGTCTCCCGAGACAGACAGATGCCAGCAACAATTAAGGTGAATAGGTGAAGCAATTTAGCTTGCCGGTGCAAGAGCAGGAGGAAAAGGGCAGATTGCAAAAGGTCTGTTTCTAGGTAATAGGGATAGGATTTTGTCTTTGCCAAAGAAAGAATAGGCAGGTATGAATAATGGAATAGGCTGAAACTGCATATTTAATGCAATATATTACTTTCCTTCCAAGGATATTGGAAACACCTTAGGTACGAGCCGACCAATGCTAAGTCCTTTTAGGTCTCATTGATTTTATTGGAAGATGGGCTGTGCAGTCCTATATTCACAAACATGGTGTAATGCTTAGAGTGTCGGATTGGGACACATGGCAGCAAAGGAGTCACACTTCCTTGTGACTCCTCAAAGCTTCGCCAGAGTTGTTTCATATGGGCTGGAGATGGATTATCCTTAGATTGGTAGGGTGGACCTCTGGAAGAAAGATGTAGAGGATTGCAGTGCTAAACCACCAAAGCTGTTATGTCTGGATGGGCTGTGCCTATGATATATATATTGTTGTTGTTTAGTCGTTTAGTCGTGTCCAACTCTTCGTGACCCAATGGACCAGAGCACGCCAGGCACTCCTGTCTTCCTCTGCCTCCCACAGTTTGGTCAAACTCATTCTGGTACCTTCAAGAACACTGTCCAACCATCTTGTCCCCTGTCTTCCCCTTCTCCTTGTGCCCTCCATCTTTCCCAGCATCAGGGTCTTTTCCAGGAAGTCTTCTCTTCTCATGAGGTGGCCAAAGTATTGGAGCCTCAGTTTCAGGATCTGTCCTTCCAGTGAGCACTCAGGGCTGATTTCCTTCAGAATGGATAGGTTTGATCTTCTTGCAGACTCTCAAGAGTCTCCTCCAGCACCATAATTCTAAAGCATCAATACTTCGGCAATCAGCCTTCTTTATGGTCCAGCTCTCGCTTCCATACATCACTACTGGGAAAACCATAGCTTTAACTATACAGGCCTTTGTTGGCAAGGTGATGTCTCTGCTTTTTAAGATGCTGTCTAATATATATGTGCAATTGTTTCATTTTTAAAAATCAAGTTGTCCTATAACCCAGTCCCAGGTCCTTGTATTGCAGCTGGTTAGAGTCTTGAATGAACTAATAAATTCTAACAGCAGGAACTTGGCTTGTGTTATGCTCACCTTACCTGCTCCCATCCCTCTGCTGGCATTCTCCACCCTCCATTTCCAAGAAGGTACCTGGAGTTTGTGCAGCAGGCAATTATTCTCTCTTTCTCTCCTCCTGCACCCCTGCAGGCTCCTTTCGTGCAAGCAAACATCTCCATTGGGGGATATCCAGCCACATTAAATTAATTTTTACATCATGTCAGGGAAAGCCGTGCAAAATGGAACTAACCAACCAGAGAATCCATCAATAAACACCTTGGCTGAGTTCCACTCTCGCTTTCCCCCCTTCTTCTAAAGAGGAGTTCGGAAGCCTCCAGGGCTACTACAGGTCCTGCTGGTAAAACCGCACCTGTGAATGATGCTCTCTGCAAAAGTACAGAAGAGAAGCTCCCCCGCCCCCCCAGCTGCACAGTCGTAAATGATCACTTGCTGCCCAAGATGGGAACCCCAAGCAGAGAGGTGCTCATCTGATATGTGTGGCTAAATGCAGCCCAGCCACCACTGACAGCCATGTGCTTGCCCTCCTCTAACCAGGACCATTTTTGTGCTGTCTGGCAATCAGGATGCTGAACCACGTGTTAGAAACTCGGATATTTTTCACGCCATAAAACGCACCTGACCATAAGACGCACCTAGTTTTTAGAGGAGGAAAACAAGAAAACAATATTCTGAATCAAATGTTGTACTAAACTATTTAATAAACAACCGGTATACAGTGGTAGCTCGGGTTAAGAACTTAATTCATTCTGGAGGTCCGTTCTTAACCTGAAACTGTTCTTAACCTGAGGTACCACTTTAGCTAATGGGGGCTCCCGCTGCCGCTGCACCGCCGCCGCACGATTTCTGTTCTCATCCTGAAGCAAAGTTCTTAACCTGAGGTACTATTTCTGGGTTAGCGGAGTCTTTAACCTGAAGCGTCTGTAACCTGAAGAACCACTGTATCACAATAAAATTTCAACCATGTAAAGTGAACAGCAGTCAACAGTGGCATTAAGAACCATCATCACTGTCATTAACAAATGAAGAGAGACTTTAAGGTTCGAGTACTCTTCTAGTCTTCTGTGAACCCCAAGACCTCATCAGTGCTAGAGTCAGAATTTATGAAGCTCAGTTGCTCACAATCGCTGACATCACTTTCTTCGCTATCTTCATATAAGATACCATCATTGTTTCCATCCAAAGCATTGCTAATGCCACATTCTTTGAATGTCTGGATGATTTCCTCCTTCACCGAGTGCCATGATGTTTTCACCCATTCACAAACTTGAGTGATAGTGGGCCTCTTCATTTGTCCAATAGGTATCCCTCCCCCCCATATCCATTGGAAGGGTTCAAACTATTATCCTCAGCCACAGGCATAGCGTCCTTAGTTTCCACCGAATCTCTTTTGTTCCAGTAGTTTTTAATGGAGTACAGAAGTTTGAGTCTCCCATCAGCTTTTCCCCGCATCCCTACACTAGGCCTCTGACTGTGCCCGTTCAGACAAGGCCTGGGCTTGTTAGGCACTAATATTTTTGTGTGTGTGTGTACATGTGTGTGCGTCTGTGTGTATCTGCGATCCGCGAGCAGACAGCCAGGAGGGAGGGAGACAGGCAGGGAGACAGCTAGGGAGGATCGGGCAGCTGCCTCACCTCTGAGGCGACATTGGAGCCGGAGCAAGAAGATGAGGAGGAGACGCCAGGATAGGAGCCATGTAAACACCTCTTGCTCTGCTTGCTTTACAGCAAGGCGGCAGGAGCATAGCTGTCAACTTTCAGATTTGAAACTAAGGGAAGAGCAGCCTCAAAAATAAGGGATCAGCAGCCTCATCTATCCCGGGGACAGTCTACGGGATATCTAACAACCCAGGATAGCAGCGGGAAACCGCGCTGGAATAAGGGAATTTCACGGGGAAAAGGGACGGTTGACAGCTATGGGCAGGAGGGGCGGACAGGAGCCATGGCAAGGAAAGCAAAGCGAGAACCGCGCAGAGCGTGTAAGCGGCTCTCGCTTTGCTTGCTTTATAGCGAATCAGGAGGAGGGCATGGCTCCCGTCCGTTCCTCCTCTCGGCCCACTGTAAAGCAAGCAAAGCGAGAGCCGTGCAAAGTGTATAAGCGGCTCTCACTTTGCTTGCTTTACAGCGAGCGACGGACAGGAGCCATGGCTCCAGCGACAGAGGCATCCCTCCGCTCGCGACTGCAGCAGCAGCCGAGGGATCCCGCTGCCATCCAGTGCATTTGCTCCATAAGACGCTCAGACATTCCCCCCTACTTTTTAGGAGGAAAAAAGTGCGTCTTATGGAGCGAACAATACTGTAAGCTAGGCGACAAATGGCTCCTTAAAGCAAGGTTGCAGTCACCAAAATGGAATATCTAGTTGCCATTTTGGGGCAAGATGGCTCTAAAGTCCTATTAAATGTTCTCAAAACTTTCCAAAATATCTAAGTTGAACTACAGTGGTGCCTCGCAAGACGAAATTAATTCGTTCCGCGAGTTTTTCATTGTGCGAGTTTTTTCGTCTTGCAAAGCACCATTGCATTTAAACACTAACAACGGCGGGGAGGGGCGGGGAGAAGCAGGACAGCTGCCGCAGCCGGTACCTCAGACTCACCTGCGCGTTGTGGCCACCGCGTGACGCGGCTGCTGGAGGGCGGCAGGGCTCAGGAGCACGACTCCAGGGAGAGAGAGGCGCTGGCGGCAATGGCTCTCTGAGGGGAGTGCGCGAGGGGGGTGGGCAGTGGCGCGAGGCAGCCGGAAGGTCAGCTGGAAGGTCGGAGGGAGCCGGAGGAGCCGTCAGCAGGAAGGTAGGAGGGAGCCGGAGGAGAGGGGAAGCGAGCGTGCGTGCGTGCAGTGACCGTCACCATGACACGAGAGGCAGGGCCGTTTCGTCTAGCGAAGCAATCCCATAGGGAAATCCGTCTTGCGAAGCACCTCAGAAAACGAAAAACCCTTTCGTCTTGCGAGTTTTTCATCTTCCGACGCATTCGTCTTGTGGGGTACCACTGTAATTGAATGTTCCTATGGGATTTTCTTTCTTTCTTTCTTTCTTTCTTTCTTTCTTTCTTTCTTTCTTTCTTTCTTTCGCCAGTGCTGTGGACAATAGATGTGGTGTCTGTTTTATGCTTGATCACATGACGTAAGGACAGTGGGGTGTCTTATGAGGGACTTGTTTGGAGCCCCATATACATTTTCCCCTCTCCACACATTCTAACCACAGTCCTGGACCCCTCCTTCCAAAAACACCCCACCCTTTCCAAAGTCATTTGCATTATAAAAGAAGCCTCCATTGGTACCAATGGGAGCTTTGTTTGAAAGGTGAATAGCAGCCTGTGTAAAAATATTTCTTACAATACAGAGTGCTGTTAGGGCATAATCGTGAAATGTATTGGGACCATAATTTCAATGTGACAGTAAAACTGAAGTTGTAAGTTCATCTTGGCAGCTTGTAAAAAGAGTATTTTAAATAGCAATTTTGTAATAGGCCCTGGTGCTGCAGCCCTCATGTAGGAGTTGGCCTTTATTGGAATAAAACAGAGTAATTAAAGAGGTAGTATTGAAGAACTACTATTGCAAAAAGCGCTTGGAGAATCGAAATCAAAGTTCTGGTCTATAACAAGGAAACCAAAATGGATATTATATACATTTTCAAAGGGTTTCTCCCCTCTTTTAAAAAGAAAATCCATTTGCTTTGATGCAAATAAGTGACTATTATGTCATTTGTCATGATTGTAAAATGGTTGTAGAATATGATATACTAAATCAATTTATTCTTTTTCCTGAGGGAAATTATAGATAATCTTTTGCTTTGGGTGGGTTGGGACATGAGCGATCTCTTGAGTTGTGGGGGAGGTGAGCTGTCTTATTGCTGTTTACTTTGCATAATATTTTGTTTCAAAGCAATTAGGAAAAAGCTCTATGATTTTTTTTATAGTGAAGATCTGTCTTAGGACTCAGCTATCCAACTGCAAATCAAACTTTTTAAATGTGTTGTAAAGTGCAATATACAAATGGGACACTAGATGGCAACAGTGAGCTATGCCAAATTCAATGTATTTTTCAAAATGTTTTTAAAAAAGCATTTTCACAGCGTTTTTTAAATACATGTGTAGATTGCACCTTAGCTTCATTAAGAAATAAATAACAATAAATTGCAATGAGGAAATCTGACAATTTTACTTTCTCACAGTCTTAAGTTCAGTTCTTTACATTTCTGCATCAGTTTGCAATTTTTTTTTAATCCTCAGGAAAATTATTCAGTACTTTTGTAAGACTTTTCCCTGATATGCAAATATCTGCATGCAATTTTACCTTAAGGCGCACATGTTTTGCAGGCTGTTTCCACTAATATAATGCTTTTTTGTGTGTGCTGCTTTTACTGATATATGCATTTCATTGCACGGTTTACTGGACTTGATGTACTTTTGTTTGGCTGGGTAATTGCATTGCAAAATTTGTAGAAGAGGGAATTTTGAAGGGTGACTGTGTTTCATCTTTAAATGCGTTCTCCTTAAAAAAAAAATACCCATCCCTAATATCAAATAACATTAAAATGCCCTATAAAAACCACAGTTTAAAACCCAAATATATGCTGACTGCTTGCAACGTATTTCTTTTTACCTATTACTTTCTGTTGTTTATTCCTGAATTTTATTTTGGCTGCCTATCAGCATATAGCTCTTCTAAGCAGCTCTTTCCCCAAGCATATCTACATCTACATTCCTTTCTGCGGGAGCCGATTTTGTTTTCATTTGCAGTTTTAAATTGAGGTCAAGTTTCTCAGTCTCCTTTCTTAGAAATCAAAGGGAGCTTATTCCTCAATCCCTTTCTAGCCAAGCAGCATAGGAGGTAACGACTGAAAGCTGTTAGGGGGCTCAGCCCGGGATATGCCCTTTGCTTTCAGCCTTAATGTACATGTGGCAGCAGCTGCCTTTTTCAAAAAAAGAAAGAGGTTTTCTGTTATTTATATGTTTAATACATATTTTTATGCTGCCTTTCAGCCAAAGGGTAAAAAGAAAAATAGAAAAGGTTTCCCAGGACAATGTACAACAATAAAATACAAACCAGCAATAAAATCAATAATAAAGCAAAATAGAATCAAGTTGTACTAAAACCCAACTGCAGTAAAACAGTTCTAAAATTTAAAACTTAAAAGTGCCTGAGAAAACAAAAAGGTTCCTTGGCTGGTGCAGTATGGGCTGAAGCTGAGCCTTTGTGGGTATGAAGTTCCGTAAATTGAACACCAACACTGAAAAGGCCCTTCCCCTAGTTGTTGTTTAGTCATTTAGTCGTGTCCGACTCTTCGGGACCCCATGGACCAGAGCACGCCAGGCACTCCTGTCTTCCACTGCCTCCTGCAGTTTGGTCAAACACATGTTGGTAGCTTCGAGAACACTGTCCAACCATCTCGTCCTCTGTCGTCCCCTTCTCCTTGTGCCCTCCATCTTTCCCAACATCAGGGTCTTTTCCAGGGAGTCTTCTCATGAGGTGGCCAAAGTATTGGAGCCTCAGCTTCAGGATCTGTCCTTCCAGTGAGCACTCAGGGCTGATTTCCTTCAGAATGGAGAGGTTTGATCTTCTTGCAGTCCATGGGACTCTCAAGAGTCTCCTCCAGCACCAGAATTCAAAAGCATCAATTCTTCAGCCTTTTTTATGGTCCAGCTCTCACTTTCATACATCACTACTGTTACCCTAGTTAAAAAGGTAAAGGTACCCCTGCCCGTACGGGCCAGTCTTGACAGACTCTAGGGTTGTGCGCCCATCTCACTTAAGAGGCCAGGGGCCAGCGCTGTCCGGAGACACTTCCGGGTCACGTGGCCAGCATGACAAAGCCGCATCTGGCGAGCCAGAGCCGCACACGGAAACGCCGTTTACCTTCCCACCAGTAAGCAGTCCCTATTTATCTACTTGCACCCGGAGGAGCTTTCGAACTGCTAGGTTGGCAGGTGCTGGGACCGAACGATGGGAGCGCACCCCGCCGCGGGGATTTGAACCGCCGACCTTTCGATCGGCAAGCCCTAGGCGCTGAGGCTTTTACCCACAGTGCCACCCGCGTCCCCGTTACCCTAGTTAGAATCATAGAATTGTAGAGTTGGAAGGAACCTCTAGTTCAACCCCCAATCTCAGCGAAAGCATCCATGACAGACGGCCATCTAACCTCTGCTTAAAAACCTCCAAGGAAGAAGAGTCCACAACCTCCAGAGCGAAGCCATTCCACTGTTGAACAGCTCTTACTGTCAAAAGGTTTTTCCTGATTAGTTTGAATCTTCTTTCTTGTACCTTGAATCCTTTGGTTCAAGTCCTACCCTCCAGAGCAGGAGAAAACCAGCTTGTTCCAGCTCCCGTTGCTCAATCCCAGCTCCTGCCCACCTAGCAGTTCGAAAGCACGCCAAAAAGTGCAAGTAGATAAATAGGTACCACTTCGGAGGGAAGTCAAGCAGCATTTCCATGCACTGCTCTGGTTTCGGTGTTCTGTTGCGCCAGAAGTGGCTTAGTCATGCTGGCTACATGACCCAGAAAAACTGTCCCTCGGCCTGTAAAACGAGATGAGGACTGCAACCCCAGAGTCATCTGCAACTGGACTTAACTGTCAGGGGTCCTTTACCTTTTCCTTTATCATATCTCCTCTCAATCTCCTCTTTTCCAGGCTAAACATACCCAGTTCCTTCAAACGCTCCTCATAAGGCTTCGTTTCCAGGCCCTTGGTCATCTTGCTTGCCCTCTTCTGCACACCTTCCAGCTTCTTAGATTGTGGTGCCCAGGAGGGATGGGGAGAAATTTATTTCACATTTATTTCACAAGTTCACATTTAAAGGTGAACTTTGCTAACTTGCGCTTTCCAAAACATTATGCAAATAGAAACACAGCTGTCCTTTGAAATTTGTACCTCTCCGAATTTTGCGATGCAGTTTCCTCTAGCGAAGTGATGTGTACAAAAATGCACAGGCTAGCGTAATGTGTGCATTTAAAGTGAAAATAAGGTACCAAAGATGCATGAAGTCAGAGAACGTTGCTTTGCAGAAATGTATACATTAGGGGAAACTGCATGCAAAGGGGTGCATTAGGAGAATTTTGCACTAAAATGCTGACGATGAGGACTTTAACAAAAAGTGGCCTAGGCCCCTTCCACTTCCAATCTTCTTCTCATAGTCTGTTCCGTCCTTCATCCACCACTATGTACAGTGGTACCTCGGGTTACATACGCTTCATGTTGCAGACTCCGCTAACCCAGAAATAGTACTTTGGGTTAAGAACTTTGCTTCAGGATGAGAACAGAAATCGTGCAGCGGCAGCAGGAGGCCCCATTAGCTAAAGTGGTGTTTCAGGTTAAGAACAGTTTCAGGTTAAGAACGGACCTCCGGAACGAATTAAGTACTTAACCTGAGGTACCACTGTACTGACAATACAATTCATTCAATGTTTAATGAGCCAATATTTCTCTGAATAGAGTTTTCTGAGAAAAATACTGTTGGATAATTTCATTCCCTCTGTGTGTGTCTGCCCTCCCCTCCCCAGAATATTTGGTGAAATCTACAAATTGCTTGGAGAATTATTGGAGGCCCTTTTAGCAAATCCTTCTAAAGATGAACTAGTTGAAGCCTGCCCCCAGTCTTTCCTAACTCTCCCAGCTTTGACCAATCTCTCCTCATAGCACAGGAGTAACCTCCCACTTTATACTTGGTTAACCTGTTCCATATAACCTCTCAGGTGATTTTTCTTTTAAAGTGTAGTGCTCCCAGAGATTTGGAATAGGAAACTTGCCCTGAGTTGAGAAATGATTTAACAGCTGTGTCCTGAATTTCCACGGGCTATGAATTCAAGTGGGTCTCATGATACATCCATTACATCTGAGAGAGAAGGCAGATAAACATTGGCAGTAAATAACTAAAAGAGCCATTTAATTGGAGACATCCAATACCTTGGCGCAGAACAATCGTTTGTCAGGTTTGGCTGCTGAGAAATATGGAGTGTCCTTTTGGAAATCTGTGCGCACGTTACAACAGTGATCGCCATGGAGGCTGGAGATTTCGGAATTAAACTTGGGACGCGTGATTTCTGGGTTACAGAGTTCTAGAACAATGACACAGACATATTAACTAGTAAAACCTTGTTCTCACTTTTTAATTCACTGAACGAGTGCAGCGAGGAAGATGAGGAGCCTGCCTACTGGTCATGGCACCTGCCCTCTGCACTTTTAGCTGAAATTTGGGACAATTAGCTACTCAACTGTTAAGCATGAAGGATCCATGCTCACAATCACCCCAGACAGTTCTGTACATGTGAAGCCCATTCTTTGGCTCCCCAAAGAATTATGGGAACTATAGTTTGAGAATTATGAGGAGACTCCTACTTTCCTCTCAGAGTTACACTTCCTCTAAAGGGAGATTGGTTAGGAAACTACTCTGGGGATGGTAGCACTTTGAGGGAAATAGGGGTCCCGTGATAACTCTCAGCATCCTTAAAAAGCAGAGCTCCCAGAATTCTTAGAGGGAAGCCATGGCTGTTTCTAGTGCTATGATACTGCTCTAAATACATGGTGTGAACGTGACCTATATTAGGATTTTAATCACAACACTGATTAAATAACTGGACCTTCTACCTTTGTGGCTTTTGTCCCTTATATTCAGTACTATTTTTCTAGAAAAAGAGGTGGCTGGAAAAAAAGGCCCTGCTTTGTTGGGATACTGCCAGGGAGACAAAGTCCATCATAACTCCACGTCGTCTCCGGACGTCCATCGATCTCCTGTAGACACGCAGTATCAGCAATTAGTGACATGAGCTCCAGAAATAGCTTGCCACATTCCAGAGCTCTTGCACACTCTATCAGCAGATATGCACAGCGAAAGTTGCAGACAGGAGAGCATTATTTAGAAGTTTATTTCAGCATTGATCAGAACAAAGAAAAACATGACTGCCTGCTTGAGAGTTCCGGCAGAGAGAGAGAAACGAAAGCAAAGACACAACATAAACATGCTGTGAAACAGGAAATATGCAGGCTGTGACACAAACATCCTGCTCCCTTTTAAGGTGGAACGGAAATATCCTAACATGCTTATGGTAAAGTAGCTGTGTTGACAAGGGTGTGTAAGAGAGACACTGGGAAAAAGCGAGTTTTAGTCTTTCTGTGTTCCATTTTCCCAGTCTAAATTACTACGCTGCTACTGCTAATGGTCCCCACAGGGGTGAAAAACTAGCTGCTGTCATCAGCAACACTCGCAAAATGTATGAAGGCATAAAGAAAGCCTTTGGACCAGTAGTAAGGAAAACTGCAGCGCCAAAAACCTTGTTGGGAAAGATTAGCACAGACCACAGCATGCAGATGAAGTGATGGGCAGAGAATTATCAGGAACTGTACTTGCAGGCAAACATGGTCTCTGACACAGCCGTCAACAGTATCTAGCAAGGCTGGGTGATATAGCAATATATCATCCAAAGTTGATTTAAAGTCCATATTGTGATAATTGGTTTCATACTTCTTGACCTGACAATATATTGTGTGTGTGTGCTTGTGTGTGTGCACGCTACACAAAAATCACAATGCGGGAAAAAACCATGAAACCAATCAATGCCTCTACATAGCTCCATCCTTATTTCAGACATTGTGATATATCAGAATATCAAAGTGTTTAACTGGTGACATATGATGTTGTTGAAAACCAGATATTGCCCAGCCCTACTGTTCACCTCTGGAATGCGGGTGGTGCTGTGGTCTAAACCACAGAGCCTAGGGCTTGCCGATCAGAAGGTCAGCAGTTCGAATCCCCACAGCGGGGTGAGCTCCTGTTGCTCAGTCCCTGCTCCTGCCAACCTAGCAGTTCAAAAGCATGTCAAACTGCAAGTAGATAAATAGGTACCGCTCCGGCGGGAAGGTAAATGCCGTTTTCGTGTGCTGCTATGGTTTCGCCAGAAGTGGCTTAGTTATGCTGGCCACATGACCCAGAAGCTATATGCCGGCTCCCTCAGCCAGTAAAGCAAGATGAGCGCGCAACCCCAGAGTCGTCCACGACTGGACCTAACGGTCAGGGGTACCTTTACCTTTACCTTACTGTTCACCTCTACATAGCTCCATCCTTATTTCAGACTTCATGATATATTGGTATATTGTGATGTCGCCCAACCCTAGTATCCAGACTCTGCCTCTCTTGGGAGAGCTGGATGTCCCTTGCTCTCTTCATGAGCTGAAGAATGCCATCAACTCCCAGGCATGTGGTAAAATCCCAGAACAGGATGAAATCTGAGCAGAATTCCCGAAAGCTGTCTCTAGTTCCTCCCTCAAGGTGGACCGCCATGGCCTTCTCTCTCAGTGTTGGCAGCAAGGATCAGTGCCACAATATATGTGCGGCTCCGGCACTGTGACCCTCTACAAGAACAAAGCTGACCGCCATGACTGTAGCAACTACAGTGGAATCTCACCGTCAAGAACTGTGGGGGAAGCCCTCACCTGTGAAGTTCTCAACAGATTACAGTCGCTCGCTGAAAGGGTCCATCCCAAATCACAATTTGACTTTAGAGCTCAGAGGTCAACAGACGACGTGATTCTCTCACTGAACCAGATGCAAGAGGAGCCCCTCATATATCACCTTCACAAACCGGACAAAGGCCTTTGACCTCGCTAGCTGAAAAGGACTCTTCACATAGCTCACCTAAGCTTCACAAGATGATTCCATGAGAACATGTCCAGTAGGATGGCTCATTCTTGGCCTCCTTCCCTACAAAGAGTGGTGTGAAACAGGGCTGCCCCAACTCTCTGGGGCATGTTCTTCTCCTGGTTACTCTCATTGGCCTTCAGCTCGATTGAAGACAGTGTGTGCCTCCATTCAAGGAGTGGCAGGAGTCTGTTCAACGTGGCACGTCTGTGCACCAAGACAAAAGTGCAGCAGGTCCTTATCTGAGAAACGTCATTTGCAGATGACACAGCCTTGACAGCGCACTCTGAAAAAAGCTCTTCTGAGACACATCAACTGTTCATTAATTTCAATTAGTGTACTCTGGGCACAGCTTAGTTGGAGACAGCCCTCTGTTTGGATCCAGTGGGGTGCCATTTTCAGTCAAGATGGCTGACCGAGCCTCTCATAACCATTGATTTCAAAACAGCAATGATCCTTCGGTTTCTTGGAATTTCCTAGCAATGCTGCTAGAAACATTTTTTTTAAAAAGAGAACAAAATACTTCAAAAAAGTCGGACTCATCTATATATGAGGGAAAGCATTAAACACCTCCTGGCTCTTTGCCACATCTCTGATAGAAATCAGATCACTTTGTCTCTACTTTAAAATAGTCAGGAAATCTGATCACGGATCTGTTTTTGCCCCTTGGCTCTCTCTCTTTATCTTTAAATTTAAACATGGAAAGGACCCATTGGATGCAATTTTTGGCTATCTTTGACAAATTGGCCATTAAAATCCTATTAATGTGGTAGATAGCAATAGGGGTGGCGGTGGCAGGGGGGCATTATTCTTGGTGCAAGTCAGACGCCAGCCTGCCTTCCGTTCCTCGGTGTGGATTCAGCAGAGAAATACATAAAAACCTTCTTGATGTAGGAAGGAGTCGCTCTCAAGTACCCTCTTTTTCCATTCCTTCCCTAATAGTAGCAATTACTGAGCACTGAGTCTCGGAGACAGCTGAGACTCGTACACTTTACTCCTTGGCGCGATGCCAACGTCTGAAGAAAATTACAAGTCTCTCCCTCCCCCCCCAAAAAAAAGCTTTCTGTAGCATAAACAAAACTAAATGAGGCACATCAACAACACCACAAAAAAGAGCGATCGGGCAGGAAGGGTGCTCAAATTGCCGCTGCTTACTTTGGTCAAAGACTAGATCGGTATTGATAGTCCAAGATTCCAAGTCACAGATTAGATACCTTTGGATCTCTGGATACTGTTGGACTCCAACTCCTATGAGCCCCCAGCCAGCATCACTAATGGTCAGGGGTGATGGGACTTAGAGTAGAACAATGCCTGGGTGTCTGCCAGGTTCCCCACACCAGTCCTAAGGAATGCCTAGAGCAGTTTCCCAAACTTCTGGACTACTGCAATGTGCTCTACGTGGGGCTACCTTTAAAGGTGACCCGGAAACTACAACTAATCAGAATTCGGCAGCTAGACTGGTGGCTAGGAGCAGCCGCTGAGACCACATAACACTGGTCCTGAAAGACCTATATTGGCTCCGAGTATGTTTCCAAGCACAATTCAAAGTGTGGTGCTGATCCTTAAAGCCCGAAACAGCCTTGGCTCTATATACCTGAAGAATCGTCTCCATCCCCGTCATTCACCCCGGACACTGAGGTTACAGGGAACCAGGCAGAGGGCCTTCTCGGTAGTGACGCCCACCCTGTGGAACGCCCTCCCATCAGATGTCAAAGAAATAAACAACTACCTGACATTTAGAAGACATCTGAAAGCAGCCCTGTTCAGGGAAGTGTTTAACGTGTGACATTTTAATATATTTTTAATCTTCGTTGGAAGCCGCCCAGAGTGGCTGAGGAAACCCAGCCAGATGGGTGGGGTACAAATAATAAATTATTATTATTATTATTATTAGGCCCTTCCTGAGACAGGAACACAGTCAGGGCTTCCAGAATGTCATCATTTTCAGGTGGGATTCAGTCAAATACAAGAAGGTCTTGCGCAGGGGTCAGCAAGGTTTACCTTGCCCAGGCCAGTTCACTCCAGCAGAGATCTCTTTGTGGGCCGGATTGTGTGTGTGTGTGAGCGCCCGTGCCCGTGCTTCCTGGCATCTGCATCTGCGCAGATGCAATTTCCGGCGCTGCGAAAGTGAGTCCCCGTGCCACGTTGCGCTGGTTTAGCGCAGCGCGCGGGGACTCGCCAAGCGGGCTGCTCGGTTTGTGCGCGGCTTGAGAGGCCAGTTAAACAACCCCCATGGGCCGCTTGTGGCTCATGGGCCTTAGGTTGCCTACCCCTGGTCTTGCCCAACAAACCATTTCTCCACTCCCTGAGATCTGAATTTTTTTGTGATAAGACAGGAAAATGTACTGGAAAGTGTGGAGAAGCACTGGCATTAAAAGGGATCCCTGGCCATTAGGTCCAGTAGTGACTGACTCTGGGGTTGTGGCGCTCATCTCGCTTTATTGGCCAAGGGAGCCAGCGTGCAGCTTCCGGGTCATGTGGCCAGCATGACTAAGCCGCTTCTGGCGAACCACAGCAGCGCATGGAAACACCGTTTACCTTCCCGCCGGAGCAATACCTATTTATCTACTTGCATTTGGATGTGCATTCGAACTGCTAGGTTGGCAGGAGCAGGGACCGAGCAATGGGAGCTCACCCTGTCGTGGGGATTCGAACCGCCGACCTTCTGATCGGCAAGTCCTAGGCTCTCTGGTTTAACCCACAGCGCCACCCGCGTCCCTTACATTGACATTAACACAGCCCAATCTAACTTCCCCCACAAACAAATCAGAATGAATGCTCAAAAAACAGATTGCCTAGAAGCAACTCCAGGAAAAGAGAATCAACTCAGTTTTTCAGCATGGAATTCCATTCTTCAAACACCCAAAGGGAGTGCTCCTTCCCTGGGCCTCACCCATAGGAGTACCTGGGGTGTCACCCTGATACACTTTGCCCCCCTTGCCCTAACCTACCCCACAGGGGAAAATAAAAGAAGCTATGTAAGTCTCTGTACTCCTTTCTCAGAAGGGCAAAACAATAGCTATAAGAAGTGCTATTTAACTCTAAGAATGGGTGCATGAGTTTGCTTTCTTCCTCTTCCCTCCCCATGCCTTTTCCCCTTCGTTTCACGTCTTTTAGACTGTATGCCTGGGGGCAAGGACTTTTTTTCTCTTGTATCCGGCTCTTATATAATTCACTCAGGAAGCGCTTTCAGCCGCAGGTATGTACCACCTGCTTCCCAAACCCTACCCCCCAAAATGCAAAAAGGAGCCCAATTATTCCAGAGGAGGAGGAAGGATGCCCATGAATTGCAGGCACTTTAGAGCGCTGTGGGAAGCCTCAAAAGGTTATCCAGTTCACTCCAAAAACATGACCAATTACGTTCTTAAAGCAGCTTTATTCCTCTGCCAACTTTCTGTGGTAATTTGCTGAAAGACAAGCAGGGCTGAAAGCATTTATCGATTCATCAGTGTGCTTAATCAATTAATTCTTTAATCAAGAGATTTACAGATTTGGAATCTGGGTCTTTAATGAGGTTTTAATTTGATCAAATGCCTGGTCCCCAGTATTCCCTGAGGGGCTGGCTTGGGGCCTATTCTGTGGGAGCAAAGGTGACGGGCAGAGAGACCGTGCCATAGCTTGCTGCTAGGCAACCGACTCGCTCGCCAGTTCACTTCCATCTTGGTCTCATGCAAGCGGCACAAATTTTATCTGGAGGAGGAAAGTGGGAGGGTGCGAGCGTGCCTCTCTTTCTTCGTCTCGTTCGGAGGCGAGCTCACTTTGGTTTTGGAGAGAGGACCAGACCCATCCTGCTCTGGTGTGTCAGCAAAGACAAGCCTGTTACAGCCTCTAGAAGCCATTTTTGTTTCACTTTTTGAACTAATAGCCTAGTTCGGAGGCAGCCAATGTGGTGCCATCATAACTAGCAGCCACTGATAGCATTATTATTATGACATGCCTTTATATCACACCTTTTTCTCCAAGAACTTCAAGGGGACATGTATGGGTCTCCCCACTCATTTAACCCCCCAAACAACCCAGTGGGATAGGTTAGGCTGAGACGTAATAATACAGTGGTACCTCGGGTTAAGAACTTAATTCGTTCTGGAGGTCCGTTCTTAATCTGAAACTGTTCTTAACCTGAGGTACCACTTTAGCTAATGGGGCCTCCCGCCACTGCCGCACAATTTCTGTTCTCATCCTGAAGCAAAGTTCTTAACCTGAGGTACTATTTCTGGGTTAGTGGAGTCTGTAACCTGAAGCTTCTGTAACCCGAGCTACCACTGTAACAACAACAACAACAATTTATTACTTATTACTTAACAACAGTTTTTTTACTTATACCCCACCCATCTATATGGGTTTCCCTAGCCACTCTGGGTGGCTCACAACAGAATATTAAAAACATGATAAAACATCAAACATTAAAAACTTCCCTAATCAGGGCTGCCATCAGGTGTCTTCTAAACCTCAGATAGTTGTTTATTTCCTTGACATCTGATGGGAGGGTGTTCCACAGGGCGGGCGCCACTACCGAGAAGGCCCTCTGCCTGGTTCCCTGTAACCTCACTTCTCACAGTGAGGGAACCGCCAAAAGGCCCTTGAAGCTGGACCTCAGCATCCGGGCAGAACAATGGGGGTGGAGACGCTCCTTCAGGTATACTGGGCCGTGGCCGTTTAGTTAGTGGCTTGTCACCACTCTTTGTCCTCGACTACTCTCCTGGCTCGAAGCATGTGCTTGGCTCCTAGATGCTCCTTGCTGGTTCTCCGTCACCTTAAATAGCTCAGCGCCTCATGCAGATGCTTCCAAGCATCTGGCTATCCCATCTGGTTCCTGCTCACCTTAGCTTCACTACGATGCTCCATCACTGCTACGGAACCAAGTCAAACCTAATTTGATTGGCTGCTTTTGCAAGAGTTGTGCAGGCTCTACAGGCCTCCATTCATCTAGAGGCAGAAAGGGAGCCAGAAAAAGGAGAGAAAGGGCTGGAAGAATATGTGTGTGAGAGAGAGGAGAGAGGAGAGGAGAGGAGAGGGATAGCACAATATGTATGCATGATTTCGTAGTGGTTTGCCTCCTCCTTCACTCCAGTCACTCAAATGGATTCAGCACAGGTGTTAGAGAATTGGACAATTCACAATATCTTTAGCCCATGGCTCAGTCTGTGAATCAGAGGTTAGAATGGAAAAAAACGAGCATTTGCCCTGGGCAGAAACCACGTGCCTTGCAGGAAAATGTTCAGCAAAGTTGTTTTGTTATTTATTTTATGGTCATTGTCTTTGGCTCTGGATTTCTAAACGATTTTGTAGCTGAAATGTAGAAATTCAATGCCAAGAACGGCAAATGTCTTCAAATGTTGTACCATTAGCTGCCAAGAAATATTTCAGACTGAGAGGAGGGTGAATGTGATCATTCCTCTTTATTAGTTAACTCTGCCTTGTATAAAAGTTGGTGTGCTGGACAAGGGCTAGGGTTTAAATTTAAGTTTAAATTTTCCCTAGTTTAAATTTTCAGTAGGGATGGTTTTTAATAATAATAATAATAATAATAATAATAATAATAATAATAATGGTTTGTATTTTAATGGGAAGTTTCCTAATTGGCACTAAACAGTGTGCAAAGCAAAAGTCATATTTACTTCGGAATTCACACTTCTCGGAATTTTGCAAGGCAGCTTTCCAGCCCCACGTATGTGTACAAATTTTTTTTTCTTAGGGGAGAGAGAGAGCTCATCAAAAAAATCAGCATTAAAATAGCATTATATATACACACAGCTTTATTGCGGCCCATTGACCGCATTATATAATATGTGCATTTAAAAGTGTGGGAGCTGGTAGCTTGGTTTCCCACAATGCAGTGCTCCAGTGGGTGGCATTGTGGGAAATGTAGATGGAGGCTCCCACATGCTGTGACTGGCATCACTACCAGGGTAAAATCTGAGTTGCCCCATCCAGAGGATTCTTTGCCACAACCCTCTCACACCTTGAGCTGTCCTGAACGGCAACGTGGAGACAAAGTTTCCCAATTGAGCCCTGCTTAGGGCTAAAAAAGGAGGTGGAGAAAAAGGCTGACTCCTTCCATAAGAACCCAGGATTAAAAATACCTAATTACATAGTGATGTATAATTACTGGCAGTGTCTGCAAAGTGTGCGCGCTCAGAGGAGTAAACTGCACCTGTTGGCTGGGGTATAAAAATAACTGTTTTGACTAGAAAAGAGATAAATCTGGATGGAAGGGGAGGATGTAATTCAGAATGTAATTTGGTTAGCAAAGGATAAAGCTTACAAGTGCTAAGGCTTCATTTAGCAATCATCAGAGGCACATACTTGGCTCTGAGTTCCAGTGAATTAACAACAGCGCTACACACACACACACACACACACACACACACACAGAACGTTTTGTTCCAGAAAGAAATGAGCAAACCAAATGGTCACAGACTTGTAATTACTGAGGAGAGAGAAATAAGCTGGTTAAGATGTGGCAAAGGTAAAAGCGGGCTGTTGAGTACATTTTGGGAGGAGGGGGAGGGAAGAAATGTGATTGGAAAAACGTTTTAAGCCCCGCTGGTTCACCAGAGGCAAACTGCTTTAAAAATGCTTCCTTATTTGCTATGAATTTGCACCTTCGCAGCACTTCAACTTCTGCAAAGGGCTTTCTCTTCTACTATACCCATTCTACAGACAGGAATTTGAGGCTGAGAGATCCTGGGTAGCCCAAGTGACCACAGACCTCCCACATCACATGTGGCTTGGCCCTCAGTATGGGAGGGGGTCATCACAGCTGGCTGCAAGATGTCTGTACAAAACCCAGTTCAAACACAGACTCAATACCTGGCTTTGAGAGAGCCAGTGTGGTGAAGTGGTTAAGAGCGGTAGTCTCATAATCTGGGGAACCGGGTTCGCGTCTCCGCTTCTCCACATGCAGCTGCTGGGTGACCTTGGGCCAGTCACACTTCTTTGAAGTCTCGCAGCCCCACTCACCTCACAGAGTGTTTGTTGTGCGGGAGGAAGGGAAAGGAGAATGTTAGCCGCTTTGAGACTCCTGAAGGGGAGTGAAAGGTGGGATATCAAATCCAAACTCCTCCTCCTCTTCTTCTTCTTCTTCTTCTTCTTCTTCTTCTTCTTCTTCTTCTTCTTTGCGATATCCGTTCTTTCATTTCTCCCAAATAACTTCTCAAGGGCTGAAATGGCTCCATTATGATTCCAAGGTTGCATTGCTCCTATATCTTTCCCTTCTTATGTATTTTCTTCCTCTTATATGTTGTCCTATGCACTCCCAGGCATTATGAAGATCAGGGATAGGGGAGAAATCTGATTCAATTTGCATTTAAGGGGAAGCCTACCTATTTTGCACTTCCCAGAACAATATGAGAGCCAAAACACGGATTCTCAGAATTTTGCAGTGCTGTTCTCCAGCAGAATAAGTGTTCCAAAATGTGTCTATTGGGTGAGAGTGTGGCTAAAAATGCACAGGTTAGTGAAAATGATGGGCATGAAAGCAGGAATGACACTGTTATGTACTGAGTTGAATAGGATCCAAAATGCAGCAGTCTGATTGGTCCTAGAACAATAGGATCCAAAATGCAGCAGTCTGATTGGTCCTAGAACAATAGGATTCAGAATGCAGCAGTCTGATTGGTCCTAGAACAATAGGATTCAGAATGCAGCAGTCTGATTTGTCCTAGAACAATGCAGCAGTATGATTGGTCTGCAGGAGCCACCCAATCCGGCTCCAGATGGAAGTGAATCCACAACCTGATTGGCCTACAGGAGAATTCCGGAATTAGCCAATCACGTGCAGCCCATTGTATAAATAATGTAGATAAAGCAGATACTTTGAGGGGACTTTCATTCCTCCTCACCACTATGAGCTGAATAAAGAGCATGAAATCCACTCGACTCTGAGTGTATTTCAGACACATATGGGAATTCTATTGGCAGTGAGTTGCACTGGGCAAGTTACCACACCAAAGGCTCAGTCTCCAAAAAGGCTGACTGAAATCAGGCCTGTGGAGGACCACTCACGTGGCCCCATCAGGAGATCAAGGTGGAGCATGAGGAATAAGGTGGTCCTGCTGGTATTTTGGGCTCAAGTTGTTTAGGGCTTTTTGAATGAACATGAGATCCTTGAACCTTTCGCAGAAGCAAGCTGACTACCAGCACTCCTCTTCCCCAAAAGAAGTAACATGTTGCTAGTTAGTACCGTATTTTTCGCCCTATAAGACGCACTTTTCCGCCTCCAAAAATGAAGCGGAAATCTGGGTGCGTCCTATGGGGCGAATGCAGGCTTTCGCTGAAGCGTGGAGAGCGAGAGCGGTCGGTGCGCACCAACCCCTCTCGCTCTCCAGGCTTCAGGAAGACATCCGCAGCCTAGGCAGCCCTGCGGGAGGTCCCGCAGGGATGTCTAGGCTGCGGATAGCAGCCTGCTTCCCGGAGCGTCGGGCGCCCTGAAAGCAGAGCGCCCGGCGCTTGGGGAACACATCCGCACCCTAGGCAGCCCTGCGGGAGGTCCCCGCAGGGCTCCCCACGCTGCGGATAGCAGCCTGCCGCCCGGCGGGTGGGGCGCCCTGAAGCAGAGCGCCCCTCGCGCCGGGCAGACACCCGCAGCGTGGGGAGCCCTCCAGGAGTTCCCTGCAGCGCTCCCCACGCTGCGGATAGCAGCCTGCAGCCCGGCGGGCGGGGCGCCCTGAAGCAGAGCGCCCCTCGCGCCGGGCATACATCTGCAGCATGGGGAACGCTGCAGGAGTTCCCCGCAGCGCTCCCCACGCTGCAGATAGCAGCCTGCTGCCTGGCGCGAGGGGCGCTCTGCTTCAGGGCGCCCCTCGCGCCAGGCAGACACCCGCAGCATGGGGAACGCTGCAGGAGTTCCCCGCAGCGCTCCCCACGCTGCAGATAGCAGCCTGCTGCCTGGCGCGAGGGGCGCTCTGCTTCAGGGCGCCCCTCGCGCCAGGCAGACACCCGCAGCATGGGGAACGCTGCAGGAATTCCCCGCAGCGCTCCCCACGCTGCAGATAGCAGCCTGCTGCCTGGCGCGAGGGGCGCTCTGCTTCAGGGCGCCCCTCGTGCCAGGCAGACACCCGCAGCATGGGGAACGCTGCAGGAGTTCCCCGCAGCGCTCCCCACGCTGCAGATAGCAGCCTGCTGCCTGGCGCGAGGGGCGCTCTGCTTCAGGGCGCCCCTCGTGCCAGGCAGACACCCGCAGCATGGGGAACGCTGCAGGAGTTCCCCGCAGCGCTCCCCACGCTGCAGATAGCAGCCTGCTGCCTGGCGCGAGGGGCGCTCTGCTTCAGGGCGCCCCTCACGCCAGGCAGACACCCGCAGCATGGGGAACGCTGCAGGAGTTCCCCGCAGCGCTCCCCACGCTGCAGATAGCAGCCTGCTGCCTGGCGCGAGGGGCGCTCTGCTTCAGGGCGCCCCTCGCGCCAGGCAGACACCCGCAGCATGGGGAACGCTGCAGGAGTTCCCCGCAGCGCTCCCCACGCTGCAGATAGCAGCCTGCTGCCTGGCGCGAGGGGCGCTCTGCTTCAGGGCGCCCCTCACGCCAGGCAGACATTGGCCAGCCCCACAAGCTCGGGGGACAGCAGGGAGGCGCAGCGCCGCCACCCCGCTGTTCCTCGACCTGGTTGGGTTTCCCGGACCTGCTTTTGGGGGGAAAATAAAGGAAATTTTTTTTCCCTTTATTTCCCCCCAAAAAAACTAGGTGCGTCCTATGGGACGGAGCGTCCTATGGGACGAAAAATACGGTAGTTTTTTCTAACATCACACAGCCATTTGCAAAAGGGCTTTGCAATACGTAGCCGCGTCACGAGGACAAGCCATCGACAACAGCAGTTTTTAGTTTCAACCATTAGTTTAAAACCAACAGCAGTTTAAGAAAACAAAACAAAACACCAGTCACACACAGCACATTTACCTGGGACAAAAACAACTTCGGCGTTCTCTTAAAAGCTAGCGGTAATGAGGCCCTATGAACTTTGGGGCATTCCAAAGGCACTAAAAAGGTTTGGTCCTCAGTATCCACCCATCTTGGGATGCGGGTGGCCCTGTGGGTTAAACCACAGAGCCTAGGACTTGCCGATCAGAAGGTCGGCGGTTCGAATCCCCACGACGGGGTGAGCTCCCATTGCTCAGTCCCTGCTCCTGCCAACCTAGCAGTTCGAAAGCACATCAAAGTGCAAGTAGATAAATAGGTACCACTCCGGTGGGAAGGTAAATGGCGTTTCCGTGCGCTGCTCTGGTTTGCCAGAAGTGGCTTAGTCATGCCGGCCACATGACCCGGAAGTTGTACGCCGGCTCCCTTGGCCAATAAAGTGAGATGAGGACCACAACCCCAGAGTTGGTCACGACTGGACCTAATGGTCAGGGTCCCTTTACCTTTACTTTTTTATCCACCCATCTTAACAGCATGTATTTGGTATCACCTCTCTCGCTGGAGAAGGGCCATAGCTCAGTGTTACAGCATCTGCTCAGCTTCAGTCCCCAACATCTTCAGGTAGGGCTGGAAGAGACTCCTGCCTGAAACCTTGCTTCCAATACAGTGTTGACAATACTGCAGGTGGTCCAAACAGTGGTCTGACTTGATAGAAGATCTATGTTCCCTTGTCTTGAGTCAGCACCATTGTGGGCAACCACAGCGGCGGCCAATTAGCACATATTGGAGAACTTTGCTACTATTGCTGCCGCCACCCGTACTCTTCTAGGAAGCCCATTCACCTGCCTCTCTCCACATCTGGTGGTAAAAAGAGGAGCGTGGCGTGACTCTCCACCTGTATGGAGGACACCAGGAACCTGGAGTTGGCCCTGGGTACAGGTACCCGATGTGCACCTGGTTCCCAAGCTGTCAGCCCACCTGTATGTGCTGAAAGAGTGGATTTTCTTCTGTGAAAACTTGATGATGGTGCGCTGATTTCCCTGAGTTGTCCTAGGCTCACTCATCGCTTGCTGTGACGCCTCTTAGCGCATCAGAGTGCATGAAACCTCAGCTCACCTCTTTCCCTGCTGTCCCACAGCCCTATTTTTAGCCTGTTTACCGCACACTGTATATTAATCACTTCTGACAAACCACAATAGTTTTGCCATCTCGGTCTTTCGCAATTCACACGCAGTCCCGGTGCGTGCGCATATTGAAATCTCCGGCGAGCTGCAGAATGGGAAGGAGCGAAACCTCGCATGCTGCCATTCATTTTTATTTCATAGGTTGCCTGGCAGGTGAGGTGATCTGGATATAATAGAGCTGCCACCTCAGCAGCAAAAACAAGTCTGCCAACTCCTGTTGAGCTCACGGCTTTGCTGTAGCCACATGCCTGCTCTTAAATCCAACAATTGCCCTAGGGAAGGTGTAGTACATCTGTTTGGCATGTAGAAGGTCTCCAGTTCAGTCCCCAGCATCTCCAGGTAGGCCTGGGGAAGACTGCTGCCTGAAGTCCTCAGGAGTTGCTGCCAGTCAGTGTGGGGAATATTGACTTAGATGAACCTTTACGGCAGCTGACTATATTCCTGTGAAACATATATTTCGATTCCATATTTTAAAGATGTTGTTATCATCATCAATGTTAACTTGAAAAGGCAGTTTACAGAGCTTAAAAAAACCACCTGCAGAGACATGAACAGCAGTGTAAAATGGTAGGTTTTATGTATTTATTTTTAAATAAAACCCAAACCCATCAATTTCACTAATGTGAAATTGCAGGAACAGATACATAAATAAATAGCTCAGGAGATGTTCGGGAATTATCCACAAGGGCTAACGCAGGCCGCTTATCCTACAGAGTTATCCTTCAAAATGTTTCCAGAATTAAAGTCCTGATATTAAATAACTGCACTATATGGAGACCGCTACAGCAACTTGTTGTTGTTGTTTAGTTGTTTAGTCGTGTCCGACTCTTCGTGACCCCCTGGACCAGAGCACGCCAGGCACTCCTGTCTTCCACTGCCTCCCGCAGTTTGGTCAAACTCATGCTGGTAGTTTCGAGAACACTGTCCAACCATCTCGTCCTCTGTCATCCCCTTCTCCTTGTGCCCTCCATCTTTCCCAACATCAGGGTCTTTTCCAGGGAGTCTTCTCTTCTCATGAGGTGGCCAAAGTACTGGAGCCTCAGCTTCAGGATCTGTCCTTCCAGTGAGCACTCAGGGGCACTCAGGAGCACTCAGAAACTTGGGGAGACCCAAATTCTCAATCTGCCCATTCTCCCCCAACTTCAGCAATGCCCACTAATAGCAAAGCTGGGCTTTGAAAGAACTGAGGCTGTCCAAGGTGTTGCCTCTAGAGAACTGAAGAACTCAGAATTGTTTTCTGTTAAGGGACAGCAGCGGAGGATTTAACCCCCCCCCCAAAAAAAAACCCTAGCAAGTTTTATTTAAGATTTTAAAAAATCCTACATTGCTTTGCTTTAATTACAGAAAAGCTGCTCTTTGCAACCCTGCAGGCTGCATTCTAGACAGCCTCACGTTGGGAGGCCAGCAAAGCCTTTTGGAGGACAAAAACAAACATCAGAAAGAAAGACCCGTATGAAGCTGTACATATTTCAGAAAATGAGTAACTAAGAATTTGATGCACCCTATAATGAATGAATGTGTGCGTGTGTGTGCTGTGGCAGTTCATAACATAAAATGCCTTACTCAGCTGTCTCTTAATTATTTTAAGGTAAGAAAGAGACATCAATTTCTTCTCCCTTCCCCATGAAGTATTATTGGGGGAAAGTGTATCCCTTTTACTTTCTGCACAAAAACAACCCCTGGACCAATTTATCTGCAATTTGGCAGGCTTAATCTATATGCGAGAGGCTCCTGTGCCTGTAAATTTCAGCCACTCTGGCCAAAGCTGGAGAAGGTCTAGCTATTTTTAATTCCCCATTACAGTGAATGGGAGAATAGATTCACTTCTCCTTTTACACAGAATGGCTCAGAATCTGAAACACAGCTCAAAGCAGAGAGTTCACAGGGTGATTCAGAAACAGATTGGATGTGTGGTTTTTTAAAGACACATATGCAAAGTGGATCTGGGAGCATGTGTGTCCCTCTAGTTTTTAGCATGGACACCTCATGCCTCTGGATCACCCGGGGCGAGAAATGTGATTTCCAAACTCGGCCTTGAGACCAGTAGTTTAGATCCTGTATAGACAGAGGGGGGAAATGAGTCGACGATACCAAAACTTTGAAGGCTTAGATAGCTTCTAGCTGCAGCCGACACTTGGAAATACAAATCCAGAGAGCGCGACAGAACAGAATTCTTCTACCATATATTTTAGAGTAATTACATAGCTACTGCTAAGAAGACACCCAGTCAGAAATCACCTGTCGGTGACTAATTCTGATTTCGGGTGTGCCAAAGTAGACATGTGTGTATAATCAGAGTTCTTTTCTTTTGTCTTTTTTAATTTTAGAATCAACCTTGTCCTATGTTAGGCAGCTGGAAGCAAGAGTAAGACAGCTGGAGGAGGAAAATCGCATGCTGCCCCAGGTGGGTGATTTCCTATTGCTAGGTACGCTAGCTCAGGTCCCTAGCTAGAATATTGGCACAGGCTCCTTTTGTTGGTGTTTGACCCCATCACGCAGAGTATCAAAGCCTTGATTGAGCAGTTGAGCTTGAATGAATCTGAATGCGTTTCATGAGACAGTTAGCCAATTTACTTGTCACCAGGGTTCGCTGGGGTCAGCATCCCAAGCTGGGATCAGGGCCTCCAAGTTCATCAAGGAGGAAGCCTTGAGGTTGATGAGGAGCCGGAGGTAGATGCTGTAGCCAAAGCAGACCAAAAAGGTCTTAAGTGATAGGTTCAGGGTGGAAAGAAGCATCTGAGAAGGATCTCAGGTTGTAGGTCCTAGGGCTGATACTTGATAGAACTAGGTGGCACTGTGGGGTCCCTGGGTCACCTGACCAGTGCTGAGTCAGGTGGTATGGCTTGCAGTATAGCTGACACCTTGTCTCTGGGTAACCCAGTACGGTCCACAGGGAAGAAGGAACTCGCGCCCAATTGGTAGGAGTCCTGATTTAAAAGCTCATGTTGGATGATGGTTTTCTGTAATAGTGAACTCAGGTGTGGTGAAGGGTGCCGGCAGAATTGGAGCCAACATGACAGGTCTTAAGCAAGACCCTTCCTTCTGCTGCAACAGAGCTACCCCCCTGGAAATGGATTGCACAGGAGACCTCCCATTGAGCCACAGTGCATAGTTGCATTATGGACTTTGCCACCACCATATGTAGCGATGCCACCAAACTCACAGAGGATGAGGTCATGGATGCTGGTCATGGAGGTCGCAACAGACTTCTGCGATGGAGCTCTCCCTTCCTCTCTGCTTTCCCGCAGTACCTCATGCTTCCTCAAGATCCGCTTCAGAGAACTGGAGAACCTCCTGGATCAGATTTGGAGAGTCTGCCCAGAGGGGAAGGGGAAGTCCCATCGCTCGAGTGGAACTCCATGCATTCTGTGTGGGACACAAGCCATGATAGTATCAGAGGCTCTGGAGGCAGTTTCTGGAGAACAACAGTGAGGGAGGATTGTCTTCAAGTTCTGCTGGTGGACTTCCATAGGCACCTTGTTGACCACTGTGAGAACAGGAGTCTGTTCTGGATGATCCTTTAGTTCAATCCAGCAGGCTTCTTCTTATGCTTTCACTGTCCCTTCCGTAATAACCCTTCCAGTTGTTTAGTGCAATGACTCATTCCTGTCTACCCTTTGGTACCCCTCTGATCACATCTGTGAAGAATGGACCTCCTTCCTTTGTAAAAGTGGACTTAGCAGCATGGTGCTTGGTTCCTCTGTGGGCGATTTCTCCCACGCTGGTATAAGGGAATGACTGAAGCCTTTCTACCCACGTGGTTAACAACCAGATGATGTGGGCAGCAGCAGGGCCACTGCTGCATGCAGATGACTTCACACATTCCCTTACTTGTGTGAGATCCACCGCCAAGAGAACAGCAAGTAAATATGCCAGGGGTGTTTGTCTGTCATATTCTTGAGGCGGTTGTGAAATGGTGGCAGCGGTAGTCCTTTTGAAGTGCAGCTTTCGGCACTTTGTGAGCTGAGCTAGGCTTGGTTTTAAGCACACATCCTCTCTTTCAAGAAAGCCGAAACCTCCCGTTCCAGCAATCAAATGCACTCACAACCTTTTGTTTTAATTTCTCATTAATGAACACCGTCAAGCACATGCGCTTGGGGTGTTTCAGATTAAATGCTTTCTCACGCTTTATCTTTGCCTTCCCCAAGTGTTGCTACTTTGCTAGCAAAATCTCACTGGAGGCTCAAACCTGTGTTGTGGAATGAATTTTTGATTAAAAGAAGTCTAAAGTTACAAACGGCCGGCTTCAAGCGTTCATGGATTGGTCGGTCTTCTTTTCCGTCTTCTTTCTAATCATATTCTATGAAGAGCTTTCGATGTTGGAGGATGTCTTCCAAAGCCCCATTGCAGTAATCCAAATGTCAGTTGTCACGGCACAAATAATTAACACGGTTCTGGAGCTTTCACTTCTAAGCGTTTTCAGGTGGGATTGGAGGGTGGGAAAAAGTGGAAGAAGAAACTCAAAATTTCCAGGAACAGATTGAAGTTAAAAAACCTGATCCAAAACACCCACCCACCTCACTCACACACAAAAACAAAGATCACCACAGCCAATCACAAGCAAACAACCACACCCTAGGCCAACCCCAACCTCTCTCACCACCAAAGGAACACAAGTGAACAACACAAACAACGCTGACCCCAAACTCTACATACATTAAACATAATAGAAACACCGCCACCCGACCCCACCCCCATCCATTTTCCCTCTTTCCACCCCCCCTTTTCTTTTTTCTTTTCTTCTCCCCCTAATGCCTCAACAAATGAAATGGATTTGTAAAAATGTTACATGGAAAAACAACAACAAGGCATTACACTTAACTTCTGTAAAACAAGAAAACCCTTAATAAAAATTTAAAACAACAACAACAACAAAAAACCAATCAGAGGCAGTAAATGTGGGAATGGTAGTGTTCCCTATATGGCCTAGGACCCTCGTACCTACGGGACCGCCACTCCTGGTATGCCCCAAGGTGGACCTTATGATCTGCAAATAAGAACAGCTTGGGGATCCGGGGCCTCAGGGAGATTATCTTGACCTCGACCAGGGCCAGGGCCTTTTCGGCTTTGGCCCCAGCCTGGTGGAACGCTCTGCCACAAGAAATCAAGGCCCTGCAGGATTTGACATCTTTCTGCAGGGCCTGCAAGACGGAGTTGTTCTGCCAGGCCGTTGGTCAGGGCTCAGCCTGACTCCCCTTCTCTTTTTGTATAAGAACTGGCATGAAAGAGGCCTCCCAGCATTCTCACAGGCCCAATAAGAGCAGCGTAAACAGTTGGGCCTGATGAGCATTTACTGTGCCCAACCCTAATCCTGCAGAAAGCCTTCTAATTAGATTTTAATTTGATCCTGACTTGTATTTGGGAGGTCATTTAATTATTGTTTGATTTTATACCATTGTTATATATTAGATGTTAGCCGTCCTGAGCCCAGTTTCGGCGGGGAGGGCAGGATACAAATAAATTATTATTATTATTATTATTATTATTATTATTAAAAGCACTAAACTTCTTTTTAGAGGAAATTTCCTGACCCCTAAAGTTATTTGTACACCGCCACTCTGGGCGGCTTCCACAGAAACCAAAAATACAGTAAAATCACACATTAAAAACTTCCCTGAACAGGGCTGCCTTCAGATGTCTTCTGAATGTCAGGTAGTTGTTTATCGCTTTGACATCTGATGGGAGGGCGTTCCACAGTGCGGGCGCCACTACCGAGAAGGCCCTCTGCCTGGTTCCCTGTAGCTTTGCTTCTCGCAGCGAGGGAACCGCCAGAAGGCCCTCGGAGCTGGACCTCAGCGTCTGGGCAGAATGATGAGAGTGGAGACGCTCCTTCAGGTATACTGGGCAGAGGCTGTTTAGGGCTTTAAAGGTCAACACCATCACTTTGAATTGTGCTCGGAAACATATCCCCAAGCCTGCAAAACAAAAGGATGTAAAACGAGGAACATTCCTTCTGATGCAGCTTACTGTTCACTTTAAGCTAAAAAGTTCATACCAAGGTTATGCAGACCCAGGCTAGAAACATATGAGGAATGAGCTGTGACTGAACTAAGCCCACCTGTCCAGTTGAACATGCGAGAATCTTGGCAAGGAAGCTAGATAACCTCACATGCTAGCTCAGGGTCAGGCCAGTGTCACCCACGAAAGCTGTAAAGCTGTCAACTAGGGAAGTATGTTATCTCTTGGAAAAGGATCTAAGAGGAATGATGGAAGCCATGCCAAAAAATTGGCATCGTATACTTGCAGCATGTGCATCTTGTGTCATAAATCATATCAGAACGGTTGTTTTAATTGCTCCTATGTCATAGATGACAAATTTTTGACCAATTGGGGCTTCCCACATCATATGTGGCTTGTCTTTTGACCAATAAGAAATTTCCGTGTCTTCTCTGTGAAGGAGGAGGGAGAATGACTACAGGCTATAAAAGCCTGGGCCAAGTTGTATACTGGGCCTCAGTCCGCCTGGACTGGGGACCATAACTTAAGTTATGAAATAAAGGTGATTTCCCTCGAACTCTTATTTGTCTGTTGTTTATCAGAATATCCTTGCTTACTTCGTTATTACAGTGGTACCTCTGGTTACGTACTTAATTTGTTCCGGAGGTCCGTTCTTAACCTGAAATTGTTCTTAACCTGAAGCACCACTTTAGCTAACGGGGCCTCACGCTGCTGCCACGCTGCTGCGCGATCTCTGTTCTCATCCTGAAGCAAAGTTCTTAACCCGAGGTACTATTTCTGGGTTAGCGGAGTCTGTAACCTGAAGCATATGTAACCCGAGGTACCACTGTATTATATCATTTTTTAAAAAATGCCTACTCCAAAGCTCTTATCTTACTACACTATGGATTATATAGCTATATTTGAAATTTCATGCGTATCAGTTAATATCTTGACCCTGCTCCTCTGAAAAGCATTGGGTGTTCAGTAGGGCAATTCATTTTTTTAAAATTTTTTAAAAATGCCTGCTCCAAATGTCTGATCTTACTACACTAGGGATTATATAGCTACAGCTGAAATTTCATGCATATCAGTTCATATCTTGACCCTCCTCCATGAGAATAGCAGTTTACTTGGCCGTTTTCCTATGTCATGAAGGCTGAAATTTCAATTCAGTGGAGCAGGGTCACGATATTAACTGATATGCATGAAATTTCAGGTATAGCTATATAATCCCTAGTGTAGTAAGATGCCTTTGAAGCAGGCATTTTTTTAAAAAAAGTTTTTTATGCACCGCCCTACTCCCCACTGCATTGCCTCTCTTCCTCTCCTTCCCACTAAGTGGAAGCATCCTTCGGGAGAGCAGATGAAGTGCTGCTGCACACCTTGCTGTCCTCTGCTGTGTGCAATGCATCGGTTGAAAAGGTGCTGTGCATTATTTCAGATGCATTGCTGGGGAAAAGATGATGCCACTCCTCCCAGACCACACTCTTGACAAAGATTGATGTTCCTGGGTAGCAGCTCCTGAAGTACCTACTGCTAAATCCAACAGGATTATTATTATTATTATTATTATTATTATTATTATTATTAATTTATTTAATTTATTTATTTATTCTTATTCATACCCCGCCCATCTGGCTGGGCTTCCCCAGCCACTCTGGGCAGCTTCCAACAAAATATTAAAATACAGTAATGCATCAAACATTAAAAGCTTCCCTAAACAGGGCTGCCTTCAGATGTCTTCTAAAAGTCTGGTACAGTGGTACCTCGGGTTACATACACTTCAGGTTACATACGCTTCAGGTTACACACTCTGCTAACCCAGAAATAGTACCTTGGGTTAAGAACTTTGCTTCTGGATGAGAACAGAAATTGCGTGGTAGCGGTAGCGGGAGGCCCCTCTAGCTAAAGTGGTACCTCAGGTTAAGAACAGTTTCAGGTTAAGAACAGACCTCCAGAACGTATTAAGTTCTTAACCTGAGGTACCACTGTAGTTGTTTTTCTCTTTGACATCTAGTGGGAGGGTGTTCCACAGGGCGGGTGCCACTACCGAGAAGGCCCTTTGCCTGGTTCCCTGTAACTTGGCTTCTCACAGTGAGGGAACTACCAGCAGGACCTCAGCACTGGACCCCAGTGTCCGAGCAGAACGATGGGGGTGGAGACGCTCCTTCAGATATACTGGAAGAGTCAGCAGTCTCTGTTTGAACTTGTATTGAAGGCTTTTCTCGAATGGCGTTGCAGGAAGTGTGAGTGATGGGCCTGAACTGCCAGCACTCAGGCATCAAAGATGGGCCCTGCTGGGGCCATGGCAGCTGCCAGTGGATGCTGGGTGTTGGTGCCAGCCCTGGTCACAGCCTGCACCATACATGGGGTGGGAAAAAGTGTGGGCAAGCTGCCCCAGTTGGAGCTTTCTTCTGAATGTGTGAACCAGCACGAAGTATCACAGCGTTTAGTGATTTTGTAGGTTTTCCATTTGGCCAGGCGGCGAGTTAACGAATGCTGCTGCTCCCAGTTGGCCTGAGACTGGACAGGATCCAAGCTGCTTCTATGACCGTAGATGGCAGTTTTGGAGCAAGGAAGCAGACTCTGCCCAAGAATCGCAGCAGGCTGCTGGATCCTTGTCCCACAGATCATGTCAAAAATGAATTGGCTGGCTGCACAAAGGCATGTGTGTATCATCACTTTATGGCAGCGCTCACCCAAGCGCAAAGCTGTGCGAGCCGGCTGGGTGGAAATATAGTTTGGAAGACCTGGAAATAAAGTACAACCTACGTTCAGAGAAGCTAGAAATGTGCTTTGCAGGAGCTGCGCACAAAGGGCGTCCTGAAAATGTCATGCATGACATAAAGCAGTTTCTCTGGAATCATCAGAGGCCTGGTACCAATTTTCTGTTTTGGTGCATAGCTGTCAACTTACAGATTTGAAAATAAGGGATCAGCAGCCAAAATAAGGGTTTTTTGGGCACAGGTATGTTCAACTTGTGGACGCGGGTGGCGCTGTGGGTAAAACCTCAGCGCCTAGGACTTGCCGATCTCATGGTCGGCGGTTCGAATCCCCAGGGCGGGGTGAGCTCCCGTCGTTCGGTCCCAGCTCCTGCCCACCTAGCAGTTTGAAAGCAACCTTAAGTGCAAGTAGATAAATAGGTACCGCTTTATAGCGGCAAGGTAAACGGCGTTTCCGTGTGTTGCTCTGGTGCCGGTTCGCCAGAGCAGCTTCGTCATGCTGGCCACGTGACCCGGAAGTGTCTGCGGACAGCGCTGGCTCCCGGCCTCTAGAGTGAGATGAGCGCACAACCCTAGAGTCTGTCAAGACTGGCCCATACGGGCAGGAGTACCTTTACCTTTACCTTATGTTC
The DNA here is from genome assembly GCF_965153285.1 of Podarcis tiliguerta. Classification (NCBI taxonomy): domain Eukaryota; kingdom Metazoa; phylum Chordata; class Lepidosauria; order Squamata; family Lacertidae; genus Podarcis; species Podarcis tiliguerta. The sequence continues at coordinate 10,823,784 of NC_139536.1, read as the reverse complement.
AACTTCTGAGCCCCTCCAAGCCAAAGGCAGAAAGCCCAGCCAGCAGCCAAACGAAGCCTCAAGCGGTGGTTCCCACAGCGCAGCAACCCGGCAAAGGGGATGCAGCAAGGAAAACCACCGTCACCTCTTGCCTGGGAAGCGCTGAGCAAAGGCGAGTCCCCAGGCAACGCAGCTGATTTGATCGGCACAAGGCATGCAAGCTCCCCCCCCCCAAGTCGTTCTTACACTCCTTATTGGGTGAGCAATGCAGCCAAGCAACACAGTTGGAGCCTCCCTCCTCCCTGGCCGGCAGGGAGGGAGGGAGAGGAGCTGCTTCCTTTGAAACCCGGGAAATTTAAGGGAGATCATCAATAAGGGACAGCAGCGGGACACTGCGCTGGGATAAGGGGCTTTCCCGACAAATAAGGGATGGTTGACAGCTTTGTTTTGGTGTGGTAATCACAGGTTGATTCCTGCGCTTTTTGTGCCTGTATAAAAAGTTCCTAGTGGTCACATGGGAAAAAAAGATGCTGATTTGATAGCACACAGTATGGAACATTCCTAAACATTCTAGTTGCTGATGGGACACAGCTGTCGGGATGTTTGCAGTTTTGTTTCTGTGAGGAAAGAGAAAGTTGGCAGTTTTGACTCATAGTAAAGCCTCACCTGTGCCCTAGGGACAGGAGTAGCTATGTGGGATTGGACTGGGAGTAAGATCAAGTTGTAAGAAGTTGGAACATTAGGGGAGAGGGAACCTAGAAACAGAAGGTACAGCCGCAAAACAAGGGCCACTGTGTTTATGTGTGTTTATATACAGGCAGTGGACGATTTGTGGGGGGATTACATTCCAGATCCACCTGCGCATCGCTGGGGCTAATTCTAGACTAATAGACTAATATTGAAAAAAACAGAAACTGGGGGGATACCTGAGGAATTAATGTTTTCTATTCTCTGGTCCAGCTGGAAGGGATGTTGCTAATAAAGATGGACAAATTTGCCAATTCTCAAATTGTCGTTTTTGATTTATTATTATATTTTTAACCTAATCAGTTATCAAAATTTGTAAATGTTTTAGTGCGCATTTGTTTGAAATACACAATTTTGTATGCATTCCCCCCCCCCCATATATTCATAGTATTGTGAGCAGTTTCCCCTAATATAATGGGTGGTATTCAGTGCCAGTTCTACTCAGGGAGACCCTTTGAAGTTAATGGACTTGATGAACATGAACTTAGGTTCATTAATTTCTATGAGTCTACTTTGAGTAGGACTTAGTTGACTACAGCCCAATATAATATGCAAGCTATTTTAACTAATATATGTGTTTTAATGCACACTTCCCCCTAATATGCATGTTTTCCTATACCCTTTTTCTTGTTGGAAAACTGCACAATTTGGAGCAAAGTGTATTGTTAATTTGGTTGGTTCACGATCAAATGTGAACTGAATCTAATATCTCCTCCATTGCTAGTTATCAGTGCAGCAAGAGATTGACTTTTTCTGTTAAACTGGCTCTATTTCTTCTAATAGACAAAACCAGAAGCCTGCTAATGGCATTCTTAAAATAATAACAATAATAATAATCTGGTAATGTAATTTGCCTTAAAGTGTCACCTTTTAATAGAACAATACGGCAGCAAAAGCTATTGCCAGGACAACACTATCTGAACAAAACAGATGGATTCCACCTTTGTTGCCAGAAGTGTACAAGCAAATGTACAAGAGCTGGAGAAATTGAATCTTCAACTTCCATGGCAACGCGGCAGAAGTCGGACAAAGAATGCGCTTATGCAGAGGTTAGGCAATGAATCAGAAAAGGAAATATCTTTGTGGATGATATTTGCAGTGGTGGTGTCAAAGACGGCGGAAATATACTTCATAATTACTTCTGAGCAGGGCGAGTTATTGCACATCCCACTTCTTTTCCCGTTATTGGTTTTGGTATATAAATAGGCTTCTTGGACACAGCCGGCCCTGTCATTAGGCAGAGTGAGGAAGCTGCCTCTGGTGGCAGATGCTGGAGGGTGGGAAGTAGAGGTGAGGTGTTGTGTATGCTGTGTGTGGCCTGCCCTGTACACCCAACCCCAACCGAGCCTTCTGCAAAGAAGGGTGTTGGCCCAACGGCAGTGTTGAAGTAGAATCTTGGCTGTCAGTCTGGTCAATTTATGTCCATGGAACGGGAGTGGGTGCCATCTTGTATTCCGCCTCAGGCAACAAAATGTCTTGGGTTGGCTCTGTTCTTGATGGGGCCCAGAAAACAGAAATATGCAAGCAAAGATAGCAGAGTCTTCCACTGGGTTGCTGCTTCAGAGCCTAATCAACCCCACAGTATGGAAGGAAGGCTATTTGTGATGGAAGAAACATAGATGCTTTGAATCTAGCTGACACTGTCTGGCAGCGTCTCTTTGGGGTTTCAGGTGAGGCATTCCCAGTCCTACCTGGAGATGCTGGGATGGAACCAGGGACCTTTGACATGCGATGAAGGTGCTCTATGAATGAGTGGGCGCCCTTCCCCAAATTTTGATGCAGTCCTTGTAAGTTGGGCAGTTGGGAATGGGTGCTCTTGTCAATGGAGAACAGCCTCACTCTTCCAAACAGCCCTCTGCGTCCCAGAGGTATGCAGGAGCTGAGATGGACGGAGGGGTGGTGGAGACAGAGAACAGCAGCCTGCAGCGTTGAAACTGCTCTGACATACGTGCCTCCCACTCCCTTTGCCCCCAGCTCTTTGTACCGTGCAACATTATTTAACACAGTTGCACCCTTCTGTCTAGCAGGTCAGTTAGTTTTGATGGATGAAACATTGATTAAAAATCTGGCCAGCAAGTTCTGTCTGCCTTTCTCTTTGGTCAAGAGACTGGTTGTTAGTTCAGATTTCTCCTCTCCCTCCTTTACACCTCCCTAGCTGATTTCCTACAGTCGTCTTCTTCTTCTTTTGGTTTTGATTCAACCGTTCTGAGAGTTATATTTTTTAAGAATAAAGCGCCAGCTGCCCTTTCTTAAACCTGGAGAACCAAGGTGCAAGATAGCATTGCTAACTCTCCCGCGAACTTCGTTTTGTCTTTCAACACCTCCAGCGCTTCCCATTTATCTCCTGTGCTTTTTCGTTCCATTAGTTTATCACCTTGGATTTCACCCTCTGCTTCCCTTTGACTTCACTTCAGCCTCTCCATATATTTACCGCTCCCCCCTCTGCCTCAGCCTGGATTGTTAAATCTTCCCCCCTAGCTAGACTTTTGACTCGAAGCCCATGCCAGCCTTTTCTATCACACATATTTATTTAGAACATCTATACCCCACGACAGCCCTGAAACCACTGGTTGAGAGAATGTTTTAAACTGTTTTTGGAATATGTATATATCATTGATGTGTTTGCTATGCTGGGCTCCTTCGGGAGGAAAGGTGGGATATAAATACAGTGGTACCTTGGGTTACATACGCTTCAGGTTACATACGCTTCGGGTTACAGACTCCGCTAAGCCAGAAATATTACCTCGGGTTAAGAACTTTGCTTCAGGATGAGAACAGAAATCGTGCATCGGTGGCGCGGCGGCAGCAGGAGGCCCCGTTAGCTAAAGTGGTACCTCAGGTTAAGAACAGTTTCAGGTTAAGAACGGACCTCTGGAACGAATTAAGTTCTTAATCCGAGGTACCACTGTATAATGAATAAAATAAATAATAACATAGAAGTTACCCCACACAGGGAAGCTGGTGGCAAATTTCCACAGTTTATGCATTTCTAAAACACTTAAGGTAGAATTCAGTGTCTGCTGTGATGAGCGCACCGTGTACACAAGCGTTTAAGCTTACCAGATGGAAAGATCCCCTATCTCCCCTTGAAATGGACACCTGAGGGTCATCTAGTCCAACCCCCTGCAATGCAGGAATCTCAGCTAAAGCATCCATGACAGATGGCCACCCAATCTCTGCTTTCAAACCTTCAGTGAAGGAGAGTCCAGAACCTCCCGAAGGAGTCCATTCCACTGTCAAACAGCTCTTATTGTCAAAAGGTTCTTCCTGATGTTTAGTTAGAATCTGCTTTAGTGTAACTTGGAACCATTGGTTTGAGTCTTACCCTGTGGAGCAGGAGAAAACAAGCTTTCATGTGACATCCCTTGAGATATTTGAAGATGGCCTCTCAGTCTCCTCTTTTCCAGGCTAAACGTACCCAGCACTGTCAACCGCTCCTCATAAGGCTTGGCTTCCAGCCCCTTGATCATCATGCTTGCTATCCTCTACACAGGTTCCAGCTTGTCAATTGTAGTGCCCAGAATTGGACACAGTATTCCAGGTGTGGTTTGACCAAGTCAGAATAGAGTGGTTCTATTACTTCCCTTGGGACGCGGGTGGCGCTGTGGTGTAAAGCACAAAGCCTAGGGCTTGCCGATCGGAAGGTCGGCGGTTCGAATCCCCATGACGGGGTGAGCTCCCGTTGCTCGGTCCCTGTTCCTGCCCACCTAGCAGTTCGAAAGCACGTCAAAGTGCAAGTAGATAAATAGGTACCACTCCGGCGGGAAGGTAAACGGCGTTTCCGTGCGCTGCTCTGGTTCACCAGAAGCGGCTTTGTTATGCTGGTCATAGAATCATAGAGTTGGAATAGACCACAAGGGCCATCGAGTCCAACCCCCTGCCAAGCAGGAAACACCATCAGAGCACTCCTGACATATGCCACATGACCCGGAAGCTGTACGCCGGCTCCCTCGGCCAATAAAGCGAGATGAGCGCTTCAACCCCAGAGTTGGCCACAACTAGACCTAATGGCCAGTGGTCCCTTTACCTATTACTTCCCTTGATTGGGACACTGGACTTCTGTTGCTGCAGCCTAGAATAGCATCAGCTTTTTTTGCTGGTGAATCCATTCTTTGACTCATGTTAAGCTTATTGTCTACTAAGACCCCTATATCCTTTTCACATGTCGTACTGGCAAGCCAGGTGTCCCCCATCCTATATTTGTGCATCTGGTTCTTTCTGCCTAAATGTAGAACCTGACATTTGTCCCTATTGAAATTCATTTTGTTAGTTTGTGCCCAGTTCTCCATGCTATTCTTGCGGGGTCTTGAGACCCCTCAGCAGCTATATGGGAAAAATGCTGGGGTATTTCTACTTATTACCCTGTAGTTATGACCTGTCAGGGACGTGGGTGGCGCTGTGGGTTAAAGCCTCAGCGCCTAGGGCTTGCTGATCGAAAGGTTGGCGGTTCGAATCCCCGCGGCGGGGTGCGCTCCCGTTGCTCGGTCCCAGCGCCTGCCAACCTAGCAGTTCGAAAGCACTCTCGGGTGCAAGTAGATAAATAGGGACCGCTTACTAGCAGGAAGGTAAACGGCGTTTCCGTGTGCGGCTCTGGCTCGCCAGAGCAGCGATGTCACGCTGGCCACGTGACCCGGAAGTGTCTTCGGACAGCGCTGGCCCCCGGCCTCTTTGAGTGAGATGGGCGCACAACCCTAGAGTCTGTCAAGACTGGCCCATACGGGCAGGGGTACCTTTACCTTTACCTAGTTATGACCCTAGATTGGTTCTTTGGGCAACCTACATGCTTGCCAGTGCAGTATGTTTTCTTCCCTTCCAGAGCCAACTTAAGAATAGAAAGAAGGTTCTTGTTTTCGGGTTTCTTCTTCAAAAAAGATCTTTGTTACAATGCCAGTGACAAGGCCAATCTATAATGCAAATAAATACAGTATTTCTTTGTTGGAAGTCTCCATGCTCCCATTGTGTTAACTGTGTGTGCAAGTTGCAGACAGATAAGGATCGATTAATCCCCACACAGCTTCATTGTGGTGGCAGTCAAATCATTAGAAAACCTCCTCTCTCTTTTACCAAGAACTCACAAGTTCATCATTTAACCGGAAAGCTCCACTTAGAAACTGATTGAATGGTTATTCCTGCAAGATGGCAGCTCGCCTGCACTGCTTGGGTGATGGCCAGACTATTCAGGCATCTCATGGTCCCAAATGTGGACTGACCCTTATTCCAGCAAGGCTGGGGATTTATAGCTGGGTAGGGCTGTGGACCAGGGTTGGTAGCCACCATCCTGTTTCATGGGGGATATTCAGACATTGCTGAACTACAACTCCCAATATCCCTGGCCATTGGCCATGCTGCCTATATATTAGGAGAAATTCACACTAAAATGTTAGTAAATCTTTATGATGATGATTATTTCTGTGTGTGGGGGGGGGGATGTGGAGAACTGAATTTACAACTGGAAATATGCAGAACCGAGAGAAGCCAAACTTTATAAATTCATCTACTCCAAAGCTTGAGTGTTTCGGTATCATCCTCCTGTCACACAGCCAGTTTCTCTATTGATTAGTGTCAGCTGGTGCAACCTTGGGTGACCTCTGTGCACAAATAATTGAGACGTGACATGGCTGGATCACTTGCTCTGCTCTCCAGTGTCGCCTAATCATAAACAAGTAAATAAAACTGCCTTGGAAAGTGGTGGGCTCTCATTCACGGGATGTTTTTAAGCAGAGGTTAGATGGCCAGCTGTCAGGGAGTCTTTAGCTGTGATTCCTGCATTTTGAGGGTTTGTGCTTGTTGAAGTAAGAATACCGAAATTGCAGCTGAGATGCTCAAATCATATATATGACTGACATAAGGTCACCAGGTATCCCCGTTTCCCGGGGGCAGTCCCTGGATTTACAAATCAGTCCCCATACAAAATCCATTGAAGTTGAAAAGTGTCCCCAGATTCATTGAAAAAAATCTGGTGGTGATAATAATAACAACAACAACAACAACAACAACAACAACAACAACAACAATAATAATTTATTATTTATACCCCACCCATCTGGCTGGGTTTCCCCAGCCACTCTGGTAACCTTAGACTGCCACCCTTCTTTGGAAATTAAACCAGTGTCCAGACTTTAACATTCAAAAACTTTACTTGCAGAAACTTATAGATGAATTAAAACATGATATTTACAGTCATGTGCTTCTCCAAGCATGGGCTTACAGCCTCTTCTTTCAGCTTCCAAACAACTGCATTTCCCTCTCTTTCCAGAGCTCAGCACTCAAGCCTTCTGTATCTCAGTTAGGCCATGCCTTGCAGCTCCTACAAGGGATTTCCACTTTCCCCTTCTCCCGCAGCTTTGCTTTCTTTCTTTCAAGCAAAGAAGAAGCACTCCAACACTCTATTCAACTTAGCAGTGTTCACAGTGGAGTCTAAAACACAGTCATCTTGCTTCAGAAAAAAATGGAGTCTCTCCTCCACCAGATAACCTCCCAAGTGACCAATGTTATCTAGTGACATGAGAACTACTAGAGACCTCTCTAGAATTCAGTTGCCAACCAATCAAATTTAAACACGTAGTAATGCATACATGACCCGGAAGCTGTACACCGGCTCCCTCGGCCAATAAAGCGAGATGAGCGCCGCAACTCCAGAGTCGGTCACGACTGGACCTAATGGCCAGGGGTCCCTTTACCTTTACCTAATGCATACAAGCATTTCCAATTTCAGTGACTTAAATCACTATACTTAACAGAGCTGGATGATTCTTGGGGTCCCTTCCAACTCTGCAATTTTATGATTCTTTGAAAGCACATTTAATATTAACGGTGCTTTACAGAGCAGCAACCAGAACACTGATCTCTGCCCAAAGCAGCTGCAAATCTATTATACAATCTGTTATACAACACAGCGTACTTGTGGCCATACTAGTTACAGATCTCTCTCTCTGTCTTTTTATGTTTGCTCTAGTCAAATTAATACAGTTTCTTCCTCTGTGCCCTTTGTTTGCTGAGGTTTTTGGAAACCTGATCTCGGGCATCTAGTTTGTTTTGGCCCAGATAAAGGTTAAGTTACCAGGGGGCTGGTGGCGCAGGGAAGAAAAGGACGTCCTCTGGCATCAAAAGAGGGGCTGAGCTGCACTGCCAGCCTGCCCAGCAGGAAACAATATGCCATCTTGGCTGACCATTCTTGTTGTTGAGATTGCAGATCCCGCTTAGGAGCAGAAGTAGCCTTTCCCCACCAATGCCGTCCTACTGTGCCAAATGAGTGATTGCTTCAGGATACAACAGAACTATGTCTGTTGGGGAGATTCCTATAGAGTCCTGAAGTGCCTGTCCTCAAGATACTGATGTACTGCTCTTCTTCTCTCTCTCCCCCATCATGTTCTTGGCTGTTCTTGCACGTCACTAGGAAATTGCTGGGGGAGACGGCAGCCAGCCAGGCTTTCTCTGATAGAAGATAGATGACAAATGGGAGACAACTTCCAAGACTGGGCAAATACATAGGTTTCTCCACTTGTGCCAATTCTAATTGAGGAGAGAGGGAGAGAGAGAGAGGGAGGGAGGGAGGGAGGGAGGGAGGGAGGGAGAAGGCATCTTTTCGCTTTATTTTTCACTCAGCAGCGCTGCAAGCAAAGTCAGCCCTCATCCCCGCTAAACAACAAATCACAATTCGCTCTTCTTCTAAAGGAAAATATGGCACAAACGATCCAATCGGGTCATTTGCAAAGAGTGAGACATAAGTAATTATTGTGATAGTCATGTATTATTTTGCCATATTTTATCATGTGCACCGCCTTCATGTTGTATGTGAGTGGGCGGTAGAGAAATGCTTTTATAAATAAAACAAGCTAATGAAGTGAAGACTCCAGTGAGCTCATATCATCCTTCCATGGAGCAGTCTGCCTGCTGCATCTAAGCATGCTTTATCACTCTGGAATATTGCATTCAGCCTAGTGCAAAGGAGCAGCAGAATTGGGAGGAGGGTGCCCATTTTTGTCTCTAGATGTCACAGGAGTGTGCCAGTCAGTAAACACAGAGTCATTAGCAAAAACACAATCACAAACAGACTTGGCTGAATGTCAGGCCTAATGAGCAGAGCACCTCATTCCCAGGGGTCGTCTTCCACGAAAATTGGCTGCTGAAACTGAAAGTCCCCACCTCCTCACTAGGGTTTTTCCCAAGCAACCAGAGACTGTGTCTGCATATCAGACAGCCTCTCCTCCACCCTCTTCATGCCTCGTCTGGTTCTCAGAGACAAGAGGAAAGGGGAGTGTGTCGCAGCAAGAGGGGGAGACACCCATGCCACTAGATGATGACTCACTGTCCTAATATGGTCTCCTTCCTGTCTTTAGGCATATTCACAGGGATGTCTTGTGCTGTTGTTGTTGTTGTTTAGTCGTTTAGTCGTGTCTGACTCTTTGTGACCCCATGGACCAAAGCACGCCAGGCACTCTTGTCTTCCACTGTCTCCTGCAATTTGGTCAAACTCATGCTGTTAGCTTCGAGAACACTGTTAACCGTCTCGTCCTCTGTCGTCCCCTTCTCCTTGTGCCCTCCATCTTTCCCAACATCGGGGTCTTTTCCAGGGAGTCTTCTCTTCTCATGAGGTGGCCAAAGTATTGGAGCCTCAGCTTCAGGATCTGTCCTTCCAGTGAGCATTCAGGGCTGATTTCCTTCAGAATGGATAGGTTTGATCTTCTTGCAATCCATGGGACTCTCAAGAGTCTCCTCCAGCACCATAATTCAAAAGCATCAATTCTTCAGCGATCAGCCTTCTTTATGGTCCAGCTCTCACTTCCATACATCACTACTGGGAAAACCATCACTTTAACTATACAGACCTTTGTTGGCAAGGTGATGTCTCTGCTTTTTAAGATGCTGTCTAGGTTTGTCATTGCTTTCCTCCCAAGAAGCAGGCGTCTTTTAATTTCGTGACTGCTGTCACCATCTGCAGTGATCATGGAGCCCAAGAAAGTAAAATCTCTCACTGCCTCCATTTCTTCCCCTTCTATTGGCCAGGAGGTCATGGGACCAGTCTTGTGCTGAGAGATGCATTAGTCCAGCTCTTTTGGGGGCAAGCTACTCTGCTTTACTTACTTATTTACTTACTCATTACATTCATATCCTGCCTTTCTTTCATTTCATGTTTGCAGCAGCTCATGCTCAGCCGAGAGAGAAAGAGGGGGGGGGGACTCTGCCCCAAAATCACCACAGGAGCTTCATAGTGATTTGAACCTGGGTTTCCCAAATCCCAGTCCAACACTTTAAACCTAGCCTTCCCTAATCTGGTGTCATCAAGACGTTTTGTTAGACTACACTTCCCATTGTCCCAGACCATTGGCCATGCTGTCTAGGGCTGATGGGAATTGTAGTCAGAAAACCTGGAAGATCCCAGGTTGGGAAAGAATGCTGTAGCTTTACCACACTGACTTTTCCTCTCGCACACTCTGAAATGAAACCATTTAGGGTAGACGGGTGCAGTGGCGAACCTTGGGGGGTCTCAAAATTCAGCGGCGCCCTGTGCAATGCCAAAACTCGCCTCTGAGTTTCCGTTCTACCTCACAGTTCTGGTGGCTCCTGCAGTGCCCCAAAGGCTCTGCACCCAGTGTGACCGAACCGGTTGTGTACCTCTGAATCTGCCTCTGTTGGGTGGAGCTGTGAGCCTGCAGTTTTCAAAGTCTCCAGTTTAAAATTGTGCCTGAGCTGTCAGAAAACGTGCCTATGAAACTTAGCATGCTGAGGCAGACCATTGATTCATAATGTCCAGTACTGTTTAATCCAGCTCTCGAGTCAGCGAAGGGTATTCCCCTTTTGCTGCCAGTTGAAGATCATTTCATCAGGAGAGGCCAGGGATTGAGCCAGATCTTCCTCATCCAAACCAATGTGTGCTACCACTGAACCATCCCCTCTTCGAAAGTCTGAGGAAGCATTCCTCTGGTACAAAACTTTAGGTCTCCCCCTGCCCTGCTAAACACACACACACACACACACACACATACACACACACACACACAAGTCTGATCTTTTTCAGGGTCAGCCTTAGGGAAATGCATCTGATTTCCTAGAGTGCTATTATAACGGAGTTGTCGTTAAACATTTTCCTGTCAGGATTTCCCTCAGGGAGATTTTCTGCTTCCAATTTCCTCTTCACTTAAAAAAATTGGCTTCAGGTCGCTTGGCGGTGACAGGAATTAGATGTGTTTATAATACAACGGAGAATTGCTTTACATTGTTATTGATTTGGCCTGTCTCTGCTGTCAGCTTTGGGGAGGAAGGGGGAAGTTCTGTATTCTTTGGCCTCCTCCCTCAGTTAACGTCTTCTGTAAGAGCATAACGGTAGCCATTTTGGGCCGCACCAAGAAGCCATGTAAATCCATCAGTTTTCACTTGAGCAGAGAAATTGTTTTCAAAATGTGTCCCAGACTCATGACATCCTCAAGAGTAGCTGTCAACGGCCACCACGTCCTAGAATGGCCCTCTGGTGGTATTGTAAGCTGTGGGGATCAGGCCCAACCACTTCAACCTCTGATTTTGTGTCTTCACCTAGCGGCAAATGGCTATAAGCCACCTGCCAAGTTAAATGCTCCAGAGGAAATTGTGGGAGAAATCCCAATGCCTATCGCAGGACTTTGTTTTTTTTAGCAGAACTTTCATGCACAAAAACCTGCTTTCTCGAAGCATTTGTTTTTGCAGCAGGCTAATATATATGCTGGGATGCAGATGGCGCTGTGGGTAAAACCACAGAGCCTAGGACTTGCTGATCAGAAGGTCGGCGGTTCGAATCCCTGCGACGGGGTGAGCTCCCGTTGCTCGGTCCCTGCTCCTGTCAACCTAGCAGTTCGAAAGCACGTCAAAGTGCAAGTAGATAAATAAGTACCGCTCTGGCGGGAAGGTAAATGGCATTTCCGTGCGCTGCTCTTAGTCATGCTGGCCACATGACCCGGAAGCTCCCTCGGCCAGTAAAGTGCGATGAGCGCCGCAACCCCAGAGTCTGCCATGACTAGACCTAATGGTCAGAGGTCCCTTTACCTTTTTAATATATATGCTGGTAATGGGGAACAACGTATCTGTTGTTGCTATTGTGAAACGGTCAGCAGTGAGAAAACATTGCCAATCAATTGCAAATCATCCAGAGGTTGATTAGGAGATCTCTGTCCTAGGAATAAATGCCCTAGAGTCCTCTGCTGTTGTGCGGCAGACACACACATGTTGCTTAGCAGGCACGTCAGTCTGGAAATTGTCCCCTGAAGACAGAAAGTTTGCCTTTAGGAAATATTGCTAAAAATAGTAGCTCTAATAAGCACTATTATTAACTTAGCCTAGAGGATACAATGGCATAAAAGCAAGTTGCTAAGACCTTAAGGTCTACATCTGAAAGAAAATCTTGCAGACTTTTTTAAAGAAAGAGATGGGGCTGTTTGGGGAGGGGGGGGCATCTCCAGCCACCACCAGAATCAGGATATCCAAGCACAGGGGTGGACCAAAGATTGTACCAAAGAAAGTAGCAGGGATTGACTAGCAAAGGCTGCCACTTAACAGTGAAATAATTTTTTATATCTCAGGATCAGCTTGCTCATTCACAGCAAAGAAACCATAGTTTACAGACCCTCCAAGTGTCCCCATTTTGGGGGACAGTCTAGGGTTTACAGAAGCCATCCTGGTTTCTGATTGGATCCTGGAATGTCCCGCTTTTCCTTAGGACGTCCCTATTTTCATTGGAGAAATGATGGAGGGTATGGAGTTATGCAACCCCTTAGCCAAGGAGATAAGTAACTATACCACCTTTAGAAGACATCTAAATAATAATAACAATATATAATAATTTTTTATTTATACCCCGCCCATCTGGCTGGTTTTCCCCAGCCGCTCTGGGCAGCTTCCAACTGAATATTAAAAACAACACAGCATCAGACATTAAAAACTTCCCTAAACAGGGTGGCCTTCAGTTGTCTTTTAAAAGTAAAATGGTTGTTTATTGCCTTGACATCTGCTGGGAGGGCGTTCCACAGGACAGGTGCCACTACCGAGAAGGCCCTCTGTCTGGTTCCCTGTAACCTCACTTCTCTCAGCAAGGGAACCGCCAGAAGGTCCTTGGCGCTGGACCTCAGTGTCTGGGCTGGAAGATGGGGGTGGAGACGCTCCTTCAGATATACTGGACCGAGGCCGTTTAGGGCGTTAAAGGTCAGCACCAACACTTTGAATTGTGCTCGGAAACGTATTGGGAGCCAATGAAGATCTTTCAGGATAATGTTTTATCACGTTTTAATGCATGTTGGAAACCACCCAGAGTGACTGGGGCAACCCAGTCAAATGAGTGGGATATAAATTTAAAAAATATTACTACCTTGGATCCTGAACACCTTGCTACTCAAACGTTTTGGCTTCCAAACTCCACAAACCCGGGAGTGTTCCTGTTTGCGAACGTTCTTTGGAAGCGGAACATCCAATATGGCTTCCGATTGAGTGCAGGAAGCTCCTGCAGCCAATCGGAAACCGCGTCTTGGTTGTCAAATGTTTTCGGAAGTTGAACAATCAAGGCACGGCTGTACAACTACTAATATGGAGGAACAGGACGTTCCTGTTTTCATTGGAGAAATGTTCGGGGATATGAGTTTATTAAATCATGTGCAAACCAGCCCAAAATAATTGCGCATAGGGCTGCGGTCTTAATTAAGCTTTGACTTAGAAATTGAGCATTTGTTGCCCGTTCTTGTTCCTTTTCTTTCTCCTAGCAGCAACCCACCTCTGGTGGAAGGAGGAAGTTGATTTGCCTCAAACTAAAGTGCTTTCGTCTGAAATGCATGCTGGGGCCTGAAATTCTTTGGCTATTTTAAAATGTGATGTGGGGGGGAAAGGGGGACTTTGCAGGTAGAATGACTCACACAAGGAATGTATTATTTGTTCTGGCTTTTGTGGCATGAAAAGAAATATGTATATAAAAAATACATATTACATTGTGCTGGAATGAGATGAATGTTCCGCTGCCAGGGGGATTAGCAAATAAGGAGGAAAGAAAGAAAGAAACAGTGTAGGAAAAGAAAAAGGGGAAGTCTTAGCGCAGGAGTGGGCAGCCTTCAAAGATCTTCATCTTTTTTCCTAGCACCCCAAGAGGTACCAAACAGAGGCAGGTGCAGAAGAAATGGTGTGAAAGAACAAAATGCCTCTGAGCACATTCTGAGGCTAGGAATTTGTTTTCAGTACCAGAATTGAACTGAGCTCCTACGGTCCTTTCCCACAATGTTTCACACTCCTGTTTAGTGTTCTTCATTTCAGCAACCTAATTTAAGGGGGGAAGAGTTGGTTTGCTGTTGTGATTGTAAGGAGCCAGGAACCTTTGCTGATCTACTGCAAATCACCCACCGATCTAACTTCTGCCCATCCCTGCCTCAGAGATTCCTCTGCCAAAGCCATTGTACAGTGGTGCCTCGCAAGACGAAAAGAATCCGTTCCGCGAGTCTCTTCGTCTTGCGGTTTTTTTCGTCTTGCGAAGCAAGCCCATTAGCGGCTTAGCGGATCAGCGCTATTAGCGGCTTAGCGGGCTTAGCAGATCAGCTGATAAGCGGCTTAGCGGATCAGCTGTTAAGCGGCTTAGCGGCTTGGGAAAAAGGGGGGGGGGAGGAAAAAAAACCCGCAGGAACTCGCAAGACATTTTCGTCTTGTGAAGCAAGCCCATAGCAAATTCTTTTTGCGAAGCACCTCCAAAACGGAATACCCTTTCGTCTAGCGGGTTTTCCGTCTTGCGAGCCATTCGTCTTGCGGGGCACCACTGTATATTATTTGACTTCTTCCCTGTTAACACGGATGTATGTTCCTTTGCAAAAATGTGTATATTTGGCCAAAAAAAAAAAAAATCATACAAATGTGTATATAAGGAAAAATTCGCACTAAAATGCTGATTAATTTTCATGAGGATTTAAAAAAAATATTCCTCCCCCCCCCCACTTCCCTGCTCCCCCCTCCCCCCCAAAAAAAAACCTCATGTGGAAATGTGGAGATCTGAATTCAGGATTGGGGAAAAAGAGAAACTGAGGGAAATTGAAACATACAGATTCTCCCACTCCTTGTTGGGCCACCACTTGCAGTCTGAAACTGTAAACGAAGCATAGCCTTACCATCTCAGTGAGAACTAAGTTGAATAGGCCATTTTAAAACACATTCTAATGCACGCACTCCACTTAATGTTCAACAAGCACTGGCCCTTGTGCACACTGGTATTTGCACACTGGCCTGGCTGTTTCAAAGGTCGCAGAACGCTGGGATTAAAATGCTAGCCTTGTAGGAGCCACTGCATGGGCACAAATATGCTTTCCAATGTTATGTCCACCATGTTGGGCTCCTGAACCATTTTTGATGGCCTCTTTGTGACGGCCATCACATTTAACTTGGTCTTAAACCTCATTCTTCAGAAGTTGGAATGTCTCTGAATATTCCGTCACAACAATACAAACACAACACGTAGGTTAATAGTTAGTAGAGAATATATAATAGAATAATGATAACGTCCAAATTGTAGGAATAAGCCGATCAAAGTTCATATGTACAATATAACAGAGTGGTAGCGAGGACCGTCAAGCCGTGTGTTCAAAACAGATGTCTAAGGACAGTCTCACAACAGTCTTTCAAAGGAAGACGTCTCAAAAGTTTCAAAAGTAAAGTCTCTCAATAGTCTTTCAAAAGTTTCGACGGAAGACCTCTCAAAAGCCTCAAAAGGACAGTGTCTCTGGAATGATACTACTGTTTTGTAATAGTCTTCATCAGCTGGAAATAAGATACAAGGCATACAGCTGATGAATGATAACTGTAAAAAATCACATTTAACTTGGTCTTAAATCTCATTCTTCAGAAGTTAGAATGTCTCTCAATATTCCGTGGCAATAAGACAGTTTAGTCAGTAGCTGCTTGGGCAAAATTTCATTTAACTTGAAAGCGGCAAACGGCTGTTTTTATTGTGTTATGTTATGTGAGCTGGTTTTTGACCGTAATAAATTACAATTACAGTAAGACATGTTAATTGCAATGAGTTTGATTTCAGTGGGACGTAAAACATGATTTAGCTATCTCTAGATTCGGACAGGAGATTTTTGCTCCCTTTGCTTGTCATCATCTCGATATGACTGAGAATCTTACAGGAACTTACAGAGAGAGTTGGTTGCCCTGGGACAGCCTAGCATCCCAAGGGCGCAATTACAAGGTGGTTGAATTAAACATGTACTCAGAGTATGTACATGCCCAATGGGCTTTGCAGTGAGGAGCTAGAGGTGGTTGGGGAAACTGTTCATCTTGATGAGCGTGGTGCACATTCCGCTATTAAATAGTTTTTGGTTTTCTACAAAGGGTCCCATTAGGATGCCAACAAGGGCAGATGGGAATGTCTGCTCTCCGAGCGTCAATGACCAGGCCTCCTCACCTTCTCAGCAGCCTGAAGCGGTGGTTAATGGCCTCAAGGTAACACGCCTTGCTGTGTTTGGCATGTAGGTGCCAAATCTCCCATCTGTATGTTCTGTGACCATCCGTGATCCATTGCACCAAAGCATCAGCGTTTCTCAGAGGGAAGATACGATACGCCACAAATGCTGCTTCCATCTCCCCACATGTTCCTCTGCCCGTCTCACCCATCATCTACCACTTGTCTCTACTTGGGCTGTCAGCTGGTGAGACTTCTCCTTTAGCAGGGGTGAGAAACCTGTGTGGCCCTCCAGATGTTGTGATCAGGGATGATAGGAGTTGTGGTCTTGCAACATCTGTAGGGCCACCTTTGACCAGCAGAATGGAATTAGCTACATTTTCAGAAGTCCTGTGAGACCTGCCTAACTCTCCATCAGAGCACTCTGTGGACTTCTTCCTGGCCCCTTTCACACAATCGTGTTTTAGTTGTGGATGGTGTGGTCCTCCTAGCTAAGAACATACAAAACTTATCTGCTGGATTGGACCAAAGGTCCATCTAGTCCAAACTTGGGTCTCCAACTGTTTTCAGGCTACATCCCATCATCCCTTATCACTGGTCTTGCTAGCTAGGGATGATGGGAGTTGTAGTCTGGAAACAGCTGGAGACCTAAGTTTGGGAAACACTGATCTAGTTCTGACATTCCATTTCCAGTAGTAACTGTGAGCATTCAGATCCCTCTGAGACACAATCAGGGCATTAAATAACAAGACTTCCTGAGCTGTCTACCCCCATCATCTGATAATAATATGAGTGTTTCTGAACATGGAAGTCCTGTTAAGCAGTTGTGGTGAAGAGTCACAGATAGGCCCATCCACCATGGATTTCTCTAACTTTTTATTTTTAAAAGCCATTTAACTTGAAACCATCACCATATCTTGTGGCAGTGAAATCCATAAGTTAATTATGTGTTTTGTGTGAATTAGTACTTCCTTTTGCCTGCCTTGAATCTTATACGAGTCTTTGGGTGACCTCAAGATCTGCTGTCATGAGACCAGAGGGGGGGGGGGAATGTTTTGATGCTGTTCACAATTTCATTGACTTACAACTTGTTCTTTGCCCTTTCTGGTGGAAAAAGTGCCCAAATTCCACGAGAATTTTGATTCTCTCTTTGTGCTGCGACAAGTAGTTGCATCTCAATAGGTGCCCCATTTTGGAAAGGTTGTTGTCCACCATGAGGAGTGGTGGGACCCAGGGAATGAGAGGGACATCTGCCCGGCTCTCAGTTTGGAACATCCTCCTCCACAAAATGCAATTGGCTACTATTATGCATTATGGGCAGGTGGCGCTGTGGGTTAAACCACAGAGCCTAGGACTTGCCGATCAGAAGGTCGGCGGTTCGAATCCCCACGACGGGGTGAGCTCCCGTTGCTCAGTCCCTCCTCCTGCCAACCTAGCAGTTCAAAAGCACATCAAAGTGCAAGTAGATAAATAGGTACCGCTCCGGCGGGAAGGTAAACTGCGTTTCCGTGCGCTGCTCTGGTTCGCCAGAAGCGGCTTAGTCATGCTGGCCACATGACCCGGAAGTTGTACGCTGGCTCCCTCAGCCAATAAAGCAAGATGGGCGCTGCAACCCCAGAGTCGGTCACGACTGGACCTAATGGTCAGGGGTCCCTTTACCTTTACCTATGCATTATGGATGGGGATGGGGGTTTTGCAGGAAATTGTCCCTTTGGGTGCAGCTTTAGAGCTTCACCATTTGCATTCTCTGAAAAAGACAAGGAACATTTCCAGGTAGCAAAGACTTTCTCCAGTATTTTCCATGCAACTGAGAAAAAAATAGGTTAATATTTTATGATTTGATAAAATATTTATGAATTTAATAATGGGGGAAAAGAGAAAATCTAAAGCATGCATTACGCACACAGGCACCGTGTCATGGGTTCCTAAACTTTTTGTTTCCATTTCCCAAAATCCCCCACACTCATTCTGCCCTGCCATGTGCCTTTGGCAGACTCAAGTTACACAGAGAGGCTGCCTGCACCCACGAAGCAGCACTTAGCACCTGGCTGGGATGCGAGTGGTGCTGTGGTCTAAACCACAGAGCCTAGGGCTTGCCGATCAGAAGGTCGGTGGTTCGAATCCCCGCAACAGGGTGAGCTCCTGTTGCTCAGTCCCTGCTCCTGCCAACCTAGCAGTTTGAAAGCACATCAAAGTGCAAGTAGATAAATAGGTACCACTCTGGCGGGAAGGTAAACAGCGTTTCCACATGCTGCTCTGGTTTAGTTTAGAAGTGGCTTAGTCATGCTGGCCACATGACCCGGAAGCTGTCTGCGGACAAAAACCAGCTCCCTCGGCCAGTAAAGCGAGATGAGCGCCGCAATCCCAGAGTTGGCCACGACTCGACCTAATGGTCAGGGGTCCCTTTACCTTTACCGAAGCCAGGGAAATATCTGGAAAAGGTGTGAACTTGAGATCTCTTCCCTTTTCCCTTGCCAGACAAGAGGGTAGCACCCCTTTTAGGTCCATTAGGTCCAGTCGTGGCCGACTCTGGGATTGCAGCACTCATCTCACTTTACTGGCCGAGCGAGCCGGCGTACAGCTTCCGGGTCATGTGGCCAGCATGACTAAGCCGCTTCTGGTGAACCAGAGCAGTGCACGGAAATGCCGTTTACCTTCCCACCGGAGTGGTACCTATTTATCTACTTGCACTTTGACGTGCTTTTGAACTGCTAGGTTGGCAGGAGCAGGGACCGAGCAACGGGAGCTCACCCCATGGCGGGGATTTGAACCGCCAACCTTCTGATCGGCAAGTCCTAGGCTCTGTGGTTTAACCCACAGCCCCATCCGCTTCCTTTGTGTAGTTAGATAGGATTCCTTAAAGCAACAGGACTTGGGAGTTCAGAATGGCTCAGTCAGTAGAGCGCAAGACTCTTAATCTCAGGTTCAAGCCCCACATTGAGCAAAAGATTCCTGCATTGCACAGGGTTGGGCTAGGTGACCCTGGATGACTAGAAGGAGTATCATTGTGGACTGCCTGCCCGCCCACTCCAACTCGTAAGAAATCGCCTTATTGGTCAAATTGAACTCATTATTACCTGTATTGGCTGGCAGCTGCTCTCTAGGTTTTCAGTCTTTGCCAGCCCTCCCTGGAGATGGCGGGGATTGAACCCAAGACTTTCTGCTTGGAAAGCAGATGCTGTACCTCTGAGCTGCAGCCCTTCCACACAGAAGGCAGGCAGGGTTCTTTGCCTGTGCCAAGCATACTGCACACTTTCACCTAATCTCACCCGACTCACTTTCACCTATCCTGCAGCTCCGATAAGGATTGGTCTTCAATCCTGCCTACAGACTGTCTTGCCAGAGTGGTGCATGCTCTGGTTATCTCCCTCTTGGACTACTGCAACGCGCTCTACGTGGGGCTACCTTTGAAGGTGACCCGGAAACTGCAATTAACCCAGAATGTGGCAGCTAGACTGGTGACTGGGGGCGATCGCCGAGACCACGTAACACCAGTCTTGAAAGATCTACATTGGCTCCCAGTATGTTTCCGAGCACAATTCAAAGTGTTGGTGCTGACCTTTAAAGCCCTAACGGCCTTGGTCCAGGAAACCTGAAGGAGCGTCTCCACCCCCATCGTTCTATCCGGACACTGAGGTCCGGTGCTGAGGGCCTTCTGGCACTTCCCTCACTGCGAGAAGCCAAGTTACAGTGAACCAGGCAGGGGGCCTTCTCGGTAGTGGCACCCGCCCTGTGGAACGCCCTCCCATCAGATGTCAAAGAGAAAACAACATCCGGACTTTTAGAAGACATCTGAAGGCAGCCCTGTTTAGGGAAGCTTTTAATGTTTGATGCATTACTGTATTTTTATATTTTGTTGGAAGCCGCCCAGAGTGTCTTGGGAGGCCCGGTCAGATGGGCGGGGTATAGATAATAAATTATTATTATTAAATTATTATTCATTTCACTGTAGGCTTCAGCTCATGCACTTTCAAGGATAACACCATTGGTTGGAAGCGTATGGGCCTGGGAGAGCAGGGTTCGAATCCCCACTCCACCATGGAGATCACTGGGTTTGACCTTGGGCCAGTCTGACCTACCTCATAAGGTTGTTGTTAGGATTAAATGGGGAAGTGAATGACCAGGTACCCCACCTCAGAGAAAAAAGGTGGGTTAATAATAATAATAATAATAATAATAATAATAATAATAATTTATTATTTATACCCCGCCCATCTGGCTGGGTTTCCCCAGCCACTCTGGGCAGCTTCCAAAAGAATATTAAAATACTGTGATACATCAAACATTAAAAGCTTCCCTAAACAGGGCTGCCTTCAGATATCTTCTAAAAGTCTGGTAGTTGTTGTTCTCTTTGACATCTGGTGGGAGGGCGTTCCACAGGGAGGGTGCCACTACCGAGAAGGCCCTCTGCCTGGTTCCCTGTAACTTGGCTTCTCGCAGTGAGGGATCCACCAGAAGGCTCTTGGTGCTGGACCTCAGTGTCCGGGTAGAATGATGGGGGTGGAGACGCTCCTTCAGGTTTCCTGGACCGAGGCCGTTTAGGGCTTTAAAGGTCAACACCAACACTTTGAATTGTGCTTGGAAACATACTGGGAGCCAATGAAGATCTTTCAGGACCGGTGTTATATGGTCTCGGCGGCTGCTCCCAGTCACCACTCTGGCTGCTGCATTCTGGATTAGAATTTGGGTTATAATTTGCAACAACCAAATACATAATAAACAAGCACACCCATGGAGAAGCCTTGCGAAAATTACCTTTCCTTCTAAAAGGAAGGAAGAGAGCACTATCTGAGATTTTGCATGGTTGAAGCACTCATACAGAGCACCTGGTTCACCCAATGTGTAGCTGCAGACAGAGACTCTCTCCAGCTCCCCAGAGAATCTGGGGCTCGGATTCTTGCATCCTGGGTCAATGGTTATATGCTCAATTTCTTTTCTGAACTGGCCCCATTATACATTCATTATAAGGGCTCCCTGCGTAGCTTTAACCTGCAAGGTCACATTAACGTTCTTGATTGCAGAGGGAAAGCAAGCTTTGTTTTCATGCGGAAAATTTACATTTTCGTTCCCCGCCCCCATTAAGGCACCCAATTCTTGGTTATGGATAAAGGCTATGAGCTTAGTGGGTGGGTGTCCAGGGAAAAAGAGTTACAGCCCAAGAAATTTACAGTGCAAGCTTTAATGTCCCTCATTTTGTATTCTCTCTTCGAAGCTCGAAATCATATTCAGAGAAATGTTATGAATTTTTTAAATTGCTGACAATATGCCTTGGAAGTATTTTAACATGCAAATGAAACCAATTATCCTTTGATTCTCCTGTACGGTGGAATTTATTGACTTTACGTGAATGTGAGCCTTGCGCTGCTGAGGTCAGCTAAGATTGTTGTAAATTCACCTTGCATGGAAGGAAGTCTGGAGCAGAAGGAACGTAGCAGGAGTAAGAACCGTCTGGTACTTTCGTCTCCATTTAGACATTTGTGACAGAAGCGTCACAGTTCAGCGTGACCCCGAGTACTTTTTGATATATCCGTCTGTCAACCGGGATGTGTAGCCGGTCCATAATTTAAGACCACAGCTTAAGAATGTAGAAAACCAAAATGCTTCAAAATACCAATATTATAGGACAGTTATGTACCCAAAAATATTTGTTGTCTGCTTCTTTTATCTCAGAAGGGACGCAGGTGGCGCTGTGGGTTAAACCACAGAGCCTAGGACTTGCCGATCAGAAGGTCGGCGGTTCGAATCCCTGCGACGGGGTGAGCTCCTGTTGCTCGGTCCCTGCTCCTGCCAACCTAGCAATTCAAAAGCACGTCAAAGTGCAAGTAGATAAATAGGTAACGCTCTGGTGGAAAGGTAAACGGCATTTCCATGCGCTGCTCTGGTTCGCCAGAAGCAGCTTAGTCATGCTGGCCACATGACCCGGAAGCTGTACGCCAGCTCCCTCAGCCAATAAAGCGAAATGAGCGCCGCAACCCCAGAGTCGTCCGCGATTGCACCTAATGATCAGGGGTCACTTTACTTTTACCTTACTTTTATCTCACTGCCAGATAGCTGCATTAAAAGCCTGGTTTACAGTGGTACCTCGGGTTAAGTACTTAATTCGTTCTGGAGGTCCGTTCTTAACCTGAAACTGTTCTTAACCTGAAGCACCTCTTTAGCTAATGGGGCCTCCTGCTGCCGCCGCGATGCCAGAGCACGATTTCTGTTCTCATCCTGAAGCAAAGTTCTTAACCTGAGGTACTATTTTTGGGTTAGTGAAGCCTGTAATCTGAAGCGTCTGTAACCTGAAGCGTATGTAACCCGAGGTACCACTGTACATGAGTCGACCTCGGTTAGGGGAATCTGAAAACGGAGCAATGGATCCAAACTACAAGAAAGAAGATTCCACCTAAACATTAGGAAGATCTTCCTGACAGTAAGAGCTGTTCGACAGTGGAATTTGCTGCCAAGGAGTGTGGTGGAGTCTCCTTCTTTGGAGGTCTTTAAGCAGAGGCTTGACAACCATATGTCAGGAGTGCTCTGATGGTGTTTCCTGCTTGGCAGGGGGTTGGACTCGATGGCCCTTGTGGTCTCTTCCAACTCTATGATTCTATGATCAGGCTGAGTGCCGAGAAGAAAGGTCCCTCACAGGTGTGCAGAGTTGGGCCCAACATTTTTTTGGGGGGGCTGTTGTAGGTGCATGATGTCACATGCGTTATGCCCCTCCCCCAGTCTGCATGGGCATCCTTTTGAGGATCGCCTTTCTGGGAAGGTGCTCTGGCAATCATGGCGGGGAGCACAGAGGGTGAAAATCACTCTCCACACCTCCCACTGGGAGGACGAGCACTCACCCCGGGGCGATGAGGGATGGTGGCCCCCTCAGTATTGGGGGGGCTCAGTCGCCCGCCTGGAAATATTGAGGGGGCTGAAAGCCCCTTCCGCCCCCTATAGCTGACGCCCCTGCTCCCTCCCACTTTCGATAATCTCCCCCAATGCAGAGCTCCTTGGATCAAAACATTTTGGGACTCACTTTGCGTTGTGGAATGCGGGTGGGAAAGGAACACATAATAGGAGGCTTGTCATCCACAGGCTAATGCATCTTTTGGCAGAAAATATTGGTGTCTCTGCATCGTGCATTGAAGTTGTACGGCAATAGTTAATTGCTTGGAAGTGCCGTTTCTCGGACGTCTGACCATGGAAGCAATTTTAGGATCTAAGTACAATCATTGCCATGCACGCAGGTACTGGGGAAGTTGGTAGAAACCGATGTAATTTTCTCATCGCAGCAGCTGCTGCCCTTCAATCTGCAAACTCAGTTTTTATTCCGTGTGTCCCTTCATATCAGCTAGAGGTCATTATTTCCCCTGGAAATAAAGGCAATTGAAAATGTCAGCTCTCACTTCCTTGCCGCATCAACATTATCTGCTGGGTAAATATTTTCTGTTGCTCATTGAGCAGAAAACGGATTGTTGGGAGATGCACTTAGATAATGAGCACTTTTTGAAAAGACAGTCAGCTAAGCATGGATACCCTAGCAACAAAATGTGAGGTTTGCCGCTTGCTATTTTTATGGATGAGTGCGAGAAAGGCAGCCTTTTATTTCTGCCAAAAAATGGAAAAGAGGGACATGAAATAGCACAGAATCTCAGCAAATATACCTGTTGCACAGAAAAGGAGGATGCTTGGAAACCTTGTTCTTCGATGTTCTGTCAATAAGGGCAAAACCCCATGGATTTTATTACTAGTGGCAATAAATGTTCCTTTGCCTTTAATGTCCATATTGCCACATGGGCAGTCATCAGTGTACAAGTACAGGTAGCAATGTACTTGGCCACAGTGATCCATGCGACGGTCACCTCCAGGCTTGACTACTGTAATTCGCTCTATGCGGGGCTGCCCTTGAAGCTGTTCCAGAAACTCCAGCGGGTGCAGAATGCAGCAGCGAGGCTCCTCACGGGGTCCCTGCCATGGGAGCATATTCACCCAGTGCTTTTCCAGCTGCACTGGCTCCCGGTGGAGTACAGGGTCAGATTTAAGGTGCTGATTTTGACCTTTAAAGCCCTTCACGGCCTAGGACCCTCGTACCTACAGGACCGCCGCTCCCGGTATGCCCCATGGAGGACCTTAAGGTCCATAAACACTCTAGAGGTCCCAGGCCCTAAGGAAATTAGATTAGCTTCAACCAGAGCCAGGGCCTTTTCAACACTGGCTCCGGCCTGGTGGAACGCTCTGCCTCATGAGACCAGGGCCCTGCAGGATCTGATTTCTTTCCGCAGGGCCTGTAAGACAGAGTTGTTCCGCCTGGCCTTTGGCTTGGAGCCAATTTGATTCCCTCCCCCTCTTTCTTTTTCTTTTTCCTTTTTCCTCCTGTGATGAGGCTGCATTTTAATATTTTAATGTTTCAATATTTTAATGTTGTATTTTAATCTTGTTTATAAGTTGTATTCATTCAATTTGTTTTTATTATTGCTTGTTAGCCGCCCTGAGCCTGGCCTTGGCTGGGGAGGGTGGGGTATAAATAAAAATTATTATTATTATTATTATTATTCCTCCTCCTCCTCCTCTCTACCACCACCTACACAAACATGGGTGGTCACCAGTGGAGAACATGGATCGCATCATTTTCCAGAGCTGCTGTTGTGCCACATTTACTTGAATGCAATGCACACCTTTTTTGGCCAAATCACATCGTGAAAATTAGGGTGCGCATTAGATTTGATGGCATATTTACATTCGCCAGCAAGAACCTTTTTGGTTTCAAGGTTTTGAAAATCGAGGTGCGCATTAGATTCGCGTATGGTCCATTTAGTAATAGGTCTGGGTAAGATGTTTTGCAGATAGTCTGTGCAGATCGGCAATCCTCCCCATTATTTTTTAAATTGTAGGTGTGACTGAGAAGGATAAGCAGTCACAGGTTGGTTTTCCTTCGGTGTGCTAGCTGGTTATTCGGATGTTCTGATACCTCACAGCCCATCTGGCAAACAGACTTTCTATGCCTGGTGAACATCAAAAATGAGTTGATCAGATCTAGGAAGCTTTTATTGGTTCTGTTGCATGTCAGAACACTAATGTTGACATGATAATACAGGTGGGTCTCTGCCTATTACACACAATACAGTGGTGCCTCGCAAGATGAAATTAATTCGTTCTGTGAGTTTTTTCGTCTTGTGAATTTTTCGTCTTGCGAAGCACGGTTTCCCATAGGAAATGCATTGACGGTTTCCCATAGGAATGCATTGACGGTTTTAAGAAAAAGGCGCAAGACGTTTTTGTCTTGCGAAGCAAGCCCATAGGGAAATTCGTCTTGCGAAGCAACTCAAAAAACAAAAAACTCTTTCGTCTTGCGAGTTTTTCATCTTGCGAGGCATTCGTCTTGCGAGGTACCACTGTACAAGAGAAAGGTTGGGAGCAGGCTAATTCTGGTCAATGCAAGTCAAATGGTTATATGGGAAGAATGGTCACTGAATCTAAGAACCGCTTGTCCACAGCCAAGCTGATGAAGAAGTCACCTGAAAAATTAGCCTTCATGCTAAAATAATAATCTGTGGCAGCTTCTTCTTTCTTGGTATTGTTAAAATAATTATTTAATGAATGTGTATGCTGCTATGGTGAAAAACAAAACAAAACTTGAAAGCTCACTAAACGTTTTCCAAGCACATTTCATTTAGCTAAGCCTAACTAGACATGTAATTTTATTACGCATTTTATCCGTGTTTTGATAATTCCATTAGGTCTGCTGGTTTTCAAAATCTTATCGATTCTATTTGTATTTTCTTATGGCACTTACGTAAACCGCTTGGAGGGGATCGTTTGAATCATAGAATCATAGAATCATAGAATCATAGAGTTGGAAGAGACCACAAGGGTCATCGAGTCCAACCCCCTGCCAAGCAGGAAACACCATCAGAGCACTCCTGACATATGGTTGTCAAGCCTCTGCTTAAAGACCTCCAAAGAAGGAGACTCCACCACACTCCTTGGCAGCAAATTCCACTGTCGAACAGCTCTTACTGTCAGGAAGTTCTTCCTAATGTTTAGGTGGAATCTTCTTTCTTGTAGTTTGTATCCATTGCTCCGTGTCCGCTTCTCTGGAGCAGCAGAAAACAACCTTTCTCCCTCCTCTATGTGACATCCCTTCATATATTTGAACATGGCTATCATATCACCCCTTAACCTCCTCTTCTCCAGGCTAAACATGCCCAGCTCCCTTAGCCGATCCTCATAAGGCATTGTTTCCAGGCCTTTGACCATTTTGGTTGCCCTCCTCTGTACACGTTCTAGTTTGTCAGTGTCCTTCTTGAACTGTGGTGCCCAGAACTGGACACAGTACTCCAGGTGAGGTCTGACCAGAGCAGAATACAGTGGCACTATAACTTCCCTTGATCTAGATGCTATACTCCTATTGATGCAGCCCAGAATTGCATTGGCTTTTTTAGCTGCCGCGTCACACTGTTGGCTCATGTTAAGTTTGTGGTCAACCAAGACTCCTAGATCCTTTTCACATGTACTGCTCTCAAGCCAGGTGTCACCCATCTTGTATTTGTGCCTCTCATTTTTTTTGCCCAAGTGCAATACTTTACATTTCTCCCTGTTAAAATTCATCTTGTTTGTTTTGGCCCAGTTCTCTAATCTGTCAAGGTCGTTTTGAAGTGTGATCCTGTCTTCTGGGGTGTTAGCCACCCCTCCCAGTTTGGTGTCATCTGCAAATTTGATCAGGATGCCCTTGAGTCCATCATCCAAGTCGTTGATAAAGATGTTGAATAAGACCGGGCCCAAGACAGAACCCTGTGGCACCCCACTAGTCACTCTTCTCCAGGATGAAGAGGAACCATTGATGAGCACCCTTTGGGTCCGGTCAGTCAGCCAGTTACAAATCCACTGAGTGGTAGCATAGTCAAGACCGCATTTTACCAGCTTCTTTACAAGAATATCATGGGGCACCTTGTCAAATGCCTTGCTGAAATCAAGGTAGACTACATCCACTGCGTTTCCTTCATCTACCAGGCTTGTAATTCTGTCAAAAAATGAGATCAGGTTAGTCTGACATGACTTATTTTTCAGAAATCCATGCTGACTATTGGTGATCACAGCATTCCTTTCTAGGTGCTCACAGATTGTTTGCTTAATGATCTGCTCCAGAATCTTCCCTGGTATTGATGTTAGACTGACTGGGCGGTAATTATTTGGGTCCTCTCTTTTCCCCTTTTTGAAAATAGGGACAACATTTGCCCTCCTCCAGTCTGCCGGGACTTCGCCTGTTCTCCAGGAATTCTCAAAGATGATTGCCAGTGGTTCTGAGATCACATCTGCCAGTTCTTTTAATACTCTTGGATGCAGTTCATCTGGCCCTGGAGACTTGAATACATCTAAACTAGCCAAGTATTCTTGTACTATCTCCTTAGTTATTTTGGGCTGTGTTTCCTCTGCTGAATCATTTCCTCCAAATTCTTCAGGTCGGGCATTGTTTTCTTTATCGGAGAAGACTGAGGCAAAGAAGGCATTGAGGAGTTCAGCCCTTTCTGTGTCCCCTGTTTGCATTTCACCATCTTCTCCTCTGAGTGACCCCACTGTTTCTTTGTTCTTCCTTTTGCTACGAACATACCCATAGAAGCCTTTTTTGTTGCTTTTAACCTCTCTAGCAAGCCTGAGTTCATTCTGTGCTTTAGCTTTTCTGACTTTGTGTCTACACGTGCTGGCTATTTGTTTGAATTCCTCTTTGGTGGTTTCCCCCCTTTTCCATTTTTTGTACACATCCTTTTTTAATCTTAACTCAGTTAAAAGTTCTTTAGATAGCCACCCTGGCTTCTTTAGGCACCTTCCATGTTTCCGTCTCATTGGTATTGCCTGAAGTTGTGCTTTTACTATCTCCCTCTTAACAAACTCCCAGCCATCATGAACTCCCTTTCCTTTTAGTATTACTGTCCATGGGATCTCACCTAGCACTTCCCTAAGTTTTATGAAGTCGGCTTTCTTAAAGTCAAGAAATTGAGTCCTAGTATGCTTGGCTGCTCCTTTCCGTTGTATAGTAAACTTCAGAAGAGCATGATCACTTGTGCCTAATGATCCTTCCACTTCTACCCCATTAACCAGGTCATCGACATTGGTTAGGACCAGATCTAAAATGGCTGTTCCTCTTGTTGCTTCTCCCACTTTCTGGACAATGAAGTTGTCTGCAAGGCCAGTGAGGAATCTGTTTGACCTTATGCTCTTGGCTGAGTTTGACCTCCAACAAATATCTGGGTAATTGAAGTCCCCCATTACTACTATCTCCCTTCCTTTTGCATGCTTGGCCATCTGTTCCAGGAAGGCATCATCTATGTCCTCCGTTTGGCTTGGGGATCTATAGTAAACTCCCATAATGAGGTCACTATTATTCTTCTCTCCCTTAATTTTGACCCAAATGTTTGATTAAGCGGGATAATAGAATCAGAGAATTGTAGGGTTGGAAGGGAATACAATAATCCCTTTGTCCGGTTCTTTCTGCCCTCCTAATTCTAATGTTCTTCGAAGCACTCATCAGGTGACAAGGCATCAGTGTGGTATTTGTTGTTGTTTAGTTGTTTAGTCGTGTCCGACTCTTTGTGACCCCATGGACCAGAGCACGCCAGGCACTCCTGTCTTCCACTGCCTCCCGCAGTTTGGTCAAACTCATGCTGGTAGCTTCGAGAACACTGTCCAACCATCTCGTCCTCTGTCGTCCCCTTCTCCTTGTGCCCTCCATCTTTCCCAACATCAGGGTCTTTTCCAGGGAGTCTTCTCTTCTCATGAGGTGGCCAAAGTCTTGGAGCCTCAGCTTCACGATCTGTCCTTCCAGTGAGCACTCAGGGCTGATTTCCTTCAGAATGGAGAGGTTTGATCTTCTTGCAGTCCATGGGACTCTCAAGAGTCTCCTCCAGCACCATAATTCAAAAGCATCAGTTCTTCGGCGATCAGCCTTCTTTATGATCCAGCTCTCACTTCTGTACATCACTACTGGGAAATATTCCTAAAATATCATATACCAGTTGATGGGGGCGAAGCTATTCCTAACATGCCAATCTTGTGTCACATAGGTATAGCTGTTGTGGCTATGCAAATTTTTGGGTAACCTTTGGTGACCTCCTGATGGCAGCCAAAACATATGAGCTAGCTCTTAGTTATTTGAGTTAGTCAACACTTTCTCTATTAAAAAAACAACAACACAGTATGATGACTTTACAGAATGGCATGGTTCACATGTCAAACTAAGCCAAGCCATGTTTTACTGGGACCAGAGGAATGTCCTGGCTCCCAGAGTGATGCTTCTTTCACCCCAGTCCTTTTTATAGCACAGTGTGGTGTGGCAATTAAACCAAGGTTTGGCTTAGCATGTCACGGTTAATGTAGCCAACCAGGACCATGGTTAATGTAGCCAGGCTTCATCCTATTGTTAACAACCATGGTTAAGGAAGAGAGTATTGGCAAAACCTATTGGCTCTTCGCAACTTTCTGATTAGTTGCATGACCTTAGCCAGACCTAGCAGAGTACACGCAGAATCCACGGAAGCAATTGGCGACTTGGCTGCGGACAGGATAGACGAAGCAGGAACCAGGAACTTGTAGATAGGTGTTTATTATATACAGTGGACTATTTACAGGAACAGAACACGGATCTTTTGCTAGCTCTCTCTGACACGACTCACAACTCCGACACTGACACACAGAACTCTGAACCTCTGAACTCCTGACCTAACACATTCCAGTTAGTGGGCCATTAATTATCACTCCCTTGAAAGAGCTTGACCAATCAGGGAGCTGTCTTCATGTCTCTGTTATCACCAGGCAGACTTACTCCTTCAGATTGCCTTCTGGCTGTCTGCCAAACCTTAATTGACTCTGTGTGAGTAGCTGCATGTACACAGTTTCCCAACAGAGAGCCCTTGACCACAATTTCCAGTTTGGACAGCACACTAAGTCAAATGTTGATGCTGCAATTTGGTAAAAGGGTCAGGAAGGAGCAAAGTGGATGTGTTCTTCTCTTCAGGAACCATCATGTCTGTACCGATCCAGTGAGCCATGGTTTTGTTTACCAAGATGTGCAAAGAAGACTAGTAAGCATCTGTTTAGAATGTGTAGGGTTGTGTGACTAACCTCTGGTTTCTGGCGAAATCTACTGACATGCTTTTCTCTTTCTGTTTTCAGGTTGTGTGGAGGAAACTTGGAGATGCTGTCGGCTCGTGTCCTGGAATTAGGCAACACTTGTCTGGAAACCAGTACAAAGGGCCTATGTGAATGGATATTTTTTTAAGGAACAAAGGAACCATTTCAGCTACTGTTGGATTTAATCTTGTCAAAGCAGCCTCTTTCCTAACAAGGAGACAACTCCATTCATCACCTCTGGAATCTGGATTGCTCTGCCCCCTCCCTCCGTTCCTGCAAGGACTTTGGCAAAAAGTATCCAGATCTCATCACACTCAATATATATTCTGACTAATCCAACTCTGCTTCTGCCATGAGCATTTACAGTGTATACGCCCTGGAGGTACCAGCTGATAATTCCGAAGGCTGTTAAAATCTGCCGCTGGAGGAGAACCCACATGGAGGAAATGCTTAATGTGTTGGCATTCCTGTGACGTTTCCCCAGGAGATTTTCACCAGATTGGAAAGATACCTACAAACTGTGCCTTTAGGCCACCCCAGTTTGGACAGTTAGGTTCTCCTGGTAGCTCTACACCAGGGTGTGTTTAAAAAAAAAAAGTTAGTTAATATGGTGCTTAGGCAGATTGCAGCTGAAACACTGTCCTTTGTAGAGTAATTGCATTCTGAGGTGCTAAATATAAGACCTTCAAGTCTCCTAAACAGCCAGTAGTGTAGCAAAGAAAACAACAGCACTAAAACTGAGCCCCCCCCCCCACCCAAAACAAAAAGAATTCATTTGTTTTCATTCGTTTTGGCAAATGTCTTCCGAAGAGGTGGCATTTCTCCTCTCGAGAGAAGGCATTCCTCTCTTAAGCTTGAAGGCCAATGCTGAGGCAACCCCAGGAATGGAGCAGCGATAAGTCTGTCTTGTAAAGAGCGGGAGTTCCCTCTCTGAGAGACCAGATAGATCAAGGAGCTGAGCTGATGGGTGGGCAGTCCCCCAGCAAAGGTCAGGAGCCTAGTTGCTAGATGGCAGTAGTGCGATATTAGGGAGTCTGATTTGGGATCAGGTATGTTCTGTGTTTTACCAGGGACAAGCCGAAGAGGCAGTCCAAAAAAGTGGGAGAGGGTTGTGCAAGAGAGGCCCGTTGGAGGAAGAGAGATGAAGCAAAGGCAATGGAGGACTTTTAGAGTTTTGGCTTCCAGAAGTTCGCCAGGGTAGAACAGAAGCTGGCAAGGGGATGTAGAATTCTGCTGAATTCACTTGCTAGGCCAGTGGTTCTCAACCTGTGTGTCCCCAGATGTTGTTGGACTACAACTCCCATCATCCCTGAGCTCTGGCCTTGCTAGCTAGGGGTGATGGGAGTTGTAGTTCAACAACATCTGGGGACCCACAGGTTGAGAAAGGCTGTGCTAGGCTTTTCACACTGGCCAGATGCTTTTCCAGATCCTCTTCATGAGGATTGTACATACCTGCTCATACATTATACAGAACATTCAAGTTAATTTCATGGATGCTGTTTAGATGTCCAGAAAATTAACCTTGATTCTAGATCAGGCTTCCCCAAACTTGGGTCTCCAGCTGTTTTTGGACTACAGTTCCCATCATCCCTGACCACTGGTCTTGCTAGCTAGGGAAGATGGGAATTGTAGACCAAAAACAGCTGGAGACCCAAGTTTGGGAAACCCTGTTCTGGATTACAACTTGGGGGGGAAGTCGTTGGAGCATTATGACAATCATTCCATCAGGCAAGCATTTCAGTTTGGGAGACAGAATGTTCCCCTTTTCCTGCTCTAGTGCACTGTTTGAGGGGTTCTCCTTACCCACCCCCCAGAGCCAACTTGAGGGGTGCACGGGGAGTAGAGGGGGGGAAGCCCCATTGCATTTATGGAAGTCATGGTGCTGCTTTCTGCTAGTGTTGGATCTGGCCCTTAAGACCCTGGCACATATTGATGATTCTGCACCAGAGCCTGGGGTCAGGCAGTGGCGTAGCATGGGGGGTGCAGGGGGGGGGGCCGGCCGCACCGGGCGCAACATCTGGGGGTTAGGGTTGGGGGCGCAAATCCACGGGTTAGGGGGCACAAATCCACGGGTTAGGGGGCGCAAATTACTTGCCTTGCCCCGGGTGCTGACAACCCACGCTACGCCACTGGGGTCAGGGACTCTATGGGGCTCTCCCTGCCTCCTCTCTGCTTGCATTACCAAGGGGAGGAAAGAAGGGAGGACTAAATTTGTGTCCTGAAGATCTTATAAAGTGTTTTAAGGCACTGAATGCTCTTTTGAATGCTCGGTGTCTTTAGGGCAAGTAGACATCAGTGGTGCTGAAGTGGCCAGCTCCCCAGGATGTAGGGGAAGCAGCCAGTACTTCTGGGAAATTGCATGTTGCTCTTGCTGCTTTTGATGAGTAATGTGAGTGGCCAAAGGGAGTGGAGAGGACCCAGTTTGAGGTCTCCAGGGCATAAGCTTAATCAGAGCTCTTATTCCAGCAGAAATGGGGTGCATCCTGGGAAGTCGAACCCCATGGAATGATGCACCCTGAGAAGTTCAGCTTCCACAGTGGCCAGCTGTTCTGAAGGCACCAGGTGTGCATGGAAGCATCTGAGGTCCAATATCCTGGTTCGACCCTCTGGCAACTTAGCTGGATGTGTGTGGTGTGCGTGCGCACATGATTTACAACCCATCAGTTCCAGCAGGTTTTGGGCTTTCAGGCCTGGAACCCTCTAAAAGGCCTGATTCCTATTAACTTGAGGCTAGCTCCTAGATAGTTTGGACCCATGCAGTGCAGACAACCAAAAACAGAGAGTGCGGGCTGAACTGCATGGCTGTGTTCCAGGTCGCACAATGCTCTAGAAGGCCTGGGACAGGTTAGTTGGCTCCCGCATGTGGAGTGAACAAATTCCTCCCCTCCCCTAGTCCTGACTCCTTATTATGACATAGTAAGTATGCTCCCATGTAGATGACATCACAGCTGTTAGCTTTAGAATGCTGCCTGGGTTTCCCCAGCCACCTTGACTCCCAACATATGAACCCATTTTTCTGTGCCACGTAGAAGCTGTCTACAACACCTAAATAACAATTGTCCGTGCTGGGTGTTCCTGGTTTCCTGGTGCTGTCTTCTGCTGTGCTATTGCAGAGCCCTGAGTTGAGTTGTGACGTCAGAGAGCACAACGAACCAAGCCTCAAACCTGTTGAAAAACACACGCCTTCCCAAACGCTTCTTTACTCGTCCCGTCCGTGGGCTTTAGAATTAAATATTTGAAGCCTCCACTCTGCCAAATCCTGCCGGGGGTCCTTTCTGAGTACTGAGTGACTTCCTTCGTCCATTTCCTTGACCACACAAATATTTTGCTTCACAGGAGTCTATAAGAGCTTATCAAGGTAGCGCTATATTTATGAGAAGAAGAAGAGAAGAAGAAAGCTTTTGTTGCAGATGGTCGCATCTTTTCAAAGCAAACGTTGAATATTCTCAAAAGCATGTCCTTCCTTCATCCAAGGTTTTAAACTCTTGTCCGTTGTGCCTGAGTTTTTGGACCTGGGTGGACTTACGTTGACATTTCTCTCTCTCTCCCCCCCCATTTTCCCACTCCCCTCCATATGCCATTAGATTGTGTGTATTCAGCTCTGATAGCTATTTTGTGTATATCTCAAAATGCAGCAACAGTTTCTCGTATGAATGTGCAACAGGCTTGTGAATAGATGCTGTTGCTTCGACTTTCTAACCATAGCTGAGTATTTAAAGCAAAAAAGCAAAACAAAACAAAACCAAGGCAAACATAGGAATGCAACAGTTCCCAAGTTTTTGGGTTCCCCTCCCCCTTGATTAATGAGATTGGGTTCCCCAAGCTTATATCCTCCCCTCCTTTCCCCCTGCCAAATGGGCTTTGTTACATGTTGTGTTATTGATCTGTGGGTCGTGGAATGTGGCGGCGCTGTGTCGGTACAACGTTTTCGCCCTATACATGGTAGCGCAAGCGTAAATTTACTACCCACTTTCTAGAAGGAAGAAGAAGAGAAGAAAAAGAAGAAAATCACAAAGGGGTTGATTTGTTTCAGTGGCTCGGTCGCTTTGCTAATTTTTTCCTCCCCCCCCCCCTTTTTAACGACGTCATGCTAATGAAAACCACCACTTTGGCTATTTAAATTGTTGTATTCCTATAATCGTGCGAGGAACAAACGGCGAAAAGAAAAGAAACCCTCAAAAGAAATTGTGCTTGCAGTCAAAGGCTGGGTCCAAAGAGCTGTTTTTGAGTTTGCCCAGGGAGGTTGTCTGACTATTTTTCATTGAAGAGCTGACCTTCCTAATCCCCTATTGCAAACTGCTTTGGAAAAAGCCCTTTGGCTGTAGAAGTAGCTTGCTGCTGGGACAGGCAGAGGTGCTGTTCGAGGAAGAAAAGTCCGAAACCTCAAACCCCCACAATCCCATGAGAGTTTGGATCCGGTTTTGTGGTTCTTTGGATCCCAGCCACGCCCTGCGGCCGCTAATTTGAGTGATGCTGGTCTTTTGCCACGACGTGTATGTAAATTTTGATACTGTATTAAAGCTATTTTTTTACAATTCACCATATAATGGGGGTGCCAGGCATTGTGTGTTCCATCTTAGCAACGGTAATAAATTATTTAATCTCACGCTCATTCGCTTGCTTGATTTTGGCGCTGGACTCAGCCTAAGGTGGGTTGTGGAAAAAACAAAAACTCCACTTTTATTTATTTTTAAATTAAAAGTGTTATCTGTTTGATTATTTATTTGGAGTGTGTGTATCATACCCTCCGGCCCAGGAAACTCGCCAAGTGGCCGAGAATGATGGCAAGCATCATCAGTCAACTCACTGACACTGCCAACGTCTGTGTGGACACCCAACTGTTGCTTGCCCTTTCATTCCTCTATCAATTTTCACTTAAAAGCCTTCAAGCCATTACTGTAACTTTATTAAACTTGCACACCACTTCCCCCCTCTTTTGTTAAAGCCCCAAAGCTACCGTATTTTTCGCTCTATAAGATGCACCAGACCATAAGACGCACCTAGTTTTTGGAGGAGGAAAACAAGAAAAAAAATATTCTGAATCCCAGAAGCCAGAACAGCAAGAGGGATCACTGCACATCAAAAACAGAAATCCCTCTTGCTGTTCTGGCTTCTGGGATAGCTGCGCAGCCTGCATTCGCTCCATAAGACGCACACACATTTTCCCTTACTTTTTAGGAGGGAAAAAGTGGTCTTATAGAGCAAAAAATACGGTATTTGCAACCAAGTAAAAGGGAGGACCTACGGAAAGGTCCCACTGTTCGTTGCTTCCAAAGTGGCTTGTCCTGGTCCCCAGGGCTCGGCTCAGCCAAACAAAAGAGGATGCCCGTGTCTTTATGGAAACCAACCTCACACCCTTCTGAGACAGGGCTTCAAACGATGTTCTTGACAACAAAGAGATTCTTCTTTGCAGTTCACAACAAAAGCTGAAAGCCACATGCTGACCTTGCAGCCAGCGTTAGCTCTGCCCCATCCAGGGGCCTTGAGGAGAGTTTGCAGAAGCACTTGGGGAGCCCGGCAAGGACTGACGGGCTCTTCTCTCTCCCATCCCTCAGCTGAAGAGAATTACATCAGTGGCACAGAGACGTTACCATGGGAACAAGGCTTTGAGTCCTGCTTCCAAAAAAAATATAATAAAATTAAATTAAAAAGGGGGGCCAGGACTATAAATATAATAGCAGGTTCCTTTGTTACTGGAAAAAGAAGCAACAACAACGAAAGCTACCCACAGGAAAAAGAAGCACAAAGAAGTAACCGGCAAAATTAATGAGGTATTAGATCTTGGATATGTGGTCCCACCCACACCAAACACAATATACGTATCACATTTCTAAAAATGTGAAAAGGAGTACATATATATAAATATAGTCAGGCAGTAAAAACCCACACAAAGGACGAGGTTTGGCACCGTTCTGGGTTGCAGATACTCTGCTGCAACTGTTTCCGGTGATACTCAAAGCGGCTCCCTGCCTCATTTGCTGCTCCTCAAAGATTTGCCCTCGCTTGCTGTTTCGAGAGCTGATAGGCAGGTCCCCTCCCCACTGCAACAAATCAATTGCTTTCAGGAGGGGTGGGGTTTTTTTTTGCATAACTGCCTCTTCCAGTGGAGTTACATTAACAGCATTTCAGGCATGGTCATTTCTTTCTTGTAGTTTGGATCCATTGCTCCGTGTCCGCTTCTCTGGAGCAGCAGAAAACAACCTTTCTCCCTCCTCTATGTGACATCCTTTTATATATTTGAACATGGCTCTTTCCCCCTGCAATTCCTGCAGTGCACATGTACAAGGATGCTGGGCTTGTGTGCTGGTTTGGTCTGGGTCTAAAAAGGTAAAGGGGACCCCTGGCCATTAGCTCCAGTCATGACTGACTCTGGGGTTGCTGCGCTCATCTCGCATTATTGGCCGGGGGAGCCGGCATACAGCTTCCGGGTCATGTGGCCAGCATGACTAAGCCACTTCTGGTAAACCAGAGCAGTGCACAGAAACACTATTTACCTTCCCGCCGGAGCGGTACCTATTTTTCTGCTTGCACTTTGACGTGCTTTCGAACTGCTAGGTTGGCAGGAGCAGGGACTGAGCAACGGGAGCTCACCCTGTCGCGGGGATTCAAACCGCCGACCTTCTGATCGGCAAGTCCTAGGCTCTGTGGTTTAACCCACAGTGCCAGGTCTGGGTCTAGTAGTCAATAAAATACATGGGGGGGGGCAGGCGAACCCCTCCCCACATAATCTCAAGATACAATGCTCACACACCATTTGAATGGCAATGCCCATCAACTTTTTTTTTGGGGGGGGGGAGGAAGCCCCCTCAAATATTTTATTGGGATGGTGAAGGGACCTTGGCCCCTAGGAGTTGGTTTCTATGCAAGCAGCTCTCTTCACCCACCCCATATTTTGTTATGTTTGAGGAAAACCATGACAGTTTGAAGTGGTATAATATGACAGTGGTATCTCGGGTTAAGAACTTAATTCATTCCGGAGGTCCATTCTTAACCTGAAACTGTTCTTAACCTGAAGCACCACTTTAGCTAATGGGGCCTCCTGCTGCCGCCGCGCCGCCGGAGCATAATGTCTGTTCTCATCCTGAAGCAGAGTTCTTAACCCGAGGAACTATTTCTGGGTTAGCGGAGTCTGTAACCTGAAGCCTCTGTAACCTGAAGCGTCTGTAACCCGAGGTACCACAGCACTTTGAATACTACTTTAAATATGTACAGTGCAGAAGGGGCCTGTGTTGGTTGTTTTCAGCATATACAGGACCAAGAACCCCAGGTTTGCTGCCAAATGTTTATTTCTGCTGTCTAAAGGCTGGGGATAGTCAAAGGTATCCCATACAAAATGGGCAATGTTTTTTTTTTCTTTAAATGATATTTATTAAATGTTTAATAGTTACAAAAAGAAAAGGAAAAAAGAGAAAAAGAAACAATGAAAGTTTAACACACAATACATCAAAAAAAGGAAAAGAAAAAACAATACCACAAAACAACAAGAAAAAAATTAAAACATTTAAAAAAACATCCAATTTTCATTTCATTATCTTTCATTTGCTTGTTTCCTCGACTTCCTCGTGCCTCCCTTTTTCGTATTCTAGTTCAAATTAGCTAGTTCAACAAATCCTTTCCCTCTTTCCCAATTTTTGTTCTATAATTTATCCTAACACAGTTTAACTTTAAATTTTCCACTTTAGCGCATTAACAATTAATATTCATATAATTCTTAGTAACACTTCTGCTAAAACCATATAACTTCATTCCAATATTCTTCTAACATTCATTAATGTTGCAATATTTCTGTAAATATACTTTAAATTTTTTCCAATCTTCTTCCATCGACTCTTCTCCCTGGTCTCAGACAAAATGGGCAATGTTTTATATACATGGGAACAGGAGGCAAACTATTGCCCGTTTCACACAGCCTTCCCTAACCTGAATCCCTTGACCACTGTCCACAGTCACTGGGGCTGATGGGAGTGCGAGTCTGAAACATCTTGAAGGCTGCAGAACAAGCTGCCCAGAGTAAGCGGTGACATGTTTATAAAACGATGCATGACATATTGCAGATATTAATGTTGCGCAGCATGAAGCAATAGCATGCGTAATAGCTTGGCTCCTTTTGGAGAAAATTTTTTCCAGACCCACAAGTATTATTCAAAGTTTTACTAACCAGAACTTCATCAAAAACAGGTACAAAGTAATCAATGATGCATCCAGAAAGTTGTATAGAGCATTTGAACATTCAAGCATAGGTTCTTCTTCTTATATAACTTAACTCCAAACAGGTCTAGATTCAAAATTCTCCTCAAGATGGAGATTTGCAATCAAATACCACAATCACGTGGTCTAAGGTTAAACACTCATGTGAGAGCTAGCAGAGAACACCAGCAGTTAATGATCAACTCAGCTAGAACTCAGAGAAAGCTTCAGTAGGCTTCCATGGAAATTGCCAGTGTTCAACCCTTTCAGCAATATACATACAAGCATTCTCCAATTCAGTGTGCATTCAAACAATTCTACTTAACATGAAGAAAGTGGACAAAGAAAAGTCTTTGCCTGTCTCTTATAATGCTAGAAGTTGTGGACATTCATTGAAGCTGAATACTGGAAGATTCAGGATAGATAAAAGAGAGTACTTCACACAGCACATAGTCACTCCCAATGGAAACCAGAGGAGGAGAATGCCGTCTTGTGCTCAAGTCCTGCTTGGAGGGTTCCCACAGGCATCTGATTGGCCATTGTGGAAGCAGGACCAGATCACCGGATCCATCAAGCTCCTCTTATGTTCACGTAATTAACCACTTTTGAAGGTGGGTGTCAGGCTTCAGAGGATCCAATCCTCCAACCCCGCATGGAAGTTTGCCAGGAATGGATAAGACAAGGAAGTTCTTACCAATGCTTTTTATTCAATATTCACAGAGAGAGAGCCAGCTCAGCCCAGCGGTTCCATCGACCAACACATTGCTTGGATCCCCCAATTGCTTCCAGCGGTTTGAGACCTGTGGGCGCTGCCTGGCTTTTTAAAACAAACAAACAAACAAACAAACAAACAAACAAACAAACAAACAAACAATATTCACAGAGAGAGACTTAGAAATGCAGCCTCCTGGAGTAATGGTGTTGCTCCCAGTGAAACCCCACCCTCTCTTTCTCTCCCATTATGTGTCATCCCTATGGTGGCTGATCTGTGCCTTCTGCCTCAGAGCTCTCTGCTCTCCTACTTTCAATGCCCGCCAGGTTCTGGGAGAAGGGCGGGTCTGGAATGCTTTCTAAAGACACTGAATCCATTAGCTGTTGCTTCCCTGGTGCTTCCTCCTCCTCCTCCTCCTCCTCCTCCTCCTCCTCCTCTCCCATTATTTCCCAGCTTTCCTCCCTCATCTTCCTCTGAGCTGTAACCTCCCTCAAACCCCTGTTGTAATTCTGAACTGTCTTCTTATTCTCTGGAAGGGTCAGGCTGGGGAGGCGGTCTCCACCATTCCTCCTCTGCCCTGTCCCTGACAAGGGGACCCTTCCCTCCCTTATGGAATGGAGATACGAAACAAATCGAAACAAAACTGGTAGTGGAGCAAAACACCGTCGCCTATCATTTAATTTCATACGGCCCCAGAAATGGTTAGCTGCTGCGAATTAGGTTTCTGAAAACATGTTCATCTTAAATGTCTAGCTAAAAGATTTAAAAGGAAATGTGTGTGTGTGTGTACACACACATATGAAAGATGAATTATTCATCTCATTCTCGGCAGATCACATTAATTAATTTTAAAGGAAAACAAAACAGGCAGCATGCTGTGTCTTTGGGGCTGATCTCGTGGCGAGACGAGGACGAGGATACGTTTAGCCTTAAGACAAGCGTTAGATGATGGGAAGGATGTGTTGACAGATGGCAAACATTTAAAAGAACAGCAGAGAGAGAGCGAGAAAGAGAGACATTTCACGTTCGTACAGCACTTTCTCAAATTGTACCAAAGCTTTCCCCATGCATTAAGAAAGTAAGAAGAGATGGCTGAATCAGGTCAAAGGCCCATCTAGTCCAGTATCATGTTCTCATAGCGGCCAGACAAATCCCTATAGGAAACTTGCAAGGAGGACCTCAGAACGAGAGCCCTCTCTTGTGGAGCAAACATTGGGGGGGGGGAGAGATCAGCAGGAAGGTAGGTCTGTCAGAAAGGGCGGGATCCAGTCTCACCATCCTATGAGATTCTTCTTCTTTTCTTCT
This sequence comes from Podarcis tiliguerta, assembly GCF_965153285.1. Classification (NCBI taxonomy): domain Eukaryota; kingdom Metazoa; phylum Chordata; class Lepidosauria; order Squamata; family Lacertidae; genus Podarcis; species Podarcis tiliguerta. Next base: position 10,783,366 of record NC_139536.1, on the reverse strand, counting down.
TTGCTGATCACTCATAGCCGAGTAAGATTGTCTTCCATAAACACGGTTTTAACAATAAGTCCGTAAGTGACTGTGAAGGCCAATTCTGGATCCAGACATCCTTCCACAGTGGGGACATAGGTTTCCGGGTGGGAGTTGATCACGGTGAGGGTTTGCCAAGCGTGCCTTCTTCTTAGCACGTTTCTCCCTTTCGTCCTGAGTTTCGTCCTTCTTGAAAGTCCATGGCACCTTTGGTAAAGGCTGTTTTCCAACTGGAGCGCTTGCAGGCCAGTGTTTCCCAGTTGTCAGTGTTTATACTACATTTTTTAAAGATTTGCCTTGAGACACTCTTTAAACCTCTTTTGTTGACCACCAGCATTATGCTTTCCATTTTTAAGTTCGGAATAGAGTAGTTGCTTTGGAAGACGATCATCAGGCATCCACACAACATGACCAGTCCAACGATGCTGATGTTGAAGAATCATTGCTTCAACACTGGTGATGTTTGCTTCTTCCAGTACACTGATATTAGTTCGCCTGTCTTCCCAAGTGATGTGCAACATTTTTCAGAGACACCGTTGATGGAATCTTTTGAGGAGTTGGAGATGGCGTTTATAAGCGGTCCATGTTTCACAAGCATATAGTAAGGTTGATAGTACAATAGCTTTGTAAACAAGCATTTTGGTTTCCCTGCGAATGTCCCGGTCCTCAAACTCTGTACTTGATTCGGGAGAAAGCCGCACTCGCAGAGCTCAGGCGATGCTGCATACGGGCTCATTTAAGAGGGTATGTTCATTGTAGGAGAGGTTGAGCGAGTATAGACAGGGACTGAGCAGGAAAATGTCTCTCAGGCATTGCGGATTTTTGAGGGGGTATTTACTGATTTTGTGGGGGAGCACTGAAGGAGATACTAGTGGGCATACTGGCAGCCATGGGCACCTTGTTGGCAACCCCTGGCTTGCAAAGGTATAGACATGACTCACATGGAAGATGTCAAGGGAAAAAGGAATGCAAGCAAATTCTGGTAGTTTCACTTGAGAAACAGTTGTGTGGAACAAAGCAGTGATGCAATCTATATGGAGAGATAGAGAGAGAGAGAGAGAGAGAGAGAGAGAGAGAGATGATGATGATGATGATACATTTTTATCTCACCTTTTCTCCAATGAGCTCAAGATGGCATGCAAGGTTCACTCTCCTTTATTCTACAACAGCCCTGTGAAGTAGGATAAGCTGTATGGGAAAAGTCAAAATTGCTGGAGGAAGTGGTATTTGAGCTCATGTCTTCCTATTCACGCGGGTGGCGCTGTGGGTAAAAGCCTCAGCACCTAGGGCTTGCCGATCGAAAGGTCGGTGGTTTGAATCCCCGCGGCGGGGTGCGCTCCCGTTGTTCGGTCCCAGCGCCTGCCAACCTAGCAGTTTGAAAGCACCCCCGGGTGCAAGTAGATAAATAGGGACCGCTTACTAGCGGGAAGGTAAACGGCGTTTCCGTGTGCAGCTCTGGCTCGCCAGAGCAGCGATGTCACGCTGGCCACGTGACCCGGAAGTGTCTCCGGACAGCGCTGGCCCCTGGCCTCTTAAGTGAGATGGGCGCACAACCCTAGAGTCTGTCAAGACTGGCCCGTACGGGCAGGGGTACCTTTACCTTTACCTTTACCTTCCTATTCATAGAATCATAGAATAGGATCATAGAATCATAGAGTTGGAAGAGACCACAAGGGTCATCGAGTCCAACCCCCTGCCAAGCAGGAAACACCATCAGAGCACTGCTGACATATGGTTGTCAAGCCCCTGCTTAAAGACCTCCAAAGAAGGAGACTCCACCACACTCCTTGGCAGCAAATTCCACTGTCGAACAGCTCTTACTGTCAGGAAGTTCTTCCTAATGTTTAGGTGGAATCTTCTTTCTTGTAGTTTGGATCCATTGCTCCGTGTCCGCTTCTCTGGAGCAGCAGAAAACAACCTTTCTCCCTCCTCTATATGACATCCTTTTATATATTTGAACATGGCTATCATATCCCCCCTTAACCTCCTCTTCTCCAGGCTAAACATGCCCAGCTCCCTTAGCCGTTCCTCATAAGGCATCGTATTCAAGGTCAGGCACTCAAACCACTACACCACACGGCCTCTCTAACGACTTGGACACACTTCTCCTGCGTCCTCTCTTGACGCCTGCCAGCTTTGATTGGCAGTTGATGATGGTGCCACTCCGACAAAACCCTCCCCACACCTTCCAGCCATGACTGCTTACATGAGGCATAAGCGTTAGGCTCATGTTTAATTAGAAATCACATCTCGGCCCTTTGGCAATTGCTTGCGTGCCGTATCAAACCACACCGATCCGATTACTGAAATCATTCAGCTGGGATCACAGCTCTATCATTGTAGCCCCAGATTGATGAAAACCCCTGCAAGGAAAAGGACCTTTGCACTGTGTCCCAGTCAACCCAAAAGCCTCCAAATGAAATGCATGACTGAAAGCAGCTGAGGGGGCCTCTGGGCCATCACTGACCTCTGGAATTCGCCCCCCTTGCAAGTGACTCAGCTTGCCTGAATTACCGGCGCAGGCTTGCGAAGGGAGAGTTGTAACTCCAGCAATAATCTTCCCCATCCCATTAATGCATGGGTAGGCAAACTAAGGCCCGGGGGCTGGATTCGGCCCAATCGCCTTCTAAATCCATCCCGCGGGTGGTCCAGGAATCAGCTTGTTTTTACATAAGTAGAATGTGTCCTTTTATTTAAAATGCATCTCTGGGTTATTTGTGGGGCCTGCCTGGTGTTTTTACATGAGTGGAATGTGTGCTTTTAATTAAAATGCATCTCTGGGTTATTTGTGGGGCATAGGAATTCTTTCAAAAAAATATAGTCTGGCCCCTCACAAGGTCTGAGGGACAGTGGACCGGCCCCCTGCTGAAAAAGTTTGTTGACCCCTGCTTTAATGCATCAACTCATACATGTGTCAAAACAGCGACTCCAGGGGCAAGGCCCAGGGTCATCACTGGCCTTAATGGCTGTGCAGAAGAATCGCTGTTCCTTTTGCAATCTTCACAGATTGCACAGATTGCCATCAATTTGATTTGAATTAATTTTATAATGAAATGATTTTAGAATGTTGCAATATTTTATTGTTGTTAGCCGCCCTGAGCCCGGCTTTGGCTGGGGAGGGCAGGATATAAATACAATTTATTATTATTATTATTATTATTATTATTATTATTACTACTACTACTACTACTGGAAACTACAGGAAGGGAGAGTGCTCTTGTGTTTGAATCCTGATTGAGGGTTCCTACAGGCATCTAGTTGGCCCTTGTGAGAACTGGATACAGGACTAGATGGACCACTGGTCTGATCTAGCAGGCTCTTCTCATATTCTTAAAAGCTGATATAAGTGGGACTTATCTAAGGATTATTCGGCCATCAGGAAGAAGCATCTGTCTCAACCCCCTTTTGAATAAATTTGATGAAATAAATAAATCCTGCTGATATTCATGATGTTCCTCTGAAAGCCAGAAAAGCAAGCAGCTTGATCAGTTTGCTTGAAAAAGCTGGCTGGTTGTTTTTCATTTTTTTGCAGAAAGTCTCCTGAGTTTTGGCCATGATCGTTTTCTGGAGATCAAAGGCAAACCTCTATCTTGCACTGGACCACAATAATCTGAATAGTCTAGGAAAAGTTGGCCCACTGCCTGAATGCTATCAGGAGCCATCTCTGTTTCCTATTGTTAGGTCTCTCCTGAAGATGAATAGGTATTAGGCCTAAGAAAAGTCAGAGCCGTGTTCGCAAGGATTGTCTTCGGGGATCGTTACATGAAAAAGAGAAAGAAAAACCTGCTCAGAAGTCTGGAACTGATGTTCCAATGGGATTTTAAGCTTTGAATCGCTGTTCAGAGGATAAATTTACCAGTGGCATTTAGTTGTGAAAACCGAATAGATCTTCCAGGTCCAGGAGCACAATTTTATCATTATTATTTGGTTTGACTTCATCCCCAGAGGTGCACTCCCTTATCTCGAGACAGTGCAATATGATGACAACGACAACAAACCCTTCACCAGTGTGATAGGAATTTTGAAGTCTTAGATATATGTTAAATGTTCATAGAATCATAGAATCATAGAGTTGGAAGAGACCACAAGGGCCATCGAGTCCAACCCCCTGCCAAGCAGGAAACACCATCAGAGCACTCCTGACATATGGTTGTCAAGCCTCTGCTTAAAGACCTCCAAAGAAGGAGACTCCACCACACTCCCTGGCAGCAAATTCCACTGTCGAACAGCTCAGGAGAAGGAGGGTTTTCCAGGACAGGATGAGAAGCTGATTTTTACATATGATTTTATTTTGGAGTTTTCTGGTTATTTTGGAGTTGTCTGTTGTAAAGAATGTATATTATGTGAATAAAATAAAATGGCAAAAACAAAAACAAAAAACAAAACAAAAGCTCCACCAACATACAGAAGATCCTGACAGTTGTTTGCTAAAACCGTAGAACCAAAACATTGAATAAAGCTGACATTATTAAACAGAGAGGGGAAAAAAGATGGACCGGGGACATTGCTGTTGGGATACTGCCAGGGAGACAAAGTCCATCATGACTCCATGTCGTCTCCGGACGTCCATCGATCTCCCGTAGACACGCAGTATCAGCAATTAGCAACACGAGCTCCAGAAATAGCTTGCCATATTCCAGAGCCGTGCACGCTCCATCAGCATATAATGCACACAGCGAAAGATGCACTCAGGAGAGCATATTTACAACTTTATTCAGCGTTGGTCAGAACAAAGAGAAAACATGACTGCCTGCTTCAGTGCCTCCGGCACAGAGACAGAAACGAAAGCATAGACACAACAGAAACATCCTGTGAAACAGGAAATACGCAGGCTGTAACACAAACATCCTGCTCCCTTTTAAGGTGGAACGGAAATATCCTAACATCTGCTGTGGTTGTTGTTTTCCACTTGTTGTTGTTGTTGTTTAGTCGTTCAGTCATGTCCGACTCTTCGTGACCCCATGGACCAGAGCACGCCAGGCACTCCTGTCTTCCACTGCCACCCGCAGTTTGGTCAGGTTCATGTTTGTAGCTTCGAGAACACTGTCTAACCATCTCATCCTCTGTCGTCCCCTTCTCCTTGTGCCCTCCATCTTTCCCAACATCAGGGTCTTTTCCAGTGAGTCTTCTCTTCTCATGAGGTGGCCAAAGTATTGGAGCCTCAGCTTCACGATCTGTCCTTCCAGTGAGCACTCAGGGCTGATTTCCTTAAGAATGGATGTGTTTGATCTTCTTGCAGTCCGTGGGACTCTCAAGAGTCTCCTCCAGCACCATAATTCAAAAGCGTCAATTCTTCGGCGATCAGCCTTCTTTATGGTCCAGCTCTCACTTCCATACATCACTACTGGGAAAACCATAGCTTTTAATATACGGACCTTTGTTGGCAAGGTGATGTCTCTACTTTTTAAAATGCTATCTAGGTTTGCCATTGCTATCCTCCCAAGAAGCAGGCGTCTCTTAATTTCGTGGCTGCTGTCACCATCTGCAGTGATCATGGAGCCCAAGAAAGTAAAATCTCTCACTGCCTCCATTTCCTCCCCTTCTATTTGCCAGGAGGTGATGGGACCAGTGGCCATGATCTTCGTTTTTTTGATGTTGAGCTTCAGACCATATTTTGTGCTCTCCTCTTTCACCCTCAATAAAAGGTTTTTTAATTCCTCCTCACTTTCTGCCATCAAGGTTGTGTCATCTGCATATCTGAGGTTGTTGATATTTCTTCCAGCAATCTTAATTCCGGCTAGGGATTCATCCAGCCCAGCCTTTCGCATGATGAATTCTGCATATAAGTTAAATAAGCAGGGAGACAAAATACAGCCTTGTCGTACTCCTTTCCCAATTTTGAACCAATCAGTTGTTCCATATCCAGTTCTAACTGTAGCTTCTTGTCCCACATAGAGATTTCTCAGGAGACAGATGAGGTGATCAGGCACTCCCATTTCTTTAAGAACTTGCCATAGTTTGCTGTGATCGACACAGTCAAAGGCTTTTGCATAGTCAATGAAGCAGAAGTAGATGTCTTTCTGGAACTCTCTAGCTTTCTCCATAATCCAGCGCATGTTTGCAATTTGGTCTCTGGTTCCCCTGCCTCTTCTAAATCCAGCTTGCACTTCTGGGAGTTCTCGGTCCACATACTGCTTGAGCCTTCCTTGAAGAATTTTAAGCATAACCTTGCTAGCGTGTGAAATGAGTGCAATTGTGCGGTAGTTGGAGCATTCTTTAGCACTGCCCTTCTTTGGGATTGGGATGTAGACTGACCTTCTCCAATCTTCTGGCCACTGCTGAGTTTTCCAAACTTGCTGGCATATTGAGTGTAGCACCTTCACAGCATCATCTTTTAAAATTTTAAATAGTTCAGCTGGAATACCATCACTTCCACTGGCCTTGTTATTTGCAATGCTTTCTAAGGCCCATTTGACTTCACTCTCCAGGATGTCTGGCTCAAGGTCAGCAACCACACTACCTGGGGTGTACGAGACATCCATATCTTTCTGGTATAGTTCCTCTGTGTATTCTTGCCACCTCTTCTTGATGTCTTCTGCTTCTGTTAGGTCCTTACCACTTTTGTCCTTTATTATGGTAATCTTTGAACGAAATGTTCCTTTCATATCTCCAATTTTCTTGAACAGATCTCTGGTTCTTCCCATTCTGTTGTTTTCCTCTATTTCTTTGCATTGCTCATTTAAGAAGGCCTTCTTGTCTCTCCTTGCTATTTTTTGGAATTCTGCATTCAATTTCCTGTATCTTTCTCTATCTCCCTCGCATTTTGCTTGCCTTCTCTCCCCCGCTATTTGTAAGGCCTCATTGGACAGCCACTTTGCTTTCTTGCATTTCCTTTTCATTGGGATGGTTTTCGTTGCTGCCTCCTGTATAATGTTTCGAGCCTCCATCCATAGTTCTTCAGGCACTCTGTCCAGCAATTCTAAATCCTTAAACCTGTTCCTCACTTCCAATGTGTATTCATAAGGGATTTGGTTTAGATTGTATCTTACCGGCCCAGTGGTTTTTCCTACTTTCTTCAGTTTAAGCTTGAATTTTGCTATAAGAAGCTGATGATCTGAGCCACAGTCAGCTCCAGGTCTTGTTTTTGCTGACTGTATAGAGCTTCTCCATCTTTGGCTGCAGAGAATATAATCAATCTGATTTCGATGCTGCCCATCTGGTGATGTCCATGTGTAGAGTCGTCTCTTGTGTTGTTGGAAAAGAGTGTTTGTGATGACCAGCTTGTTCTCTTGACAGAACTCTATTAGCCTTTGCCCTGCTTCGTTTTGAATTCCAAGACCAAATTTGCCAGTTGTTCCTTTTATCTCTTGATTCCCGACTTTAGCATTCCAATCCCCTATAATGAGAAGAACATCCTTCTTTGGTGTCACTTCTATAAGGTGTTGCAAGTCTTCATAGAATTGGTCAATTTCAGTTTCTTCAGCACCAGTAGTTGGTGCATAAACTTGGATTACTGTGATGTTAAAAGGTCTGCCTTGGATTCGTATCAAGATCATTCTATCATTTTTGAGATTGCATCCCAGTACAGCTTTCGCCACTCTTTTGTTGACTATGAGGGCCACTCCATTTCTTTTACGGGTTTCTTGCCCACAGTAGTAGATATGATGGTCATCCGAACTGAATTCGCCCATTCCCGTCCATTTTAGTTCACTGATGCCCAGGATGTCAATTTTTAATCTTGCCATCTCATTTTTGACCACATCCAACTTACCCAGGTTCATGGTTCTTACATTCCAGGTTCCTATGCAATATTTTTCTTTACAGCATTGGACTTTCCTTTCGCTTCCATGCATATCCGCAACTGAGCGTCCTTTCGGCTTTGGCCCAGCCGCTTCATCAGCTCTGGATCTACTTGTACTTGTCCTCCGCTCTTCCCCAGTAGCATGTTGGACGCCTTCCGACCTGAGGGGCTCATCTTCCAGCGTCATATCTTTTATATGCCTGTTGTCTTTGTCCATGGAGTTTTCTTGGCAGGGATACTGGAGTGGCTTGCCGGTTCCTGCTCCAGGTGGATCACGTTTGGTCCAAACTCTCCACTATGACCTGTTCATCTTGGGTGCCCTGCTCGGCATAGTTCATAGCTTCTCTGAGTTCTTCAAGCCCCTTCGCCACGGCAAGGCAGTGATCCATGAAGGAGTGTTTTCCACTAATAAAGAGCTAATTGCCTTCCATGCCTTCCGTGTGTGCCTGCCCTGTAGATGACCTGGCTTGTTGACAGCTCCTTGACACAACGGTCTTGCCCCAAGTCAACACACCCCACAGCGACAAAGACTCTACTTCGCACCCTCCTTGAGTGTTTTTGCCAGGCTGAAATGTGTCCTCAAGCTCTGAAAATTCCTCGTGGTTGCCTTGAAGAAAGATACAGTGGAACCTCTGTTTGCAAACAGGATCCGTTCCAGAGGCCCGTTCACAACATGAAAGGAATGCAACCCACAGTGGCGCATCTGCAGACGCGCGGGTTGTGATTCGCCGCTTCTGCGCACGTGTGTGACGTCATTTTGCGCGAGTGGCGAAACCCAGAAGTAACCCTTTCTGGTACTTTCGGGTCGCCGCGGGACGCAACTTGAAAAAATGTAACATGAAGCAAATATAACAGGAAGTACCACTGTAGAGAGGAATGTGTGAGTCTGTATAGAAACCAGTGTACTGTGCAAAGGCGAAAATTTACATCCATTGCTTTTCCCATTTTCGCCTCTGGTCCCACCCACCCCTGACATGTGGTCTCTGGAATCTTTCCCAGAAGAGAATCAGTATGAAAAATTGCTGCCCAATTTTGGCGGTCGGAGCTTTTCTCATCCCTGCATGATAAACTACTGTTCATGCCAAAATCCCCCTTTTCACAGTGCAGGATACCTGCTTTCCTGTTAATCCTGTTGCCCCAGAACTGGATTGAGCATAGTAACCTGATCTGGCCAGACTCCAACTCCCATCAGCTTCATTCAGCAAGGCCAAGGACCGGGGATTATGGGAACTGTAGTCTAACATCTGGACGAATGCAGACTCTTCACCCTTGCAGAAGCCTTCTGCCCCAGGCATGCTGTGTAAAACTTGCGTCTCGAAATGAGAGCCGTGTCAGTCGTATGATTAATCACACATTACGGATCATACCATACAAAATTAACTGTGAGCCTTCAGCCAGCATGAAAGGTCAGGGAAGAATATTGACTGCCTATCATTTTAAAGAGATGTGTTCTAAATCATATTTAGTGAATCGGAGTCCTCAGACATTTTCACTCATTACAGAAACAAGCTAGGCAGCCAGGTCCATAAATCAGAGAAATTGCAAGATGGAAACATAATTAGTCTAATTATCCCAGGCAGTCCATTATGGATGGGGGGAAACTGTAAGGCTGGCTGCTGAACCCTTTGCCTGAGAGCACATAAATACGTTTTCTAAATGGTTCCTGTATAAACTGTACATTATCCATGTTTTCTGTTTTATTACATCTTTCCCCCCTCAGATATGTTTTGACAAGGAAAAAATAACCATAGATTTGCATTAGAAGAGAGGCAATAAGCATCAAAGTAATGCTTGTAGAACGCAAATCTAAGGGGAAATCAGAAGAATCTCACTATTTTCCCGCTATAAGAAAGACTGTGTTTCTTTTTCAGAGGTTGCTTTTATCCCATTTCTGTCGAATCTGACCAAAATTGCACAGATCGCTCCCTGTCGCTGACACATTTGTCATGCATACAATTCAGACCTCATCAAGCGATAGAAAGTACCAGAGGAGTGAGGCTTTCTGAAAGCCAACTACTACTGGCCTTGATAACAGGTAAGCCCAACTGGCTTGCTGTGGGCTAGCACTACTTTGACCACCTGGAGAGTCCCATGGACTGCAAGAAGATCAAACCTATCCATTCTGAAGGAAAAAGTGCCTGGCGTGCTCTGGTCCATGGGGACACAAAGAGTCGGACACGACTAAACGACTAAACAACAACAAGCAGTAAGTTTGAGTCCATGCCCCAAAATTTGCTACCTGTGTGCAAGATCTGAGGACTTGTCCTACAGGGACGTCATCAATCCCCATGTGACTCGATCAGGGATCAGGAGATCAGCTGATCTACAGGAACCTCATGGGACACATCCATAAGACCAGCTGACCTACAAGAATGTCATGCCTTGTCTTCTCCCCAGTACAATTAAAATACATTTTCTAACAAATGCAGTACACTTTGTACAATATTGATAGTCTACGAGAGTATGAATGCATTTTCTTATGACTATAAGATAATAAAACACCTGTGGGGAATGTTAGACCCTTCAGATGTTGTTGAACTACAGTTCCCATCAGTTCAGGCCATGCTGCGCATGCGCGACCCCTTCTGGTACTTCTGGGTTACGGCGGTCCGCAACCCGAAAATACGCAACCTGAAGTGGCTGTAACCCGAGGTATGACTGTATTATTATTAATGTATTAAATTTGTTAGTCACTTTATCTTGCCCAGGGCAACCCAAAGCGGCTTACAGGGTAGGTCCCAGAATCCTTTGCAACATGAAGGACTCAATGTCATGCCTACAGTTGCTCCTCAGCAAAGGAACCACAGTGAAAATGCTCTCCTGACAGTGGAACATTTGAAAACTACGCACATTATATAACACCAATGGATCACCTGTTTAGGAGCCGAAGACAAATAAGTTTTAGAAACATTACACACGTAGTGGCCCTCTGCTCATAAATTGCCGCTAACTAACTAGAATGTATGCCCGCCTTGACAGGTAATTAGATGGTAAATATGCCCAATGAAGACAGTACGTGAAATGTTGGTATATATAAGGCCTGCGATTTGCATTTGGAGCTGACATTCCGGGTGAGTAATAGCTGGCAATGGCGATTATTGCTCCTATTTCAGATTCAAATCTAGGGAACCCTGACTGTCCTCCAGGTCTACAAATTACACCTGCAATGCACAGCTCATTCGACTGCCTTGGTCAGGACCGGCATACAAAACGAGATGTTAAAATCTCAAGCCAGGCTGTCAGGGCAGGTTCAGCTGAGGGCACACTTTAGCCGGGGGAAACTTTTCAGGGAAGTATTGAACAACTGAAGCTGCGATCCTGTACGCATTTAACTGGGAGTGGGCTCCATCCTACACCACAGTCTCCCACAGCCCTGGGTCCTTTAGGTATTTTGGATCACAACTCTCATCAGATGCGAGCCATAGTCAAAAATATATGGAGAGTACCTTATTTCTTAGTAGATGGGTTTAGTATTATGCAATATAGAATCAGGTAATTGTAGAGTTGGAAGGGACCTCAGAGGTCATCTAATCCAACCCCTTGCAATGCAGGAATCTCAGCTAAAGCATCCATGACAGATGGCCATCCAACCTCTACTTTGAAACCTTCAAGGAAGGAGAGTCCACAACCTCCTGAGGAAGACTGTTCCACCATCAAACAGCTCTTACTGCCAGAAAGTTCTTCCTGATGTTGAATTGGAATCTCCTTTCAGTAACTTGAAGCCACTGGTTCGAGTCCTACCCTCCAGAGCAGGAGAAAACAAGCTTGCACCATCTTCCATGTGACAGCCCTTGAGATATTTAAAGATGGCTAAACCTAGACAGCATCTTCAAAAGCAGAGACATCACCTTGCCAACAAAGGTCCGTATAGTTGAACCTATGGTTTTCCCAGTAGTGATGTATGGAAGTGAGAGCTGGACCATAAAGAAGGCTGATCGCCGAAGAATTGATGCTTTTGAATTCTGGTGCCTGAGGAGACTCTTGAGAGTCCCATGGACTGCAAGAAGATCAAACCTATCCATTCTGAAGGAAAACAGCCATGAGTGCTCACTGGAAGGACAGATCCTGAAGCTGAGGCTCCAACACTTTGGCCACCTCATGAGAAGAGAAGACTCCCTGGAAAATACCTTGATGTTGGGAAGGGGACGACAGATGTTGGAGAAGGGGACGACAGAGGATGAGATGGTTGGACAGTGTTCTCGAAGCTACCAGCATGAGTTTGACCAAACTGCAGGAGGCAGTGGAAGACAGGAGTGCCTGCTGTGCTCTGGTCCATGGGGTCATTAAGAGTTGGACACGACTAAACAACCAAACAACAACAACAACATATCTTCTCTCAGTCTCCTCTTTTCCAGGCTAAACATACCCAGATCCTTCGACCATTCCTCATAAGGCTTGGTTTTCAGATCCTCGATCATCTTGCTTGCCCTGTTCTGCACACATGTTTACTCCAATATACCTGTGGGTACTGAATGCACAAAGGGGCCAGTGGGAACATGTTGGGCTAGCCCCACCTCCACCACCACCCTCACATAGGCAGGCTACATGGCCCATGTAGCATGTGACCGGCCCTACTGTTAGGCAGAGTGAAGCAGCCACCTTAGGTGGCAGGTGCTGGGAGGCAGGAGGCAGCGATGAGAGCTGGGTAGAACAGAGGTGTGTGTGTGTGTTAGATTCCCTTATCTCCACCTGCTAGGCTAGCCTGCTGCCTTCAGATGCAGACTATCAAGTTCTGAAGTCAGAGAGACAAAGGATGAGCTAGTAAAATCCTCAATGATACATTGGGCCATAGATATTGGCCATAATATAGACATGGATGCATAGGAATGATTGTGGAATGTGGATATAAAATTTACAGCACGTTATGGTCTAAGAGAAAAGTATATGTGGTGGTCTTTTAGTAAGGTTAAAGCTTACTGGGAAAATATATATAATGAATTGAAAAGGATGTTTAAAATAACGTTTGTAAAAAACAACAACCCAGAAGCTTTTCTTTTGGGAATTATAGGGACAGATCTATTCTAAACTGGATAGAAAGAATGATACTCGCCCCAAAATGGAAAGAAGCAGAAGTCCCAGCAAAGGAAGAATGGATATACAAACTTACGGGATATGCAGAAATGGTGAAACTTACCAGAAGAATAAGAAATCAAGATAACAAACTTTTCATAAAAGAATGGAAATGATTTCTTGAAAATTGACCGATAAATTGTAAACAGATCATAACATTGGCAGGATTATTGTAATAACCTGCAGTTTTATAAGAGTAGATATTTAAAGTGGATAAATAAATGAGCAAATTAAGTTAACTTGGATATGTAGACGATATTAAAAATAAATTTAAGGAACCGCAGAAAGGGGAAAGTAAGTCAAGTTTTGAAATGTTTAAATGATTGTAAAATTAGTGAAATTTATAAATTTGAAAGGGACACAGGTGGTGCTGTGGGTTAAACCACAGAGCCTAGGACTTGCCGAACAGAAGGTCGGTGGTTTGAATCCCCACGACGGGGTGAGCTTCCATTGCTTGGTTCCTGCTCCTGCCAACCTAGCAGTTCGAAAGCACGTCAAAGTGCAAGTAGATAAATAGGTACCGCTCTGGCGGGAAGGTTAATGGCATTTCCGTGCGCTGCTCTGGTTCTCCAGAAGTGGCTTGGTCATGCTGGCCACATGACCCGGAAGCTGTATGCCAGTTCCCTCAGCCAATAAAGCAAGATGAGCACCGCAACCCCAGAGTCAGTCACGGCTGGACCTAATGGTCAGGGGTCCCTTTACCTTTACCTATAAATTTGAAAAGCATTTTTTTTTTTAATTAAAAAAGTGCTGAAGTAAGAATCACCTAGTTCTCACAGTGACCAACCAGATTCCTAGGGGAAGCTCACAAAGAGGATTTGAGTGCAAGAGCATCCTCCTGGTGACGGGTATTCAGAAGACCACAGCCACCATGACTAGTAGTCATTGATAGTCCTCTCTTCCATGAGTTTGTCTAATCCTTTATTAAAGCCATCAGTGTTGGTGGCCATCACTGCTTCCTGTGGCAAGGAGTTCCACAGTTTAACAATGTGCTGCTCTTTTGCCTGTCCTTAATCGTCCAACATCCAGCTTCCTGGGATACCCATGATTTCTAGTGTTACAGTAGAGGGAGACCAACTTTTCCCTATCCGCTTTCTCTATAACTTGCATAATTTTATAGACTTCTATCACATCACCTTTTCCTCACCTTTTCTCTCGACTAAAAGGTGCCAAAATCTGCAACGCTTCCTCACAGGGAACTTGACCCATCCCCTTGATCATGTCGGCTGCCCTTTTCTGAACCATCAAAAGTGGATTTTTTAAAAAAGGAAATCCACCTAGGAGAAGAGAACGCCAATTCCTCCTGCGGGGTTTTTCACATTGGCGCAACCTTTTCAACGCTGTGATTCTTCCTTCCTCTTCACCTTCCATCCCCTCTTGTTCATTCCTGGCTGGGTTTCCTCTCTCTCATTAAGCCGGGCTGTTGATTACAGGGGGTAAGAGTCGGTTTTGCAGAAATGTGCCCAAGCAAGCAGTTATTCCCCTCCTTTTGACCTTCAGCTTTTCCTTCTCTTCTGCTGCGACACGCAGTTTAGTTTTTCAAGGGAGAAGACGCCTCTCGCCATGTGTGAGAAATAATGGTGTTTTGCTGATGCAAAAAACGAGAGCAAGAAAATCTGAGGGTGGAAAACCGATCTTTTTCTCCTTCCTCTGCAGCTGCGAGGGACAGTTAAACACGGCAGGTTCACTGACGGAGACTCTTGCTTTGCAGTGCAAGCTAAGACACAGGAAGGGACCACCTGGCAGGGCAAAATTCTCTTGTAAGATTTCTGAGAGCAGATGAGTGGTCTCCTACTTTCTCCTTTCAAGGGAGGGATCGGGGGGGGGGGGTTCGTTCAGTTCCTGCTGTCGCAGGAAACCCCCCCATCAATCATTCAGTTTGTACAAACTTCACACACACACACACACACACACCACATACTCTATGCTTCTGTTGTAAATTCATAGAAAATCAACCATACATCGGGTTTCCACTGTTCCACTTTTATTTTACTCCATGAAGGAAGGACTACAAAATGGGGAATGTTTGATACAGGGCAGCCATAATCCCTTCAGCATACCAGCACATACACAGGAGCCCTGCCCAGTTGCTATGCCAACCCTGATGGTCCCAGACAGAAGACAATCAAGATCACAAAGAACTTGCATATGGGAGTGGATTCAGCATGGACAGGAACAAAGGACAATAATCAGCTCTTCCCTATGGGGGCAGGAAACTGCAAACTCCCCTCTGTCACCTAGAAAGTACTCATGGGGAGGGGGAAAGGGGGAACCAGCCAGGTGACAGGACACTCAGGTTACCACCACAACCCCTCCCTCAACCCCTCCTTTCTGTGTTGTATGTATGATGTTTCTGGGGGTGGTCTTGATCTACAGGGTGGCAATTTCAAAAGTCTTTATAAGACCTTGCACACCATTTTCCTGGGTCCTTCCTCTCTCCTGCAAGTGAGGGGAGCACCCTGTTGCAACAGTTCAATAAAGGCCAAGCCTACAGGCTGCTGTTTTGCTCCAAGTTATCCTGGTTGGTGTCTTTGTTTTTGTCCAAGGGAGCCCTCGGATTTTTCCATTAACACTGCTTAAAGACGAATCTCCCAAATCTGCCCTTGCAGAAGCAATCTGTGAACCAGAATACAACAGAAGTACACTCCTCTGAATTTTGCAGTGCAGTAATCATAGAATCATAGAATGGTAGAGTTGGAAGGGACCCTGAGGATCATCTACTCCAGGCATAGGCAAACTCGGCCCTCCAGATGTTTTGGGGACTACAACTCCCATCACCCCTAGCTAACAGGACCAGTGGTCAGGGATGATGGGAATTGTAGTCTCAAAACATCTGGAGGGCTGAGTTTGTTTATTCATTGTATACATACGATTCAGTATCATCTGATCTGTCTACTGCAATTATGAAGTTTGCAGATGACACCACCATAATGAGTTTAATAACAAGTGGAGACGAATCAGTGTATAGAGGGGAGGTCAAAAAAATATGTACATGGTGCCTAGGGAACAACTTGCACCTTAATATCAGCAAGACAAAGGAGATGGTGTTGGACTTTTGGAGGAAGAGAGGAGAACTAGCTCTGCTGTACATCAGGGAGGGCTGTGTGGAGAGAGTCTCTTCCTTTAAATTCCTAGGAGTTTATCTCAGTGAAGACCTTACTTGGAAAATCAATACAACCCAGGTGGTTAAGAAAGCCCAACGGAGACTCCATCTCCTCAGAGTATTGCGAAAGAACGATGTCAATCAACATTTGATGATCTCCTTCTACCGGTCAACAATAGAAAGTGTCCTTTCATACTGCATCACGGTGTGGTACGCTGGTTTGACATCATCTGATGGGAAGTGCCTACAGAGGGTGGTGAATACAGCACAAGATATTATGGGCTGTCCCATGAATCTGCTGGATGACATTGTGGAAGAACGTTGCCTCAGGAGAGTGAGGAAAATTCTCAGGGATGATTCACACCCTGGCCGGCACTTTCTGGATCTCCTGCCCTCAGGCGGAAGATATAGAAGCATGATTAGTCGCACCAACAGGGTAAAGAACAGCTTCTATCCGTGGGCTGTTAGGCTGCTGAATGATAATATAACAACAGGGCAACTGACTTTTGGGTTGCATGGGTGTGCGTCAGTAAACGAGAGCTGAGCGGGAGTTCCCATGTAATCTCACTGTATACAAGTTGTACAAGTGACAATAAAGTATAAAGTGTAAAGTAAAGTGTAAGTATAAAACATCTGGAAGGCCAAGTTTGCCTATGCCTGATCTAGTCCAACTCCTTTCAATGCAACAACTGTCCCAAATGAAGACTCAACCTTGGAATTATCAGCACCATGCTCTAACCAACTGAGCTATCCATGTATACAACAAATGCATATAGCAGGTCCTATGCACATACAAATGCATATATTCATGATTTGTTCATCATATATTATGACTTTTGCCGTAATGGTGATGTTTAACTTATTTTTTAGTTGCTGCCTTGTCAGTAGTGTCTCACAGTAATGCGGGTGGCGCTGTGGTCTAAACCACTGAGCCTCTTGGGCTTGCCGATCAGAAGGTCAGCGGTTTGAATCCCTGAGGCAGGGTGAGCTCCCGTTGCTCTGTCCCAGCTCCTGCCAACCTTGCAGTTTGAAGCATGCCAGTGCAAGTAGATAAATAGGTTCCACTGTGGTGTGAAGGTAAATGGTGTTTCCATATGCTCTGGTTTCTGTCATGGTGTTCTGTTGCTCCAGAAGTGGTTTAGTCATGCTGACCACATGGCCCGGAAAACTGTCTGTGGACAAACACCAGCTCCCTCGGCCTGATGAACGCCACAACCCCATAGTCACCTTTGACTGGACTTAACCGTCCAGGGGTCTTTTACCATAGGTTCTAACTGTTTTGTTGATGATTTGTCAATCATTTCATATGATTTATGCTGTGTTCTGTTCTGTTACTGTTATGAAGAAGAAGAAGAAGAAGAAGGAGGAGGAGAAGAAGAAGAAGAAGAAGAAGAAGAAGAAGAAGAAGAAGAAGGAGAAGGAGAAGGAGAAGGAGAAGGAGGAGGAGGAGAAGAAGAAGAAGAAGAAGAAGAAGAAGAAGAAGAAGAAGAAGAAGAAGAAGAAGAAGAAGGAAGAGGAGGAGGAGGAGGAGGAGGAGGAGAAGAAGAAGAAGAAGAAGAAGAGGAGGA
Source organism: Podarcis tiliguerta (assembly GCF_965153285.1). Taxonomy (NCBI): domain Eukaryota; kingdom Metazoa; phylum Chordata; class Lepidosauria; order Squamata; family Lacertidae; genus Podarcis; species Podarcis tiliguerta. The sequence continues at coordinate 10,765,863 of NC_139536.1, read as the reverse complement.
GGAGGAGGAGGAGGAGGAGGAGGAGGAGGAGTTTGGATTTGATATCCCGCCTTTCACTCCCTTTAAGGTGTCTCAAAGCGGCTAACATTCTCCTTTCCCTTCCTCCCCCACAACAAACGCTCTGTGAGGTGAGTGAGGCTGAGAGACTTCAGAGAAGTGTGACTAGCCCAAGGTCACCCAGCAACTGCATGTGGAGGAGCGGGGAGTGAACCTGGTTCACCAGATTACGAGTCCACTGCTCTTAACCACTACACCACGCTGGCTGGCCTTTGGCTGAGAAATGTCACAAGTTTTTAGCTGGACCTTTTCATAACTACTACCCTTCAAACATACTTCCCCAGTACTTTATGACCACCACAGAACCATATTTTACCAACTAAGTACAAGAGTGAGGTGAGTGAGGCTGAGAGACTTCAGAGAAGTGTGACTAGCTCAAGGTCACCCAGCAGCTGCATGTGGAGGAGCGGGGAATCGAACCCGGTTCACCAGATTACAAGTCTACCGCTCTTAACCACTATATCACACTTATTGTTTGTAAGCCACTTTGGGATTCATCTGAATATAAACCAGTGTACAAAAACAATGAATCAAATCAATTCACTCTCTGCCTCCTGGTGAGGAACACTGATCCCTGATGCACTCCCTCTGACCATGGGGCATACTTTGGGGCTCACATAACATGAGGAGCATCTCTCCATTACCCCATGTGAACTCCACAAGCAATCTAGACCACACCCCAACCTCTCCTGTGGCTACACATAGCAGCGAAAGAAAAGGATTGGCTGGCAAGCTGTCACTCAGGGTATATCCCCGCCTCCATTTACTGACAAGCTTCCAAGGAACACCAGGGTTCCTCAGCAGACAGTTTGAAAGCCACTTCAGGCATGCTGGGAGGCAGAGCGAAGCAATCTGTGTGACTCTCGAGTCATTATTTATTTTCATCGAAATTTCTGCTGCGAGGCACCCCATCATCAGTGTGGCTTACAGACAGTGATTAAGACATAGGAGCAATAAAATAAAATAGCATAAAAAAATTAAAGTTTAACAACCACTCAGTCATAACAACATTTCTTACAATAAATATTACAAGAGGGAGAGAGGGGACGGGAGTTTGGTCTCTGCAGAAGACATGGTGGAAAAGATAGATGAGATCATAAGGCCAAAGGCACATCGAGACCACTCTAGTCTATGGATGGGGCAGAAATTTGATTCAGTTTGCATTTGAAGCCAAATTTATTGGTTTCACACTTTCCCAAACAACAGGAGAAAGCTGTACTTTGAAATTTGCGCTTCTCTGAATTTTGCGGTGCAGTTTTCCAACCATGGTTCACAAAACTGCATATAAATGTGCTCAAAAAAGAGCAAAACAAAATATGAAAATGTATTGTTTTCATGGAAATTGCTTGCAAAAATGTCACATTAATAAAAAAATATGTTTATTGGGATAAAAGCACACTAAAATGTTGAAGAATTTTTGTGAGAGGTTTTGTTTTTTTTAAAAAATATAAATAATAGAAACTCACTGCAAAAATATGGAGACCTGAATTTAAGATTGGAAAAATGAGAAGCTGATAGAACCAAAACTGACAGAGTCTTCTAAGTCCATTCCTCTGCAAAGCCCACAAGCAGGACTCCTGCTCTTCTTGTCTGTTGTTGTTGTTTAGTCGTTTAGTTGTGTCTGATTCTTCATGAACCCATGGACCAGAGCATGCCAGGCACTCCTGTCTTCCACTGCCTCCCCCAGTTTGGTCAAACTCATGCTGGTAGCTTCGAGAACACTGTCCAACCATCTCGTCCTCTCTCGTCCCCCCTCCATCTTTCTCAACATCAGGGTCTTTTCCAGGGAGTCTTCTCTTCTCATGAGGTGGCCAAAGTATTGGAGCCTCGGCTTCAGAATCTGTCCTTCCAGTGAGCACTCAGGGCTGATTTCCTTCAGAATGGAGAGGTTTGTTCTTCTTGCAGTCCATGGGACTCTCAAGAGTCTCCTCCAGCACCAGAATTCAAAAGCATCAATTCTTCGGCGATCAGCCTTCTTTATGGTCCAGCTCTCACTTCCATACATCACTACTGGGAAAACCATAGCTTTAACTATACGGACCTTTATTGGCAAGGTGATGTCTCTGCTTTTTAAGATGCCGTCTAGGTTTGTCATTGCTTTTCTCCCAAGAAGCAGGTGTCTTTTAATTTCGTGGCTGCTGTCACCATCTGCAGTGATCACGGAGCCCAAGAAAGTAAAATCTCTCACTGCCTCCATTTCTTCCCCTTCTATTTGCCAGGAGAATTCAGAGGTATCTGATCTTGGAGATAGCATGTGAGAGAGCCAGCATAGTGTGGTGGTTAGAGAGTTGGACCTGTGTTTTCCTGAACATATGAATTGTCCAAGTGTGGATTGGGGCCAGGGTTCACATGCAAGACTCACCCTCTAGGGTCCTCATGTGAGTCCTACTCCTCATCAACCATGACCTTCCCTGTGCTTCTACATACATTCACTTGAATGTGAGAAGATCCCTCTGAGCTGTTTGAAAACCTTGCTTCTCCAATCGTACAACAGCATTATTTACATTCAAGTGCATCCATGCAGAAACCCTGTGCAGACCTTCTCCTCTCAGGACAAGGAAGAGTGGAGGACTAAGGGTGCATGTGTGATACACACAAAGAAGTTGAGTTGCAGGTCTTGGCGGAATGGCTCACTGGTGGAGCACCTGCCTTGCAGTCAGAAGATCCTGTGTTCAATCCCTGGTGTCTCCAGGCAGGGCTGAGAGAGACGTCCTGTCTGAAATCCTAGAGAGTCACTAGGCAGGGCTGAGAGAGACGTCCTGTCTGAAATCCTAGAGAGTCGCTACCAATCAGTGTTGAGAACACTGATCCAGATAGACCAATGGTCTGACTCAATATTAGGGGGCTTCCTCTTTTCCTTGCCATGTGTGCCCATGCTTTGAACATCTGCACATCTTGGGGCGGGATTCCGAGTGCAGAAATTGGGAATTCAGTCTTGAGCAAGATGTTTCTGCACATGCTAATTGTTCTAAAGGGAGAAATATTTTGGACAAAGAAAAGAGAGAAAATGCAAAGGTGGTGGTGGGGAGATTATGATGTACTTGGATGGAAGATCTGTTGAATTTACAGCGGTCTGACAGGCACCAGATGGAGTGAGCAAGGAGGCTTGTGTCTCTGAAACAAAGGCTGAGAAGGCTGGTGCGGGAGCTGACAGTTAGACCCAGAGAAAAATACAGTGCGGCAAGGTTACTTGGTAACCAGGGGGAACTGGGGAACTGTTTTGGAAGAGACTTCGCAAAATGCATGCAGAGATCCAGAGGGGTTTTGGCAGCTGCTTACATGGAGTCTGAAATATACTCGGAGTTGTGTGTGGATTTCATGCTCTTTATTCAGCTCATGGTAGTGACGAATGAAAATTCCCCCAGAATGTCTGCTTTATATACATTATTTACACAATGGGCCGCACGTGATTGGCTAATTCCGGGATTCTCCTGTAGGCCAATCTGGTTGCGGATTTACTTCCACCTGGAGCTGGATTGGGTGGCTCCTGTGAACCAATCATACTGCTGCATTGTTCTAGGACCAATCAGACTGCTGCATTCTGAATCCTATCATTCTAGGACCAATCAGACTGCTGCATTCTGGATCCTATTGTTCTAGGACCAATCAGACTGCTGCCTTTTGGATCCTATTCAACTCAGTACATAACAGAGTCGAACACATGCAACATTTCCCAATGTAACTGTGGTTAGAACCAGGGTTTGGGAGCTAGCTGGTCATCAAAACTAGCTACTGATGTCACACAAGCTCACACTGTGCGCTTGAGAGCCAGGAGTGTCGTGCTAAAACCTGAGAGACTGGGGGTTCAAATTCCCACTTGGCCTTGAAGTGCACTGGGTGATGTTGGACCAGCCGCTGCTCAATGCACCTCACGGGGTTGTTCTGTGGTTTAAATAAGGTGGTAAAGGTAAAGATATAGGTACCCCTGACCGTTAGGTCCAGTTGCGGATGACTCTGGGGTTGCAGCGCTCCTCTCACTTTATTGGCCAAGGGAGCCGGTGTACAGCTTCCGGGTCATGTGGCCAGCATGACTAAGCCGCTTCTGGCGAACCAGAGCAGCACATGAAAACACCGTTTACCTTCCCGCCGGAGCGGTACCTATTTATCTACTTGCACTTTGACGTGCTTTTGAACTGCTAGGTGGGCAGGAGCAGGGACCGAGCAACAGGAGCTCACCCCATCATGGGGATTCGAACCGCTGACCTTCTGATCGGCAAGCTGTGGTTTAGACCACAGCGCCACCCGCATCTGGCAAAATAAGGAGGTATAGATCACATTAAACACCTTGGAGAGAACCGATGGGCTAAAATGCAATAAATAAATATTCATCCCATCCAACCGATTTAATAAGCAGATAACTTAATTTAGATTTATTGATTAGAAATCCATTTTAAAATTACATTTTTATCCCAATTTATTTCAGTTTCTGCTCTACAACAACCCAGGTACCAGTTGTGAGTTCTGCAGTGTGTCCTGCAGTGCTTGGGTTGACAGGTCCCAAGGGAGGAGGAGCAGGAGAAAGAAGAAGAAGAGGAGGAGGGGTTGATTGTTGGGAATGAAGGTTGGAAGAAGGAGGTTCTCCACATTGTGCCTTGACTTTGGCCACTTGGGGAGCAGGGAGGCTGGACTCCTTTCTCTGACCTTGGAGAGCCTTAGTGGAGGCTGGTGATGCCGCTCAGGAGGCAGCAATGATCGATCAGAAGCATGAAGAGCTAGGTGCAATATCATCCCCTAGAAGCAGGTGTGGCCTCCACAGATGGGAGCAGACTCACCTGCCCTGGAGGAGCAAGCATTTACACCCCAAACACACTTGCAAAGTGAATGTTGGAAGATTCAGGAAAGATAAAAGGAAGCACTTTTATGAAACTTACTCTCAGAGGAGGCCGTGATGCCTGCTAACTTGGATGGCTTTAAAAGAGGATTCATGGAGGAGAAGGCTACCAATGGCTCCTAGCTGTGATGGCTATGCTCTGCCTCCATAGTTGGAAGATGTAAGAGCCAGTGTGGTGTAGTGGTTAAGAGCGGCGGACTCGTAATCTGGGGAACCGGGTTCGCGTCTCCGCTCCTCCACATGCAGCTGCTGGGTGACCTTGGGCTAGTCACACTTCTCTGAAGTCTTTCAGCCTCACCCACCTCACAGAGTGTTTGTTGTGGGGGAGGAAGGGAAAGGAGAATGTTAGCCACTTTGAGACTCCTTAGGGTAGTGATAAAGCGGGATATCAAATCCAAACTCTTCTTCTTCTTCTGAATACCAGCTGCTGGAAACCGCAGGAGAGCAGAGGGCTCTTGTGCTTAGATCCTGCTCCCTGGTTTCCCACAGGCATCTGGGAGGCCACCGTGAGAATAGGATGCTGGACTAGATGGGCCATTGACCTGACCCAGCAGGCTCTTCCTGTCATCAGCGAGAGCCTCAAATGTCATCTTTAAAAGCTTGGCTGGTGGGCTGTGGAAACTGTTGGGACAGCTTCATTGTTTCCTTCCAGTTCTGATCATCTTGCCTCATTCTTGAACACCTAAATCAGGCCTCCTGAGCTCTGTGTCTGTTACCAAGTCTATACCGTTACTAGATCTCTTTCTTACTTACATATTAGCGAGCCTCTGTCTGCATGTGCTGGGTGCGAGACAGGACAGTACCAATCACAGAGCTAATTGTTCTCTGCTGCCACCCTGATCCCAGTGGCTTCTGGGTGACTGGATTTTTATTTTTATGTGAGGATCCACAGTGCAGAAAGCCCCCACCCGCTCACTTCTTCTACCCTCTTGTCTTAGAAGGTGACACTAAATTGTCAGCAAAATTGCACTCCCGCAGTTCCACGGTAATAGAAAAGAAACTGCTGTGTTTTGCATGCCACATTCAGGACATGCCTCTTTCTCCCTCTGGTTTCCTGCCATGCAACCAGTTGAAATGTTTTCCCCCTGCCTCTTTTGTTTGCTGAAAGCAGGGTTTTCGCTTCGACAGCTTGAGATCTCTTTTAAGGGGAAGGGCTCGGAAGCTGGAGTTTTGATCTGGGACCGGATGAGTTCTCGTCTCTCCTTATCCTGTAGCTGTGATCTGTTTATTCTGCGTATCATTTCCAGCCTGTCAGAGAAATGCCATTGATGCGGCTGACAATCTCAACACAAAATGTTCAGCCATCTGATGCGCTCCCTGCCAGCTGTACTGGCAAACTCGGCATGTTTCAAATGCTGCCATCCGGAGCAGGCGGCGGGGGGGGGGGAGTGGCATGGCGGTGGCATAATGATTAGAAAGCTGCAGGGATATTCTGCAATCCCAGTTGAGTAGCAGAGCATCTGTTCCACATGCAGAAGGTCCCGGGTCGAATCCTTGGCCTTTCCGGCTAGGGTTTGGGGAGACTGGAGAGCCACTCCTAGCCAGTGTAGACAATACTGAGCTACATGGACCAATGTTCTGACTTTGTGTAAGACAGCTCTGTTGGATTTCAAGCCTTTATCAGGAGAAACTGGCAACTCTCCCAGGCACCCGGCTTGATCTCCTGTTGACCTCCCGGTCTGCTTTCCCGGCAGGATCCAGGCAGAGGTCGCGATAGGCGATCCTTCTCAGCGTGAGAAGAACACACCCCTCTTTCCTGCCCCCCCCCCGGCAGGGGAAAGAGATAGACAGAAACGTATTTACATGGCTTTATTTCTGTCTTTGCAGTGTTACAAGAAACATGTCTGCTATCTTCAAACTCCAGCAGACGACTGAACAAACACTTCCTGTGCAGCTCATATTACACTCTGAGCTAATTCCGGTGCTGTCTGTTTCCCACAGACACTCCCAACATCATGTGACGTTTCCAAGCAATCAGCTTGCAGCAGCATTGCTTCTATATTGTAACAAGCTCATCCTAATATGTTATGTTTAGCCTGGAGGCATGTTTAGCCTAGAGAAGAGGAGGTTAAGGGGTGATATGATAGCCATGTTCAAATATATAAAAGGATGTCATATAGAGGAGGGAGAAAGGTTGTTTTCTGCTGCTCCAGAGAAGCGGACACGGAGCAATGGATCCAAACTACAAGAAAGAAGATTCCACCTAAACATTAGGAAGAACTTCCTGACAGTAAGAGCTGTTTGACAGTGGAATTTGCTGCCAAGGAGTGTGGTGGAGTCTCCTTCTTTGGAGGTCTTTAAGCAGAGGCTTGACAACCATATGTCAGGAGTGCTCTGATGGTGTTTCCTGCTTGGCGGGGGGTTGGACTTGATGGCCCTTGTGGTCTCTTCCAACTCTATGATTCTATGAATAGATTGCTGGTGACGAGAAGACGAAGATTCAAACATTCCTAGCGATTCTCCTTGAGTTGCCTCAAGAGGGGTGTTCACACACTATGTTCAACAAAGCCACTTCCGACCTTGGGAGGAGGTGGTGTTGTGGGCATCACACCCCAACACGCGCGGGGAGGCTGGCTCCCAGCCCCGCATGATCTGGGAAATCCTTGGCCACATTATCCCCTGAGCCAGCCAAGCGGCTGGCCCAGGGGGTGTGGCTTGCCTCATTTAAGGCAAGCGCGGCCGGGAATCTCCCTCTTTGGCCGCTCAGCTTTTTAGGTTTCCCACCCGCCCGCCCACCCTTCTAGGTTTCCTTTCTGACTTTTCTATGGACCTCGGTTGGTCGCCGTTAAGGGGCCTGGTAGGAATTTTTTCCACTTGGCAAATTGGCACCCGCCATTTGGTTTTCGCCTACCTCGGAGCAAATCGACACAACTTTCTCAGCTTTGGCGGTTAGGCATTGGTATTGTTATGTAGATGTGTTAGGGGGGAGGAGCGCCATCACCCTCCCCCAAATATTGAAGGGTAGTCCGGTAAAGTATTCTGGGGGGTGTTGCCTCATCCGAAGCCTATGGAGGTCAGGGCCTAAAGCGCGCCCACGAGCGATGACCCTGGGGGAGTCCCTAGTTGATGTGCATCAGCAGGGCTCCCCCTGCTGGTGTTAACCCTTCCTGGTCTTCAAGCAATCAGGCTGAAGCCAGATAGTCAATAGGACCAATGCCTAAGCCAATACCCCTCATCACCTGTAACCAATAAAGTTGTGGTCTAATTTTGGCCAATTAACCTAAATTACTGGGTCCTGTGTCTTTATTTCTACTGGTGGGAGGTGGGATCTCGCCACGCAAGTGTGTAATCTGTGAAGCTGTGTATGCAGATAGCGGGGTTTTGTCAAGGAGCTGTCAGGCAAGAGCAGGTCATCCACAGGGCAGGAAGAACACGAGGGGCGAAATGCAATAAGCTTTTATTCGCAGGAAGTAACAACACAGCAGGCTCAACTCATTGCAGCTTGAGATGTTGCTGAAACTGAGCACAGGCCCTGCCTCTCCCCCTCTAGTCTCTCACTCTGGATCCCTCCCAAGCAGACGAATGCTGTGTCGAGGGGCCTGTCTGGCTCATTACTCAGTAACGTACAGGATTCTCCTTGAGCCGGGTGCCAGAAGGGGTGGAGAGCCAGCAGGACTGGGACTGTCCTCTGCTGTGTAGCAAGGGCAAGCTCTGACTCTTCTCTGAGTCTACACTCACACCGTGACCCTCACCCTCTAGTTCTGTCCTGGAAGGGCCTCCTTCTTCTGATTCCCCCCCCCCCTTGATAGCGCAAACCTCCTGCTTCTAGCACCTCCCAGCTCACCCCTTCCATAAGCTGCTCTCCAGTGTCCCACCACCACAATCCAGGGTCTAAGTCGTCTTCTGTGCCATCCCTGGGGGCTCTAGGGCAGCTGGTACCCACCACTCTTCTTCACCCAACCAGTCCTTGACAGGTGTACAGTTATTCACATGTAGCATTCATGTAGCGGGTGGTGCTGTGGGTTAAACCACAGAGCCTAGGGCTTGCTGATCAGAAGGTCAGCGGTTCAAATCCTCACAACGGGGTGAGCTCCTGTTGCTTGGTCCCTGCTCCTGCCAACCTAGCAGTTCGAAAGCACGTCAAAGTGCAAGTAGATAAATAGGTACCACTCCAGCGGGAAGGTAAACAGCATTTCCATGCACTGCTCTGGTTCGCCAGAAGCGGCTTAGTCATGCTGGCCACATGACCCGGAAGGTGTACACCGGCTCCCTTGCCAATAAAGCGAGATGAGCTCTGCGATCCCAGAGTCGGCCACGACTGAACCTAATGGTCAGGAGTCCCTTTACCTTTTAACATTCAGCAAGTGCACAGCCTGTGCATCTGTGTGCAAAATACTTGAAATCAGCAAGTGCACACACTTTAACACAAACACTTGTTGGGACAGATTGTACCTATGTTCACTGTAACATGAGAACAAGCCTTGTAAACAATGTCAAGCTGTGCTTGGGAAACTCAGCTCAGATACATGAACAGTTGGGCTTGGCTAATATGAACTATATCCCCCCCCCCCCCCAGGGAATATAGCTCACTTTCTCCCCCTCCCATCCTGAGTTCCAATATCAGACACTGCACTGTACTCTTTATCAATACCCCCCTGATACTTGTGAATCCCTGAGCTCTCATCTGCTGCGTCCTCATTTACTAGCAGTGGCATCAAGGAGGTCTGTCTGTAATGCCGCCATTGATCCCTGGCACCTGGGATGCTGAAATGAGAGTGTCCTACATACCAGAGACCCCAGAGGATGCCTTTTTCAGGGCATCCCATGTCCCTGTTGAGTAACTCAGTTGCCCTGGAAACCTGCATCTCTCAGATCAGCTCTAACACAATGTGTTTTATTGGGTCAGTTGACACAGTCATTGTGCCTACAGCAATGAAGCAAAGAGAACTCAAGCGATGTTCCTGCATGGGCGAACAGAGACTTAAGGATGCAATAATCCAACCCTGAGAGACCAAGGGGATATGTGTGTGAACTGGGCTCAAGTACGGAGTCACCTAGTGGTCAGCGTCTCCACCCCCATTGTTCAGCCCGGACACTAAGGTCCAGCTCCGAGGGCCTTCAGGCAGTTCCATCCCTGCGAGAAGTGAGGTTACAGGGAACCTGGCAGAGGGCCTTCTTGGTGGTGGCCCCCGCCCTGTGGAACGCCCTCCCATCAGATGTCAAAGGAAAAAAACAACTATATGACATTTAGAAGGCATCTGAAGGCAGCCCTGTTTAGGGAAGTTTTTAATGTTTGATGTTTTATTGTGTTTTTAATATTCTGTTGGGAGCCGCCCAGAGTGGCTGGGGAAAGCCAGCCAGATGGGTGGGGTACAAATAATAAATTGTTGTTGTTGTGTTGTTGTTGTTGTTGTTGTTGTTGTTGTTACAAGGATGTGTCAGCTGGCCATCGGTTCTACCATCTCAGGCCTCCACAATGACCTGCCAAGGATGAGGATGAATGCAAAAAGTAGGAAGAGGTAGAAAGTGCTTTCAACAAGCAGGTGACTTGTGTTTCTCACTGCTCCTTTTTTCTTCCCTACCTTTCAGTTAAAGCATAATAAGGTCCAATAGCATGGAGAGAGAGAAGCTACGTGTTGTTCAAGAAACCTCCTTCGTTCAATCCCATCCTCTGCCCCCTCAGCAAAGAGAAGCCTGTCTCTTTACCTATCTCATAGTGACTGTCCTTGAGTTGTCTCTAAACGGCTACTCACACACTACGTTCAACAAGTGTTTAATCTCTGGAGCTGTGCATACAAATAGCGCATTGTACTATAGTGGGAGAGAGGGCTGAATCAGTCCATCCATATGCTAGAGAAATTTTGCTGCCCCGGGGGTTGGGAGAGAAAAAACACTACCAACATCTCTCAATTCCAATAGAGCTGTGGGCAGATCTGCTGGCTTTTGCTTTAAATATATTTTTATTAAGTTTTACATAACAAATTTAATTTCAAACACATCATTCACCTCTTCATTTAGGATTCTCCAAATCCTTTGACCTTCCTCCGCCCTTTCATGGTTACCATTATCAATCTTTTATCCATCTGCTTATCTTATTTTCTCTAATTTGTTAAAAGAATAATAATCCAGTTTTTTGTACATTGCAAGCATTATTCAAATCCTGCCAAAGTTTTTAGTTGTTTACAGTGTTCTCTTAAATGCATTATAAATTGTTTCCCATTCCTTCTTAAAATTCTTCTCTTTTTGGTTTCTGATTTTCCCAATCAATTCCGCCATTTCGGCAAAATCCATCAGCCATTCATCTCTGTTTGGGACTTAGTCTTCTTTCCATGTCTGGGCCAATAGTATCTTCGCTGCTGCTGTCGTGTACATGAATAGTCATTTCTGCTCCTCAGATATGCTGTTTCTCACCGCAACAAGCACATCCAGCTTTACTGAGACGTTGAAATAAATGACGGATGACATTGTTTCCATCTGGTCCATAAAGAAGGGGTGAGGGCCTGAGGAAACTTCTCAAGGCCACTGTCATTGGTGGGCAGAGTCAGGGGCAGAGTCAGGGGCCAGAGGAAACGTAAGCCAAAATATGTATTTATGTATGTATTGCCTTGCTTTTTTCTCCAGGCTGCTCAAGGTGGTATAAATGGTTTTCCTCCTCCCATTTTAATCGCACAAACAACCCTGTGAGGTAGGTTAGGCTGCGAGACAGCAACTGCCCCAAGGTCACCTATTGATCTTTGTGGCCTGAGTGGTCTCTACCAGGTCCTAGTCCAACCACTCTAACCAATATACCACATTGCCTCTCATTTGTTCTGCTAAGCATGGTCTTTGCCAGCCATTTGCTCCTCTGAATTAGTTTTTCCGGAGCTGAATTCCAAGATTTCCACCTGCGCTCTTTAAATGAGAGAGCGGCCCTGTGTTTATGCATTGCTTGGCTGTCGTTATTTTCTAATCCTGCTCTGTCCCCAAAGGCTCAGGCTCTCTGGGGTGCCTGTCAAATCTCGAAGCCTCTGGCAGCGAGACAAGAACACAAAGTGCGGCTTTCTTGGGGAGTGACCAGTTATATATAAACAGCTCTCCCAATCGATAGTTAATGGCTTATTGAATTGAATCAAACAGTATCCCAATGTGTATTTTAAGAAGGCAGCGACCTTGGGTTGCATCTCCTCCTTGGCTGATGTTATCTGCTGTGTCAGTGGCTCTCACATCAGATCAATAGCCGACGTTCTCCTTCAAGGGCTGTTGTTATTTAGAAAGGTGATATTGCAAAATATGACAAGACCCTCCTAGCAGATGACTCGACACTTCCGACGTTGTGCCGAGGAGGTGGGGGGGATGAGATGAGCCACTCTGATGGGTGAGAAAAAAAGACTTTCCAGGAAGTAATTTTGGACTTTGGCTCAGCAGGTTATAACACTTTGCTATAAGGACGCTGGTGGCGCTGTGGGTTAAACCACTGAGCCTAGGACTTGCCAATCAGAAGGTCAGCGGTTCGAATCCCCATGATGGGGCGAGCTGCCATTGCTTGGTCCCTGCTCCTGCCAACCTAGCAGTTCAAAAGCACGTCAAAGTGCAAGTAGATAAATAGGTACCACTCTGGCAGGAAGGTAAACGGCGTTTCCGTGCGCTGCTCTGGTTCGCCAGCTCCCTTGGCCAATAAAACGAGATGAGCGCCGCAACCCCAGAGTCGGCCACGACTGGACCTAATCGTCAGGGGTCCCTTTATCTTTACCTATAAGGACTCACCAAACAAACATGCCACACCACGCCATGCCACATGTGAGGTAGTTAGGCTGAGGGACAGTGACTGGCCCAAGGTCACCCACTGAGCTTCAAGGCTGAGTGGAGATTTGATCCCTGGTCTCTCAGGTCCTAGTTTGATGCTCTAACCCAAGGTTTCCCAAACTTAGGTCTTCAGCTGTTTTGGGACTACAATTCCCATCACCCCTGTCTTGCTAGCGAGGAATGATGGGAGTGACATTGCTGACATCGCTGGGGCCTGCCCCCATGACATCACCAAGGGCTTCCCCTAGGGCTCAGAAGGTTTGGGCCCTGAAATTTCAGGGTCTGGGATGCTCTTGAAACAGGGGTCTTGAAACTGACCAGAGTCAAATGATGGGAGCGTCTCCACCTCCATCGTTCTGCCCGGACACTGAGGTCCAGTGCTGAGGGCCTTCTGGCGGTTCCCTCACTGCAAGAGGCCAAGTTACAGGGAACCAGGCAGAGGGCCTTCTCGGTAGTGGCGCCCGCCCTGTGGAACGCCCTCCCATCAGATGTCAAAGCGATAAACAACTACCTGACATTCAGAAGACATCTGAAGGCAGCCCTGTTCAGGGAAGTTTTTAATGTGTGACATTTTAGTGTATTTTTCATCTTTGTTGGAAGCTGCCCAGAGTGGCTGGGGAAACCCATCCAGATGGGCGGGGTACAAATAATAAATTATTATTATTATTATTATGGGACCCTTACGTGTGTTTAGTATTGAAGGAAGAATAGCAAAATCGCAGCTAAGAAGCTCACATATATATATATGACTGACGCACTCCTTTGGAAATTAAACCAATGTCCCATTTAAACACATAGTAAAGCATACAAGCATTTACAATTTCAGTGAATTAAATCACTATATAGTGGTACCTGGGGCTAAGGACTTCATTCGTTCTGGAGGTCTGTTCTTAACCTGAAACTGTTCTTAACCTGAGGTACCACTTTAGCTAATGGGGCCTCCCGCCACCGCCACACGATTTCTGTTCTCATCCTGAAGAAAGTTCTTAACCCGAGGTACTATTTCTGGGTTAGTGGAGTCTGTAACCTGAAGCATCTGTAATCCGAGGTACCACTGTACTTAACATCTAGCAGGAAAATTCCTACTCCGTGCCAAAGTCAGAGGCTTCTATATCTACCTAGCACACATCTTGTTCCAACCAGGCAAACAAGAACCACCGTCACCATTTAAGGGCACATTTCAGCCAGGCAAAAAGCACCTGAAGCAGGGGTAGGGAAGGGCCAGTGAAAGGACGTGGTCTGGGAAGATGGGTGTGGCCTGAGAGAGTCCTGAGGGCCAGATACTAGAGACCTGGAGGGCAACTGCTGAGTAGTTGCCTTTCTGTACATTCCTTTCTCGCCACCCTGGCACCACCCCGGAATGTTCAGTTCACATCGTGTCCTGACCTTCTTATCTATCTGTATACATCCTCTCCTTATCACCCTGGAATGTTAAGTGCACATTGAGTTCCTGACCGTGCCTACCTCTCTGTATGTTCTCTGAGTCTCACTATATCAATCACTATAGATTGTTTACTAAGGAAGTCTCCATGCCTGTCTAACTCTGTGTTCCTTTTACCTATTGATGATTATTGTCTTATACGTAACCCCTGTAACCCTTGTATATGCATTCATGTTAACCAATCAGCAGCAAGCACCATACGAGGCAATGCTGTAATATTCAATAAAAGGGACTCCCCGACACATGCTCGGGAGATGCCTCCCAGATGACACCTGCTACTCGTCTGTCGTTTATTTCAACCCAACAGGCAACATCTCAGACCAGGGCCCGAGGTTCCTCCCCACTGGTAAAAAGAGCTTCTTGGTGGATGCAGACTTCAGCTGGCAACAACTCTTCACAGCCCTCTCTTCTAACACAGCATGTGAGTGTCATGTACTGCTATGGACTAAGGGCTAATGCAATTAAAGTTATTCTACTCGACCTAACTCTCATGAGAAGAGATCTAAACTTGGTGCATCCAGTTTACACCTCATGGACCTAACCGCTACACCAGGCTCCAGTTAGGAGTATCTCTTAAAGATTCCCCTCGTTTTCCATATTCTTTGAGTTTGCATTGTTATTCCTCCCTTCTGCAAAGCTTGGATCCATCTTCGCCGGTTGCCATAGCAACTCTCTCAGGCACAAGAACAAGCAAAGGCTACACAGATTGGCGCAAGAAACTTAGTCAGTTGGGGGTTTCGTAGGTACCTGAGCCTGTGAAAAGTCCCACTGTTTCCAGAACATCTATATCTGATGGGTAGGATACTTGACCTTTTTTGCTGTACCTTGATCACCATATACTGATGTCTTCATCCACAGTAAGGCTGTGTATAGACTAGCACACAGAGAAGAGGAACCACAGCCCGACTCCTCTGAGGAGCCATAAGTCTTTCAGTGTTTTTCTTTGCCAAGATAGTTAAGGCAATCCTGGCTTCATCTGCACAATGCATTTCAAGTTGTATTGTGCCTCTTTAAACAGTTGTGACTTCTCCCAAAGAACCCTGGGAGCTGTAGATTGTAGGAAGATCCCAACAGAGATTTCATTTCCTTAAGGTCTTGCGAAAAATCAATGTTAGACGGCAACTGATGATTTCCTTCTAGCGGTCCATGATAGAAAGTGTTCTCTCATACTGTACAGTGGTAAAAGGTAAAGGTAAAGGTACCCCTGCCCGTACGGGCCAGTCTTGCCAGAATCTAGGGTTGTGCACTCATCTCACTCTATAGGCCGGGAGCCAGCGCTGTCCGCAGACACTTCCGGGTCACGTGGCCAGCGTGACAAGCTGTATCTGGCAAGCCAGTGCAGCACACGGAACGCCGTTTACCTTCCCGCTGGTAAGCGGTCCCTATTTATCTACTTGCACCCGGGAGTGCTTTCGAACTGCTTGGTTGGCAGGCGCTGGGACCGAACGACGGGAGTGCACCCCGCCGCGGGGATTCGAACCGCCGACCATGCGATCGGCAAGGCCTAGGCGCTGAGGTTTTACCCACAGTGCCACCTGCGTCCCTATACTGTACAGTGGTACCTCGGGTTAAAGATGCTTCAGGTTACAGACTCCGCTAAGCCACAAATAGTACCTCGGGTTAAGAACTTTGTTTCAGGATGAAAACAGAAATCGCGCGGCAGCGGGAGGCCCCATTAGCTAAAGTGGTACCTCAGGTTAAGAACGGTTTCAGGTTAAGAACAGACCTCCAGAATGAATTAAGTTCTTAACCCGAGGTACCACTGTATTACCGTGTGGTATGCTGGATTGACAGCCATGGACAGAGTGTCCCCAAGGGCAGGAGATATAGAAGCATGATAAGCTGTGGGCCATGAGGAAGGGCCGAATGGAAGTTGAATGAAACATTGCAGCTGACATTCGGGGTTGGTGGTCATACGACAGCACACAGAGTGTAACAAGGACTGAGAGATTGTGAGGGGCTCATTTAATCTCACTGTAAACAAGTGGTACAGTGACAATAAAGTATTTCTGTTCTCTTCCCCTCACTGAGCTACACTCCTCAGAGTTCCTTGGGAAGAGGGACTGACTCTGCAAATGTGACCCTCCAAGCCATTCTGTCAGGCCATGCCCCCACTGGTCCTGCTTTATGTTTCCCCCCAGGACTGGAATGTGCCCTTCGACTCTGACAATACCTCTTCCTCATGTGAATGCAAGCAGAAGAAGGCTGTGTGGATGTAGAAAACAGCCTACTGAACAAAGGTAAAATTTGCATGGTCACTCCACCCACGTTTGCCACTCGCTGGACCCGCCACTGGCATGTGGCCCTCAGAAGGCTGCCCAGAATGGACTGTGGCTCTCAGGCTGCAAGAAGGTCCAGCATATCTGTTTTCAGTTTGAAATGGTGCTATAGCTAACTGTGGACAGCTCCCTTCAAACCATCCTCTCTCAAGCAAGGAAAGTACTGCTCATTGTGACTTCCGTTGAACCCAGAAACCCAGAACCCATTGTCAAAATGAGTGAGCAGCACTGAGAAGAATTTGACGAGAACTCTTGCTTTGTGCCTGTAGTAGCTATCAGAAGTGCTGGCTGCTACAGTCACCCTCAGGCTTCCTTCCTTCCTTTAACCAAGTGGAGCCTCAGCCATAGGCTGGACCAGGACAAAATGTTCAAGTTCCTTCAAAAGCCTGCAGGTTGTGTGACTTTATAATTCTAAAGCAGTGGCTGAATTTCTGCAAAGTAAAAAAATCTTACAATCATAGAACTGTAGATTTGGAATAGACCCCAAGGGTCAACCACCTGAAACGGAGGAATCACAGCTAAAGAATCCCCAACAGATGGCCACCCATACTTAAAAGCTTAAACTCAACAACCTCCAATGAAGGAGAGGCTACCATGTCCTGAGGGAGCCACTGTTGAACAGCTCTTACCATCAGAAAGCTCTTCCTAATGTTTAATCAGAATTTAATTCAAATTACAAGAATCAGTTGGTTGGGGTCCTAACATCTGGAGCAGGAGAAAACAAGTTTGCTCCATTTTCCATGTGACAACCCTTTAGATATTTGAAGATGTTAATCATATCATTGTTCAGCCTCTTCTTTTCCAGGCTAAACATACCTAGCTCCCTCAAGTGTTCCACCCTTCACTATCTTGGTCACCTTCCTCTGCAACCAAGCATATGTCTACCGAGAGCTGCTTGTTAAATCTTTTTCCTGAAGCACTGTTACTGGTTATTGTTTGCCCTAAGCATAATCACTTCCAAACGTTGGAGGGGCATCTCCATCCATGGAGATGTGTTAATCACTGCAGACAGATCTTTCTCTCTCTTTAATCCAATGTAGAACAGTGGGAGGGACAAAGAAACAAATGGAATGATTAAACTCAGAGTGCAACTGGGTGTTTCCAATATAACTTTTATTAGTAAGTTCTTAATGTTTCTGATAGCAGAAATCCCAGCAGGCTACGCTCATAATATCCACTGTGATGAATGCAAATGACAAAAGACACTGGTGCAGATAATAAACTTGGAAGCTAATGAGCTGGTTGCCTAAAATACACTATGCATAATGAAGATCTTATACTTACTTGACATTTGTTTACTCTGAATTCCCATGTCAATATTCTCAATTTGTATTCAGTTGTATTAAAACTCAGTTGACTTTGGCGAATAATTCCATTGTTTGTGATTTGTTTTTTTTTTTTTTAATTAATTTTTTATTGATAGGCCAATCACATCACATTGTTCAAATCACATTAATTCCAAATTATACAGCCAAATTTTAAAATTTTTGGGGGGTACCCATATATCAAGCTCAGCACGAGTCCAAAATTCCGGATGACTCCAGACGTCACTTATTTGCTGCTTTTATTAAACAGTTCCATCCAGTTCACTTCGGATAGATCTTTATTACCTTCTTTCTCTTCTTGTTGTTATCATTTATTCCTTTCTTTGCGATCTCTGATGGTTTTCACAAACAGATTGAAGATTTAGCGTCTCTGTGTGGGTATGCTCTGCCGAACTCATATTATTCAGGAGCGACCTCTGTTAGTCTTCGGTCGGTCCATTATTTTTCCCAGGCTAGCCATAAATCAGGCGATATCGGGGGCTCTGTCAGGTCAAACTTGCATTCCAACCTTCTTTCTTTTCCAAATTCCTGAATCTCCTCCCCCTCATCCGTTCTCCTGCTAGCCTGTCTTTGCGAGACGCCATGTTTTTTTAACTGCGTCATAAGAATTTTCCTCCTTCTCGCCTTTCAATCTTCTCGTATTGTAATCCTTTCCCCACACAGTTTTAAAGTTCTGTTTATGTTATTTACAACGCAACGATCTTGTTTCTTTCTAGGGGTGGAGGGTTATTGTAGTCATGTCATGTAAAGGAATTTAGGAGGGTTTTTTCCTCCACCCCCCCCTTCGTTCCAGCCTTCGTTCTCATGGTGGTAATTCATCAAAAGATTTACTTATCCATCCGTCGCTCCCGGTCACAGAGATGCATTAGTCAGCAGTCCTTATCTCGAGCCTTACTTGATATATGTGCTCCAGTCTTTCTTCTGATTCATCATTGCCAATTAGTCGAATTGTAGTTCCAGACTGAAGCAACTAGCACGCGCTGATTGGAATCGGCGTCGGGAAGATCTGAGTCCATCGAGGGCTTTTGCCAAGTGTTCCGCACCCCCGTCTTTCGAATCAGGGGGTGCATTGTGAACACCGCTGGCAGGGCAGGCCCCCCCATGCCCTTGGGGGGGGTTTAGGAAGGCTGCCTACTTCCCATAGCAGCCCCTTAATACCTCGTATGGGTCAGAGAGATGTTATTGTCGGCCATCTTCCAACGCGCCACCTAGTGGCCCCCATTGTTTGTGATTTGAAGGGTGAAGGTTAAGTCCTCTTTAAGCCCTGTCAAAATTGAGGTCACTCAGACTTTTTGGAAGAAAGTGAGGTTAGCCAATGTGGTATAATCTAGATCAGTGATGGCCAAACTTGGCCCTCCAGCTGTTTTGGGACTACAACTCCCATCATCCCAAACTAACAGGACCAGTGGTCAGGGATGATGGGAATTGTAGACCCAAAACAGCTGGAGGGCCAAGTTTGTCCATCACTGCTCTAGATCAACCTATCTCAACCTTGAGTTCTCAGATGTTTTTGGACCACAATTCCCATCATCCGTAGCTAGCAGGACCAGTGGTCAGGGATGGCAGAAGTTGTCTTTTTGGGGGATGTGTGTGGTGGAAGTTGTAATCCAATGACAGGAGCGAGCCAGCAGTAAATCACACTGGGCACTCTTTATTAGCAAGAACAAGATCTGCACTTGGTGGAGTGTCAGGCCAATGATCACTGGAACTCATCCCTGGTACGTCTTGCCCCATGGATCAGTTGCCGAGACTAAAGCTCCCTGCCTCCCCACAGCCGTCTATGTTTCCTCCTTTCCAGGAAATTTTCCAAGCAATCGGTGACAGCGCCTGCATCCTGTCTCTGCTCTGCTCGCTTCATGCCTCTTCTCGTTCTGGAATGTTAGGATATTTCCGTTCCACCTTAAAAGGGAGCAGGCTTTGTGAGTCACAGAGTCTGTGTATTTCCTGTTCACAGGAAGTTTCTCTTTTGTTTCTTGCTTTCGTTTTCTCTCTGTGCCTGAGACATCGAAGCAGGCAGTCATGTTTTTTTTTTTGTTCTGACCAACGCTGAATAAAGTTGTAAATATGCTCTCCTGAGTGCGCCTTTCGCTGTACGAACTCTGCTGATAGAGTGTGCACTAGTCCTTGGAATGTGGAAAGCTATTTCTGAGGCTTTGTGTCGCTAATTGACTGATACTGTATCTACGGGAGATCGATGGACGTCCAGAGGCGACGTGGAGGCAGTGATGGCCTTTGTCTCCCTGGCAGTATCCCAACATGGAAGACCAGGGGGAGGGAAGATTGTCACAGCAACAGGAGGAGACACCCATGACTCTTCATCAGCCCAACTTATTTCTGCCTCTTGGCCACTCTACTCCCACCCTGCTGCTTCTGCATCTGCCTGTGATTCTGGACTTCTCTCTATCACAGACTCCCCCAGCTCACAAAGCCCTGTTATTCCTTCAGCTTCTGACATCTCTTCCCAGTCTTCTCCCTCTCACCACTCAGCATCATCCCACCACCAATTCCCAGGCCCTAAGCCTTCTTCCCGTTGTGGTCCCCCAGCTGGTTCCTACCAACATTCCTCTGCACCCAACCAGTCCATGACATCCAACAATGTCTGGGGACCCAAAATTGAGAAAGGCTGCTCTGTACTGGACTACAAAGCCCATCAACCCCAGGCAACATAGCCAGTGGCCAGAGGTATGATGGGAGTTGTAGTTCAACAGCAGGTTGGCTACCCCAGGAACAAAGGGTGATGTCCAACTAAGTCATTCTCTAAGTTAGACCCATTGAACCAATAGATGTAAGTGACTTAGCTTCCTTGTTATCACTCAATGACTTTAAACCTTGTGGCATAAAAATATGTAGGTGTAGTTGCCGTTCTAATTTTATGTTGAATTTTACAGATAGATGGAAAGGTAGATAATATATATCAAACGATGTTACTTGAAAATCACATGAAAACTTAGAAAAATCAGATTCCAGAAGAAGAAGAAGAAGAAGAAGAAGAAGAAGAAGAAGAAGAAGAAGAAGAAGAAGAAGAAGAAGAAATTAGCTTTCGTCTTCCAGAAGTGCTGAGAAAGAAATGACCTTGTGCTTTCCTGCAGATAAGAAAAGACCAGAGCAGCAAATGGAAGGATCAGAATTTCACAGCCAGGGCTGAAAGAGGATCAAAGGAGCAGCGAGAGTTGACAGATTATCCCAGGTGTCATATGCATGTTCTAAATACAAGTGGCAGGACGAAAAGGGAAGCAGCTGAAAGGGAATCTGCTTTGACTGGGATTTGAAACATCTGACAAAATCAAAGGGGAACGTGAAACTGGCTTTTTTTTTGTCCCTTGTTAAGCACATTTGGTATGGGCTGAGGAGGGCTCTTGAGTCAAAGCTTAACACTGGAGTGTTGGGTATTTCCAAGTTTCTTCTTCATTTCATGAACTCTTAGGGGTTTTTGCAGCCCCTACAAAAATGGTCCTATGAATCCTAGGTGCTGTCACTATAGATCAGGCTTCGACAAGCTGGTGACCACTAGATGTTTGGGCTACAGCTCCCATCAGACCTGGTGAGTGCTGCTATATATATCTATATCTCCTGCCCATATGTAGTAAGGTCACTGAGGAGGAAAAGTAGTGCAAGTTTTCTCCTTCTTCTCGTTCTCGTTCTCGTTCTCGTTCTCGTTCTCGTTCTCGTTCTCGTTCTCCTTCTCCTTCTCCTTCTCCTTCTCCTTCTCCTTCTCCTTCCCCTTCCCCACCCTTATTTTGGACTCTCCAGCTTCACACATTACATTAATTTCCCAAGAAAGAAGGGGAAGGAGTCATGTGTACCACAAATTAAGAAGGATTTTGTCAAGCTGGAATGTGTGAAGAGAGGGATGACCCAAATGGTCAAAGGTCCGGAAGCCAATCCTTATGAGGAACAGCTGACGGGACTGAGAATGATTAGCCTAGAGGAGAGGACTGAGTGGTGATATGATTTTGTTGTTGCTTAGTCGTTTAGTCGTGTCCGACTCTTCGTGACCCCATGGACCAGAGCACGCCAAGCACTCCTGTCTTGCACTGCCTCCCACAGTTTGGTCAAACTCATGCCGGTAGCTTCAAGAACACTGTCCAACCATCCTGTCCTCTGTCGTCCCCTTCTCCTTGTGCCCTCCATCTTTCCCAACATCAGGGTCTTTTCCAGGGCATCTTTTCTTCTCATGAGGTGACCAAAGTATTGGAGCCTCAGCTTCATGATCTGTCCTTCCAGTGAGCACTCAGGGCTGATTTCCTTCAGAATGGAGAGGTTTGATCTTCTTGCAGTCCATGGGACTCTCAAGAGTCTCCTCCAGCACCATAATTCAAAAGCATCAATTCTTCAGTGATCAGCCTTCTTTATGGTCCAGCTCTCACTTCCATACATCACTACTGGGTGATATGATAGCCATCCTCAAACATCTAAAGGGCTGTCATGTGGAAGATGGTGGAAGCTTGTTTTCTCCTGCTCCAAAGGTTAGGACCCAAACCAATGGATTCAAGTTACAAGAAGGCACATCTCCACCATGGAGAAAGCACATGTACTCTGAAGTAAGGCTCATTAAATTTGGTGGGACTTGTTTCCTAATAAATGTGTTCAGGCCTGGAAGACAGATCTCATGCATGCTGACTCGGAAGCAAGTTTGACAGCATTCAGTGTGTTGGGAGCTGCTGAATTCAACCCGGCTTTCTGCAGGTAGCTAGCATTTAAGAATACAGGGCAGATGTAATAATATTTATCGGAAGATACCCTGTAATATGTAAGAAAGAAAAAGTCAATTCTCAGTGGAATGGATTTGCAATAATTTGCAATAGCTTGTGGATGACGCAATGCTTCATTTCTGCAGGAACAGCAACAGCTTGCTTGCCCCCTATCCTTAGGAAACAAATAGGTGGGTGAGCCACAGCCAAGCAGGTGCTAAACCATGATAAATGATGCCCTCTTGGTCGATCCCTGCATTGGCAGTTTATTCCAAGAGAGCATGCAGAGTCTGTAAAAGCATCTGTCTCCGGAAAACGCCCGTGGCAAACTTGCTTATTCAACTTGGTGCTTTTCACCAGATATTTTTCACCTTTGTCTATATGTCCAGAGTACATTCTTTCCCCATTATTGTACTACTAAAACCTGGAACTGAGCCTGGGAGCTAATTGGTAAGCAATGGAGATCCCCCAACTCTGGTCTAATATACTTCCTATTGTCCCAAACTGGTGTTTTGGACCTAGGAAGAGCCTGCAGGATCAGGCCAATGGCCTATCTAGTCTCGCCATTCTCGCAGTGGCCCACCAGAAGGACCCAAGGACTACAGCACTCTCCTTTCCTGTGGTTTCCAGCAACAAGTATTCAGAAGAAGACTGTTAGCCTACGTTGGGGAAGCAGCCGTAACTGAGCGGTGGAGAGCATGCAGAAGTTCCTGGGTTCAATCCTCAGCTTCTCCTGGTACAGCTGAAACACACTCCTATCTGAAACCTTGGTGTGCTGCTGGCACACAGTGACACGGGTGGCGCTGTGGTCTAAACCACGGTGCCTCTTGGGCTTTCTGATCGGAAGGTTGGCGGTTCAAATCCCCATGATTGGGTGCTCTGTCCCAGCTCCTGGCAACCTAGCAGTTCGAAACCATGAAAGTGCAAGTAGATAAATAGGTACCACAATTGTGGCAGGAAGATAAATGAATATTAAAAATGCAATACAGCATTAAACATTAAACATTTCCCAAAACAGGATACCTTCAGATGTCTTCAGATGTCTTCTAAAAGTTGTATAGTTCTTTATCTCCTTGACATCTGGTGGGAGGGCGTTCCACAGGGTGGGTGCCACGATGGGGGTGGAGACGCTTCTTCAGGTATACTGGGCTGAGGCCGTTTAGGGCTTTAAAGGTCAGCACCAACACTTTGTTATTTTTTTAAAAAAATAATCTTTATTAATTTAAATTACACACTTATACAAAGAATTTACAAAGAATTTACAATCTCATATTACAAAAAGAAAATTAAAGAAAAACAATTAAGAAAAAAGAAAAGAAGAAAATACCGAAAAAAGAGAAGAAAAAGCAAACCTTAATATTCCTAATTAATACTTAAACACTTAAATAAAAAAGACTTCTGACAAAACGAGTCTTCCAATCATTCTCATTGTACTGTTTCTACTGTCGTTTTTCCTGCACAGTTTTATATTCTTTAATATTGTTCCCGTCTACTCCACAAACAGTATTTGTTGTGTTTACAAATATCAGTCAAGTTCTGCTAATATGGTGTGATTGGTGCAATATGATCTTATATAATTCTTAAATGTTCTTCATCCTCCAAATATTTTCTGGTTCAATACTCCTCTAGCTCTTCCCGTCAGTTTTGCTAGTTGTAAATATTCTAACATGAGTATCTGCCAATCTGTAATTGTCAGTATTGTTTCGTTTTTCTACTTCCACGCCACAAGAATTCTTGCTGCTGTGGAGCACCAACATTTTGAATTGTGCTCAGAAACGTACTGGGAGCCAATGTAGGTCTCTCAGGACCAGTGTTATAGAGATGAATGCTATGGTCTGCAATCCTTCTGGATACCAGTTGCTGGAAGCCAGAGAAGGGGAGAGGCCTCTTGTGGGAGAGGTTTCCCACAGGGATTTTGTTGGTCACTGTGAGAAGAGGAAAGCTGGACTAGATGTAGCACTGGATTTAGGTTGGTGCGGGAGGTTCTCTCGCACTGGGTGCTGAGCCAAGGGGGCACCAAGTTGAGAAGACCCATTTGAAATGCTCCATTTGGCAGCGCCAAATTTTGGCTTCACCTGGGGTGTCATATTACCCAACACCCCCACCCCACCCCAGTTGTAAAGACTGCAGAAAGAATAATTGGGTGCACTCTCCCTACCTTGGATCAAGTCTATGCTTTCAGGTGCCATAAGAAAGCTGCAGAGATAGTGCAGGATAGTGCGCACCCCAGAAATGATCTCTTTCAGCTTCTGCCTTCTGGAAGAAGGAACAGGGTTATAAAGACTAGGACTAGCTGCCTGAGAAACAGTTTCGATTCAAATGCCATTTTGGTTTTAAACACAGTGTAAGGTAGTGTCTATGGGAGTATATTGTATTTAATTATGGGGTATCAGAGGGTTTTTGTTTTTTTACGGATGTGGGTGGCGCTGTGGGTTAAACCACAGAGCCCAGGTCTTCCTGATCAGAAGGTCGGCGGTTTTTTCCCCATGATGGGCTGAGCTCCCGTTGCTCGGTCCCTGCTCCTGCCAACCTAGCAGTTCAAAAGCACGTCAAAGTGCAAGTAGATAAATAGGTACCGCTCCGGCGGGAAGGTAAACGGCGTTTCCATGCGCTGCTCTGGTTCGCCAGAAGCGGCTTAGTCATGCTGGCCACATGACCTGGAAGCTGTACGCCGGCTCCCTCGGCCAATAAAGCAATATGAGCACCGCAACCCCAGAGTCAGCCACAACTGGACCTAATGGTCCCTTTACCTTTATCAGAGTTTTTAGGTGGCTAACCAGGCTGGGATAGGTGGGATAGCAGGCTTGTTGGTTTCTGGATGTCTGATGTAGATTTTTAATTTCGTTGTTATGTACGTGTTGTGCCTACTAGCGTGGTTGCTCGAGAGCGAACAGGCAAGATCCCCACCGGTCTTTTTAAAAGGCTTTATTATCAGTGCAAAAACATTTCCAGTGCAGAACGTCTCAGTTCCATGTCTTGCTCAGTCACTAGCAGAATCCGGGAGTGGGCGGTCCTTAAACTTTCCCCAGCAGAGTAGTCTCTTGACCCCCATTCGACGCCTCCCCTCTCTGCGCGTAAACCTACTGCGCAGAGAGGGTGTGAGTAAAGGGGGAACTGCCTCCCCCCCCCCCCGCTTTGCTCATGCACGGTGTCTTGGCTCTCTCTTGCATCCACTGAGCCCTGCATTTCTTCCCCACTGGAGGTAGGGCTTCCCTCCTCTGTGGAGGAAGAGCTGCTTCCCACGATCTTTGAAGGCTCCCTGTAACCCAACCAGTGGCGTAGCGTGGGTTGTCAGCACCAGGGGCAAGGCAAGTAATTTGCGCCCCCCCCCCACTGCACTGTCCCTCCCCCAGATAGTCCCTCGCTCTCTCTCCGCACCTCACCGCACGCCTGGCACCCTCCCCTCCACAGTGGGCAGCGACCCGGCGGATTCGCACAGCCAGCACTGCAGTGAGAGAGAGAGAGTGAGCCAGGTAGGGGCAGAGAGCTGCGAGTGCGAGCACGCCCCCCCCCCAGATGTTGCGCCCGGTGTGGCTGCCCCCCCCTGCACCCCCCACGCTACGCCACTGAACTCAACTGCCCTTCCACCTCTCGCCTTTGAGCTGATGGCAGTTCCCTGACAGTATGGGACAATGACAATAAAGATTATAGTATTGTATTGTATCGTATCGTATGGGCCATTGGCTCGATCCAGCAATCTCTTCTTATGTTTTTAACGCTATTCACATTGACCTCACAGGAACTAGCTCTAGGGATGTTGGAGAAGCCATCTAGGCTTAGGATTTCAACCGCACACTGCAAGCGTTGTGTTTACTGCGACGGAAGGGCAAAGCACTTACAAAGCAGTTCTTTATATATTTGCTTTATTAAATTAAAGTGCCCCCGATCGATCCCTCCTTCCTCTCATCACTTACTCCTTCATGACAAGAGGCGTGCTATAAATACCGGAGACGGAGGGAAATAGATTTGAAACAGCTTGCCAAGGCTCGTGGAGGGTAGCTGCTGATGGCCCTTGAACGGCCTCGAGTGTGCAATTAGAACTGTTTCAAAACAAGCCCTTTCTCCTCTTTCTTCCTTACAGAGACAAAGCCTACGGAAGGATCACTGAGCTACAATAACGTGGAACGAGAGAGCCAGTCCGCGTTTGTTGGCCACGCCCCCATCAATGCAGCCCCGCCTCCAGCTGGACACACCCCTTAATAGCCCCACCCCCCGTGTCCATATTTGGGGGAGCAGCTCTGACGTGGGCAGCCTGGAGCATGTAGCTATCAACGCACCAAATACAAGATCAAATCCATTAACTGTGTCTAATCAAATGAAAACAGCATCTCCAGTTTTTCTGCTTATGATTACTAATGCAGATCACACTGACGGCCCCCTCCCTTCTCCTCCAAATATACAGTGGTACCTCGGGTTACATACGCTTCAGGTTACATACGCTTCAGGTTACAGCCTCCACTAACCCAGAAATAGTGCTTCAGGTTAAGAACTTTGCTTCAGGATGAGAACAGAAATTGTGCTCCGGCGGCACGGTGGCAGTGGGAGGACCCATTAGCTAAAGTGGTGCTTCAGGTTAAGAACAGTTTCAGGTTAAGTACGGACCTCCAGAACAAATTAAGTGCTTAACCCGAAGTACCACTGTACATTCAAATATACAATTCCAAATATACAAGGGGAGGGGGAGGGAAAATCCACCCTGTTAGTGCCAAATGCTCTTATTATAAGCAAGGCACCTTTAGATTTGGTCCATCTTTTAAGTGATTTTGATCATCGCGTGAAAGGGGGGGATTAGGTGTTGGGCAGGAGTGCTTTAGGAATTTGAATGACCCCATTATTATTTTTGTCTCCTGGACTCTGTGCAGATCAGAACAAAATTATCCTTTTATTTATAAACCAGCTTTCATTCAAAAAACCATAGAGTGGAATAAAGAGAGCCATCCATTCTTGCCTTTAGTTTAGATAAGCCATAACTATGTTCGGTTAAGGTTCTGTTCAGTTCTTTAATTATGAGAGGCGGAAAAGTGTGTTGAGTTTAAGGCACACTTGAGAGAAAAGCACGTTTCCGAGCACAATTCAAAGTGTTGGTGCTGACCTTTAAAGCCCTAAACGGCCTTGGTCCAGTATACCTGAAGAAGCATCTCCACCTCCATCGTTCAGCCCGGACACTGAGATCCAGCACCGAGGGCCTTCTGGCGGTTCCCTTGCTGAGAGAAGTGAGGTTACAGGGAACCAGACAGAGGGCCTTCTCGGTAGTGGCACCCACCCTGTGGAAAGGCCTCCCTTCAGATGTGAAGGAAATAAGCAGCTATCTTATCTTTAAAAGACATCTGAAGACAGCCCTGTTTCAGGAAGTTTTTAATATTCAATGCTGTATTGTTTTTAAACACTTGATTGGGAGCTGCCCAGAGTGGCTGGGGAAACTTAGCCAGATGGGCGGGGTATAAATAATAAATTTATTATTATTATTATTATTATTATTATTATTATTATTATTACTTGTAAGCAGCAACTTTAATACCTTCCCTGTTGCCTGGTACAAGAGCTCTGAAACAAACAAACAAACAAACAAACAAAATGATCTTGCTCTTTTCCTTCTCCCTTCCCTTCCCCTTTCCTTTTGTGCCATGCCTCTCAGATTGTGTTCCTGAGGACAGGGACAGTTTTCTCCTTGATATTTGTAAGCTGCTTTGGGAGCCTTTTTTTTGACTGAAGAGTGGGATGAAAAACCAGCAACAACTTCATTTCACCCTATGCTGCAGGGCAGGTCAGGACCGAATGGCGATGAGTCATTCTTGTACAGATGGCGCTTCTGTTTGGCTGTCACCTTGACTGTCACTTATTCCAGCGATTCCTATTTCAGCAGGAATGACTTTGGCTGCAATGCCAGCAGCATTGCCCCCTGAGCTGATGAGGCAAGCCAGCCTTTCCCACGAATCTTTGACTGGGAATGTTTAGCCCCGCTGCCCCTTGAAGGCAACTCGTCAATCTGGCAGCTTTTTATTTAAAAAAAATATTATTTAATCATTTTTTCAATACAAGCAACCACCACAAAAAACACATACAACCAAAACCACAATAACACTAATTTAACAATTCAGATTTGAGTACTGATATACCTATAACCACACCTTTTTAACAATATTTCCCCACCACTCCTTCTCCTACTTCCCACCACTGTCCGCCTTATCGCTTAAATATTCATTCCAGATTTCTTCATATTCATACATTCTTAATTTGCGTCGACATGCAATTTGTTCGTAGATAGCTAGTCTGTCCATATTGTCAATCCATGTGCTCAATGGAATCTTTTTGTGGTTCTTCCAATTCATTAAAACAATTTTTTTTGCTTCTAATATGGCACGGTACATCCACTTTTTTTTGGGACCCCTTGTAATCTCCCATGTTTCCACTATATAATTTAGAATTATAAGGGGTGATAGGAGGTTAAGGGGTGATATGATAGCCATGTTCAAATATATAAAAGGATGTCAGATAGAGGAGGGAGAAAGGTTGTTTTCTGCTGCTCCAGAGAAGCGGACACGGAGCAATGGATCCAAACTACAAGAAAGAAGATTCCACCTAAACATTAGGATGAACTTCCTGACAGTAAGAGCTGTTTGACAGTGGAATTTGCAGCCAAGGAGTGTGCTGGAGTCTCCTTCTTTGGAGGTCTTTAAGCAGAGGCTTGACAACCATATGTCAGGAGTGCTCTGATGGTGTTTCCTGCTTGGCAGGGGGTTGGACTCGATGGCCCTTGTGGTCTCTTCCAACTCTATGATTCTATGATTCAATTCCCCTAAATAACATTTTTTAATTATTATTACTCTTGTTGTATATATCCTCACCTCGCACCAAAGTGATCTTATCATCGGGCAGTTAATCATCATATGTACCAAGTTCACATTTTTACTCCCACATCTCCAGCATTTGTCTGCATTTGTTATTTTCTTCTGGTAAAGTTTTGCTGGAGTCCAGTGGACTCTGAATATTATTTTCTGCCCTCGGAGCTGAATGATGGGGGTGGAGACGCTTCTTCGGGTATACAGGACCAAGGCAGTTTAGGGCTTTATAGGTCAGCACCAACAAGTTGAATCGTGCTCAGATATGTACTGGGAACTAATGTAGGTCTTTCATGACTTGTGTTATGTGGTCCTGGCAGCCACACCCAGTCACCAGTCTAGCTGCCACATTCTGGATTAATTGTAGTTTCTGCGTCACCTTCAAAGGTAGCCCCAAGTAGGGCACATTGCAGTAGTCCAAGCAGGAGATAACTAGAGCATGCACCACTCTGGTGAGACAGTCTTTGGGCAGATAGCGTCTCAGCCTGCGTACCAGATGGAGCTGATAGACAGCTGCCCTGGACACAGAATTGTCCAAATAACTACTGTATTTTTTGCTCCATAAGAAACATCTTTTCCATCCTAAAACGTGTGTGCATCTTATGGAGCAAATGCAGGTGGGAGGCAGGTGGGAAAAGCCCCCAAGAACCGCACACACGCTCTGTGCGGCTATTGCAGGCTTTTCCCTGAGGAGGGAGAATTCCCCCACCTCCCACAAAAGCCAGCAAGAGCCACACGCTCTTTAAAGGCTGCGCGGCTCTTGCAGGCTTTTCCACGAGGTGGGGGAAGTCAGTGACGGGCTGCTCTTCTCCCTCCTGGGGAAAAGCCCCCACGTGGCTCGTGAAAGGCAGCGCTGAGCAGAGCCTGGGATGCATACAGGCTCTGCTCAGCGCTCTCTTTAAAAATAATTTTTTCCCTTGCATTCCCCCTCTAAAAACTAGGTGTGTCTTATGGTCAGGTGCATCTTATGGAGCAAAAAATATGGTAAAGCCACTTCCGAGCTAGGGAGGAGGTGGGGTTGCGGGCTTCACGCACCTTCCCACACTTTCAGCCCCCGCGATATCAGGGGAATCCTCGAACGCGTCATCCCCCCTGGCCAGCCAATCGGCTGGCTGGGGAGGCGTGGCCTGCTCTATTTAGGGCTGGCGCGGCCGGGGATCTCCCTCCTTCCTGCACCGCAGCTGATCGGGTTTTCCCTTCCCACCCACCCTTTAGTTATGCTCCCCGAATTTGCTATGGGCTTCGGTTGGTCGCCGTCGAGGGGCCTGGTAGGAATTTTCCCAATTGGCAGATTGGCACCAGCCACTTGGTTTTCGCCTACCTCGTAGCAAATCGTCACAACTTCCTGGTATTGGCGGTTAGGTATTGGTAGGGGTATTGTTATGCAGATGAAGGGGGGGGGAAGGAAGCGCCATCACCTTCCCCCCCAAACAAAGGGTAGTCCGGTAAAGGATTCCAGGGGGTGTAGCCTTGTCCTAACCTTATGGAGGTGTGGGCCCACGGCATGCCCCCGAGCGGTGACGCTCCTAGTTGACGTGCATCTGCGGGACTCCCCTACTGGCGGTTAACCCGTACCGGTCTTCAAACAAGCAGGCTGAAGCCGGTTAGTTGATAGGACCAATGCCTAAGCCAATACCACTCAATTCCTGTAATCAATAAAGTTGTGGCCTAATTTGACCCATTAACTCGAATTCTTGTGTCTTGTGTCTTTATTTCTGGGGGGGAAGGCGGGAACTCGCCACGCAAATAGTAACACACCTCACACTGAAAATGCACCAAAGACCTGGAAAGGAATGGTCAGGAAAGAATGGCCATAGATCCTTAGCAGAGCAACTGCCTTGCATGCAGAAGGTCCCAGTTTTAATATCCAGGCAGAGCTGTGAATGTTTGCTTTCTGAAACTGTGGAGAGCTGCTGTCGGTCAGTGTAGACAATACTGAGCTAGTTGGCTGACTCAGTCTCGGGCAGATTCCTATGTTTACATGCCCGCACATAGGAAAGAGCAGAAATCAGCGCACATCCACTGACAGCCCACAATTCCACACACATTCCTACTTTATGGTGGGCGTTTAATAATAATGATCACCGTGATTTATTACAGATCTATTTCTTCCTCCTCCAGAGCGAAGCACACATGAAACGGAGAATGTGCTTGCGTTCTCGTAACATGTCATTTGCCGTGCAATATATTTTCCGGTCAGGTCAGATTGCCTTGAGTAAACGGAGATTAGATCTAAGGGTGGCACTTGAAGCAAATGATAAGAAAATGGCCGTATAAAATGAGCGGACAGTCTGCTTTGTGGCTCTGCGGAGCACAAAAAGGCATACTGGTGACATGGAGGTGC
Source organism: Podarcis tiliguerta (assembly GCF_965153285.1). Taxonomy (NCBI): domain Eukaryota; kingdom Metazoa; phylum Chordata; class Lepidosauria; order Squamata; family Lacertidae; genus Podarcis; species Podarcis tiliguerta. The sequence continues at coordinate 10,734,334 of NC_139536.1, read as the reverse complement.
GCCTTTTGTCAGCAGTGGTGCATGTGCAGCCAGGAAGAGCAGGATGTCGGAGACGTGAGCATTGGCTTCCAGCAGCAGAGGTAGGTTTGGAGTTTGAGGGATGATGGAGGCGGTGGAGGTGTTTAGCAAGGGTCCAGCAGAACTGGGAAGGCAGGCAGATAGACTAGTGTCCTGGCCCTCACTGATGAATAATAGAATCATGGCATCTTAGAGCTGGGATGTAGCCAAGTTCCATCTATCTAGTCCAGCCCCCTGCAATGCAGGAATCTCGGCCAAAGCATCTATGACAGATGACCATCCAACCTCTGCTTAGAAACCTCCAAGGAAGTAGAGTCCACCACCTCACATGGGAGTCTGTTCCACTGCTGAACAGCTCTTACTGTTGGAAAGTTTTCCCAACCGTTTAGTCGGTATCTCCTTTCTTGTAACTTGAAGCCATTGGTTCGAGTCCTACCCTCAAGAGCAGAAGAAAGCAAGCATGCTCCCTCTTCCATGTGGAAGCCCTTGAGATATTTGAAGATGGCTATCATATCTCCTTTCAGTCTCCTCTTTTCCAAGTTAAACATCCCCAGCTCCTTCAAACGCTCCATGTAAGGCTTATGTCAGGAGTGTGTGCAGGAGCCGGGCCCTGTGACCAATAGGGCTCTGCAGGACTGGGGTCTTCCTAAGTTTGTTCTGAAGAGGCAAGGCGTGGCCACACAGGTGAGGCCTATTGGTAACTCACAGTGAGGCCTATTGGTAACTCACAGCACCTGGTGGCAAGAGCCAAGAAGGGATATAAGGTCAGCATTTCCCTTTGGCTCTTTGCCACAGCAACACGTTTCTTGCCTTGCTATGTTTGGCTTCTAGACTCCTTGCTTCCTGATCCTTGGACCCTTGGCTTCTTGACTTCCGGCTTTCTGACCCTTGGCCTCCTGACTTCTGGCTTCCGGACTCTCGTTCCTGCTCCCACCCCCGCTGTCTTGCCCCTGGCCCCAACGTCCTCCGCCAGGACTTTGACTTGCCCTCTTCTGCACACCTTCCAGCTTGTCAACATCCTTCTTAAATTGTGGTGCCCAGAATTGGACACAGTATTCCAAGTGTGGTCTGACCAAGAAATCAGAACAGAAATCATGCAGCAGCGGCGCAGAGGCAGCAGGAGGCCCCATTAGCTAAAGTGGTGCTTCAGGTTAAGAACAGTTTCAGGTTAAGAATAAACCTCCAGAACGAATTAAGTTCTTAACCCAAAGTACCACTGTAAGGGCTTTTTGGGAAATGATATAAAATGAATGGAATATAAAATAAAATAACTTTTACAAAAAAACCAGAAGCTTTTCTGTTAGGAATTTTAGGTACTGATGTCCCAAAGGAGCAGAAGACTTTTTATGTAGGTGACAACAGCTGCATGGATACTGGTAGCCCAGAGATGGAAAGAAGACAATGTCCCCATCAGAGAGGAATGGCAAATCAAGCTGTTAGACTATGCCGAAATGCCAAAACTGACCAGAAAGCTCAGGAACCAACTTCAACTTCAAGAAAGAATGGGGAAAATTTATAATTTACTTAGGAGACCACTGTAAGCAGATGAAAACATTAGCAGGGTTTTAATAACACTTGTAATATAACAAATACAATGGATAACATGGAAAGAGACAAAATATGGATTAGGTAATAATAATATGCAGGTGAAAATGTTCGCAACAGGACCTATGGAAGGGAAGGTGGGAAGTCTAGGGATTCAGAGAAATCTCTACATATGGTTATGTATTTGGTAATGCGACAACTTTTTACCTGTAAAATAAATAAAAATTATTTCAAAAAGAAAGCAGGTAAGCTGTAAGCTTAGTTAAAGGTGTACTCAGTGTATGTTAAATGAACTGTTAATTGCCGATTATTAGTGTTATGTTGCAAGTAAATAAATAACACCAGCATAAAAATCTAAGCAGTAAAATCTAAATTTTTAAAAAACTAGGACTAAAGCATTCCACCCCCTCAAGGAGCAGTGTAGCACTTCTTCCATGGAAGTGACAATATGCTGCAACATTTTGTTGCAGGTTCTGTTGGTTCCTCCGCAATAGGAACATCTACTGCCCTGAGCTGGGCATTCAAATCAGCTCATTTGAGTTCATGTTGTTTAAATTCTGTGGTCTTCTTGGCTATGGCTCTCCTCTGACGGCCGTCTGTCTGTTGCCATTGTTCCTCAACTGAGCATCATTCACCTCCTTGCTATCTGTGTAGCTACTAAGAGACCATTTTTAAAGTGACAGATTAAGGCCATTTGGTCAATGGTTGATTTTTTTTTGCTCGGCGGAAGGGAATGATTTGAAAAGCATTCC